>NC_141072.1:45116710-45784210 GCF_041138505.1 Cibotium barometz
TGGTAAGGTAAGTAGGACTAATGGTTCCTATAAGAATATAATGAAGGTCATGAGCATATTGTCTCTATTTTAAGTTAATAAAAATCTTAGGCACACATCACATAGTTTTATGAATTGTGATACATCACCAAAGAGGGTAGGCCACCATATACTAGCTTGCAAAATCCTTTGTGCTATGATTTTTATACCAAAGTGGCCTTCATAGATTCCTGCATAGGCTCTCTATGTAAGGATGTTCATGGATGGAAAGCCTCAAAATGTCATCCTTGCCTTGCCTATATAAGTTTCTAGCTATAAGTATATATGGAGTAGTTGCCAACTTGAAAGACTAATTAGACGTGATTTCTTTGTCCTACTGGACACAAAATGGGCTATCTCTTGACTCCATTCTGGTACTATCTTTAAGTGAAATAAATAGGCATTAGGTAGGTCATCTTTCACACCTATGGGAAGTTCACCATTAGGAACTCGATACAAATGATCAGTCAAAACATGTTGAGAACCCTTCCTAACCATAACCATACAGTCCAATTCTAATAAGATCAACAATCATCGGGTGATGTGGGTAGTGGCTTCACCAAATACAAGAGGTCTTGGTGATCCACAAAAAGAACACAAATTTGGTGGGAAGGTAGTGCCTAAATTCATTAGGGCCAAAAATGCCTAAAAAAGGGCCCTTTACTAATCTCGTAGAGAAAAGAGCCAAAGAGAACGTGCCACGTGCACAAGAATATGGTATTCTTGTCTCCTCTAATTTGGAGGTAGTAGAGTCCATATTGAGCTTTTTTCCTCTAATTTAGCCAAAATCTCTATATTCAGACCGATTGTGGTGGTCCTTAGGATCCGTTATACTGACAAAATCTTTCAAAAGATTTGAAAAAAGATGGCATGTAATTAATGCCAAAATTTTTGAAGTTTGGACAAACTACCTCCAATATTCCTTTTGACGCCCATACCATTTTCATTCTTCTTCTCAACATCTAGAAGCTCTAGCTCTCTCTCATCTTTTTTTTCGACCTCGCTGAGCTTCATTGCATCTTTTAGCTCTTTCTCATCTCTTTTTTGACCTTGAGTTCCATTGTTTCATTCTCTTGCTTCTATTCTATATGGAATCCACAAGACGTCCTTCTCGTTCAATAAACTCTTGTGTCATACACAACAAAAGGGATGATGGAACTTGGGAACCCAAGAGTTTCACTATAAACAACTGGGTTACTACGTTGCCCTCATGCAAGGGATCTCACAAGGTGAAAAAAATGAAAAAGAGAGGATACAAAATACCATTGGAAGGGGCGCATTACTGCTTTCAAGGTTACATCTGAAGGCTGGTGCTCACACTGAGAAATCCTTGTTCATTAAAGTGACTCTATGTGCATGTGCAGCAGCAATATAGGCATCGTTCATGAAATCTATAAGAAAGTCTTCAAATGCTTCTTGCAAGCACCACAATGTAGAATCTTGCCAATTTTTGGATGGGGTTATAAAGTAATCTTTAGAAATAGACATTATCAAGAACTATCCTTGTCATGTCAGTCCCCATGAACTATCCCTGTCATGTCAGTCCCCATGAACTATCCCATAGTGCTATCAAATGACATTGCTTATACACTATGAGTCCTTTCCAAACAAGCTATTGAAGTACCGATGACTAACAAGATTATGCTTCAAGAACTGGATGTGCCACCCATAGAAGGATGTCCGCCGCAACGATGTGCAAGGGAGTAAAATGGTGTAGTGCTTTGGATACGGTCGCGCTGTTGTGGAATGTTAAAAGCAAAGATCGGATTCGATAGTGATGATGAACTATAGGGTAGTGCTATCAATGTCCTTAAACGGCGCGCAAGGGAGTAAAATTGCATAGAGCATTGGATACGGTCGCACCGTTTGTGGACTGTTAAAAGCCGGATGTGTCACCCATTGAAGGACGTCCGCAATAGCACAAACCCAAGGAAACCCAAGGAAGGTCACACACCACATAGACCTATACCTTGTTGACTGCAAAACGGTGCAATAGAGGCAAAACAACACGCTAAAAGCGATTCATTTGCGCCATTAAAGAATCAAGAAGGCAGCATAGGATTAGCCGAAGGTAAGTAGAAAGTACCCTAGGGAATGTTGTGGTCACATGCGAGGACGGACGTCTATGGAAGTCGAAAATGGATAATGTGGTCATATATCTCTATATATATAATGTGGTCATATATATCCAACGGACCATTGGACACGTGTCAAAATTCTATTAATTGTCTCCAATGGCTAGTGACACATGGCGCATTCTCACTAGATCGTCCATCAATGGTACCTTCTATGTGGCGTTTCGTGATTCGATGTCGTACAAGGTTTGGATGTATATAAACATTTTCGCTCATTTTTTTCCCTATGTATCTGAAACGGCGTGACCTCTCGATTTTTAGAAGTTTAATCTCTCCGCCTATCGTACCGTTTTGGATGGCTTCTTCTCCATCAGCAGCACGTGCCTCATCAAGGTCACCATCCCCCCAGTTGTTTTTTCAAAACCTTCACCAAAAACACCTATTGATTTGCAGTCTTCAAGGGTATCTCCATCCATATCCAATGTTTTGAAAAAGAGAGCTTTCTAGATCTCCATAGAAGTTACAAAGTCATCCAAGAAAGTGAAGAAAACAAGCAAACCCTCTCCAACAAAGCCTACTAGGCCCTCTTAGCCCTTCTCTTAGTGCACTAGATACCCAATCAAAGTTAAGTGTATCTGAAGCATGTGGAATGCTTACAAAGTCACCAAAGGAAGTTCTATGGCATCAAAGAACTTTAAGTCATCATGCAAGGCTCTTGGTCTTTGTGAGATAGTAGTGGTGTCTCCTACAGAGAGAATGTTGGATTTTCTTATTGAAAATGGAATTGAAGCCTCTTTCTTCTCAATTTTTGCCAAGAATATTTTCAATCCAGAAGTTGATGTCTCAATGATTATTAATCATGCCATGACATTTATCAAGGAGGACTTTGATGAATTTGAGGAAACTACAGGGCCTTGTATCTTGATTAAAGGCAAGGAGTATGTCTATGTCCCTATTGGGGACCTCCTCTGTCTAGAGACAAACATTTACAAAGAGGTGTAGTATGTACAAACTTCAAAGGTTTTTATTAGAAAATGAAGAATGCTCCTCTCATCCAAAAGGTTACAGGAGAATGGTCAAAGTTGCTGCCTTTATAGTTTTCTCCACTGTCAAATATCCTCTTAGAGCGGTGAAGAGGAGAAACTTGAGGAGATTGAAGGCTCTTCAAACTTTTGCTTTCTCAGAGATTTAGAGGTAAATGATATAGAAGAGGAACTTGGACCTGAGGAGGAGGAGAGGCTTGCCAAGAATATTGAAATCATAGAATTAAAGGCGCATACAATTGTTCAGTCACCCAAGGAAATTGGAGATCCATTGCATAAACACATTGTTCCTTCATTGCTAAGTTTTCTTATCAAGGATAAGGAGTATTTACTCCTTTCTTATATTCAAAAGCTATTTAACTTGAGGGAGGACTATTGTCTTGCCGCCATCATGCAGAGGGTTGTGAAGCTGCTGAAGGACTCATTGATATTGAGAATGAGCATAATGATGAATTTGTTGCTTTAGATGTGTATACTTCAGATGACAAGTTCATTGACTCAACTCATGCTTTATCACTATGTATTAAGAAAGCACAGGAGTCAGAACCATTGATCTCCGATGATGAATTTAATCAGCTTCAAGCTTCACTTGGTATTGCCGATGTTGGAAGGGAACATAGTGTGATTATGTCCAACTTAAAGACATCAAAGAAACCTCAATCTCACTCTGGACATCAGATATACTTGAACAAGATGAAAATCAAAAGGTAAGTGAATATGAATTTGAATCCATACATTATATTATTTTAGCTTACAATAATTTCACAGTGTTCCTCTTGTTTATAGTTGGAGCTAGTAGATGAAGACAACTTCTTAGGGAGAGGTAAAGGCTCAAGGCAAGCAAGCTCTAGCAAGAAAGATTCTGCACTTGGACACTATTTGTCCAAAATGGATGAGAATATTTTCCATGTGTTGCAGTTCTCTGAGGATGTAGACTGGCTTATACTTTGTATTAAAGCTCTCTGCAGACTCTATGGCTTCTTAACTATACAAGCCAACGCTAACAAAATCATGTTTCTTGAGAAGACAGCTACTAGAATTTTTGGTTATGGCCCTAGGTTTTCCACCTCTAGAGCAGGATATTTTTTGACATACTCTACGTATGCTCTAGAGCTACAAATAAAACTGATGTAAACACACTAGGTGGCTACAATAGAAGGAATTTTCTATGCTATAGGGGAGCACTGACAAAGGATGATGATATAAAAACTTTGGAGTAGATTTTTTGTACATACTCTAAATTACAATAGATAACTTTTTGTACAAAGTTATGAATACAACAGTTCTCTTTTATGTTTCCGAAATGTCATTTTTTTGCATTCTTTGTAGTTGTCTTCTGAAAAACCAGTTGAATAACATAAGAGAATATAAATGGTAAAAATTATAAATTGACCCTTATCTTGGCCCCAAGCATTCACACCTTGGCTAGCCATCCTTAAAATATAGGTCTCTACCACCTAGGCTTGTGCAAATACTTAATTTAAGCATGCGATCTCAACAATTATTCTCATGGAATGCCTTTCATAGTAGACAAGCGATGATTGCACACGTAAAATATATTCTCATGGCATGCCTTTCATAGACAAGTGATGATTGCACATGTAATGTTAATGTGGCCAAATGAAGTGATGGTTGCCAATGGATGGTGTCAATACTGGAGAGGTATATAATATTATCATTTCTAATGTTAATGTGGCCAAATGAAGTGATGGTTGCCAATGGATGGTGTCAATACTGGAGAGGTATCCAATGAGGGTTGAAATTTTTCCTTCCTGATGCAAATTTTGTCCTTGGAATATGTTGTTGTAGATGAATCAATGCCAGTTGATAGGAAAGTGATGATAGTTGAAGGCCAAGTGTTGTGATGCCTGCATGAAAAACAAATCAACCAATAAATATTTTCTTTTAACAATAAGATGAAACATGGGTATGCATGCATTTTTTCTTTTTTTTATTTATGACTAGGTAAACTTCAAGTTGTGCTATGAAGAGGAAAGGTAAGGCCAATTTAACTTAGAGGTTAGTAATAATAAGCGTATCTATACCTAAACTAATCTTGGTCATATGCTTACGATTATGGTTTAGTTAGTAATGAGCGTATCTATACCTAAACTAGTCTTAGTCATATGGTTACGGTTATAGTTTAGTCTCAAGATACACAAACTTTAGTGGACTTAGCACTAAGTGTGAAGGTGTGTGTTTTTTTGTTTAGTAAATATAATATAAGGGATAAGGCACCAACCCGCAAAGACCAAGGCAATGGTCAAGAGACCTCGACCAAGAGTATCTAAGGATGACCAAGAATCTCCTAATACAGTGATGTCTTAACCTCTCTTTTATTAGTTTATTCACATGACACAAGGTCCTAACCCATAAGAAATAGGCATCGGTCTCAAGGTATCTTCACTATTAACCAAGAGTCCTACCAGGATCTTATATGTCAATAGTTATCTTTATGGTCTATTTTGTGTTTTTGTTTCCTTCTCCTTAAAAAAATTTGTTTATTTTCTCACCTACAACTGAGCTAAAGGTCACTAAAAGTTGAGTGGGAGCACTTGGCATACTTTATCACAATATATTTTAAGGTCAATCCATGGACAAGTAGGGACATTACTAAGTCTAAGAAATAATATGGCCTTAAAGTTCATCTAAATGGTAATTACAAAGAAAATTTTACCCAATCATAAGATCTTTTTAGTTCTATGAATGCATGTAATGATGTACAAGAATAGTTTCAAAGTTGAGAGTGCATTAAGATACATCTGAGCAAGTGGAAAAACATCTAAGAGCAAGTGAGTTAAGATATGTCTGAGCAAGTGGAAAAATCTAGTCTATATTGTTGAGATTCAAGCTCGATGTCAGTGGTGTGAGCCAGCTATGCTATGTGCTGGCATGTTAGATAGGAACATGTGTGAGACATAAATGACCGCGTGTCCAGCTGGTCATAGTGTGTGGACATTAGCTAGGGTTAGTAGAGTGTGGACACAACTCATAGTGTTGTGTGTATTATGGATTATGGCATTATGCATTGTGTGAGAAGGGAGATGGCTTTCCTCTATGGTTAGGGTTTGCAATCTACATTAGGGTTTGCTCCTGTGTGTGTGTCTCCTCCCCCTCTACCGTTCTTTCAACATGGTATCAGAGCCTTGTGCTGTTTATTAGGGTTTATAAGTGAGTGAGTGAAGAGGGAGAAGAAGCTATGAAGAGAAGCTGTGAAGCTTGCCATTGAAGCTGTGAAGCTTGGAGCACACCAATTCTTATCAGATCTGAGAGCTTGGCCTACTGGGTAAGGTCTTCTAAACATCCTTGGGCGGATTGCAGGTGACTCAGGCAAAAACAAAGCAAGTTAGAGCAAATCAAAGCAAAGAAAATTTTTGGTTTTTGAAAGCTTTCCATTAAAGCTTGGAAACATTGATGTATGGTGGAAATACATGTAAATATGGCAAAAGACATATGTATTTGACAAGGAGAGATGTATTGGCAACTCCTATGCAAGCCTTATACTCATTTTGGAGCAATTTGGATGCATATAAATGTATGAAAATTTTTGGTTTTTGAGCTCTCACAAAACAGAGAAAAGGGAGTCAAAAATTGAAGCATTTGGAGCATGTTTTTGGCAAAAATCCAACCATTGACTGGTTGCACACATACCTAAGTGTGTTGGGCACTTGTATGACTCATCAATTAGCAACTCAAACACTCCCAAAGGCCCCTATAGCAGGTGGCGCATTTTGCATAGGGAAACAGGGCAGTTTTGTGATCATTTTGATACGAGGAGGTTGATTACTACTTGTGTGATTGACATATTTCAAAATTGCTTTAGCAATTGGTTGCTATACACATTAGAGAAGAGGCTACATGGTTGGTTTGATCAATTATGCTTAATTGAGCTAGGAATGAGCTGATTAAACAGGCTGTCCACTGGTTTGCAGAGAAACAGAGCAATTTTAATTAAGCAATTAATCTTTGGTCTTAAACAATTGGACAAATTCCTCTTACATGGAGTTGATGGACACTATTGCTAAGTTATTGAATGCCTGGTTGCTCAATTTGGACAAATATTGAAGAAATTAGAGCCATTTTACTACTGTTTTTCTGGTTTTTTCCAAAACAGAGAAAGGGGTTTTAAAAAATTGATCTGTACACATGTCAGATGGTGTTGATATTCAAAATTGAGGTTGTTTAGGTGTCAATGCAAGTTTCCCATACTTGATTGCACCACTACATTGTGATTTGGAGCCTTGGAAGGCGCATCAAAACAGGGTATATCGGACTGCGTGAGCCAGTTCATTTTGGATGCATACAGGTTGATTTTCTACATCAAATTTGAAGATTGTTGTGGCTACTTTGGAGTATCTGGAACATTCATTGGAGTGTGGTTGAGGTGAGGAAGGCTCAGTTTTACAGATTTGAATTGTGCGGAAGGTGTTTTGCATTGAGCAAACATGTCGGATAATCCAGTACAGATTGTTGGTGAAAAGCTAGATAGGAAGAACTTCCAGGCATGGAAGTACAGGATCAAGAGTTTCTTGAAAGGAAAAGGATTTTGGAATCTCATATTACAGGTGCTGAGGTAGAGCCTGAGCTACCCTGACAACCTACACAGCAGGTTATTGCTCATAAGCAATGGTCAGAAAGAGCATTCAAAGTGCTGCATTATCTGTCTATATGTATTTCTGATGCTATGCTCATACACATACATGATGCTAAGAATCCCAAAGATGCATGGGATACTTTGGTAAAGATGGTTGATACAGACACGAGTGCTCGCAAGTCTCAATTATGACAGCAGATACATAATGTGAAGCGGAATAGAAGGAGCATACATGACTATGTGCAAGAAATAAAGAAGTTTGCAGATGCATTGGCAACAATAAATTCCCCCATGCCTGATGATGATTTGGTGGATATTACCTTGCGTGGTCTTTGGCAAGGAATATAAATCTTTTGATACATCTATCTCAGTGAGGAGTACAGGTTTACCAGACTTTGATGAGTTGGTTTCACTCTTGCTGTCTGAGGAAATCAAACTCAGTGATTCATTTCTGGATGCATCTACTAGCCATGATGATAATGGCAGAAATCAGGCTTTCTATTTGTAGAGAGGTTTTTGAGGCAGGGGGAGATTTGCATCACGTGGACATGGTGGTAATGGTCGTGGATGGCAGGGCAGGTCACCACAACAGAATTTTCAGCCCACATATGGTGCTAGAGGTGGTCGTGGATATGCACCTCAGAGAGGCAGAGGTAACCCCCGTGGTAGAGGACGTTGGCAAGGCCAACAAACATCTATGCAAGATGTGGAATGCCATTATTGTGGGAAATATGGTCATATGGCGAGAGATTGTTTCTGCAAACAGAATGATTTGAGAGGGGGTAGAGCACAACGTGGTGGTCATTATGGTGGAAATTATGCACAACATGGTGGAAACTATGCATCAAGCAGCAATGATGGCACTGCAAATCATTTGTTTGCCATGAAACATGTTGTGGGATCGATGATGACAAATGCTGAGAATGATGACACATGGTATATGGACTCAAGAGCATCAAACCATATGACTTGTCATGGTGAATGGTTTGAGCATATGAAGCCTATGGAAGTGAAAGGCTATGTGGAAACAGGAGATGATACTCAGCATGCCATTACACATGGTGGTGTACCATTGGTTATGCACAATGGTCAAACAAAATCTATGTCAGATGTATTGTACGTGCCTTCTATCACAAAAAGCTTGGCCTCAGTTGGTCAAATGGTGGAACAGGGATTACAGGTCCGTTTCAACGAGCATGGTTGCTTCGTTGAGGATTTCAAACATGGATGTAGAGTTATTGCTAAAGGCAAGAAAGAAGGCAGGTTGTTTAAGCTGGATGCTGGAATTCTTGAGTTAAAATCGGCCATGTTCTCTAAAATCAGAAATGTGATACAGGACATTGATATGTGGCATAAGAGGATTGGACATGTCAATATACAAAGATTGAAGAACATGCAGACAAGAGGCATTGTCAGTGGATTGCCTAAATATGATGGGAATATGCATGTTTGTGAAGCCTGTCAGTTTGGAAAGCAAGCAAGGTTGAGGTTTCCTAGAGAAGGAAATATGAGTAGCAGGCCACTTGAGATAGTACAGAGTGATGTATGGGGTCCTGCACAAAACCCATCTATCAAAGGCAGTTTATACTATGTGACATTCATAGATGATTTCAGCAGGATGACATGGATATACTTTCTCAGAGAGAAAAGTGAAGTATTGGAAAAGTTAATGGATTTCAAAGCTTTTGCAAAAAAGCAATATGGCTGTTGGATTACATGTTTGAGAACAGATGGAGGTGGTGAATACACCTCAAAAGCTTTTGAGCATTTCTTGAGGAAGCATAGAATAAGAAGACAATTGACTTGCAGGTATACACCTCAGCAGAATGGTGTGGCTGAGAGAAAGAATAGAGTCATATGTGAAGTGGCTAGGGCGATGCTCAATGAAAAGGGCATGCCAGATTACTATTGGGCAGAAGCATGTGCTACTACAATGTATATACTGAACAAAACACCTACAGCAGCCATTCATGGAAGCACGCCAGAGATGCGGCTTACAGGTTATAGGCCAGACATTGGACACCTCAAAGTTTTTGGATGCATAGCTTATGTACATGTGCCTGATGAAAGAAGAAGGAAGTTGGATCCTAAGGCAGAGAAATGTGTATTTGTTGGATATGCACAGGATTGAAAGCCATACAAATGTTACAACCCACAAACTAGACAAGTGGTCATCTCACGAGATGTGGTGTTTGATGAGCTTGCTAGTTGGTACAAAGCAAAAGATGAGGGTGTCATTGAGTCACTTGACGCTGATGTGCCTGTGAACTTGCCACAAGCAAGTTCTATTTCTACTTCTATGTCTAGGCCAGCAGAGGCTGAGAGTAGTACTGTACGTCCATGGTCAGGATGTTTGAGGCATGAGAGTGTGAGCACTGGGAGTAGTGCTATGGATAAAGGCAAAAAGAAAGTCGAAGGAATTGGAATTACAGGTTATAAGTCATCTAGTTTAGAGAGTTTGGATGAGGAGCTTGGCATACCTGTTTTACGCACACCTGGTGCTAGGCAGGATAGATATGTGCCACCACATGCTAGAGTGAGGTGTTCAGAGTGATCCGCAGGCATTGCAGAGATCCCAGAGAGTCAGATATCCAGTTGATAGATTGACATATCGAGATTTTGCTATGCACTATGCATATATGACATCTATGGTGAAGCATGTGGAACCTACATGCTATACAGAAGCTATTGGAGAGCATGTATGGGAGAAAGCAATGGATGTTGAGATGGACGCATTGGTTCAGAATGATACATGGGATTTGGTTGCATTACCAAAGGACAAGAATGTTATTGGATGTAAATGGGTTTACAAAGTGAAGTGCAAATCTGATGGTTCTATTAAGAGACACAAAGCAAGATTGGTAGCAAAGGGTTATGCACAAACCCAAGGTTTGGACTATGATGAAACCTTTAGTCCAGTGGCTAAGATGGGCACAATGAGAGCAGTCATTGCTATGACTGTAGCTAATGATTGGAAAATGCATCAAATGGATGTCAAGAATGCATTTCTAAATGGAGATCTACAAGAGGAAGTGTATATGGCACAGCCAGAAGGGTATGTACACCCAAGATATCCAACTCACGTATGCAGATTGAAAAAGGCATTGTATGGTCTGAAGCAAGCACCTCATGCTTGGAGTGATAAGATGAGTAGATATCTTATCTCACTTGGTTTTCAGATTTCTACAGCAGATTCTTCACTCTATGTGAAGAAGACAGAGCATGGGATTGTTTTACTCGTCATCTATGTGGATGACTTGATTATCACAGGTGATCATGGTGCAAATGTGATGCATGTCAAGAAAGCATTGAGTGGGCAATTTGACATGAAAGACCTTGGTGAGTTGAGATACTTTCTTGGAATTGAAGTGGTCAAAGATCATACAGGAAGATGGTTGGTAGTCTCATTTACATGACTATCACATGCCTGGATTTGAGTTATGTTGTGGGGCTAGTAAGCCAGTTTATGCAGAGCCCCAGAAAGCCTCATTTGGATGCAGTGAGACGCATCATGAGATATGTGAAGACCACTGCACATTATGGTCTACTTTATGAGAGTGGTAAAAGCTTGGACATACATGGCTACACAGATGCTGATTGGGCAAGTAGCTCATATGACAGGAGGTCTACTTGGAAGTGCCGTGGTGAGTTGGAGTAGCAAGAAGCAACCTACAGTTGCTTTATCCAGTACAGAGGCTGAATACAGAGGTGCAGCCAGTGCTACTTGTGAGGCAATATGGTTAAAGAGTCTCTTGGCAGATTTGGGTGAGCCTATTGATGGCAAAGTTGTCATTCATTGTGACAACATGAGCAGTATACAGTTGGCCAAGAATCCAGTGTTTCATGCGAGGACCAAACATATAGAGGTCCATTATCACTTTGTCAGAGAGAAGGTGCTGGTGGATGGTACAGTTGATCTACAGTATGTGAAGACTGAAGAGCAGGTGGCAGATATCTTTACAAAGCCACTTAGTAGGGAGAAGTTTGAGTACTTTCGTACTATGTTGGGAGTACATGGGATGAGCTTAAGGGGGAGTGTTGAGAGCTTTGATATCCCAAGCTCATCTACATCTTCATCGGCAGTACATCATGAGCTTGAGAGGGGCTGTTGAGATTCAAGCTCGATGTCAGTGTGAGCCAACTATGCTATGTGCTGGCATGTTAGGTAGGAACATGTGTTGGACATAAATGACTGCGTGTCCAGCTGGTCATAGCGTGTGGACATTAGCTAGGGTTAGTAGAGTGTGGACACAACTCATAGTGTTGTGTGTATTATGGATTATGGCATTATGCATTGTGTGAGAAGGGAGATGGCTTCCCTCTATGGTTAGGGTTTGCAATATATGTTAGGGTTTGCTCCTGTGTGTGTGTCTCCTCCCCCTCTACTATTCTTTCAACATATATCGAGGTAGCACGTCCACTGCAAACTATAAATCTAGATCTAGTCTACATGGCTGCATCTTAGTAACCTGTAAATCAATCTCATCTAGGAAGCTCATCATCAGATAACCATAGCTCATAAGTATTCTCCGATTTGACATCACTAGGTTTATCTTCCCCCTCACTTGGGTTTCCTAAAACATAACCTTCAACTACATGGGAAGGCAATGGTCTCTGTGCATCCTGGCTATGAAAGAGCATAGTTACTACTACAGGTAAGTTGGTCAATCATCTCATGTCTTAGAAATCATCTATAATCTCACCTATTGGCTGCCCATAATAGACCTAGTGTGGGTAAGAGTATTTCATGAAGTGGCGGGGTGAGCGCAAGGTAATGCTCTTGCCTCCATAGCTCCATTGCTCCATTGCCTCCTCTTGGGGTGTTCTTACTTGGTTAGATCCACTGATCACCTAAATAATACTCAAGTCATCATGCCTTTACGGTTTTACTCCTATGCCATAGATTGGAGTAACGTGGTCCCATAATGTCAAAAATATGTTCTACATTATTGACAAAGGTGGGATGCAGCAAGAAGCATATGCCGTTTACATGTATGACATGGAACCATGGGATTGAATTGTAGTAAAAATAAATCGATGAAATTACCTCCACACAACAAGTTGGTCCTAAGGGTTCATAAAAGTAACATAAGTGCACGAGTGTGTTTGGAAAGGTGCTAGACACTCCTTGATAATATCATTTTTAACAATATGGATCTAGAATTGGTGCATTAGTTTCGTGCAAGTGAAATCCAGATCCAGTTGTTACCTTTGTAGAAGACTTGAGCTTGAAGAAGACAAGTGGGAACCCACCTTAAAGTAACCTTAAGGTTGGATTTCTTTGAGCGATAACTTTTTCTAGGCTTTTTGTCTATTTGTGTCGTCGATGGTGGAGTAGGTTGAGTAGCCTTGGGAACCTAGTTGAAGGTAGGTTGAGGCTTCTTGGCTTGTTTCCTTGTTGGGCAGCATTGATCCCTCTTTGGGAAAGATGTGGATGTAGAGTTGGAAGCTGAAGACTTAGCTGGTAATGACATTGGTATGTTAACACACAGGATCAGGTGAGTGACATTGAGGTTGGTACGTCAGCACGAAGGCCTTGGGAGTCGAGAAGCTCCGTAGATTTTGAGATATGCTTGAAGTTTATGAGCGTGAGGGGGAGTGTTGAGTTGTCAAGCTCAACATGAGCTGACACTCACGAGGCACTTGTATGACCATTCGACATTTACATCATTGGCCGGTTTAGTAGTTGGCACCGACATATCTTCACTAGAGATTTTACAGCTAGACTACATCGACTAGTCCACACCTATCCACTCCTCTCCTTAGCATGTTCACATTATGGACTACTTGTATATACTCTATTATTTGTGTTAGTCACTTTATCTTCTTAGTAGACCTCTTTTGTTGTGTGAAGAAGAAGAAGAATTTTCAGCCTATCACCTTGTGTATTCTCTTCTAGGGTTTGTGTGAGTGTGTGTGTGCATCTTGTGTGCTAAAGCTCTTACCCTTGTACCGCTTCTGGTGCTTCTCTTGCTTGTCGTGCCCAGCCCTTAGCATGAACTAGGCTTTGATACCATGAAAAGATGTAGGGGAGAGGAGAGCTTGAGCTCTTGCAAGCACACACACACACACACACACAAACCCTAGAAGAGAATCATAATAGAGTATATACAAGTGGTCCATAATGTGAACACGCTAAGATGAGTGGGTAGGTGTGGACTAGTTGGTGTAGTCTAGCTGTAGAATCTCTAGCGAAGATATGTTGGTGCCAGGGTAATATTTCAATTACTACTTTACTGAATTTCATTCATTGAGTATTTTGCTTAACTGAATTCAAAACTAATCACAAATTTCTATGAGGAATAAATTAATTATTTATCTAAAATTTCGACTTTGATAGTTTTTCTGAATTTTCTCATTACTATCCTAGAGAATATGAAGCGGTAGAATTTTCTCTCACAGAGTATTTACTTATTCATTTACCAATATTCATGGGATTTAAACATAGGATAAAAGAGAAGAATTTTCTCTCACAGAGTATTTACTTATTCATTTACCAATATTCATGGGATTTAAACATAGGATAAAAGAGAACTCTTGTTTTGATATAAAAATTATGTATGCATCTATTTATGCATAAAATCAATATTGGTGAAAGTAACACTTTTATAATAAAAAAAATTCTTTTATGCATAAAAAATAATATTGGTGAAAGTAACACTTTTATAATTAAAAAAAATCTTTTATGCATCATTTTATGCATAAAAATCAATATTGATAAAAGTAACACTTTTATAATAAAAAAATTCTTTTATTCATCTTATGCATAAAAATCAATATTGATGAAAGTAACACTTTTATAATTTAAAAATTTTCTTTTATGCATCATTTTATGCATAAAAATCAATATTGGTGAAAGTATTACTTTTACAATAAAAAAATTTATCCAATATGCATCTTTCTATGCATAGAATTTAAATCTAATGAAAATCGCTCTTTTATTTAAAAAAATAACCAATATGCATCTTTCTATGCATAGAATTTAAACCTAATGAAAATCACTCTTTTATAATAAAAAAACCAATATGCATCTTTCTATGTATAGAATTTAAATCTAATTAAAATCACTCTTTTATAATCAAACGAAATAACCAATATGCATCTTTCTATGCATAGAATTTAAATCTAATGAAAATCACTCTTTTATAATTAAAAAAAACCAATATGCATCTTTCTATGCATAGAATTTAATTTTAATGAAAATAACACTTATATAGTAAAAATATTTCTACTATGTTTTTTCTATGCTTAAAATGAAAATAACACTCTTAGAATACACAAATGGTGGGGATTACTCTTTTTGAATAAAAAAAGATAAAACTTATTTCACAAAATTTAAGAAAATTTCGCTATAACCTCCTTTGTATGGCTGACCATTTTTTAATTTTTTCTATCCTTAAGTTACTTAAAAATTATCCTCAAATGGTTTAAAGTATTCTAAACTAATCAAATTTTACTTTTAAAAGAAAAAATAATATGAAAAGTTTAATTCCAACAATTAGATTACTTATCTAGGATAAAGAAAGGCTGAATTTAAGAATGAAGAGAGGGGAAAAGCCTTTCCAACAAGGCATAGCATCAATTTATCATTTTAAAGATAACAAAAATTAGAAAACCATTAAAAGAATAAAGAAAAAGTAAAATTTTTAACTTACATGAATTTCTGGGAGCTTTCCTTTGGCTTGATGGTTTGAGGGATCTACTCTTGTTTGCAACAAGAGTGGCCACCAATTCTTTAGAAGAGGGAATGGTCAAAAACTAATGAATTATTAATAAATTCACAGTTTTTGGCTATGGGGAGGAGTAGAGTAACAGTGCATAAAACATTATTAAGCTTCAACAAAGGGGGAGGTTTCTATTTATAGGAAAAAGTGAGCTTCTAACCAAACAAACTGATTCTAGAATTTTTCAGATTAGTTTGGTCAATTTTTGGGGGGGCCAGTTTAGCTTACTTTTTGGAACTAGACTTGAATTAGGAGAAAGTAGAGATGAAATATCTCAATTTTTGGAAATTTAAAACTCCACCACACATGTGAAATAGGCGTCTCCTTCATGAGGGAGAATCCCCACTCTGAGGTGTCAAAAATTTATTTTTTTAGTATTTCCTTTAGTCCTTAGTCCACTCTTTATCTTATGTGAGTATTTACTCATTTTTGGGGAGATTTTCTTTATTTCTTCTATTTATCTCCTCCACACATTTGGATGAATCTGATTGGCCCCTCAAAACCTTAATTTAAAATTTTTAAAAAATCGGCCTTTTGAACAGATTATAATTGATTTCTAATGCACCTTCTGAAAATCTTTTTGAACTTGTGTTTTGGGAGAATTTATTTTAACAAGAAGAGATATTTTTTCATCTAAAAATATCTAAAATCTGAATAATCTCTCTCTAGAATATTTTCTCTCTCTAAGTCAAAATAGGTAGAAACACGATCTTTTATATATCTGAAGAGGGATTTGATTATAGAGAAAGATATTGGACATCTTGAGAGGCTGGGGAGGAATCTTGCATTCTCTCTCACTTGAAAAACGTGAGATGTCCTCATCTCGCAAAAACTAGGGATAATCTTGCAATAGTTCGGCTTCTTTCTCCCAGGTGGCATCTTCAAA
The DNA here is from genome assembly GCF_041138505.1 of Cibotium barometz. Classification (NCBI taxonomy): domain Eukaryota; kingdom Viridiplantae; phylum Streptophyta; class Polypodiopsida; order Cyatheales; family Cibotiaceae; genus Cibotium; species Cibotium barometz. The sequence continues at coordinate 45,133,051 of NC_141072.1, forward strand.
AGGATAGAACTTCCATTTGACCAATAATTCTCTTAGAATTTTGTTCCTGAGAACCTTTTCTCGAGCATCAAGGATTTCTTCAGGTTGGAGTTCCATCTGCCCTTGGGTTCATCCCAATAAAACTGTGATAAGAAGCATTGTAGGCGAACTCGACTAGGTGTAGATAGCTTAGCCACTTCTTGGGTTCCCTGCCCCACAGCATGACCGAAGTATATCTTTGATTACTTGGTTCACCCTTTCAGTTGGACCATCGGTCTCAGGGTGGTAAGCTGTGCTGAGATCCAAGAAAGTTCCTACTACTTCGAAAAATGCAGTCCAGAATCTTGACGTGAATTTGGGGTCTCGATCACTTACTATTCTTCCGGGTAGGCCATGCAATCTAAAGATTTCTTTGAGGAACACTCTGGCCACATCCACTGTGGTGTAGGTTTCTTTTACTGGAATCAGATGGGCAACTTTAGTTAGTCTATCAACTACCACGAAGAGCCAATCCATTCCAAGGATCCCGTCCAAAACTCCCAAAGGTATAACTCTGAACTGACAGTCGGTTAAATTCCCATCTAGATTGAACTGAATATGATCTGTCTCAAGGTGAGTGAAAAGAATCTTCCCACTGGACAATTCAACTTGCATAGGTTTCCCAAATTTTTGATCTAAGACTAGCTTACGCAAGCATCCAGGGAAAATGAAAGAATGAGTACTGCTTGAATCAATCAAAAGCTTAAAAGGCTTACCCTGATACTCAGCTAGAGTATGGATGACGGAGAATTGATGGTTTGGCCCTTGGTTTTCAATTGCTACATAAATATATCCTCTTTTCTCTTCCACTACTTCTGCTATAGTAACTGCTCTGGCTGCTGCAGTTTGAGGTGGAACTCTTTCTCTTTGGTTTCCCCAGTTCTGGGGGAAGGAGTTCTAAGGCTACTCTGGATAGAGGCAGACGGTTGGAGCTGGAGTTCTCCTGGGATTTCCCTGATTTGGGCGAGATTGACTGATAGGAAGGGGCTGGTCTCTGCACTCTCGGTCCTTGACTTCCCTGTCCCCTTGACATGGCAGGAGTCGGGCAGTCTTTCAACTGGTGACCAAAACCTTGACATCTAAAACACCGGTTCTCACTTCTGAGCTCTTCCCTCTGAATCCTTGAAAGAGGTGGGGCTCCTGAGAAAGTGTTATGGGGGAAGGGTCTTCCTTCACTTCTGAATCTTCTCGCCTGATTCTGAATTGGGCCTTACTGCCTCTTTGGGGGAGGAAAGTTTAAAGTACTTCCCGCGGTTTGGAATCTTTTAAAATTAGAGGGTGCAGGCTTTGGCGCGGGACCTTAACAATAAAGGCTTTGGCAAAGTCCTTTGCCATTCTTAATGCTTCAGCCATTGAGATAGGTTTGGCGTTCTTCACAAAGGTGTCCAATGGCTCGTTCATTCCTCGAATGAATTTGGCCACCATTAGCTACTCTTCATCCAATTGTGGGGAATATTTGAGGAGAAGGGCAAAAGCTTGATGGTACTCTCTTCAATTGTCCGGCTATCCTGCTTTAGTTCCAAGAACTCATTCATTTTAGTTTCAAGGAAGCCCGGAGGACAAAACCTCTTTTTAAGGGTAAGCTTTAAGATCAGTCTAGGTCTGGTTATTCCGATCGAGATGGTTAGTCTCGCAGTGATTCCTCCAAGCGACCCTAGCCGTTTCCACAATCTTTAACCTGGCGAGAGCCATCTTGCTTCTCTCATTGTAGCCAGTTACATCAAAGTATTCTTCCATAGCCTCAATCCACTTTTCCACTACTTCACCTAACTGCTTCCCTTCACCCTTGAAGGGGACCAGGTTGGGATCTGTGCAGGGCTTTTCGAACATCCGGATCTAACTCTTCGTCATCAGTTAGAGGATCCGGTTGCCTTGCATGGGCCGCACGCCTCATGACTCTGACAAAACAAGATTTTTGTCAACTTAACTTTGACAACAGATTTATGATTATTTAATTTTTGCGATTTATTCTTTAAACAGATAATTATTTCATCATACTTCATGAAACAACATTTACTCTGATAATTTTATTAACCATTCACAATCATGAAAATAATTTAGAATTTTTTTACAAAACATTGTTTATTATCAAAAGTTTTCGATATATACATAGAGCATCACGGCTCCCAAAATTACTACCTCAATCGTATACGCGTAAAGAAGCAAAACTGTGAAGGAGACATGCCATGGTACACACGATTCATTACATAAAGAGGTGCTGTAATTCTACTTCTAGGGATAAAGTGGCTAAGAAGCCTAAAAATTCGGCATGAAATTCTAAAGTTCCTGGGTGAATGATCAAAGAGTTGTACATGCTGAACAAGCCCTAGCCTTATCAAAATCATGGCTAAGGAAATATTTTGCCTAAGCCTCTGACGCTGACTGGTACTGATATTATTACATCATCCTCCACATAACCACATATACCGACGTTGCTCAAGAGGATCAGGAAAGTAAAGACTCTCAAAATGACATGCGAGTCTCACTCAGCTTACTTGGATCGTAGTAGAGTTGATGAGGTGCTTGAATGCAAAGGCTATCATATCCTGACTCTAGGAGAGTTCAGGAATGCCAGACAGATTCGGGGTATCCATCTATAAATTTTCAATTCAATTTATGAGTTTTTTAATTTTTGAAGTTCATTCAACATAATATTAACAAAGCGAAAACATTATTTCCCAAATTTACTTTAAAATTTTAAGCAATTTTTGTTGCTGTTATGTAAATTTACAACAGCGCTTTGATACCAATTGTGGGATCCCACTGCCCCCTCCGCGCACCGAATTTCTAATTGCTGGCAGGGGAAGCAGCTCCCTCTTGCGTGGGGGCCAGGGTTTCCCACCTCACCCTCGAATGTCCGGGCACGATACTAAGCTGGTGGTCATTTCAAAAACCAAAACCGAAAAAATTTCCCATGCTCGAAAAATGGGGACGATTCCACCATTTTGAATTTCTTAACGAATTTTTCTAACGAGGTCAAGATATTGAACTAACCTTCATCTGAATAAACCAGATAGAAGGGAAACTATTACAGACTTAATTTTAAGGAATCAACGTTGTTCTATTCATTTGAGAAGTCTTCAGGTTATTATTTAACTATTCGAGTTCTAAGCGTATTCTTATTGATCAATCTTATTATTAAAACTCTACTAATTCCAGCCTATGGGTTAGCCACCGCCCAACCACTAGAATTGGTAGAACTAGATAAGTACTCACCCCATCCGGCCCATGGGTTAACCACTGGAATTGGTAGAACCATACAAGTACTCACCCACCCATAATTGAATGCCTTTCTTAACTTTTGCTTTAGAATATAGATACGCACACTCCTCTTTAAATTTTAATTTATAAAACAATCCATTGACAAACAATTATTGGTTACAGATGTCATAACTCAAAATTTCCATTCAATCCTTGTTTCTCACAAAACAGTATCACTCTCGACTCTCCGTTGAGACTAGCAGGTCAGCAACGAGATCCAGTAACAAATTATAATAATTTTCTCGTCACATCATACATATATATATCTTCCACGACATACACATGGGTGTCCTAAGTACCGGGGAGCCCGTGCATCGCCTGGTCAGAACCTTCCAGGATCCTCCTTAGGTGTCCTGGGACCGCTTCGTCGGCAAACACCAAGGTGTCCTCACAGGAGAACTATCACGGGAGTGAGATTTTTTAGAATATTTTATCATGGAAGTGAATCCAATTAATTATGTGTGATGCATGGTTCATGTGTGAAGCATGGTAGTGAATGATTTCCATTTGTTATAATTATTTTTGTGAATGATTCCAAAGTAATTGTGATATAACATTGTGGATTATGTTGAGTATAGATCATGAGTTCGGGACGACCAAGGTGGACATTGGACGCGATTATCTAGCCAAGCACATGTGTGATAAATATTTAATTTTGTATGGTTTGGCCCATTGTACATATATTGGGAAAGGTTTATTTTTTATGAGATGCTTCAAAAGCATTGGACTAAGGTTCAATTTTGTAAAAGCTATGCTATTTATGGCTCCAAGGGCTAAATTTATTAATATGATTTAAATACCACGTGTGGGAGTGGAGCCACACACGTACCTAAGGAAAGTATTAACGTTATGCATGCTAAATTAGGTTTCTCTTAACCCCCAAAAAATGTCAATTCATGGTGCGCCACTATGTAATTCTTAGCCACACTGTCTCCACTGCTGATGAGAGTAAAAATCAAGGTCTTAAGCTTCCAAGGCCCCTTAACTTCAAGTGTGTCCCTGTGGATACTATAGAAGATTCCTCTTCATGTATGTTGAGTTGGCATGACGAATGAAAGGAATCAATTGAAAAGATAAAGAAAACATTAGGGTCAACTCCCATTCTCACGCCACTAATAAGATGGGATGTAATTTTTCATGTACACATTAATGCCTCTGCATTTTCCATTGGATGTATCCTAACACAACTTAGTGAGAGAAATATAGATTTTCATGTATACTATGCAAGCAGACAACTCAATGATTCCAAGAAGAACTATAAGACCATAGAAAGAGAAGCGTTTTAGCTATGGTCTACACAGTGAAGAAATTTAGACACTATCTTCTTGCCAACAAATTTAGACACAGTGAAGAACATTAGGGCCAAAAACGAAAAAAAGGCCCTTTAATGTTTTGATTAAAACACTAATTAGCTGAGGTTTTAGTAGAATGAGACCTCCAAATTTGGCCGTTTAGAGGTACTTTTGGAGCATTTAAGAGACAGGCACAATAAATGCTAACATTCCTTAAATTATATCAGAGCTACTTTTCAGTCATTATTCTCAATTTATTTAAACTTTTGAAACGTGTATTGTACAAATATTCCCACCAAAACACATCCATTTTTCCTCTCATCACTCATCAATTGAATGCTCTCTCTCTCTCTCTCTCTCTCTCTCTCTCTCTAGGTTATGTGTCTTTTCTTCTCTTCTATTCTTTTCTGTGTTATACCCTTGCATAGTGGATTATACTCTAATGTCTATTGCTAACTCTTTACTCAATGTAAGAGAACGCAGATACAACCTTGCTATTAACATAGATCAACTCATCTTGGAGAAGTATTCATCACTCATCGAGCATTATTGGACAAAGATGGGATAAACAAACTACGACTAGAGGGAAGAAAACACATTGATTTATGGGTGGATGGAAGTATTTATCCCAATGATCCTTCAATTGATAGACCTCCTCCATTTGTAAATGTTCATGACTTGATTAGATTTGTTGAAGATGGTTTTGATGGTTTGCTTGGTTACTGTATGAAGTTATATTCTGTATCTTCTATGTGCTCAGTCCAAATGCATCAACTGAAAGAAACTTTATTAACATCTCAGAAAACTATTTTAGAGCTTTATGATAAGATTAAAGAGCTGGAAGTTGTAAACCACTCCTTGAAAGAGAAACTAGTAAACTTGAAAGAAACCCCAAGAGGATTCAGAGAGAGGAAGAGAACTTTAAAGAATATAAGTGAGTTGTCTGAAAGTAGTGGGGCTAAAAAGAGGAGACTCCACCTTGTAAAAGAAATGTGTCTCTCACATTTCAGGTATTAATATCCGTCAAAATGAGGAGAGAATCAACCTTCTCATGGAAACCATGAACAAGGCAGACCTGGTCAGAATTCTTCAATCTCCAAAGAATACAAATTTGAGAGATCTTACTCTCAAAGAGTTGGTAAGAGACTTAAGGACCATTGTGAAACCAGATGAAATAGTGGAGACTTGTGACACTGTGGGAATTAGTCTCGCAAAGGTTACCAAGCTCTTTCTGGATTATGGTTCCAAAATCTTAGATGCAAGAGAATAAGAGCTTTTGGTTTGCCAAGATCCCTTTCAGTTGCTACTGCTAGGACTGCTATGAATCAAAAAATTTCGAGTATTTTTGGAGAGTACATACATATTGAAGGGATAATGCCTTATGAGAAGTAGAAGAAAAAGAGTACATTTGTCTATAATGCATTCAACAATATATGGGTGGATCTTAGAAAAGTACAAATTGCAATGGTACATATGTATAAAATTAATGTAGAAGAATGTGGTGGTGTGCTAAAGTTTGTGTTGAAGCTGGATGAGGCACAGATCCAAAAAGGACAAAAGATGGAAAGAGTGAGCATATCTATCATGAAAAGGGCAATTGAGTACAACAATGGTAGAGGAGAGGAACCCGAACATAAAATCCAGTCGAAGATGGAGCTTTGGTGGGTTGGTGCATAGAGAGGGCTCTTATGCCATGGGAAAGGTGTAGGGAATGACCAAATGTCGTGGGGCTTCGCCCAATCGCACTCAGGAGCACAAACAACTCAATCAAGAAGCCAATTTACCATGGTCTAATGCACAAATGCAAACGGGGTGTGTCACTCACCTCGTTGAATGCACGTGTGGGTATCGTCGGTGACCTAGAGCCCGAGCATCGTATGGTCATCACCCTCTAGGATCCTTCGCAAGGTGACCTAGCGCTTCACTCATAGACCGCTTCCTTGGTCCCTCATCCACCGTACCAGAAGCTCACCATTTTAAACGAACCGAGGCTGGTCAAGACCTTGGCCGACCTTACTACGTGAGACGTCCTCCATTGATTCTCCCCGTCAGCTGTTGCAACTTTATCAGACTAGGTCGCCACAACCTCATTCATAAGACGGTCAAAATGCTTCCCCAGCATTCTCGACATAAAACAGCCATTTAAAAACAGATCATAAATACAGTTTCTATAATGAACTCTTGTCTTTCCACATTGTTCCACATCAATTCTCATTTATTTCATGTGTGTTCCCATTCTCATCACATCATTTTTTATTTCAGCACATCTTTTCTTATTTATCCGCATCAGATCTCATCCACTTGCATCTATCCATATCCACATCTTATCACATTACATTCATTCACATCTCATCCATTCAGACCACATCACATTCACTCACATCACATCTCATTCATTTTACAATCGATAGCCAAGGACCTATATTTTAAGTATAGTTGACCAAGGTGTGAATGCTTGAGGCCAAGGAAAGGGTCAAATTTCGCCATTCATTCTCTTATGTAGCTAATAGAGTGCTCTTCTTCTCCATCTCATGCTTCTTGCGTAATCTCTTACCTAATCCAATTAGAGCTATTATATACTTATTGTGTATGGGTGAGTGTATGTGTGAGAGAGAGATTAAGTGAGAGAATGGTCGAACTTCCATTGAAGTGCAACATGCGGCTGGAGTGGAACTCTTCGGTGCTCTTGTAGCGATGACATTCATGAGAATCCTAGCAACCAGCATTCAATGAGGTGAGTGTGCACTTTTACTACACGAGTCGGAGCTGGGGACTTGCCGAACATCGTATGCAAGCCACGAATGGCTGCAAGCATACAACCAGAACCTAGCAAGCTCAAATAGAAAGCAAAGGTGTGTCACTCACCGCTCAAACCACCGGTGTGAAGGATTCTCGCCGTTGCACAGTGAAGGAGCCACCGTCATCACTCTACCGCCTCGCCGCCACACAGTGCTCGATCGTTCTCTCTCTCTCTCTCTCTCTCTCTCTCTCTCTCACACACACACACACACACACATACGCAGGAGAAGGGAAACGAGAAGATAAGGCAAGAGCACACTTGTATTCAACACATTGAGAATGAGAGTTTTAGGGTTACATTTGACTCTTATAGGTGACTTAGCCGTTCACACATGGGTGCCCATACATGGCCGGTCGATCCTAGCCCTTATCCTGCTGATATTCAAGGTGCGCCTCTCATCGGCGATCACCCAATCCCTTTATTCTTTACATATGGTGCCGACAAGCCCGGCCCATGACTCAGAATATTTAAATTAATTACATGACGTAAAACATAGTATGTCTCAATGTCCGTCTCATAGGTTAACATGCCCCCCTTCCTGATGTAGATTCCGTCCTCGGAAGCTATGGTATGGTAAGCTCGATAGGGTTTGTTGTGGTAGACCGTCTGCAAAACAGGGAAGTAGAGTGAAAGTATGCTGGAATTCAAAAGATATAAAGTGTAATAAATTCAAGCATGTTAGACCACAAGGAATGTTGCTATGAGAACTTAGTTTAAGGGGTCACATAAATGAGCTAGTGTAGCAAATTAACAGGAGTTTAAAATTATTGAAAGTAAGTTAAGAGTTAGCAAGGTGTCAAAGGTTAATCAAGGTTTATAAGTGGCCTAAGTCAAAGAAATTAACCAAGCTTAATAAATAAACAGATGACCACAATGTGTCTACTCTAAGAACAAGTTAATACCACGAGCCTAGGGACACAAGAAACATCAGAGTTACAGGAGCCTTTTGCCTTTATTTCTGATAAGAAACGTGGTGCTCATGATAGATCAAGTGTGTGGAGAGGAGAGACTCACAAAATACAAGAAAGAACTCTTGCTTATTAAGTTGCTTATGCATACAACTAGGCTTTTCTCTCATGCAAAATGCCTCATGGCCTCACCTTTAAATAGGTGAACAAGTGGACCTCAAGTCCATTCACACTCACACCCTTCTACTCAACCTTAGTCTCTTAATACCCCCCCTCAATACCAACTATGGAAGGATGGAATAGGTGGTATTGGACATAAGATGCCTCTTAATACCCCCCCTCAATACCAACTATGGAAGGATGGAATAGGTGGTATTGGACATAAGATGCCTTTATAACATTAGGCATACAAGGCTTGAATATAGGTGTGCTAATCTAGGATTTACAAATGTGTTCCTAGAGCCTTAGAGGCTATTACATTGATGCCATCTAAGTCTTTATTTGTTGTCGATGAAGATGTACACCTTGATGATGGTGCACCCCACTCTTTGTGTTTGCTTGGCTTCTTGTAGATGACATGGTTGAGACATACATGCCATTACTTCCACCATATACTTTCCATCTTGACCATTCTCACACAATGATCAAAAGCAGGCTACCACCCTTGCTTTAATGGTTTGCTTTTAGATGGTCCTCCAACATGCTTTATGCTTCCTTGAATACCATATCTCCTCCATGAGTGATGAGGTAGATTCAGTGTCTACTCCACAATTACAATAGCTTTTATGCATGTTAGTTACAAGATACCCATTAGGGTTTGAAGTTACAAGCTTAATGAGTAATTTGTTGAGGTAAGTGCTCAAACAAATAAGGTTTATCATCTTTGGCTCAAGAAGGAGAGGGCATGGTTCATAATGTTGCCAATGCCTCTTACAAAAGAAATGCCAAAAAATGCTTAAAATCATGACAACCAAATAAGGTAGAGCATTTAGGGATTCTATGCTTAACCTTACGACTCATCTTATACGATGAAAAATCATAATATGCAGCGGAATGAAATGCCTTGGGCCTGAGAAACGAGAACATATGGCTTATGGCATGCCTATGCCTCTTACAAACAAGGGCCTCAAGGGTAATATACATAAACATTGAAGATGAGCACTTAATGTACATGTGCCCAACTTTAAGAACACTCAAAAATATGAGTTTTATGATGAAAAACCAGAATTCTTCAACCTCTTTAGCTCATGAGATGAAGATAATTGGTTCATGGTTGCACCATTTCTCTTTGGAAGAAGCGGTTTGTCGATGAAGACTTGAATGTGGCACTTATGGTGTGTGCCCAGTCTCCATTGTTGATGAAGAAGAGCCTCCGTAATGTAGATGACCTCCTCCTTTGATGATTAAGACCACCTTAGTGTTTAGCAACACTTTAGTTGATACTTAATATCACCATTTGTGTGTATAAAACACAATTAGTGCTAAAAAGCACATTTTTAGTGTAAAATAACACTTATTTTGGTAATTAACTCACCATTAGTGTTTAATAACACTATGAGTGTTTAAAAACACTTTAAAATAACCTCCCTTTGCTGGATTAACAGAGTGATTAATGTTAAACAACACAATTAGTGCTTAGAAGCACACTTTAATCACTTTGAAAGCTTAAAAACTTGGTGTTGATGTTGAAGCTTGACGGGCATGAGGTCTATGGCTACCTCATGTAGATGGAAAACACTTCAAAATCAAGATTAGGACCAGCAATACTAATGCACTCTCACACTTGAGTGATTAGTAGAAGGGAGAGATGATTAGAGAGAGCAAAACCCAAAAAACTCAAGCTTTAATGGAAGCTTGAGGAAAAGGAAGAAAGAGGCGCCTGGTTTTTTGATGATTCCCGGCGCATTCGTGGATGGTTGGAGCTCTAGTCAGAGCTGTAGGGTCTCCACACAATGGCCTATTAAAGCCCTAAAGAGGCTTGCCTTATTGTGGTCTACAGCCAAGCAATGGCTGTACGACCAGCGCAGCAGGCAGAAAACGGCGCCGGCTCCTTCTACAAACAATGCCGCGCCAGCGCGAGGAGAAATCGACTCATTGAGTTTACGTTTCAGTTCGCCGGCGGCAGCTCCTCTTCATCTTTCATGAAGAAATTGGGAAGAGATGTGCTCTGTACAAGCTTGTGGAAGGCCTCCAATGGCTGTAGGTTGAGCTCCACACAAAAGAGATGAGCAAAAAATGGATAATTTTGACCTATTCTCTACACCACAAAGTTTGAACTCACCTAGACTCTAGATACCATGATAAGAAACGTGGTGCTCATGATAGATCAAGTGTGTGGAGAGGAGAGACTCACAAAATACAAGAAAGAACTCTTGCTTATTAAGTTGCTTATGCATACAACTAGGCTTTGCTCTCATGCAAAATGCCTCATGGCCTCACCTTTAAATAGGTGAACAAGTGGACCTCAAGTCCATTCACACTCACACCCTTCTCTCACCCTTCTACTCAACCTTAGTCTCTTAATAATTTCTTTATGCACGTGATAATTTTTACACATAATGGCGACCTCCTAAAGGCAAAACTAACATCGATCCTGGTACCATGTTTAACACAAAGCATTATCCAAGAATCTATTAGTTCACCTTAGGCAAGGATACCCCCTACCAACCAAGGCATCAATCTGAAGTAGAATACTCCTCGTCTACCAAGTGTCAATAAGGCGATAGGCCAACATTAGAGTACATAATAGACTTGCATTGCCATTTATTGTAGACCTTTTTTTTTAAATTTATTTCTTTTGATCTTCGCTCCTGAACTATAATGTGTTCTTGCATCCTTTCGACCAAGGGGTAAAAGCTATGTCATAGAGGTCAACACACATACAGCCAGGTTGTTCAAACATTAAAATGGTTATAACCCTAGTCTTAAGACAACCATATTCCAGGTTAACTAAAGACTTTATGCATTCTCAAGAATATAGCCAATAAGGTTAAGCTCATTAATGATTTACACTAGCACGTCAGGCAACTTCAAAACTAAGTAGTACTTTGACAAGTTCCATGTGGTCATGTCTTCAGTTCATGCAATTAATTAAACAGTAAAAACGAAAGAGAGTAGGTATGGAAGAATTACACCTGTATTTTGGAGATCTCCTTGATTCGATGAGAGAAATGCCCGCAATTTGATGAGATATTTATGTATGAGCGTTGTGGCTATCTCAGGACTTGAAAGCGAACCCACCTCAAACTTTTCAACCTGTACAACCAACTAACAAGCACTATACCTCGAAAGGCACATCAGTGTGAAAAATTAAAGACTCGTTTAAGGAATCCAAACTAGAAAAAGCTTGAAAACACTAACATACCTACCAGTCACCACACTACTACTGAGGATACTGTAAGAGGATGTTATAGAGTCCTAGCTCTAGCCCTAAGGCTAAGCCTCTATCCGCCCGCATCATCCAAATAAATAAAGTGAGCCTCAGTAGTGCCATGAGTTTCATCCGTTCATTCATCGTCGTCAGATATATCTTTTTCGTTTTCCCATCCACATAGACTCATCAAGAATGTAACCATGCGAGGATAGTTATCTTGTGGAAAATGAAAGTTTTGGGCTATCGGGGATATGTCCTCTATGGAGTAGGGGTCAGTCATGGTCAATAGGCAAATTAGCCATTCTAATTCCTCAACATTTTCCTCTCTGGCTAGTACATCTATATGATCCAATTCAGTTTTAATCACACGATAGCACATGTGAAATATCTGAGAAAGGTACAGATGATACCTCTCACCAAAGGTGGATGAAGTGTGTGATGCTCTTGCATTTGCCATATCTGCAAACACAGATATAGCATCAGTAGGTTTATGACAGGTCAATGTAGTTCCTGATTGTATACGGATATTTCTCCTCTTTTTGTGCTCTTGCTCTTTTTACTATTTTTTGTTTTTCTTTTCTTTTCTTTTTTATGTATGAAGCTATATATATACATCCCCTTGAATTTGGCAATTACATGGTCAGGGGAGAAGGTTAGGGAGGAAGCATTAGAATGTCGAGCATGAGTACATGCTCCCCCTTTCCTTGGGTAGATCATATTTTTTGCAATGATGTTGTAGCCTCTTGGAACCAATTTGTCCAGCGGGTCATAGGTTGTGATGTGGGCAGATAGCTTTTTATGACCCTTGTGGCCACATCCAATTGTAGAGATGGTAGTGTACGCTCCCATTGATGAATGGAGGAAATGGTTTCCGACGATACTTTTACAAAGGGAGACATAGACTCATTGGTCTCTTGTTGGGTGTTGACAAGAGTAGGTGTAGAGCATGAAGAAACTTCTATATCAACGTGTGCCTAGCATGAGGAGCTAGAAGCTTCATGTGGCTCCCCCCTTTCTGAGCTAGGTGGTATTGATCGATATTGTTTGGGAATCCAAACTAACTCTGGAAGAAGTGGTGCGGAGCACTCTGTTACCTTTCCCTTACCACGGTCTTGAATTGTCATTGGGGTGGCAACATTTGGTTTGCAAGGTTTTACAGGTGTAGAGGGATTCAGCTTATGTTTAGGGACCCAAATCTGGTCATTCCCCTCGTAGTACCCTTGGGCTATTAATAATTTTTTAGGGATCCATCGTGATGTTACATTGCCCTTTCTCAGGTGGGTAGCTGCTTTCCTTCTACGAGGCTTCTTGTCTGAACGAGATTGAGCAAAGGAAGTAGCTGTTAACGAAGCTTTTGGGACCCATTTGTATGTACTGTTTGGCATAGTAAGTGGAGCTTTAGAGACCACCCTGCATGTTTCCACTCTTGGCGTTAAAGCGTTAGAGGGGTGGCAAACAATCAAAGATGGTTTTGCCACTGGACTTTGTGATTTTTCATTATCTAGCATTTGAGTTTATGACTTAGGTGCAGGATTTTGAGCAATCAGCAGACCGAGAGCGGGTTCTTGCGTTGTAACTCGCCTGGTTACCCAAACAATATTGCACTTGGTGGCTAACATCCATTTGCGCCCTAAGTTTACGGTTCCCTCCATGGTACCAACAGGCATAACCAAAAAGCTTTGAATTATGGTCCCCTTGTCATAGGCAACCAGAGTGTGCAGAATTCCTGAGACAGGGGTTTTCTTCTTGTTGATACCTTTAATTTGGATAGCACTCTTGGATAAAGGTGGTTTTCCAAGTTGACACCACACGCCATATGATAGCAAATTGTGTTGAGCTCCTGTATCCAATAATGCATTATACAGCACCTCCCCGTAAGGACTCTGTAACTCAATTGGGTATCTTAGAGGCCAGTCAGATTCTAGTGGATCCTCCTCTGCCTCCTCAAAAAATACTTGCGTAATTCCCAAGTTGGCTTCTCGTTTGGCGCCTAGCACGCTGTTGACGTTCTTTGGCTTCAATTCTTGCTTGTATCTTCTTAAGCTCAGCTTGTTCTTTAGCTGCCTTCTTTTGATGGATTGCATGTAACTCCTCTTGGCTCAGGGGGTCATAGTATCTTTTGAATTTACTCCCATTAAGGAATCCAATGGTTTCAACTCCGTCGAGAGTCTCCACTCGGATGGTACCTTGCGGGGTAATTTCACATACTCTATACGGTCCCTTACCAGCATATTTGAGCTTCTTCTTTTCGTTACGCACTCCATACATTAGGACTTTATCCCCAACCTTGATGTCCTTGTCCTTTAGGTGGCAATCAAACCATTTTTTCCTTCTATCCTTCTCCATAAGGGCATTGTACACAGCCAATTGTCTTTCTTCGTTTAGTCGCTCAAGGATATACAAGTGCTCTACTAAGGGATTACCATCCCAACCCTCTTGAGTAGCAACACGAAGACTAGGAATGACAAATTCCCATGGCATGACTGCTTCTTGGCTATATACCATTTTGAATGGTGTGCAATTAATAGCCATACCATTTTGAATGGTGTGCAATTAATAGCCACTTTGTACGCAGTACGATAGGCCCATAAAGTTGTCGTAAGCTTTAGATCCCAATCCATGCGATGAGCTTCAACTGTCTTTGTCAAAATAGAGATTAAGGTCTTGTTGGTACTCTCGGCTTGGCCATTCGCTTGTGGATAATAAGGAGTAGATTTATGATGGGATATCATGAAATTTGTTGTAAGCTCCTTAATCACGTCATTTATAAAATGCATACCATTGTCGCTCACAAGTTCAAAAGGACAACCAAAGCGTGTGATTATATTTTCAAAGAGGAACTTGGTTGTTGTCCTTGCATCTGCCTTGCGTGTCGCTTTCTCTTCAACCCATTTGGTCATATAGTCAGTGGCCACAATAATATAGCGAGATTGTGTGTTGCGGGTCGCTGGGCTAATTGGACCTACAAAGTCTAAACCCCACTTTTCAAATGGTTGGTTTACTTTGATCGGATGTAGGGGAATCTGATCTTTCCACTGGGGTTTCTTGTATCGTTGGCATTCATTGCAACCCTTCACAAAGAGTGATGCATCTTGGAACATAGTGGGCCACCAATACCCTGATTGTAAGATCTTTTGCGCAGTTAAGTCTCCTGAGAAGTGACCACCGGCTACGCCCATATGTGCCTCTTGCAAAATGTATAGATACTCATCCTCTCGGCGGGCACAACGCCTAAGAACGTCATCCTTTCCTCTTTTATAAAGAGTCCCGGCTATCAGGCAATAGGGTTCGCATTCTTTGATCAGCTTTCGAGCTAGATCTTTACGAAGCTCCTTGAGTGGAAAGCCATTAACCAAAAAGTTAACAATCTTCTCACTCCATTCAGGCATTGTCTCCACCATGAACAGGGAAGTGTCAGGTAAGTCATCATCAACTCCCGTAGGAGCCTCACCATTAGGTATGCGAGACAAATAATCAGCCATAACATGTTGTTTGCCAGGTCTCACAACAACAGTGAAATCAAACTCAAGAAGAATCAATAGCCATCGTGTGATTCTTCCTATGGAGCATGGTTTGTTTACCAGATACAACAATGCTTGATGATCCACATAGAAAACAAACTTGGTGGCAAGGAGGTAATAACGAAATTTCCTTACTGCATATATCATTGCCAACCCTTCTCGCTCCGTAGTGGTGTAGTTCATCTCAGCATCGTTCAACTGCTGGCGACTGGCAAAGCTAATGGGGTAGTCTAGTTTGTGTTCTCCAGGTTGAGTTAACACCATTAACACACACCCAATAGCAAAGTTTGATGCATCAATATGCACATGGAATATTAAATCCCAGTTAGGCATTCGCAAGATTGGAGCACTCGCCAAGGCCTTCTTTAATAGCTCATATGCACTCGCCAAGGCCTTCTTTAATAGCTCATATGCACGGTCACAATCTTCGATCCAAATAAACTCGATGAGAAGCTTATACAATGGTCGAGCTATCTCGGCGAAGAATAGAATAAACCTTCGATAATAACCAACATGGCCCATAAAGTGTTCCCTTATAGTTGGTGGGTGGGGGCAATTCCAAAATGACCTTGATTTTACTCTCGTCCGTGGAAATCCCATTTTTGGACACTATATGCCCTAAGATAACTCCGTGTTTAACCCAGAATTGGCATTTGAAAGGATTCAAGGAGATGCGATATAATCTACACCTTTCAAATATTTTTCGTAAACACATCAAGTGCTCATCCCAAGAGGAATGAACACAAAGATCATCTAAGAAAGATTCACAAAAGTCCCTTAAATATTCCTTAAAGGCTGTGTTTATCAATCGTTGGAATGTTGGAGGTGCATTGGTCAAGCCAAAGGCCATGACGCGAAAGGCACACTCCAAACTCCGTGATAAATGTTGTTTTAGCTTGGTCCTCTACTGCAATTGTGATCTGATTGTAACCAGAGTACCCATCTAAAAAGCTATATGCCTCCTTGCCTGCAACTCTTTCAAGCACATGTTCAGAATACGGCAAGGGGTAATGATCCCTTCTGGTGGCTGCATTAACCTTTTTGAGATCAACGCACACTCTGAGTTTCCCATTCTTCTTTGGTACGATGACTATCGGAGAAACCCATTCTGAGTGCTCAATAGGGTATATGAATCCACATTTTACAAGCTTTTCAATTTCCTCTTGTACAATCTTTGCATACTTAGGATTCATTGGGTAGGGACGTTGCTGGACTGGTTTAGCAGTGCTAATCATTGGAATCGTGTGTTGCACCACCGAGGGTGGAACACCCTTCATATCATGATATGTCCAAGAAAATATGTCTTTGAATTCCTTAAGAAGCTTCTTGAGTGTAGCTTCCTTTGTCTGGGTGAGGTCTTGAGCAATAAAAACTGGGTTAGACTCCTCACCTGGATCTGCTAGTTCTATCTCCTTAACTACTATCGAGCCATCGTAGACACCGTTACTCCCATTGGTAGGCGTTTGTTGGGCTTTTGTGTAGACCACTTTATGTTCCCCTGAAGTGGTAAATGATTTGAAATGCTCGGGTGCGGGGTGTAAGTCTACTGGTTCTTGTTGTGCCATGCTTTTTTCTTTTAATTCCGCCTTCTTTTGTTGCTGAGCTAGCTCTTGGTTTTGTCGCCTTTTCACAGTACGACTTAGATTCGGCTTCTCTTCAATTTCTAATTAGGTGACGTCATGAGGTTGCAGAATACACCACATGACACTTTGGAGGTATTGTCCCCAATTATCCACCGCTAACTTCTAATGAGCGTCAATAGCTCCTACATAACTAAGCCATTCTGCAGTGGATCTCTCCTTGTTTATTGCAGTTCGTACATTAGCTCGATAGCGTTGTCGCTTATGTCTCGTTTTCTTCTTACCAAGTTTTTGATTTTTGTTTCTGTCAGATTCAAACTCACTTGGTCGATCTTCACTTGTGTCCCCCTCACTTTCGGATGAACTGTAGGAGGTCACTGTCCTAGGCCTTGAGCACCTTGCTTCCACATTTGGGTGAATATTTGATTCATCCCCCCCATCAGGCTCAGAGTCAGTTTCTTCTTGAGATTCATACTCAGAGTTGCATTGGTCAGAGTCTTCGCTACTTTCAGTGTCAGTGGAGTTTGCCGCTTTCTCGCCATCAGGAGTCAAGTGCATAACACCTATCATGTTTATTGGCACTAACGGTGGCATATCTTGCCCCTCAGGTGTTACCCAACTTGTGTCTCTGTTTCCCCATGTGTCTATGGTTGCCGCTAGGTGTACCCAATCCACATTATTCGACTCAGTCATACCCGGTAGGGACATCCATATAAGGAGAATCTTTCCCATCATCAGTCTCTTTTTTGCATGTATAGCGATACCTTAATGGGGCGGAGTGAATAGTGGTATCCGATCGATTATCGATGATAACCTTGCTTCCTAAAGGATGCGTGCGACCATTCTCAAGATCAACTCGAATGACAGAGTCCTGGAATTGTAGGTAGACATGGTTTTTCGACCAGTCATGCACCATTTGTGCTTCCCTCATAAAAGGACGTCCTAAGATCATTTGATATGACATAGGATGCTTGGAGAAATCCATTACAATGAAGGTATGTCTTACCTTGTATCCCAGAACCTTGATCTTAAGGTCCCTTAACATTCCAATGGGTTTAGCAATAGTTCCATTTGCCATCTTAACCACTATGTTTGTGACTTCGAGGTGAGGTCTTCCCATAGATTCCCAACAGTTTTTAGTCACAATGCTCACTCCAGCACCACCATCAAGGATTCCCTTTAGAGTTAATCCCTTGGTAGTAATGGGGAGGGTTGCATTAGATTCGTCACCTTCAAAGTATTGTCCCAACTTGTAACAGGTATTTCAACGATCGAGTCTTCATCCAAGTTGGGTTGTAGATCCCAATGTTTCCCTTCATCTTGAAGCGTGTCGGGTCTCCATATTTGCAAATTGTGGTAACCCCGCCTTTAGTTCTCCATTGAGAAATGCCCGAAGAGCTAAGAATAGCTCAGGATCTCTGTATAACTTGGATATGATCGTGGTTCTGATTTCAGAGGACATGAAATCCATTAGCTTGGACACATTCAACGGTACTTTTTGAGATATCACTCCTTGACTAGGGGCTGGTGATGATGGAATCACTTTCTCTTCGATGGGGTCAGGCATTCCCTCATTAAACATTCTTTCCAGCAACAAGAAGGGTGGTTGCCCACTTCCTGATGTCCTATCCTCACTTTCTTCTCAAATGATACTAGGTATAGCTAACGGTTTATGGCTCCTGTGAGGCTGAACTTGTGTAGGAAACACTATGTCTGGAATTTTGATTCTTCTAGGGTCTGCTGGCTCCAGTTCTCTTTGTGTTTCTTCCACCAAACCCCTTAAGTGTTGCACTTGTTCAATCTCCTCAACTGGGTTTGGGTAAGTTCCAATCTTTTTCTTGAGGGTCTTTGGCCCACGTGGCTTGTCTTGGGGAGTCTCAGTCAGTTTGGGTGGCCGAGAGGGCATTAGCTGACTTGGTTGTGGGGCCGAGGAAGTTTCCTTCTGTTTTCCCTGATTTATGTGTTCGCTTGATTCTCCTTCGTTGAGCTCCAGAGTGGGATCCTCCCTTAAGGTAGTGGCTTTGGTCCCCATGGTTTCTATTGAATCAGAATCATCTTCAGGATCATTCATATACACAGGGTCGTCTCCTGTTCCTATGTTAGTCTTTGAACTAGGCTTGGAGCTCGTGGCATTAAGCGACCTCATCCGTCACGTTTTCTTTTTCTTTGCTCGAGCAATTGATGCAGTATCCCTCTCTTCAAGAATGTAGTTTTGATTTTGAAGCATTGGCCGTGTAACTACATTCGTGGGTACAACAGCAGGTGTGGTTCCTCGTGCCTGGTTGGTGACCTCAACCAAATTCAATGGCATAATCTTGGGTGCACTAGGATTATGTGGACATTGAGCAATCAAATGATCTATGCCACAATGATTACATGTAAGTACCCGCATTCCCGATGTGTTCCCTTGATTTGGTTGCATTTGAGTAGCGATCTTCTGTAGCATATTAGGGCACTCCGCTACACGATGCGGTCCACCACAATCATAGCATTAAAGAGGTGGTCTCCTTGCCAAGGTATTAAGGTTTTGCCCTCTTGTGGCAAGAGCAGCCGCTTGATATACAGGCTTGACTTGCCCGAAATGATCCTCCATGTAGTACTGGGAAGTCATTTCAAACGTATCAATCCCATATGGAGTAGTGGGGTCTATCTCCTCTTCATAATCCCCACGCACTATGTGACTCACAACCCATCTGGTTTATAGGGGTAATCCTTGGATGTGGAGGTTGTGGTCCTAGCACTGGCGGTGGTAACGGCACAGACTGGACTACATTCGGGTTCCTTGGAACTATGTGCTCTGACAGTTGCTCAACAGGTGGTGCAGGCATCAGCGCGGGTACTTGAGGTGTGTTTGACCAGGCTAGGGGTGCCTGATATGCTAACATACGCTTAAGTACTAGACAATCCTTAGATTGATGGCCATACTTACCACATGCATTGCAATTCCCATTGAATTTGACTCTGAATGTGGGACATTCACTCGTGCTTTGTGGTCCTAAGCAAACCGAACACCATTGTTGCTCTCTTCTTGGGTACATATGGCTATTTTGAGGAGCTCGATTACCCCTAAAGTATTCTTGGAGAGCCTTAGTAAGGTCGATCACAGACATTTCGGATATCTTGGGCTCCTTGGCAATAGGTTTTACCATCATTGGCTCGTGCCCAGATACTTGCGAACTAACGAATTTTGTCTCCGAAGACACCTTTTTACCTGCAATCATCAAGTTGTCTTCTAACTGGATTGCATTGACAGTGACTGCTTCCCACGTTGTAAGACCTCTAATGACTAGGCCATTGTATATGTCCTCGTGGCGCAATCCTCGGATGAATCTATCAAGTAGTTGGTTATTATTGAAGCACTCATCGAGAGCGCAGCGAGAATTTAGATGCTTCAATCGACTAATAAAGTCTCTCACTGACTCCCCTTCCTCGCGTTCAGCTTTTTGGAGTTGAGATGCTACTCCCCAAAGCACACCCTCACGTATGTATTCTTTCAAGAATAATCTCTTGAGAGTGGGATAGTGAGTACGCTCTTCAACCCTTAAGGTTCGATACCAATCTCCGGCTTTTCCACTCAAGGTTAAGCCTAAGGCTTTACATTTATGTAGCTCATTGTGCTCTTCCAAGGAATCACACACATGTTCAAAAACTTCAATGTGCTTCCTAACATCCTCGTTACCACTGAAGTTCTGAGTGAGCTTAGCCACTTGTACCGCCTTGCTTCTGGGTTCTCTCTCAGGCATGCCCCGCATGTTTTCCGCAATAGATCGTTCGATCGTCTGAGCAAACGTTGCGAGATCACCTAGGTGAGCAGGCATAGCTAGTGGACACACTTTAGCCTGGTTGATAGGAGTTGGTGTTGGTCTGGGTATGTAGGCAGTTGACGTAGGATATGATATGTGACTAGGCCTAGCTCCTCTTGGATAAGGGTCGTGGAGCATACGCCATTGGCATACTAAGAGGCGTAGGAGCTACATGAGCATGAGTAGCGATAGGTACATATGGTCGATAGGCACTGGCATGCACTGTTCCACTAGGTAGCAATGTCGTACTAACTAACTACAGTGGTAACAAGTGCGCCTTCCGTCGTGCTCATCATCGGAGTAGGCATTGTGGATTCCCTAATGGAAAGTTGAGCCAAGGTTGGAAAGCTAAAGTTACTGCTCGTGGGCTCAACTTGCATTGAGACTCCAGGAGGCGAAACAACATATGAAGGGTCTATGGGACTCACCGAGGGAGTCTCCAATTGTGATAGGGTTGGTTGTTTGGCCTTGCTTGTATCCAAAAATTTCATAGGGCCAGTGGAAACTAGGTTCACTCCCCTATTTTGCCTCTCAAATTGGATAATTCTATGAATAACCTCACATATAATTTGTTGTTGCTCCTCTAGATTAGTGACACTAGATGTAGATCGTATGACTTCTAACCAACCTACATGGTATGTATAACCCGTGTATAGGTCAGTCAGAGTCTCCGTCTGTAGATCATATTCCCAATTTTCATTGAGAAATATTCCATCTAGACTTGGAGTGCCAAACGGTTCTCTTGAACTGGACGCAATGTCACTTCTTATGGATTGACTTCTAGGGACCTCTACTTTAGGAAGCGCGTCGGAAGGTGGTAGCTCAATAGGGCCCTCATTAAACGAAGTCGGTAGAATATCCACATGGACACTCTTTGGGAGGGTAGGGTCTACATGAGATGTGAATGGCGAATCCACTACCCCTCCTTCTTGATTTACTTCGCTTGTTACATGTTCAAAGCGTGTAGCTCTACTAAAGGTCTCTATTAGACGACTAAACATGCTAGATCCGGGTAGTGGGACCCAAACTGGCATGTTTTGGCTTGTCTCCTCAGGGTTCTTGGTAGGGTGCCCTTCCATGGCTTTTGAGTCAGAGGACGAGTCACTATCCGCTATTCGTGGATCTTGGGTTGCACTTCCTTGGGTTCCAGCTGAAGGCCAAGTTGCCAACGTGGAGGGATGGTGTGAGCCTGCGTAAACTGAACCGCTTTCTAGTGGCTCAAACTCTAGCACCCAACCAGAGTGTAGATGCATGTGACGTGGGTACCCTACGAGCGTTGGTAACTACCCTTAAAGCCCACACAAGTGGTTTCTTAGGTGTTTCGCACCCCGTTTTTACTTGTTTTTATATTATTTTTAACCCATTTTTTACCCCCTTACTTATGGTCGAACCTGGACTAGGGTGTGTGATAGCTCGAGACGAGCGTATCGTTCAAAGGGTCCTAGCATGCTTTACAGCATAGTGTTTGCCTATCCGGAGCTCCCGTGGTCCTCAGAACAGTCTATTTGCTTGTGGGGGAAGGGTGAAGGCTTTATCCCACATGCTCACTCCACTCCTTGGGGAGTGGGCTACATATAGAGCTCCACTTCCCTTTAGCTTTCACTTGAAAGAAAGCTATGGAGGCTCACTCTCCTATATCTATATATCAAAAGACCGAGACCGAGGTCGGGGTCGATTGGGGGTTTTTTCTTTTTAAAATTTTTTTCTCTAATACAAAATTTCTTTCCTCTTCATACGTTTTTATATATATATATATATATATTTTCAAATTCAAATTTAATTTTACCTTTTCTTTTTTTTTTGTCTTTTTTCTTTTTTTTTCCTTTTTCTTTTTGAATAAAGTTTTCTAGGGTTTGTTTTCTAGGGTTTGGACTTGGCCGCGGCGCAGTTTGCACGCAGCACAGGCCTAGGGATTCTGAAATTCCCCTCACAACGCAAAAAACCAAAAAACAGAGCGCGAAACAAGATAATAACCAGGAAAACCAGAGTTGCAGAAACAAATTACAGAGCACGCAACGTCAACAACATACACACAATCGCCTTTCCTACAGTATAAATTTCACTTCACGCAGCAGACCGAGCTGCAAACTGGAGCTTGGTGCAGGGCATCTCCCCGCCGGCCAGCAGCGCCAAAAATGTGCGCTTTTACCGCACGAGAGTCGGAGCTGGGGACTTGCCGAACATCGTATGCGAGCCACGAATGGCTGCAAGCATACAACCAGAACCTAGCAAGCTCAAACAGAAAGCAAAGGTGTATCACTCACTGCTCAAACCGCCGTCGTGAAGGATTCTCGCCGTCGCAATGAAGAAGGAGCCGCCGCTGCCGCACAGTGCTCGATCGCTCTCACTCTCTCTCTCTCTCTCTCACATACGCAAGAGAAGGGGAACGAGAAGACAAGGCAAGAGCACACTTGTATTCAACACATTGAGAATGAGAGTTTTAGGGTTACATTTGACTCTTATAGGTGACTTAGCCGTTTACACATGGGCACCCATACATGGCCGACTGATCCTAACTCTTATCCTGCTGATATTCAAGGTACGCCTCTCATCGGCGATCACCCAATCCCTTTATCCTTTACATATGGTGCCGACAAGCCCGACCCATGACTCGGAATATTTAAATTAATTACATGACGTAAAACATAGTACGTCTCAATGTCCATCATAGGTTAACAGTGAGTGACACACCCCCGTTTGTATTTTGTACGTTAGGCCATGGTAAATTGGCTTCTCAATTGAGCTGTTTGTGCTCCCGAGTGTAATTGGGTGAAGCCCCATGACATTTGGTCGTTCCCTACACCTTTCCCGTGGCATAAGGGCCCTTTATGTTAAACCTCACTATAGGCCTCTCCAGCATTGTTGCCATCCATTGGCACTGTCACTTCATTTGGCCATTGGCATTTAAACTACTAATATTGTATATTTTACATGTGCGATCACCACTTGTCTATGAAAGGTGCACCACAAGATTGACTATTGAGATTGTATACTTAGATTAAGTGTTTGCACAAGCCTAGGCGGCCACCACAGGATGGTGATTCCACACAATAAGCACAGGACGACCCTCTACCCCGTCATGTCCTTATACAACCATTTGAGAAATGGGGCATCAATTTTGTGGGTCCCATTAGCATGGCTGCCTGACACACCCAAACCCGATATAACAGCACCGGCCTACAAACGGACTACTGCACAAAATGGGTTGAAGCTCAAGCCACAAGAAAAGTCAATGCAAGTTCTAGAGCTAAATTCCTTTACAAGTGTGTGATCACTCGCTTTGGGTGTCCCCCCTTGAGCTTGTTAGTTGACAATGGTACCCACTTTATAAATGAGGTAATACAATTCTTGCTACAAGAATTCCTGGTCATGCACCGTAAATTTTTGCCCTATTAGCCCCAAGCCAATGGCCAAGTAGAAAGTACTAACAAGACTCTATGCGCCATCTTGACCAAGACTACACAGAGGCGAGTCGCCAACTGGGAACAAAAGTTGCTGACTACACACTATAGGCTTATCGCACAGCACACAAAGCGACCATTAACATGACACCCTTCAGCTTAACCTATGGAACTGAAGCGGTTATGCCGATAGAATTATTGGTGCCATGATTAAGGGTAGCTGTACAGGAAAGACTCACTATCAATGTTCTAAGCGAACTCTTTGAGATTGAGAAACTTGATGAAACACATCTAAGGATTGTGTATGGCATAATTGTCAAAAACCTAAGGTGCACGCAATGGTTTGATGAATAGCTCAAGGACAAAGAGATGAACAAGGGGGATATGGTCCTTCTCTATAGCACAAAAAATCACAAGAAAAATCTCAAATACAGAGGACTAGGACTCTTTCTAGTGAAGTGGCAAGTAGGTAAGAAGCTGTGAAAATTTCGAAGAAAAAATGGTAATAGTTCAGTTAGGGAGCAAGAGGAAAAGTGAGAAAAATGAATGGTGGTGGGCCCTTATATAGATTTGAAGGGAAGATACAATCATAGCTTCACAAAGGAATGGACGTGGCTGCTCAAGGGAACAATCATGGTTTGGACAAGAGAACACGCATGGATTCATGAAAGGAAATGCCCATGGTTTGGATAAGAGAACGGGCGTGGATTCACGAAAGGGAACAGACATAGCTTGGTGGACAAGAGAACGGGTGTGGCGGCGTGTCTTCTTGCATTGTCCGTATAGGCATGACATATAACTTTCCTTCCAAGGGATTATTTCCAATGTGAAATAGAACTATAACAACACCAAATAGAATGTGAAGCAAAAATAGTGACAGTGGCCAGGGTGTGGAGTAAAGTTGGCCTCCCGAGAGAGTCCCATGTGTCATAGGACATTAAATTATGGTTAGTACCTGTGTCTACAAGTGCTAACTTTTAGGTGAAGCTTGTCGGAGTGGTCATGCCTAACCACAAATGGGTAGGTTTCACTTCCCAATCCTCTTCTTCAAGGTCTACTACATGAGCCATGTTTATGGTGATTTGTTGGCCTTTAAGATTTGCTTCTCATATCTTGGTTTCTCGTTGCACGTTGTTTTTTTCATCTCAATATATTTTTGTTTCTCCTCCTTCTTGAGATGAATTGCCTTCAAGATGTTGTGCATGAGCAGTCTAGACTTAGTTTACATCCATTGCATCAAACAATGCAATAGAATACAATTTTTAGTAAATGTTAGCTCTCTTTAGTTCAAACATAGATCTAAGATTATTAATTTAAGTTTAATTGTGTGTTTTGTGTTGAAATTGTTTGGATTAGAGCGTTATCAAGCATTAGGAGTAGTTTAATCTTTCAAAAAAAACCATTAAAAAATCCTTGAATTTGACTAATTTCTCTTAACGGACTAGTTTTTATCATTAAGGGTGATTAAACAAAGATTATTTTTTCCTTGCTCTATCCAATGGTGTGCTCAATTGTGTGAATTAATTAGGGATTAGTGGTTAATTAGAGTCCTTGATTAGTATAAAAGAGGAAAAGATTAGTGAAAGAATTAATTCTTCATCACTTTTTTACGTAACTTATTAAGGCTAATGAGCATTCAATGAGAAGATGCTCATGAGTTGTCAATTTGTCCATTTTGGGGATCATTTATGAAGGGTGTAAGGTGTGTCATTAAAAGATTGACTTTTTTTATTCCACTTACCTTTTTTGGAAAAATGCTTATATCCCTTTCATTTTAAATTCAAAAAATATTCTCCCCAAAAGAAAAATTCATATTTCCCACTAGACTCAAAAAATAAATCAAAAATCCCACGTGAACATAAATTCGACGTAAACGAAAAAATGACGTGAACAAAAAAATGATGTGAATGAAAATCCCACGTAAACGAAAAAATGACTTGAATGAAAAAATCACGTGAACGAAAAAATCACGTGAACGGAGAAATGACGTGAACGAAAATCCCATGTGAACAAAAAAATGACGTGAATGAAAATCCTACGTGAACGAAAAATGACGTGAATGGAAAAATCATGTGAACAGAAAAATAACGTGAACGAAAAAATCACGTGAATAAAAATCCAATGTTTTTTTAAAAATCAAAAATTAATTTCCACATTCGGTTCACGCGCGTGACAACGTGAAACAGCAGTTCACGCGAAAAAAAATAAAAAAGTTTAAAATTTAATTTCCACGTGAAGTCCGGTTCACGCGTAAGTAACAGCGTGAAACAACAGTTCACGTGAAAAAAAAAATTTAAAATTTAATTTCCACGATGTGAAGTCTGGTTCACGCGTGACGGCATGAAACAACAGTTCACACTAGAAAAAAAATCAAAATTTAATTTCCACGTAAAGTTCGGTTCACGCGTGACGGCATGAAAGAGCAATTCACGTGGAAAAGAAAATCAAAATTTAATTTCCACGTGAAGTCCGGTTCATGCGTGGACGACGTGAAACAGCAGTTCATGTGAAAAAGAAAATCAAAATTTAATTTCCACGTGAAGTCCGGTTCATGCGTGGACGGCGTGAAAGAGCAGTTCACGCGAAAAATAAAATCAAAATTTAATTTTCACGTGAAGTCAGGTTCACGCATGATGGCATGAAATAGCAATTCACATGGAAAAAAAACTCTAGGTCAAAACCTGCAAATTCACGGAATTCCATCACGGAATTACAATTCACAGAGTTCCATCTCACAGCTTAAGAAATTACACTTTCACATTTAAGCCTCATCATGGATTAAGCCAGATCCTACTATACAAAGGGA
This sequence comes from Cibotium barometz, assembly GCF_041138505.1. Lineage (NCBI taxonomy): Eukaryota > Viridiplantae > Streptophyta > Polypodiopsida > Cyatheales > Cibotiaceae > Cibotium > Cibotium barometz. The sequence continues at coordinate 45,159,814 of NC_141072.1, forward strand.
CATCATCATCACAAGCCAATTACTTCAAATGATGAACGTCGCTTCAATGAATCAAATGAGGAACTGAGAATCACCATCTCATTATGATGATTAAGTCTACATTCCTCCGGATCCTTCTCTCTCTTCTCTCCCATTATTAACATCTCTTAGTGTCCCCACTGACAAAAATCACATGTAACTTTGTCAATGATTGCCAAAAACAAAGTGGGTCCAAAAAAAAAGAACCTCACACAAATATAAAAATGCAATCATTCATAAAACCCCCCCACCCCGTTAGGAATTCCCAATACACAACTAACTAACTTTTCTTATTTCCTCCAGAGGAACAAAGACCATTGAACGTCATTCAACATCAATGCCACATCGACAAGCTTGTTCATTCTCCCCACACAAAGGTCTTCAACGCGATCACGCGGACGCGATCGTCACCATCCCAAGAAGGGGGAACTATTAATCCAATTCTAGGATTAACAAGAGCTACCGCCATTATCTTACATTAAGGAGTCATGGTAGATACACCAAAGGGTCATACATTCAAGATATGAAGCAATAGTGTCCAAAGCTACAACTTGGATGGGCGCCCATAATGGTTTGATGGAGTATTTATGGTAATTCCCACTTCAAGAGCGTGTGGTAGCAAGTTAGGATGAAGTCCTAAGTGATGTACTTCATGGATATATTATGAGAGTAGTCATTGTAATAGCATTAGGTCTCTTATGAGCGTGTGGTAGCAAGTTAGAATGAAGTCCTAAGTGATGTACTTCATGGATATATTATGAGAGTAGTCATTGTAATAGCATTAGGTCTCTTATGAGCCTAAAGTGCTCGGCCGGCCATAGTTTAAGTGAGTGTGAACACTTATGGCCATGTATATAAGTGAATTTCTCTCATAATACAATATACTCTCCCATTGTGCAATTGAATCTTGCTCTTGCTAATCCTCTTGCTAATCTCTCTCCCTAATGCATGCTAGTGAGTGTGTGTGAGTGAAGTGAGGTGAGAGGAGGGACGAGGATCCATAGTGCAACGCGGCAATGTGACAATGCTCTCACAGGGAGACAAGGTGGAATTGCTTCTCAAGGAGTTGTGGAGCTTGGAGACCTCGAGGGTTACGAGATCAACCATTGGAAATATCCTCACACGACAGTTGCGGTTCACTAGGTAAGCTCTTTTTGGATGTGTTTCAAGGAGGGTTAGGGTGAGCCATAACAGGGTGATGATAATTCCACCAGAGGAGACCTCCTTGCCCCGAGCAACCTCCTCCTGGCCCACACTCGCACTCCACCCAGGCTCCAGTCTCTCACCTGCCATCCAACCCACTCCCCACACTGGGCCCACCAACACTCCCTCGAACCACCCGCACTCCATGCCAAAATCCTCTCGAGCACTAGCTTCCCCCCTCCAACCTCTTCTCCTGCCACCCTTCCCCTCTTTCCCCCTCACTGCAAACCACACCACCTCACGATCCCTCGCCACCTCCTTCCCCAATACCACCCTCCCCAATTTCCTCCCTCCATCTGGGATTGGGCCCACCACTACTCCGCCAGGACTTCCCTTCTACATCGGCATGCCCAAATCCACTCCTTGATGCCTTACTTGGCACCACCCCCTCTACCTCCAAAACTCCTCCACCGCAAACAATCCCAACCCTCCACCCTACCTTCACCCACCCCCTAGAAGAAGGTGAAATCCCTCCATAACCCCCACGAGAGTAAGATGAGGTGGATCCCCCCTGAATTTTCTCAACTAGCACGATCCCCTCAACCGCACTGAGTTTGAGCAGGCCATCTACATCATGCTCGATCGACAGCTCCAACAAGTGCCATTAACAAAGATTACAAACCACAGCGGCTCTACATCAATGCCAAGCAGGATGTCTGGAAGCAACATCACCCGCACTGACAATGCGACGGCTACATTCAGCCCAACCCAGCGCTCGGCCCCTCATGTTTAATCTTATGGGCGAGAAGTTGGTTTGGGTGGCATCCCTTTCTCCTAAAGCTGCACATCTGGGCCAAGTACTACAAAGCACCCTGCCATCTCCAAATCAACCTAGCCTACCTCCCCATCCAATGTTGTGGGCCTAGGACCTCTTCCACACCAAACAAAAGCATAACCCTAAGCTACAATTCAACTTTCCCTAGTTCAGTCCTCCTATGTCTTGAAGCCCATGCACAGAAGAAAGCATCCTTGCCCAAATGCATGCTTTCACGGCCAAGTATGATCAAATATTGAACCCCACCATCATTGCCACCATCTACTTTTTTAACCTCATCTTCACCACCCTCTTGGGGCGAAGTTCCCCACATGGCACCACTACCATGAAGAAGCCCAAGGCCTTGTCTTTGACATCAATAAAGGCCCTACCCTTAAGCAACTCTTTGGCTACTACGAGCATATCCAATGGATGCTCGCCTGACATCTATAAACCTTCAAAGATATAATGGAAACCGTCTTTTGGACAAGCTATAAAGCTTTCCATCGATCCCCCTAGTAGCCCAAATTGTGGTATAATTTTGTCTACATATACTCCCTCTGCTACCGCTGAGCTTTCTAGCTAGTTCCAAGAACGGACTTGAATTAAGGAGGGGATTATGTTAACCACAATGGTTAACATTATTCTAAGCGTGATTACGCTTCATTTAATTCATTTTTATGCAAAATCGTGCTAAGCCCTTCATGTAAAACGATATGGGATAAACCGGGCTTATGACATATGTAATGGTGACCCATGAGCAATAAAGCCTAGGTGTACATAGAGCTCGAGAACTAATTTTGGGCCCCCAATTGTTAAATGGGCAGCCAGCCATTGTAAAAAGAGAGCTCATGTATATCATTGACTTATGAAATATGAAAAGGATATACAATTCCATTATCACAATGGAGTCTTCTCCTTCTTCCCTCTTGCTCTCTTATGGCTATTGTGATGAGCTTGTGTGTTGATACACATGCTTGCTTGATTGTATGTGTGCGCTTGGAGGTGATACTCCCTACCTTCTTCCTTTTTCTCCTTTCTCTTAGTCTCTCTCTCTCTCTCCCTCTTGCACACATGTTTGCATTGAGATAGGAGTAAAGCTCTCCATATCTCCTTCTCTCATTGCTCCCTACCTAGCTCAAGGAAAGCTCCACTTGGGTGACAGAAGTGGTGGTGGAGTGAGCCCCTAGCGGCTTTGCATCGAGGAGTTAACCCTCTTTAGGGTTGGCTAAGTGCATGTTCACGAACCAACCTTGCATCTTCTCTCCCCTCTTCTCTTATTCTTCCTCTCATGCAAGGAGAATGCTCATTTAGGTGAAAAAAAGTGCTTATGCCTCTCTAGTGGTGGGGTTAATGTTAGAGAGCTTTTCTCTTTTTGCTACTTCTATACATGATGATGAAGCTTTTTTTATTTAATGGTTACATAGGAAGAAGCTCCCTTAACAAAACTCGATGTAGTGCCTAAATGAGTAATTGGTTATTGAGCTAAATATAATGAGATTATATTATATAGTGCAATAGCAAGTTGCTTACAAAGTAGCTTCTCCACGCTCATGCAATAGCACCCACAATAGCTTCTCCACGCTCATGCAATAGCACCCACAATAACATCAATACACATAAACCCTAAGTACTGGAAGAGAAGTGAAACCCTAATTGCTAATCTTCCTAAACCTTGCTCTGATATCACTCTTGCCTTTTAAGCTATGGTGGATCAAAGTTAATTAGGGCCATTAGATTAGCATGAATCTTAAGATAATAAATGAGATTAATACTTAGTCACATGAGCTAGATCATAAGCATACTGATAAAAGAAATGGTGGATAGTTTCATTGATATGAGAACCTCAATATATAGGCTTGAAGTATATTTCTTGTGACATAAGTGGTGATGTCACAACATCCTAAGATTCTCTCAATCATCCCATGTGACCAAAGTCAATATTATGGACTATATTTAATACTTGGCATCTTCTTCTCCCACTTGCATTTTGTGGACATTCTCAGTAACTCGTAGGCTGTTGCACTTTGACCTTTGCTAATGGTTTTTTCCCCATTAACCCCTAAGTCTATTGGACATACAAACATGAGTAAACACATGTATGGAGGGACACGTACAAACACGAGGTGGATATGCACACGAGAGACTCCAAAATACCCACCAACAATATTTACCATTTAACGCAGGTGGTTGGAAAGCCGTTCTTTTGGAGTTTGCATGATCTCGAGGGCCATGTGACTTTGGCATCAACACCGCGTGACTCATGTTTTTGACATCCATTTGCCTTGACATCAGCACCACCTAGTTATGGTCAATTTTTGACTTTTGTATATAGCCTTTATATATCTTTGTTTGTGCATGATCACCCTTTGATTTCAAGGCTGAAATCATTGTAGGAGGGTATGTTTTGTAGTTTAAAACGATTTTAGGTTGCACATGCACATGGAATATGGGCCTAGGCACATTAGCATGTGGTATTTTGGCATATGGGACTTTGGGGACTATAAAAGGAATTAGCCTTAGGAATATTATACCTTTTTGACATAATATACACTTTACCTTTCTTGGAGTTATTAGGTTATTACATAAGCTTTCATGGCTTTCTTAATGAATCCATGGTCCGATTGTGAGGACTCCAACCATTGAGTTCTACCCTGTTCTTAGATCCCTTTCTTATAATGACAACTCTGCATTACATCGCGGCATGATTTGTGAGAGTATGGTTCACATGCCACCAGCAGTGGATGTCAGGTTGTGTGACAATCACATTTGGATTACTAGAGTATGGCATAGTTATAATATTAGCTTATATAATCAAGTTCACACTATGGGCCTAGTTTTATATGTTATAGTAGGAGAGTACTTTCCCTTATAGCATGTACTCTTATCTCTCTATGTTTATGATTATAGAGAAGAGAATAGAATAGAAAAAAATTCATTCATCCATCTCTCTTGTGTGCTTATCTACCCTTGTGTGTATATGTTTTCTTACAAGAAGCTCAAGCTCATCCTCTCCCCTGAAGTCCTCATTACCTATTATGAAAAGAGTGTAAGAAATGTCGCAACCTTCCTGTTTATTTGTGAGCAATTCAGATAGTACTTTAATATGTGACTTGTCAATATTTCCTAGGTAAATAAAAAAGATAACAGTGACTGTAGATGATCCTCCATGAAATAATGCCAAAAATATTCCTTAAAAAGCAAACAATAAATGATCTTTGCACCAAATGATTTTAGCTATTTAATTTTCACAATTGTGAAATAAGGAGCTTTCCTCTTCTAATGGAAAGGGTAAGTTTATAAAGAATTTTAATGCATAAAGCACTAGTTTACATGTAGAAATTAAGCACCAAAATGATACCAAATGCATGTAAGTCTCAAATAACAAGATCTTTCTAAGGACCAAATGGGTTAAAAGACTCAAACATCAAAATGTGTGTAAAGACCTAAAGGCATGACATCTTTGAGAAATGCTACAATTACATCGGGAGTAAGATAACATTGCATGTGTAAATTACTAGTTTAGTGTAGAATTTACCCTTACAATTAATGTAGAATAATGCCACATGTGCTAGCTCTAGCACAAGTCGAACCATATACTATATAAACCATGCACTTAAAAGAAAAAAAAAGATAAGGTCGCAAGTGCGCATTAGACACTAAAGATAAGTTCACAAAAGTGTCTAACATGCATCGAGAGTAAGATAGGGTCACAAGTGTACCAAGAGAAATTTACACATACATGTACATGAATTCACTTATACTCGAGGTTAATGGATTGAATGGAGAGCTAGCCTGCGTGGCTAATGGACCACATAATATATATGCCATGCAATTAAAAGAAAAAAAAACGACAAGGTCACATGCATACATAAGACACTAAAGATAAGGTCACAAGAGTGTCTAAGACACATCGAAGGTAAGATAGGGTCACATGTGTACTAAGGGACATTTACACATACATGAATCTTACTCATACATGTACATGATTTCACTCATACTCGAGTTTAATGGATTTAATGGAGATCTTGACTGCAAGAAGAAGAGGAGAGGAAAACGTATTGAGTTTAACAATGAAAGAGTATAACCCTCCTAAACCCTTAATTATCTAATGAAGAGTCTAAACCTTGCACTAATCAAGGTCTAAATCTTCCTAATAAGGCTTTGACATCAAGAGAAAATTAGATCTAAGGATAGGTAAAGCTACACTTAGATTCATCAAGAAAAATAGCATACTAATTGTAAATATAGACAATTAAACACAACACGACTCTAATTGCATTGCAAAACTTAATTGCAAATAAGGAAGAAGATAACTCATTCTATAGCTCCCACAAGAACTTATTGATCCATAATTTTTTGTCTTATTCTTTTTCTTGAATTTCTCCATCATCTGCAAGTAGTTTCTAAATGCTCTCAATCACTTGAAAATCTACATTTTCACCTCCTCTAGAATCTTCTTTGCATTTTACAACTCACCGTCCAAAAAATCTTTTAATCATACAAGTTACTCTTCCATCTAAGATCCTTCAAACCTTCACTCGTTCACACATAAGTTACTCTTCCATCTAGGATCCTTCAAACCTTCACTTGTTCACATATAAGTCCAAGGACTAATGTGTACCCCCTCAAAGACACAATGTTTGTCGCCACACAACTTTCTACATACATGGAATGTCATACCATTGGTGGAGTCTACTAATGAATTACTCCAGCTCACATGACATACTATATTACAAATCACCCTTTTTGAAATGTTTTTTTAAAAAAGCTAACATACTAGCATGACAATCACCACATCATCACCAATTTAGTGATCTTCACATTATTGGTAGGTGGCACCCATGACATAGAGATTTCCATGATGACCCAATGGTCTTTTTTCAATGGTTGTATTTATTTCTACACATATTTCTTCAATTAAATATATTATTTTTCTCAAGTGCATATTTATCGATCATGTATTATAGACTACAGCTGACCATAGAATTTGTATTTGTAATTCATATATATGTGTATATATTGATTCACATGCACATACATTCACATACATAATGTATGTATATATGTAGGCAAAATATTCTGTTACGTGTCCATACATTTTCTAAATGTACAAGGTTATGAATATTTTAGTTGGATCTATTAATTTATCATAGTCACATAATAACCAATCAAAGACTATAAGTTATAAATTATTATTTATGAGTAAGTAAGTCACACACACACACAAATATGTGTGTATGCACATGTACACCCACGGACATGCGTGTTACCCATGCTTTTGCCTTGTTTCTCAAGAACCAAAACCACATAACTAATAAGCTACTTGTTTTAGGCTTGCCTTTCAAAGATATCTCTATCTTGGCTATAATGAAAATAATGTAAGAAAAGTCACAAGATTATTCTTTATTTTTGAACAATTCACATAGTTCTTTTACTAATATTTGCTAGAAAATGCAAATAAGACAAGATAAACAACGACTTTACTTTTGTCTCAAGGTGAAACCCTTTGTGAAATAATGCCAAAAACATTCTTCAAAACACAAGTAGTACATTTTGTACCAAATGATGATTCTAGCAATCTAATTTTCACAATTTTGAATTAGGGAGCAGAGGTAATGGAAAGGGTAGCTTAAAAAAGAGTTTTAATGCATAAAGCACTAATTCATATGTATAAACTAAGCACCAACATGGCAATGACAAACGCATGTGTAAACCACAAGATCATTGAAATGCATTAAAAGGCTCAAAACATGGAAAGTTGTGTGACGACCCTAAGACAACACACCTTTGAGAAAGGCTACAATTACATCAAGAGGGGAAGATAAGCATTGCATGTGTAAATTACTAGTGCAGTGTAAAATTTACAGTTAGAGTTATACATTTAATCGTAAGATAATGCCACTGAGTGGCTCCTTGTCTAAGTTGGAACCCTAGCATCTTTAATAATATATAGGTCACTCACAAGAGTGTGTGTAAGATAAGGTCACATGTGTGCAAAAAGTGGCATTTACACAGATACATGAAACTAGTTAACTCTATTCATATTCGAGTTTAATGGATTGAATGGAGATGGGGGTACCTGGCGGGACTGTGGTGGGCACGATAGTGAGGGTGAAGCTCTCCTCCAGTTCTATGCCCAAGTCACGGAGGACGTCTCCGATCCCCAAGCGATGGTTGGACGACCGCTTCTTCGTGGTGTCTTCTTCTTCTTGGGCGGCGCGCGGGCGGATGGGATGGATAAGAAAAGAGCCTGCAAACTCACACGCGTCACAGCTTCCGCACGCATCACAGCTGGTGTGCTCCTTGTGTGCGCAGAAGAGCTCCATCTTCACTTTGGCATGTGGTGCGGCCACCTCCACCCCTTCCAGCACCAAGATCTCCTCCTCGTACTCCTCCGCCTTCACTATTTTGGGCCTCTTCACACCAATCCTCGTCACGCCCTCCACCTCCACGTTCCTCACCTCCATGTCGCTCTGTTGGGAGGATGAAGACCCTGCAGCATCACCATCACTTGCCATCGCTCCTCTTCGCTTATTATTAGCCTATTTCTTAAGCAACGCAAACCCGCACACTTTGCTCAGTGCTTTGACCTTTGGGTTCATTGTATACATATATATATATATATATATTATGTGTAAAGATATACTTTTGACTAGGTATTTTATTTAAACATCAACTAAGGGTTAAATGCCACAAGTTTTATACACACACAAGAGACACACTGTGAGTCTCTTGCCCTCGGGCATGTAGTCGAGCTGGTAGAGCAGTCGGGTCTCATGATGGGGACCCGAGCTCGATGCTTGTAAGCTACTTGACGAGGACTACTTGTGCACGTCGACGGATTACAAGTAATCGAGCTAGTTCAGCCATGTCAACTAGCCAATTGGTGCCAAATTCATTGTGTGTGCGTGTGCGTGCGTGCACGCACACGCGCGCGCGTGTGTGTGTGTGTTATATGTCTGTATAGATATATTTTTGGAGAGAACCCCTCTCTCTCTCTCTCTCTCTCTCTCTCTCTCTCTCTCTCTCTCTCTCTCTCAACCCCCATACTAAAACAAAGGGCTTCTTATCAATACTAGTAATGGGTGACATTAATGTTGATCTAGTAAACTTACATAGTAACATTATTACACGTCTTCGTTACATTATAATTTTCATTAGGTTATACCACTCATGTTATCACATACACAAGACAACTAGTCCATCAAGAGGCTCATGCAACACACAACTTTTTTAGCCGAGCATTCTCACAAGTTGTTGTTACTCCTCTATATTTCTACATGTACAAGCCTTAGGTTGCTTCTTTGAACTCCAGCTTACTGTTACACTTCCAAAGTTGAAAATATAACCACTAGGAGATTGCATGTTATCATAGGAAGAATACCAACCTAATCTATATCTTTTTACCCATATATTCTCAATTCCTTATGAGCCTCATATATTTTAACCCATAGTGAATAATACTCTAGCATATATTAATCCTTGTTAATGCATCTAGGCGAGGCTTATGTGGAGCTTACATGAATTGGCTCACCAAAGCCACATCATAACTCAAATTTGACCTTATGATTGTCAAGTATATAAGACTCCCAGCCACTCTTTGTACATAGTTGGATCCTTGTTGTTAATGCGTCTAGGTGAGGCTTATATGGAGCTTGCATGAATCGACTCACCACAAAGCCACATTACAACTCAAATTTGGCCTTATGATTGTCAAGTATATAAGGCTCCCAACCATTTTTCTGTATATAGTTGGGTCTTTAAGTAAAGCTACTGCTTCTTATCCTTATATTACATTCTACTCCAAGGGTGTGCAGATAGGTTTGTAAGCTATCCTACCATATTTAGAGAGATTTCTAATGCATAACCTTTCTCAGTCCTTAAAACTTTAATACCAAGAAAACAGCTTAGCTCTCACTATAAGAGATTATCATAATATCGTTGTATCTAATGACGATCTAGACTTAGTTTTTTTTGCCTAAAACTGGTCGTAATGTCAGCATCATTGTCGATATACTCGTCAATACCAGACCATGGGTATACTCATTGGTCACATCAGTGTCTTTATAACAACACTTCCACGAAAACAAACGTCGGTATATGCATCAGTGTGGAGTTTTACAGCTCGGGGGGGTCACTTATAAATATGTAAACCTATCACGTGGGTTTAATAGAAGGGGTTTTTTAAATCCTTTTTTTAAACATTTTTTACATACAGAAGGGTACCATTTAAAGGGGATATTTATATATTGAATAGGAAGGGTACCATTTAAAGGGGATATTTATATACTGAATAGGAAAATGGTGTGTTTTATTCATGAAAAAATTACAGATAAGGGGTTTTTAAATTAGGCCTTGAACGCACGTATAGAGGGTTTACATATAGTGACACCCCCCCCGGTCGAGGGATGCATATACTGGCATATATACCGATCATCATGCTAACATTGGTAAAAAAAATAATATGGGTAGAATAGGACAGATTAAGGCAGTTTGCCCTAGCTTGTCCCATTCTACCCATAGTACCTAGGGAAGCACTTTAAATATAAATACCTTAAAGATAAAGATGCAAAAACGTTAATTGAGATTATGTGTAAAATTTGGAAAACTAAAAATTGCACAGATATTCTTATTCAAGATGGGGTAACACGTTAACAAAACTCACAAGTAATATAAACACCATATCAGGAAATTTAAGAAAATCTTGATACTTTGGGAATTTCAAAAGTTTTCTTATAAAGAAAATAATGAGCAGAGATAGTACTCTTACAAAAATAATGAACACAACTCTTATAAAAAATATGAGCATGTATAAACAAAGGCCTATGTAAGAGTTACTTATGTCGTGATCATCAGCGCCTCCTCTCACTTCCAGTGACTCCTTCTGGAGGTCCATGTATGAATTAGAACCATAAGTTTTATCAGGATAATTTAACATAAAAAGTCAAAGATATAGAAAATATAATTAAATTTATACATAACTTATGCATAAAATTTAGAAAACTAAAAAGTTTAATGTTTGACAATATTACATATACTTACATAGTTGATGATGTGGGCCCAATTGAGGTCATGTCCTTCCCACTCCATTTTGTCGATGAACAAGGCGGTAGTTCTGTGAGACCACATGAAGTCGTACTTTTCTTGAGTATAACCACGCCCTACTACTTCTCTCTACACACATTCAAGGAAGAATATTTAGCAATATTTGGTAATTCACACATACATTATTAAGTATTGCAAAAAGAAAGAGATGAAAACTTATGAAGTATGTATGAAAGTGCCCGATGCCACTAAATACAAGCAAAAAAATCTACCCAACCAATTATAAAAAGAAATGCTAACTTCACCATGAAAGAACATCACTAAAAATGTCACTTTGTCTACCCAACCAATTATAAAAAGAAATGCTAACTTCACCATGAAAGAACATCACTAAAAATGTCACTTTGAAAACCAAAGTGTTTTAAAAAAACCCACAAAAGATATTGATTATAAGACCACCCTCACAAAAAATATTGCCAATGAAGACCTCCACCCATGTTGCTCCATTTCTTTGGTTTTAATTGAAAAAGAAAAAGAACTAACTACTAATTAAAAAAGAAAAAGAAAAAGAACTAACTACTAAGCCTCAAATCTATTTTGCTTAGTGTGTTGTGTGACTTTTAAACATAATCCTTGGCAAATTTTCCTGAATCCCTAGCTCTCTCTCTCATGAAACTTCGATCCACCATGTGTGTAAAGAGGTGTTGAAACCCTTCCTTGCATGAACATCTGCATGTGAACACCTCCTTGTAGTACAAGACCATTCATGTGTGTAAAGAGGTGTTGAAACCCTTTCTTGCGCGAACATCTGCATGTGAACGCCTCCTTGTACAAGACCATTCACATCACCATATCTTATCTCCTTTTTACAAATAGTGGGTGGCTGTTATAAATCTACAGCGCAACATGCGGACAAACTACCAAAGCGATTGTTACTAATCATTGTAGGAGGTTATCCACAACTCTATATCACACAGTGCCCCTTAAAGTGGGATCTACGGCTGAGGGGGCCGAATTTGGGTAGGGGGGATCCGGGCTGTCGGATCCCCGAAAGTAAACTAGGGCCGCCCTACATAACAAAAGCATATATTAATATGGACCGGATACGCTAGCAAGCAAAAATTATAGCCTAATAGTAAGACTATGGCCTCCCTAGTGGCACGGCGTGGGTTCATAACCTTTCTTTTGCATTTTAAGACTTAGGCCAAAAAAATTCTAAGTCCAAACTTGAGAACTGAGGTAAACTAGGCAACATGGCAAGCCCGAGTTTATTGTGGGGCAGCCCTAGTTTACTTCGGGGCTCTAGTTATTTTGTAAACTAGGGAAGGAAAAGCACGACATCACCAAAAAAACTCGGCCTGGATTCTAGACTAGGGTGTAGGGAAAAAAACTTAGCCTGTGAAGTAAACTAGGATCCCTAGTTTACTTCACAGTCTGAGTTTTTTTCCAGCCCTAGTTTACTTTTGGTGATCTGATGGCCCAAATCGCCCCCGCCCAAAATCGGCCCCCATCACCTGTAGATCCTACTCAGGGGGCCTCTTTAAGGCACCGTGCCATATAGACCCGAGGGGAGGTTATGCCAAGCTACCAGCAAGCAGTTGTTATTACATGCGAAATAGTGTTGGGCAGAGAGTGGTGACTAGCCATTTTCTAAAACCTGTAGGTGGCCGATCAAACAAAGATGAGCACAAACACGTTGCCTCTGCCCATCATTTTATCACCATAAACACTAGAGTAGCTTTTCTCTTCTTTAATCTCTTCAAAGGATGCACATGTTGTGATCACAAATCATAGTAAAAGTTTAATAGATCAAGGCAAGACTTTGTAGCACTAGCCTCCTTTTCCAGACCATTTTCGTTAAAGGGCAACGGTGTTTGTCTTCTTGATCTCCATTAACTTTGAATGTATTGTATTCTTTAAAGCAAATATTCCATCTTACACAGATCCCACTATGCATGCTACATCCCCAAATCTCTCATCCGTGTTATTTCGGTGATGGATTTAACCACAACATCTCTTATTAGCCTCCTTCTTCTTCTATATGCTATTGGCCCGAACCACATGAAGTTAGTTGTGCCTCTGTCTTCTTGAGTCTTTATGCTTTATCACTAAAATTCCTCTTCCCTTAAAGTCAAACGATCAACCTCCTTCCTTCATAATGACATTGCTAGGCTATGATCTCCATTGTTAAAAATTCACAGCATTAAACCCAAATTTCAAGAATATGAAATACCAAATCACCTTAATTACTAATATTCCCTCCCACAAATTTGAAAGAAAGCCTTTCTTGCCTATAAAACTAAAATTCTACACTTCTTCAAAACTAAAAATTGGAAGTTCCTCTTAACTCTTCTTTGCATACCTTCTAAATCTTGCTTCCTCCTAGTGGTAAACGCACCAATGAAATTCCCTCCTTATAGTCTAGATTTGTGGGTAAAAATCCAACAAAGTATATGTTGAGAGTGTAGCTCTAAGCTTTGGGAAGGATTAAGAAAGGTAATTAACACAAGAAAATGCCTAAAAATCACACACAAACTAAGCTATGGTTCTTTCTTGATCTTGTTCTCTCTCTCTCCATCACTGAAAGGAGGCACGATTGCATAAGATAGATAAGAAATGCAAGAAGCAAGAAAGTGGAAAAGAGAGAAAAAAAGAAAGACACGACTCCTTTCTCAAAGATAGGTAATTAACACAAGAAAATGCCAAAAAATCACACATAAACTAAGCTATGGTTCTTCTTGATCTTGTGCTCTCTCTCCATCACTAAAGGAGACATGGTTGCACAAGATAAATAAGAAATGCAAGAAGCAATAAAGTGAAAGAGAGAGCAAAAATAAAGACACGACTCCTTTCTATGACAAAGGAGTCGTGTCTTTCTTTTTGCTCTCTCTTTCACTTTCTTGCCTCTTGCATTTCTTATCTATCTTGTGCATATGAGAAAGGAGTTGTGTCTTTCTTTTTGCTCTCTCTTCCGCTTTCTTGCTTCTTACATTTATTATCTATTTTGTACATATGAGAAAGGAGTCGGGTCTTTCTTTTTTCTCTCTCTTCCACTTTTTTGATCTTGTTCTCTCTTTTCATCACTAAAAGGAGTTGTGTCTTTCTTTTTGCTCTCTCTTCCATATCTTGTGTAACCATGTCTCCTTTTAGTGATGGAGAGAGAGAGAGAGAGAGAGAGAGAGAGAGAGAGAGAGAGAGAGAGTGGAAGAGAGAGAAAAAATAAAGACATGACTTCTTTCTCATATGTACAAGATAGATAAGAAATGCAAGAAGCAAGAAAGTGAAAGAGAGAGCAAAATGAAAGAAGTCGTGTATTTCATTTTGCTCTCTCTTTCACTTTCTTGCTTCTTGCATTTCTTATCTATCTTGTACACATATGAGAAAGAAGTCATGTCTTTATTTTTTCTCTCTCTTCCACTTTCTTGCTTCTTGTATTTCTTATCTATCTTATACATGGTCGCACAAGATAGATAAGAAATGCAAGAAGCAAGAAAGTGGAAGAGAGGGAAAAAGGAGTTATGTCTTTCTTTTTTCTCTATCTTCCACTTTCTTGCTTCTTGCATTTCTTATCTATCTTGTGCAACCATGTCTTTCTTTTTTCTCTCTCTTCCACTTTCTTGCTTCTTGCATTTCTTATCTATCTTGTGCAGCCATGTCTCCTTATAGTGATGGAGAGAGAGAACAAGATCAAGAAAGAACCATAGCTTAGTTTGTGTGTGATTTTTGGGCATTTTCTTGTGTTAATTACCTTTCTTAATCCTTTCCACAGCGAATGATAGCCTCCAATTTTGGCATTAAAATGGCTAATAAGATATAGTTCTAAATCGACAAAATATTATCTTTTATGGAATTACCTTGGCATTTATGCCTGTTTTTAGTGCTCATTGTAATATCTTTTATCATTTGTAAGTGTCGACATAATATAGTGGGTCCGCAAATCTTATAGTGCCGGTCACATTTTATTTTTCTCCAATTACTTGGTAATACTTTAAAAGTTTTAGTTTTAGGATTATTTTCAAAGGTGCAAAAGCAATGTAATAAAAATACTTTATAAAAGAATAATATAATGGTGGTTGGGAGAGTCGTGGGGGGGGGAGGTGGTTAAGAAGAAGAACTTCTTCTTCTTCTCTCTCACGCATGGGGCTGACAATCTTGCCTTCTCTAGCAGCAAGTTCTTGCATAATATTCCATGGTTTTTGCATGTTTATGCCCTTCTTCTAGTTAGTGTAGGTGTGCTTGCCAATATTTTTGGGTATCTTCCACTAGGTTATTCATTTGGTTCCATTTCTGAGACTAGAAGGAGATATGGGAAGGTGGTGCTACTTGCACATGGAGAGGATGGAGATCCCGATGAACCTTGTGTGCGTGTGGAGAAATGGTTTCCAAGAGAGCAAGATCATTTCAATCTATTGCACAATAGGCACAGGTTATATCGGGTGAGAACGAGAAGGTTTTTGGTGAAAGAAATGAATTCAAGACAATACTGGCCATTGAGAGCCATTGAGAGAGCGAAGAGATTTGTGAGGGGGGGGAGGCATTTTGCTGTGATTATGATTTTAAATGTAAGGTAGAGAAGAAATGTGCCACTTGCCACCATCTCCACCAAAGAAACCAACACTGGCTCCCACGATCAATAGTCCAACGGTTAAGATAATTTCCTTCTAAGCAATAGACTCAGGTTCAACTCTTGAAGAACACACCAATGAAATGCCCTCCTTGTAGTCCAGATTTGTGGGTTTAATGATAACAAAGTATATGTTGAAAGCTTAGCTCTAAGCTTTGGAAAGGATTAAGAAAGGTAATTAACACAAGAAAATGCCTAAAATTCATACACAAACTAAGCTATGGTTCTTTCTTGATCTTGTTCTCTCTCTCCATCACCAAAAGGAGACATGGTTATATAAGACAGATAAGAAATGCAAGACAGAAGAAACTGGAAGAGAGAGCAAAAAGAAAGACAACTCCCTTTTCATGAGAAAGGATTTGTGTACTTCGCCAACCACCGAAACCACCTTTTCTTGATATTTTATTAATTTGAAAAAGTATATAGCCTTCACTTGTCCTAAGGTTCTAAATTGAGGCTTCATTTTCTAGTTGACTAAGGTTCTCATGCTACCAAAGAAATGAACAAATTTAAATGTGCACTAGCTTTTACAAATTTGCTTGGGGGGTTCATTGTAAGTAAACCCGCTATATCACGTGTGTTCAAGGCCTATTTTAAAAATCCCTTATGTGTGAAGTTTTCATGAATAAAACAAGCCTTTTTTCTATTCAACTTGTGAATATCCCCTTTAAATGGTACCCT
This sequence comes from Cibotium barometz, assembly GCF_041138505.1. Taxonomy (NCBI): domain Eukaryota; kingdom Viridiplantae; phylum Streptophyta; class Polypodiopsida; order Cyatheales; family Cibotiaceae; genus Cibotium; species Cibotium barometz. The sequence goes on from NC_141072.1 coordinate 45,176,142, forward strand.
TGTGTATGTAAAAAATATGTAAAAAAAGGATTTTTAAAAATCCTTTCTGTTGAACCCACGTGCTATGCTTATATATTTATGAGAGACCCCCCCGCTCCCGGTGAGCAAATTTGCAGACCTGCTAAATAAGCCATACACATTCTACAAAAGATATATAAAATGAAGTACAAAGGCTAAGAAATGCCTTGATTCAAAGCATAAAATATTAAATTTATCGATGAAGAACACTTTGAAATTACTTATTTTGGTGCCAAAAATAGGCTAAGAAAAGCCTTGATTCAAAGCATAAAATATTAAATTTATCGATGAAGAACACTTTGAAATTACTAATTTTTGTGCCGAAAATAGGGGTCACTAAACTTTGTGCATCACTAGCATTAGTTTGCCGAGTATTGGGAGTGGTGGGGCTCGAGTGGTGGTGGTGAGCCGGGAATGGGTGGGGGTAAGCTCTACCCTAGCTATCTCATCCTGCTCCAGGGAAGAGCATCTCGAAAAAATTTCGGATCTCATCTTGCATGTAGTCTCACGGATTACTAGACATGGCTTCTTTAAAACAAAACATGGATTAAGGTTCAAAACAGAACATACCATACATAGAAAAGCATAAATAGCAAAAGACACTACAACACATTGGGAGCACAACATCAGTTTTTAGCAGCATTTTTGCAAAGTTTTCGGAAGGGAAATGTCAGGGCTATTAACCTTGTAGAGCGGTGTTTTTTGCTGCAAAGCACGCTGCTCAGCTAGCGAAGAAATGCTAGTCAACAGTGCTTTTATGCTGCTCAAGAACATTTGTATAGCAACAAAAAAATATTGCTATACTGTAAAAAATAAAATACTGCAACAGCATGGCTTGCAAAAAGTATCCCGCTTCTTTTTCCGCCATGTCATTTTTATCTTTTGAATACCCTAAACTTGGTACTTTAAGTTTTTTTCAGGTTTATATCTAATATATCACTTCTACCTCTCCTACCATATCCTCCTAAAGCTCAAGCAAGGTGTGTCTTCTCTTTTCCTTTATCTCCTATGCAAGCTTTCTTGTGAGAGTATTTCCCTTCTCTTTCTCTCTTCTAAGTTTTTATTTTCTTCTTTTTCCCTTCTTATTGAAGCTCAACCCTAACCTTAGATTCTACATAGAAACCCTAATAAAGAGCTCTCCATCAAAGCTGTTTATTAGGGTTTTTATGTAGAATCTAGGGTTAAGTTTCAATGAGAAGGGAAAAAAAGATTCAATAAGTTTTCTATGTTATGCAAAAGCTTTCATTAATATTTCTATTAAGATTAGGGTTTTGTATATGTTGTCCTATTAGGGCTAGCATTAGGGTTAATAATACTTTTTTTCTTAACTTAGTTTGATTTTGTAGGTTATCGACACATACAATCCTCTCACAAGGTAAGAGATCTCTTTCTTGTATGTTTCCTCTTTCATGCTTTTACATGTTATACGATTTGTAAGTTTTAGGGATTTTAATATTAGGGCTTCTTATTTTTTCCATGCTCTATGGATAGCCTGTTGAGAGCTATGCTTCTCTCAAAGAGGTGGCCATATGCCTTAGCCTCATGCATGAGGCTAGGACATAAAGCTTATGCATGAGGCTAGTGCATAAGGCTCATGCATAAGACTATGCATTAGCCATATGCATAAGCCTCATGCATGAGGCTTATACATAAGCTTTATGCATGAGGCTTAAGCCACATGCATGATACTTGTGCACAAAGCCTCATGCATAAGGCTCATGTAAAAATCTTATGCATGAAGCTCATGTAAAAATCTTATGCATGAAGCTTAGGCATTAGCCATAAGCCTCTATGCATAGTCTTTAGAGAGCTATGCATCTCCCAAGAGGTGGCCATATACGTGAGATATATGTATTAGCCATATGCATAGGCCTCATGCATGAGACCTATACATTAGCATGCCATGTAGCTTCCACTTCACAATAGTAGCTTCCTAGGCATGCCAGTAGCTACCTAGGCCATATGCATAAGCCTTATGCATGAGGCTTATACATAATCTTTATGCATGACGCTTATGAATAATCCACATGCATGAGACTTGTGCACAAAGCCTCATGGATAAGGCTCATGTATAAAGCTACCTAGTCCATAGGCATAAGCCTCATGCATGAGGCTTATACATTAGCATTCCGGTAGCAGCCTAGGCATGCCGATCGCTTCTAATGGATGCTAGTTGTTTTCCAACACATGTCGATCGCTTCTAATGCATGCCGGTCGCTCTTCCAATGCACGCTAGTAGCTACCAATGCATGCCAGTAGCTTCCAGTGCATGCTGGTGTCTACCTAGGCCATAGGCATAAACCTCATGCATAAGGCTTATACATTAGCATGCCGGTAGGCTACCAGTGCATGGCTAGTGTCTACTTAGGCCATAGGCATAAACCTCATGCATAAGGCTTATACATTAGCATGCCGATAGCTACCTATGCATGCTGGTAGCTTCCAATATATGTCTCGGGTGCTTCTAACACCTAAAGCTTATGAATGCATTGATAGTTCCCAATGTATGCCTAGTAGCTCCCAATGCATGCCAATAGCTTTCAATGCATGTAGGTAGCTACCTAGGCATGCCGGGAGCTTCTAATGCATGCCAGGTGCTTCTAACACCTAAAGCTTATGAATGCATCAATAGCTCTTAATGCATGCTCGGTAGCTCCCAATGCATGCCAATAGCTCTCAACATGCATTAGGAGCTCCCATGACATGCCGGGTAGTACTAAAAGTTTTAAGTATGCATAAGAGTTTTAAGTATTTATGTTTATTCTTGGATAGATGGCAAATAACTCATGATGCGATGTTACACGTGAAGGAGGAGTAGATAGATGGCAAATAACTCTCGATAATCTTTATAAGTATATAGTCTCAAACTATATCTTATCTTTCAAGAAAATAAGGTTACCTTAGATAACAACATAATTACTTTTTTTTTACATAACTCATTAAGGCTAAATGAGGATTCAATGAGTAGATGCTCATGAGTTGTCAAATTGTGCATTTTGGGGGTCATTTATGAAGGGGTATCATAAAAAAGTTGCAAATAGTGAAAAATTTTTGAAAAAAAATTTGTCTTAAGACAATGATGGAAAATAGGTTTTAAGACCTCCTCTTCCATCTGGGAAATTACTAGCATGCACTTATCTCAGAAAAATATCTCAGGTCGTTCACGTGCGTATAATGCCTAAGCTAATTAGGGTGAATGGACACTCGTTTAACCCAACGAAGAGAACACTAGGCCTCTTGAGGCTAACAGGCTATGAGAAAATATAAAAAGCAAAAAAATAAGGTGTGCTTTCTCATTAAGGAGAATTTAGGCAATCAGACATGGCAACGATAGAGGGATTGCCAAGGATCACACAAGGGCTGAACCCAATGTGGCTGACATCTTCGAGCCATTGAGATCTATGCCCTAAATGCACCTCCCAATACCATTGGCCATGCCTACAACAAGCGTGTCATCAGGTTTTACAATCCCTATCACTTCAATCCCACCAGGCTTTGGTCCTTTACCTAACATTCCCACTAATCTTATAGGTACCAACCCTTTTCAACCGCTGGGTGCCCATACCTTGGATACACTAACTAGTCTAGGAAGGGGGGTCACCCAAGGATTAAGTCCCTACCCACCACAAGAGCACTCACATATGGCCATTCATACAAATGTTTGAATAGAGATGTGAAGCCTTTGAAAATCCGAACAAACTGCCCCACCAAGGTACATGCGTTGAACCTATGCTTAGAGGGAAAGGCTAGTCGATGGCATCAAGACCAACTTCAGAACCTTGAAAACAGCCTTTATACACTTTCTAGACAAAGTGATCAGTGGAGTACAGCAAAAGAACTCTATTCAATTGAGTGTAACACAAATGAAACCATTAGAGACTTTATCCTTCGGATAAAACTCTTGGACTCACAATGTGAGTCATGGAAAAAATTAAATGATTCTCAATTGAAGAAGCGATGTTTCATGATGGGCTTAAGAAATAATAGCTTAAACAACTTGATCATTGTATCCAACCCAGAAACATTCGATCAATGTTGTCAAGAAGCAATACATTTAGATGACAACATGCTGGAAGATGATCATGCTACGAGGTGTTCCTCATCTAAACCAAGTGAAGTAATCGCAAAAGAAAGATTGATCTTGGAATTGTCATTCCCCGAATTCTATGCAGCCTTGCTTAAAAGCTTTCAATCAACATCTCTAAAGGAGGATGAGCTCCTTCAAAACCAACCATCCTTATTGCCTCTACAAGTGAGGAGCGAAATTTCTTGTGTGTAATCACTATGATCATCCCAATCGCCATTGTGCATACAAGGCACCTATTTTTTTTGTATTGCATATATTGTAAATCCTTTGATCATGATACTAAAAAGTATCCCGATTCATCAACAATTGACTCAAAACCCCCATCTCATGTGCACCAAACAAAAACAGTCCAAAGGGTAGAAACTACTCAAGAGGCAGTTAATCGAACACTTCAGTGTTTCTATTGTCATGGACCTCACAAAGTGGCAGACTACATAGTTTGGAATACTCCCATGCCCATAGTCGCTAACACTTTGCAACCCATGTGTGAATGATATGGCATTGATCACATATTCCAAGATTGCCCAAGACGAGTTCTTCAATGCAACTTGTCTCGCAAAATACAACTCTTAACATCTTAAGTGTACAAAATGGACAATTGTCCATAGTACCCTTGAATGTTCTTACATGCTTACAAGCAAAGGCATGAGAAATAGTAAAAAAGAATGCAAAAGACAATACCTCAACATGGGTAGAAGAACCTTCTAAACCCAAGAAAAACAAGGGACAACAAACTATCGAAACCAAGGTTAAATTAAACGACAGGGAAAAGGAGCCTATGGAGGACATGAACCCAAAAGGGGACATAAACTCAAAAGAGTCAAAAGCTATACATGATGCATAAGCATCCACCTCAAAGGCCACCACACAAACCTCAAAACCCATATGTGCGACACATGGTACAAAAGCCCAAAAGAAAATTTGATCTTGTTGCATGGGCAAACATAATGAAAACCTAACGATCCAAAGAAAGTCAGAAGATGAAACAAGTTCTAGTATGTCACTTAGTGAGGATGAAACAAGTTTTGATTCTTCAGCACCTCATAGACCAATCAAGATACGAGAACCCACCCAACCACCCCAAATTGAAAATCATGATCACATGACATATGTGGAATGCAAAAAGCAAGCTCAGGAGAGCTTGCTTAGCATGGTTGAGTGTTTTACAGGATCACCGGTTCTAGTTGAGCCTAATAATGCCAAACCTAAAAAAGCAACCAAAATACAAAACCTAGATGAGTACCGCTTTCCCTTTCAAGAGGAAGACATACCCTCTACAAAAGAGTCATTAGAGACAGAGTGCACGAATTATGCGGTTGAGAAAGCACGTGAGGAATTTGATAATTCCCTTACAAAATTAAAGCAGTCTCTCAAAACCTCATTTGGAGAAATGCTCCTCTCATGGGTGGTGAAGCCAGCATAACATCAGCACTTGCACCTTTAAGAGCTCAACATGAGTTATACCGAGACATAAAGAACTCTATAGAATAGAACTGTAAGGATTCACAAGTTTCCAAACAAAACCCGGTTAGAATTGTCAGGGGACCAAGTGTACCAATGTACACATTGGCTACTCTTGAAAAATTTGAGAGCCAAAAAGAGGATGAAAGTGAATGGGAATATGAAACCGAGACGTGATCTGAAGCTGAAACAAAAACTGAAACATCCATTCCTTTGGGGATGATTCTATCATGGTATGGTTAGATTTCCCTACAAGCAATGATGTTAAGTGCAAATGCGGGTTGATTAGCCCTCGAGCTAGTCATAACATCATGACAATGGACACTTGGGTGTCATTGGGACAACCTAAATGCATCCCTACAGACAATGGTCTTGCAAGAGGAGCCAATGGATAAAACATTGAAGTTCTCGATTACTTTAGCTATGCTGCTCAAACCATCGATGGAGATGTGGAATTTACATTTCATGTTACTCTAGATTCCCTTAAGTATGATGTCGTCCTTTAGTGGAACTTGGATACGTGACTCGTATTCATACAAACAGTCACCTTGAACACTCTTGTGTAGGCATTATACCATTGCTATTATGGGATGACAAGACCTTGGAGGAGCTAGAACTTCTAGCATATCTTACTTAAAAGATCCCTAGGATTCTAGTTTGATTAGAACTTTCTAATAAAATCACTAAATATATGTATGGGCCATTTTCCTCTGTCTCCAAAAATATATAATGTGTCCAAATATGGATGAGAAAAGAAAAGAGACTATGGCAAAAAATTTATTATTTGGTCTTGGTCTTCAATGAGACTATTTTATTTTGTGTCCCCTAAAATATATAATGTGTCCAAATATGGATGAGAAAACAAAAGAGACTATGGCGAAAATTTTATTATTTGGTCTTGGTCTTCAATGAGATTATTTTATTTTGTTTGTAGTTTTAAAACACATAATTTGGTTGGGATAACATTGCAAGATGTGATAGTGAATTGTGCAAACATTTGTGCTGCAAATCATGAGGACTACTTAAAGGATCTACCTGAGAGGATAGGAGGTTAATAGCTTATATTAGAAGAAAATACACTAAGTATGCCAAGCCATGGTACCGTCTTACTCACAGATGTCTTGGAAAGTTTATGTACAATGTGAGTTGTTTCTAGATGATGCCTCCATTTACCAATTGTATGGTTTTCATCTTTGTTGCATGCTTCAAATCTTTGTTGATGTTTGTGGTTTAATGTTTTGCTAGGTTCAAATCACACAATCACTGAACAAGAAGCTCGAGCAGGCAAGATTGTCATTGTCTAAAGACAAGATTGAAAAATTGGAGGAGAAGGAGATCAAGAAATTGGCCACTTGATATGGTGATAGAATTGAGAAGGTAAACACAATTTGTGTCCAACTTTGTAAAAGTCTCCAAGCATAGCATGATTAATATGTCATTGGAGATATCAAATTACAAGCCTTAAACAAAATAAGATAAGTTTTGAGTAGGTTCTCTTTTATTGTGTATCTTTGTACCATCTTTTTTGTTTGTTTTAGATTCTCAATATAATTGACCCTAAGCATGGTGATGACTAGCAATCCAAAGTAGGTCTTTGATGAAATGGGGAGTAGATAGCTATGCACCATTGGAGAAGTTGAACCTGGTTTCCCTTTTGGATGTCCCCATTGAATCTAAAATATATTGATTGTCTTTGCTAGAGGCGAACAAGACCACTAAATCTATGTTCAACCTTGCTCACAGATACCACATATACAGATAGTAAGTTGTAGCCGTCTATTGCAATTTGGCTTCGCACATGGCATAGTATTGTATTGGAATCCTGCATTTGCTATCTATGAATTCTCATTTTAATATGTGGGCTCTCCACATCTATGTTTTTGTTTTGTAGTTTGCTTCGAATAGAAATGATTTTGGAACAAATATTACAAAGAGCTCAAGATCTACTCATATATTTTCAGGATATCCCTGGTGGTGTTGTGGTCCCTCAAAGATTGTTTATTGTAAAACTACTATGAAGAGTTGAATATTGAGAAGAGGAAACACTTATTTCCTTTAGAGACTTGTGGAGAGTCAAAAAGTAGAAGAAGGATGATGCGAGGAAAGTAAAGAAGCTTGATTTTATCAAGATGGTGGTCCGAAGATTAGTCTACAAGTAACATCTTATTTCAATATCTTCTTTTTAGAGAGTATGATGGGATGTTATCTAATTTTTAGTTTATTACTATAAACTAAAAGAAAATTGATGCAATTTATGTACATGTAAATCCAAGGTCACGCTGTGTTTGTGTTAAAGCTTGATGAGTGTCAAATTGTAAAAGGACGAAAAATAGAAAGAGTCAGCCTAACACTTATAAACAGGGCTATCAAAGGAAATCCGAAACAGGGTGATAATCTTCTTGACTGTAGTGCACAAGCCTCAAATTCCAACACGGGAAGGCAATCTCTGGGAAAAGATTACTATGGAGTGCAATCAGATAAGAATATATGGTGGTTATCAGCATTTGAGCTTCCACAGGAGACGAATGATACATTGTGATGGTACCTTACCCGAACAGGCATCCCAAACGTCATATCATTGCAATCAAAAGGAGAGACTTTGCATGTGGAAGATGTAGGAATATTTACAGTTGAATGGCACATGGCAGGGGATTTAAAGACATTTAAGTGTATGCTAGGATGCAAGCTAGGAGCAAATACTTTTTTTCCATGTATTTATTGCTGCCATTCAAAATCAGAGTATATTGAATGCGGCAAAGCTTCAGGCAAGGTTGTAGCCACCAAGACAACCAATTCTCATGTGCAAAGGGCAAGAAAAATGTACAACCACCTTCAATGAGTACAATGCAAAATAAAGATCCAAAGAAACCTATGTAGTGGGTTAATGGCATTATGAGTTGTAATACCAATTGTCCGCCTAATCGTGATCAAGAAGATATCTCATGGAGCCCTATATTAGAGATTCCACTTTCCCGTGTTCATATTTGCATGCTTCATGCTAGGTTTAAAGCTAGACACCTCTCAAATTATGAGGGGTACAATAGTCACACAAAATATGAAATATGGAAGGCCATTTGTGAATGCACCACTTATCGTGGGAATAATGCAGAGCTTGGTCTCAAGCGTGCAAGGCTGTGGGAGTCACTTGATAAAATGATTCAATTACTAGAAAAGGCTCCACTTGTTGTTGAGGAGATTACAAACTTAAAGACTGCAATACATACATTTACTCAGCAAATGGTTGATGCATGGGGAGAAACACATATCACCCACTATATGGTATTTACCTTTCTATCTATTTACTAATATTAATCACCAAATAGTAAAATTCTGATATGATCTTTATCGCAGCACATTATATTTGCCCACGCACAATTTTTTCTTGACCAATATGGTCCAATGGCAATTTGGAGCACCCAAGGAATGGAGCGCTCTCATTATCAAGCTAAGGCAGCATACTTTAAGAACATGCGATATGGTGGTGGTGGTAAGGAAAAAAGCAATGCCCTGCATGAGATGTTTAATTGGTTTTATCGCAGTTTGGGAGGTCGACGCCAACAGAAACCAAAAGGGCAGATGTCATTACTACGAAAGGTTGTAAAAAATGTCAATCTACAACGAGCAATTGCATGGCAAGCATCAAGTGTCATGCATGGGATGCGTGAGTGGTTCGGTGTGCGTAGGTGTATCGATCAAAAATGGGTTCTATATTAAAAAATTGTAGCCTGTTTTAAGTCAAAGCTTTTTTTTTAAATTTCTAGAAATATTTTTTTTCGATAAGTTTTTTCAAAAACTATATAAACCTGTTAAAGTCAATTTTAAAAGTACATTTTCACATTCATTCACTCGTGTAAGTCAATGGATGGCTAGAACTAAGCACACTGCATGCAAGACTGAGAACCCAAACGTACCGTCTGGTGCACACAATTTGATACAGGCGATCGCTGCGCGGCACAGGCATTTCAACAAGTGCAAAAACGCATCAAAAAGAAGCATACAAGCATGGACAAAGAGGTAGAGACTCAACAGGAAGGTGTACAGCTTGATGTGTTTTTAGGACTGGACAATATTGAGGATGTCTCCAAGCAGTCTGGAGACACCGACTCATTTAGAGCCACGCGTACACCATTCCCCCGACCTCTCTTAGAGGCTGAGTAACAGCAGCGTGTGCTAGAAGAGCAACAATGCCAGATTGATGAGGAGGTGCATAGAAGAAGAGAGCAAGAGAAAGCCCTACTCCCTCAGCAGCTAGAAGAGGAGCTAAGGGTCGCATTTGAGGAAGACCAGGAAGCACTTCTCTGTATTGAGAAAGAGCAGTATCAATAGGCTGCTGACTTCTATGAAGCAGAGGAAATAAGCCATCGTGAGGAGCAGGATAGTCTCTTAGCACTAACACTACATGAGGAACTTGAGAGGCGTCAGCCCCAGCCTCCACCTAAAAAACAAAGAATAAAGATTTGTGTCAAGAGAAACAAGGAATGTGCAAATAGGCAGCTAGAGGTGGAGATGGAAGAGGAGGAACGACGACAAGAAGAGGAGCAAAGGGAGAGGGAAAGACGGGAGCAGGAGGAGCAACAAAGAATTCAAGAAGAACACAGATTAAAATAAGAACAAGAAAAGAAGAAGGCAGAAGCAAGTAAAAGAAGACAAACTTTAGATCCAGTCGAACAAGAAAGGCGAAAAAAATTTAGAAATGATAGACAACCATGGGAAGAGAGGTCGCATCCACCACCACCCCCTATAGCCAAAAAGAAGAGAAGCTGGAAACCGGGGATCGTGGCTCTGCGAGAAATCAGAAAGTACCAAAAGAGCACAGACCCCATCATGGCGAAGGTCCCTTTTGCAAGAGTTGTAAAAGAAGTCATCGACAAGTACAGTGACAGGGTCACTCGGGTCCAGAGTACGGCACTCGAGGCCCTCCAAGAGGCGTCAGAAACAATTTTGGTCTCTCTATTTCAAGATTTGGTGTTGCACCATGCTCACGCCAAAAGGGTGACCCTAAAGCCTGTTGACATGATGGCACTTGCACTATGTCTACGTCAGGATAAAGCGCCCCATAGGGAAGGCTTTATTGGATAGGATTAAGCTTTTATGCAGCCTTTGTGCCTTTTGTAATCTCCAACATTGTAATACATTTTTTTGAATCTATAAGATATTGTAAATGACTCGTTAACCAACGTTTATATTTGTTTCAACTGTGTTATTAAAGCAGACATTTCATTTCATGTACTGTGGTTTGAATGGGTAAAAATGTTGATCATGTATTAAGAGCTTTAGTCAAACAGGAACAAAATTTGTATTATTGATAAGGTGATTGTGAGAAAACAAATATGAAATTTGATTATTATCTTACATAGTGCAGAAACAAAATTAAACTGTTTAGGACAAAAAAAAGGCTTAAAGCTCAATAAGGCCCTAATCAAGCCTCAGAAAAGCTCAGGGACAAAAAAAAAGTCATTTGGGACTCAAAATCACCTGGTGAACTCTGGCAGTAGATAGAATAATTTTAAAAAATTAAAATTTTTTCTTTTTTTTATGTTTGTAGGCAGATTAATCATCAAAAAAGTGTACACAATGCATGAATGAGTAAAACAATGAAAAACAAAGGCATGTGCGCTACGACGCAAATTTATGCTGTTCAAAGATGAAGAAAGGCTTAAATTTGCGTCGTAGCGCACATGCCTTTGTTTTTCATTGTTTTACTCATTCATGCATTGTGTACACTTTCTTGATGATTAATTTACCTACAAACATCAAAAAAATGAAAAAAATTAGATTTTTTTAAATTGTTCTATGTACTACCAGATTTCAGCTGGATGTTAATTGATAATATTTGAACAAATATTTGATCATTATCAATGAAATTTCCTACACATTCACATGGCTGCCAATAGTTTATAGGGCACAGTGCTGACTCAACAAATAAACAAGAGAAATGCTTGAGAATTCTTAAAAACATTACAATTAAAAAAGTATACATTTTGTATTAAATTCATAGAAAGAAAATTACAAGTTTCCGAGAAGATTTCTTAGAGCTTCTTTATCTTGGTCACTCTACGTCGCTTTCTCACCTAGGCTATTAGCTATAATACTAGGATTGGTTACACCCTTGAAGATTGATGTAGCACAATGGCTTAGCACATGGCCGGTGTAGTTGCCCGCAAATGTATACATAGCTGCCTCCCTGCTAATAAGTATACATTTGTTTGCATTATTTGCTAGCCCATCTTCGGTGTGAGAACCCGACTTAAAGCTTTACACTTGATGAGCTCTGCTTGTGCCTCCTCAGAGTTCTCTAAATGGATTACTCGAATAAATGATGGAGAGAGGCTAGGAAGGTAATGAATCAGGGAGGTGTCTCATCCATCGGATTGCACACGAACTCCACCTCCACGTGCAGCAAACTTGTCAAAAATATAAGCTTTCTACAAGAGAAAAAGTTTAGGTGTTAGTAACAACTCACTTATAAATATGAAGGCACGGCTTCTTAGAACTTTGATTTAACCCCACCTCAATGTCATCATCACATTGGCTTGTGCGTGGGTTGCATATGTCTATACTGCTTCCATGCTGCTCAACTGATGTATCTACATGATGCAAGCGCTTATGTGGTTGAAATGCTTCTTGAGGGACACTTTCATACTCTGCTGCTACATTTTCTATAGCAACAAGGGCATTGGAAACAGTTTCCTCAATTTACGTTCTGTATCATAACCTTGGAATGATAGCGCTTTGGTAAGATCATGGCCATCAAAATCTATCTGTACACCTGCAGTCTGTTGCTCAGGTGTGTCTTCTTTGCAAAAACCAGACCCAATTGCTAATATGCTTAGGGCCTCATCCTCCCTTAACCCCAAGGATTTACAAATGTCATCAAGGAAAAGAAATTCCTTGTTATCCATGATGATGGGATTCAAAGTTGTTACATCCAATTCAGGGATCTCTTCCACAATTTCATCCCCCTCGAGGTCACGATGAGGCTCTTCATCCTCAGTTGACCCTTGTTGTTGGAGAAGCACCAAGGCCATGGACGCTTCAGCTTCATCTGAGAAAACCTCTTCCACCTCACCTTTGGATTCCTTCACAAGAGCTACTTCTTTACTCATTGCCTTCCCTTCTTTTTTTCTGCATCCCTGGCTTCTTGCAGAAACAGTGCTAATGTCATATCCCATGAAAGGAAGGTGGTGCCTACATTACCAACCTACAATTCATAAACGGTGTCATCATCTTCGACCCTGTAATTGATAGATGTAAGCCCTTTCAAAAATCGGTTGAGCCTGAATCAAAACGACTTGTCACCATGGTACAGATGCGTGATTAAGTCCACTGGAACCCATTTAGTGGTGGACTCAGGCAATTGCACGAATATTATGCCACTACATCATTCATGTACTGGACCTGCTCTTGAAAAGCCTCTGCGTGAAGGTCTATAGTTCTCTGCATATCAATCACCCCCTCATATCAATCACCCCCTCAAAAATGGGAATGTTCTGACCTACACCTGCTCTGCTGAGAGCCCAATTTTCTCAAGCTTTACGCGTAGCGAGTTAGAGCTTGAAGCCATGGCAGGATAATGAAGGGAAATAGAAATTGTGAGATCTTAAGAATGAAATGAGCTTTAGAAACCAAAACTTTTTCTTATAAAGCATTCCATTTAAACATTTAATAAATTTCAAAATTAACAAAATCAAAATCCAAATTGGAGTGAAAAACAGAGGACATTGGGGCTATAGTGCAATTAAAATTTTTATATTCAAAAGTACACCACTACAAATTATCGCCAAAAATCACTCAAAATGTTACCTAAGTCTGCAACTTAATAGTCTTTCAAGCTAAGGACCCTAGGGGACTCCAATGACACACAGAGTGTATGTTTCTCTGACTTGTGATGCATAGGTCGATTAGAAACAACAAACTTGAATTGGTTCCTTACATTAAAGGACATGACAATACGGGCTACTACACTCACATAAGGAGTGTTCACACATAGTTACACACTACAATTACATATTTACCCTTTGACATTGGAGCCTATACAATGATAAATAGTAGGAGAACATGTGTTGTCACCAACATTTCCCCTACAACACATGTTTTAATGCCTAGGGATTGATACAATGCTAGATACATAGATGTTTTACATAGATCAAACTCCCCACAATCTTCCTATATACATAGTGGGATCCTCCAACACATAACCTGAATCCGCACTAAGCTTGCCATTTTAATCTACTAGCACCGAGATTGACTTACAATCAGCCATCCCATACTTGGACAACATGTCCAATATATACTCTTGTTGTTAATCCCATTTTGGATTAACAAACATGATCCTCTGATTAAGGACATTAATAAGTGTCATGAAATGACACTATAAAAGTTGTACATTATGAGATATTGGCCACCCAAGGCCTAATAAGTAAGTTTTAGGCAACTAAGTGTTAATAAGGGCCAAATGTATATAAGGCCATTTCTCATAATGAAAAGACACAATCCCCTTTGTGCTATAGAGAGTTCTCCCTTGTGTCTTGAGAGAGATTGAAGGAGTGAGAGATTCTAGCATTGTTCCTCTTTTATGCTTGTGTGAGAGAGAGTGAGAGAGAGAGTGCTTGCCTTATGCGACGGTGTGAGCAACTCTACAATGAGACAGCGTGGAGGTGGATCTTGGAGGTTGGAGCTTGACAAGTGAGCTTGGAGGTTGGAGCTTGACAAGTGAGCTTGGAGGCCTCAAGGAACTCAAGTTCGAAGCATTGGTAAGTACCCTACGACAATTGTGATCTATTGCTCATCCTTTAGGTGAATGTGTAGAGTTCCCTCTTAGAGAGGTGGCATACTAAGCGAAATTCCAATAATCATTAACTACCACTGTATGCTCCTCTCCTGGGTGAACTTCAATATGAAGTCCTACCTCCTCCCTAGCATAGAGATTAGAGTCCAAAGCTTCCCATTCACCATGCGAGCGTTTCCACCTTCTAATTGGGTACACCATAGTTAGATTTTGCTTGCCTATCTGCATCTTACCATTGACATTACCGTTGAGCACTTTATTACATCACCCTAATGTTTTGCCACCTTGGTGGTCCAATCACCTTTTAGAAATGTATCTAGAGCTTCAAAGGCCCCATCTTTGCTTATCCACATTGTTGGGGCGCGATGGAACTTGCCTACTTTGAAAATAGCAATAAACACATGTAAAGGCATGAAAAGAGATACACTTATCCTGTGGGATCCATATGTAGCCTTTAGGCTTGACTGAATGTCATGGAAAATCCTGCGTTGAAAGCTCTCCATTGTGGTGGGGTTTGGAATGGGCCATTCCGGGCTATTTTACTGCAGGAAGAGAAATTGGCTCAAGTGCTCCAAACCTTCCCCTCTGTGGCACAACATATGTTGCAGCAAAGAAAAATACTCCTCTATTTGCAAGTTCAGAACTTGTTTCTCCAGCATACATAAGCCTATCTAGATCAACATGACATGCTTCGAAGGTCCCTGTAAAACATTCTAGAGGCTGCCATTCCACACATGTTGAAGGGAAAACATCTGCATACAATAGAATACATTGGAGTTCTTGATATTCCCATAGTCTTCATGCAAGCATTTCTCTAAAGCAAAGAAACTATAAACAAGTTCTGAAACTTACCGTTAGTTGGGAACCGTGGTGAGTTCTCATCTTCAAGATGTATTTGGCTTGAGGTGTAAACATGTTGCACCTTTGCAAGCCGCTTTCCATCCTTGTTGCAAACTTTGAATTCTAAGATCCTTCCTTTCTAGTGATGGCTTGTGGAAGCCATATGCCTTCGTCGGGGAACCTTGTGTGCACCCCTCAAACTGGGTTGTATTGTTATCCACACGAACTGCTTAAAAACAGTAGGAATCCAATAACCTTATCATCCTGTACTTTGGAAATAGCCATGGACTCGATAGTGGAGGATGGCCTGCGTACACACATTGAGAGCCATAGATTGCCCAAATGAAAAGAAAGTGAATGTTAAGAATATGGCAAAAAAGCAAATACCTGCTCAGAGAGAGAGAGAGAGAGAGAAAGAGAGAGAGAGAGAGAGAGAGAGAGAGCTAGCTAAAGCTTCAAAGAAGATCGCTACAAATCCATACACACACACACACACACACACACACAATACACACACACACACACATGCACACACACAAAGAAAGCTAAAGCTTCAAAAGAAAGCTAATGAGAGATTGCATTAGGTACCTGCTTACACAGAGAGAAAGAGAGAGAGAGAGAGAGAGAGAGAGAGAGAGAGAGAGAGAGAGAGAGAGAGAGAGAGAGAGAGAGAGAGAGAGAGAGAGTCTGATAACAGAGCTTCCTCTAGAGAGAGAGAGAGGCTGATAACGGAGCTTCCTCTGAGTAGCTGGTAGCAAAGAGCTTTCCTCAAAGCTAATGAGAGATTGCATTAGGTGCTTGCTTACACACACAGAGAGAGAGAGAGAGAGAGAGAGAGAGAGAGAGAGAGGCTGATAACAGAGCTTCCTCTAGAGAGAGAGAGAGAGAGTCTGATAACAGAGCTTCCTTTAGAGAGAGAGAGAGAGAGAGGCTGATAAGAGAGCTTCCTCTGAGTAGCTGGTAGCAAAGAGCTTTCCTCAAGTTGGAGATGAAGATAGGGCTGCAAGTGAGGTTGTAGAGAGTGGTAGATGGGGAAAGTGGGTTAGTCTAAAAGGGAGGAGAGAGAAACACACCCTTACTTTTGGAGAGATGTGGAGGGAAAAGGGAAGTGAGAGGGGGTAACTTTTTAAAACTTTTCCCTTATAAAAATATAAAAAGAAAAGATATTGAAGATTTTCTTTGCTGCAGATCTGACAAAAGGTAAGATTCTACCTTTGACCACAAGATTTAGGTTCTTAAGCAACCCAACATTTTTGTACACATGTATTTTTCCTATTGGCCTTCACACTAATTATCTTCATGGCAGCTTAAAGGGCCCCCATAGACCTCAACCTTTCCCTAATGTAGGTCTTTAGATTATTGGCCTTCACACTAATTATCTTCATGGCAGCTTAAAGGGCCCCCATAGACCTCAACCTTCCCCTAATGTAGGTCTTTAGATTATTGATGCATATGATAAGGTGACTTGTTGCATTTCCTTGTTGTTTAGAGTGCAAGCTAGTTCTTGTGGCATCTTTGTTTTTGGAAGAGGGTTCTTGTGGTGTTCTTGTCATTTTCTTACTGTAGCATCTTTGGGCTGCCACACCATTCGAGGTATGGGTGTTCTTCCTCTTGACATAGAAGTTGGTGGGGCAAGGCTATTATTTCTTTGATGGCTTTGGGCACCCAGATGGTGAATTACCATCATAATACCGTTGATCAATGAGTAGACATGTAGGCATCCATTTTTTATTAACATTTTGATGTGGGGGTCGATGTCTTCATTGTTGTTTCCTTCATACAAGTTGAGGGTCTCATGTGGATTCTTTGGATTCCACACATTTTTGTTACCTTTATGGAATCCTTGTGCTTGTTGTAATTTCTTAGGATCCCATAACTAATGAGTTAGGTAAAGATCTTTTTTGGACCTTTAGGTTTTTGTTGAGGTTGACAAGTACTCACCTCAATGTATTATGGGGATATTTCCAATGGCCAAGCTCATGACCCTTGAGGTTTCCAAGCTCAATACAACCATGGGTAGCTTACCATTCACTTTCTCCTACATGCGAGCGTTGTCACAGTGTCGTATTGCACTATGGGGACTACTCCCTTCTCTCACCTCAAATCACTCACACACACTAGCATGCATTAGCAAGAATATTAAAAAGAGGTTTAGTAAGAGATAAAGCTCAATTTTACAATGGGATAGTGTCCTTACATTATGAGAGAAATTGCCTTATATACATGGCCATAAGTGTTCACACACACAGTTAAATTGTGTCACCAAGTATGTGCCCAAAGCTTCTATTTGGCCTATTGGTTGCACATTGTTTCATCTCATAATAAATTGATGCATTTAAACACTAGGAAGAACACCCTAGCTCACTACTGCCTTGGAGTGGGAAATACCATTAATTATCCATCATATCTTTATATGTGTCCATCCAAGTTTGAGACTTGGGCACCATTTCTTTATGGCTTGTTTGTACATGAGTTTGGTGTGTACATCCTTGATATTTGATGTAGATTAATCATTCTTTGGCATACAATTAGGTGTGGCATCCTTGTTAATAAAAAACACCTAGTGAGTATATTCCAAATGCTCACCACATCGCCATAAATAGAACCTCTATCATCTAAAACTATGGAGCTTAAAACCCTAGAGTCTGAACTTGACCCTACTCTAATTCTTCCAAGATTCAATTGTCAGGTTACTCCTGAGATAAACTTGACGAGATCATCTTGAGTAGCCTTTGGATAAATAGTTCCCAACACTCTTTAATTAACCAATCAATGCAAATTGTCACCTTACAACACCTAGTGATGAGTACATGCTCTTATGAGAAGAGGAACCATTTCCACAAATGGAACCTCTAGCATCTAAACCTATAGAGGCTAAAACACCAAAGCCTAAATTTGACCCTCTAATTCTTTTAATCTTTGATCTAGGATTTAAACACCAAAGCCATCTAAATCTATGGACCCTCTACCATCTAAACCTATGGAGCTTAAAACGCCAAAGCCTGAACTTAACCCTAGTCTAATTCTTCCAATATTTGATGTAGGATTTAAACCCTTTGGAAATATAAACAAAGTTTAAGCCCAAGTTTATCCATAGTGTGAGCATTATTCTCATTGACCCCCCTCAAACTATGGGAATTATTAGGTTAATATGCACTATAATCTCATCGTCGTGAGTAAATTCATTTCATGTAGGACATGAATATGCCATGTTTGGGATACTTTGAAGATACAATCCATAACCAAACTAACCCCCTACTACAAGTTCTTTATGATTGAGTCTATGTTAGAAGCAAACATAGATTTGGGAAGGGTATGGATTATTGCTAGTAATACAAAACCATGCTTCTTGTAAGATTCCTCCTCAGCCTGAATAATGAATAAGCTTTTACCTCAACCCCTGTAATCATCCCCTATTTCAGAATGCAAGAAAATATTATTTTCCCTTGTTTTGGCCTAGAGATAGGAAATATTCTAGAGAGAGATAATTCAAAATGGAGATATTTTTGGATATAAAAGCTCCTAATATCTAAGATATATTTCCCTGAAACAAAAGTTCAAAATAAATCCTCCAATGTGCATTAGGAATTAATAGGCCTTAGCCTAAGGGTCCACATTTCAGAAATTTTTGGATTATGGTCCAGTTAAGGTTCCTATGGGCCAATAGGATTAATCCAAGTGTTGGGATGAGATAAATCCAAAGAATAAAAGAAAATACCCAAAAATGAGTAAATGCTCTGAGTCCTCTACCCAAAGATGAAGAGTTGATTGAGTACAAGGTTTATTAGTTAAAAATTAAGAGATATTAGGTTTAAAAAATGAGATATTTAGAAGAAATGATGCAATTTTGACACCTCAGTGAGGAGGGAATGCCACATCAAGGAGGTGCCTTTTTCTTCATGATTACTTAGTTTTTTAATCCAAAAAATGGGATATTTTTCTCTCTCCTCTCTCCTGGATCAAAAAGGGAGAAAAACTGGTCCAAATCTTGTCCAAATTGAGTCAAACTGAAGCTTGAAAGCTCTAGAACCAGTTGGACTTGGTTAGTGGCCTCCCTCACCTATAAATAGACCCTCATTCCTTCGTATTTTCATCTTTGAGCTATACCATGCCAGTATTACCTTAAAATAATCATATTTCTATTATCCCTTAATTTTCCTCTTCTTTTGGGGAGCTTGGAGTTTCTCTCTCTCTCCAACAACTCTTGAAGTTTCTCTTCTCCTCTTGGTAACCAATTGATTGGTTGGGGGCTTCACTAATAATAAGGAAAGAATCAATCCAAACTTAGTGTGGTAAGACTAATGTTTATGGTTTTTTTCAAATATCTCAATAACTTTCTTCTTCTCAACCCCTCTCAAGCTTGAGAAACTTTCAAAATGATTGTTTTTATTCAAATCAAGCTTTTTTTAAGATTCTTAATGTTTAATTAGAATTAAGTTAATCCTCCTTATGCTTATTTATAGTGCTTTCCTTAAGTAAATCTCTCTCTCAAAAAGAATAGTTATCTTTATGGCTAAATCTTTAGCAAAAGAATGTTTCTCAATGATAATCTCTTATTTCAAAACTAAACTCTAGGCTTGATGAGCTAGAGATTAAGAAAATGATATTTTCATGATTTTGTGCTATAGTAAAAATAATGGTTATTTCTTTTAAGATTATTTATGAGTAGATAAAAATTACTTTAATTCATTCTAAATGAGAAAAGGATTATCCTAGTAAATTGGGAAAAGAGGAATGTCTAAATTAGCTTAATCTAGTGGAATAATCATAATTATGTTTATAATTATGGTTAAAATTATGATTTGAATACATAGTTTAAATTTAAGCTTAAAATAAGAACTTCTATCATATTTTCATTACAAGCTTTTATTCTTTTAGGAAATTTGAGAATTATCAGTTATAGCAGCAAAGCTATGGTAAATTTTTCAGAAAAAAATACATATCTTATTTTTATGCATAATACTAAAAGAGGAATTCCTACCATACTGTAGGTTTAGAAATTTTAAGCAAAAAGAATGATTTTGACCATATTCATGAAAGAATACTTTTTTGTATTTATGCATAATTATTTAATTAAGAAAAAAGAGAAATTTTGATAAATTTATTTTATGCATAAGAATTTTTAAATGATAAAAGAGGAATTCCCATGACATTCGAGATTCAATCATTTAAATGCAAAAAGAGGAATTTTGGCATATTCAAAAAAATAGATATTTTTATTTAATTTAAAAAGAGGAATTTTCTTGGTATTTAGGTAGAAAAAGGTCTAAATTAATTTTGATGATAAAAGAGAAAATTTCACCATAATTCCACATAGAAAATTAGGGTATACTAATGTTGATGATTAAATTGGTGGAAAGAATATTCCTAGATATTTTGATGTGGATAAATCAACCAATTGATATATACCCAAAATTGGATAAGTGGAAGAAGAGTATTTTTATAAAATCTTGATATTCTCGTATAGAACTATTTTTAAAAATCTATTGTGGTTAGGAAGGAAAGAACTCATAAAGTTAGAATTTTCTTACGGTTAGAAGTTCCGTTAATTTATCTGAAGAAAATCCTTAGGAATCAAAGCTAGAAGTAGGAATCAAGTCCTGAGAATGGTGGTGGCCAGTAAATTACTTACCTATCTCTAGAATCTGAATCAAGCAAAAACCTCGTGACCAATTCCAAATCTTGACACAAAGAATAGACTACCATTGAAATTAGAGTAGTTTTCCTTTAACCGAAATCACCAAGAATCAAGTTGGAAATTTAGTCAAATGTTGGGTAGATTACCCTGATGTGAGATCAATGATTCTCATTAAGAAAATCTGGATTGTGGGAAAAAAGGGTCTTGTGGAATCAAACTCAAACCGGGAATTCTACTTGCATAGAACCTCTATTTTTAAAAGGATTGTTTTACCCCAGAATGCTAGAGGAAGCATTTGGTTTGTGATTAACTAAGGAGAGACTCGTTGGGAGTCATTGAGGGATGTCGCTCACACGGTAAAGCTTGTCGAGGTCTTGACCAGCCTCGGTATGGTTAAAATGGTGCGCTTCTGATACAATGGGCGAGGACCGATGAAGCGGTCCCTGAGTGAAGTGCTAGGACACCTAAGTAGGATCCTAGAGGGTTCTGACCAGGTGATGCACGGGCTCGCGGTTGCTAGGACACCCATGCGTACGTCGAGGAAGATATAGATGAACTAGAAGGAATTACTTTTGTGAACTGAATTTTGATATTGGATCTCGTTGGTTGACCAGCTGGTCTTCAACGGAGAGTCCGGATGATATATTTTTGTAAAACAATGGACTCAATATTTTGGAGGATTATGATCAGTATAAAGGAATCCCACCAATACAATGGTTGGGCTACGATACAAATAGTCACAATCAAGTTACGTTAGTTAGATTAAGTCCTAGGAAGACCCTTGTTCTGTGTGGGAGGGAATGAGCAGCTGTGCCTTGCTACTACTAAGGGGAAAAAAAAGTGGTGATTCTATGGACCAAGTGCAAGTCTCTTCCTTGATCTGGCCATATGACTTTTGGGTTCAGTTGGATCAGTTTGGTTAGTTAAGACTTTGACTCGATAGATTAATTCCTTCGTTAGATGATTTTCTTGGTGGAATCGCCCGTGCCTTCCAGGCGAGGGAAGTTTTTTTGGGTTCAATTTTGGAGGAACCGTCGGGCTAGTCTCTTGTCTGAACATCTGTAGGTGAGCCCCTGAGTGTGGATCCCTGCCCCACGTGAGAGGCTGATGCACTGCTTCCGCCACCAGTGCCCTCGGAGTGGGCGGGGGTCTTACAGCTACTATCAGAGCTTTGTGAAAGGCTAAGAAGGAAAAATAAGTTCTTATCAGAAATTTATATAATAATAAAAACTCAGAAAGAGCATTTATGTATTGTATTTTCATTCCTTAAGCTTCATTAATGAAGACTATAAACAAAGAATTTGGTTTTATAGATGGAAGTTCCATGCTTATCCGGTATTCTCGATCTGATATGACTACCTTCGCCTTCGAGCATATCGTCTCTTTCGCAACTTGAATGAGCAGAGCCAGACTCGCAAACCATTTTGAGGATTTATATTTCCGAGACCCGCGGCGGCTGAGAGACGGCAGCATAAGTGGCATGCAGGGCAATATGTCCATGCCTCTTGCAACCAGCGCATGATGGTGAGGGAGAATATCTCGTTGGCCATCCATGGTCCTGATGAGGCTAAAAGTGATTCATGGTGTTATTCTGTATCACCACACGCCTCGAGATTTAAGACTTTCCTGCCATATCTATAGACTTCTTAGCTGCTTTATTCCAAAGAGTAAGATAGTGGCTCCTTTGGCAATGAGAGGGAACATTTGTATCAGGGCATGTCTGTAGCTAGTATCGCCATCTTCTGCATTTTCCCATGGAGGTTTTGACTTTATGGAGCCAAGATGCTCTATGTACATATTGCAACCTTTATATAAATAAAGAAATGTTTTGTGGGAAATTCTCAGTTATATAAGTGATTTGTTTATTATATGACAAATTGAAGAAACAAGATCTGTTCCTCGGACATATGTCTCATAGATCTCCAATAAGATCGATTATCTTGTTTAAGAAGTTATCTTTCGAACCTCTTAAGTCTCAGGATCTCGTTGAAAAAATCAAATAAAAATTTAATAATGTATCATTTTTGGTAGAATCATGAGGTGTGAACCGTGGCCCGCCGACTACTACGAGATCCTCTCACACTGATGAGGAAGAGCTTGACCCCGATGTTCGCAAAGCCCTTCACAGAACTCAGCCAGGTCCCTTTAAGGGTGAAGGGGGAAATTTGGGCGAGGCTATGGAGAAATGGGTCGAGGCAATGGAAGAATACTTTGACGTCACCGAATACAACGAGAGGAGCAAAATGGCTCTTGCAAGGCCGAAGATAGTGGAAATAGCCAAGGTGGCATGGAGAAACCATTGCAAGACCAACCAGCTGGATAGGAACACCCAATCCTAGAATGATCTCAAAGCTTATCTAAGGAAGAGATTTTGTCCCCCCAAATTTTTAGAAACCAAGATTGAAACATGTTGTGGGATCGATGATGACAAATGCTGAAAATGATGATACGTGGTATATGGACTTTGGAGCATCAAACCATATGACGTGTCATGGTGAATGGTTTGAGCATATGAAGCCTATGGATGTGAAAGACTATGTGGAAATAGGAGATGATACTCAGCATGCCATTACACATGTTGGAAGTGTACCATTGGTTATGCACAATGGTCAAACAAAATCTATGTCAGATGTATTGTATGTGCCTTCGATCACAAAAAGCTTGGCCTCAGTTGGTCAAATGGTGGAATAGGGATTACAGGTTCGTTTCAACGAGCATGGTTGCTTCATTGAGGACTTCAAACATGGATGTAGAGTCATTGCTAAAGGCAAGAAAGAAGGCAGATTGTTTAAGCTGGATGCTGGAATTCCTGAGTTAAAATCAGCCATGTTCTCTAAAAGTAGAAATGTGATACAGGACATTGATATGTGGCATAAGAGGATTGGACATGTCAATATACAAAGATTAAAGAACATGCAGGCAAGAGGCATTGTTAGTGGGCTGCCTAGATTCAAGTATGATGGGCATATGCATGTTTGTGAAGCCTGTCAGTTTGGAAAGCAGGTAAGGTTGCGGTTTCCTAGAGAAGGAAACATGAGTAGCAGGCCACTTGAGATAGTACATAGTGATGTATGGGGTCCTGCACAAAATCCATCTATCAAAGGCAGTCTATATTATGTGGCATTCATTGA
Source organism: Cibotium barometz (assembly GCF_041138505.1). NCBI lineage: Eukaryota > Viridiplantae > Streptophyta > Polypodiopsida > Cyatheales > Cibotiaceae > Cibotium > Cibotium barometz. Next base: position 45,200,105 of record NC_141072.1, read on the forward strand.
TGACTTTAGCAGGATGACATGGATATACTTTCTCAGAGAGAAGAGTGAAGTGTTGGAAAAGTTTATGGATTTCAAAGCTTTTGCAGAAAAGCAATATGGCTGTTGGATTAAATGTTTGAGGACAGATGGAGGTGGTGAATACACCTCAAAGGCTTTTGAGCATTTCTTGAGAAAGCATGGAATAAGAAGACAATTGACTTGCAGGTATACACCTCAGCAAAATGGTGTGGCTGAGAGAAAGAATAGAGTCATATGTGAAGTGGCTAGGGCGATGCTCAATGAAAAGAGCATGCCAGATTATTATTGGGCAGAAGCTTGTGCTATTGCAGTGTATATATTGAATAAAACACCTATAGCAGGCATTCATGGAAGTATGCCATGTTACCATATTATAGTAGTGATGTGTGTGAACACACTTAGGACCGCCGGGGCACTTTTTCCCTCACTAGGAGGTTTTTTCCCCCGTGCATTGTATATATGCCCATTATCTTCTAGGGCTTGTTATCTTTCATTTTTGGCACTCATAATACACTACTGTGTTGTGCTCAAGCTTCCTCATCTTCTTGAAGTTGTGTGTGCATTCCTGCAACCCTAATTCCAACAATTGGTATCAGAGCAGGCTTCCTCCTCCCGGGCAGCATCACCGGCACCTGCCGCTTCATCTCCTCCGATTGCGACGAGGTTTCACGAGCGTCTGCAGGTTAGTATATGCCGTTTCAGAATTTTGATCTGAAGTCATTTCGCCCTCCGTTTTTGCATTCCAAGTACTGCGCAGGCAAAATCGTCCTACTGTGCAGATTTTCTGTCAAGATTAAAATCTACAGGACAGGTGCCCATTCGTCTGTTTTGGGCTGTGCTACATAGCACAGGTCGATTTTATACAGGTTTACCTCTTACAGACAGCATTTACATCTAGTAGTACAGTCATTGGCCATGGCTGACAACAATGATGTATTCCGCATGTTGGCTGCTGAGGATAAGTTGGATGGCACCAACTATCCATTGTGGGCATATATGATGCGACATGTATTGGTAGCAAAGGGGTTATGGAACATTGTGCAGGGTATTGATGCACGTCCTATTGTGGCTGGGAATGCTGCAAACACATCAGAAACAGGTACTGTTGATGATGGTGCAGGCACAAGTGCTGTAGCAGCTGTTCGAGAACCACCACTTTCAGCAGAGCAGATTCGTTGGGATGGTAGAGATGCGCAGGCTCATGCCTTGATTGCGCTGTCTGTCAAACGTACCATTATCCCACATATTCGCTCCTGCAGGACTTCTAAGGATGCTTGGGATGTACTTGCCACATTGTATCAGGCAAGAAATGAGGCTCGTGTTGCTTATCTCCGAAAACAATTGGAGAGTGAGCATATGAACGAAGGTGATTCTATGGATAGCTTTTTGACAAAGATCAAGGATTTCAAAGAGCAGCTCATTTCTGCAGATGAAATCTTGTCAGACAGTTCACTTGTGCAGACTGTTTTAAATGGTCTACCAGATTCTTATCAGGGTTTTGCTTCCACTCTTCGCTTGATGATGAAAGGCAATCCCAATGCCTTATCATTTGAGGAGTTAGTTTCTGTTTTGCTGCAAGAAGACCAGTCAAGGCAAAACAGGAATATTATGCGTGTCGCAGATCAAGCTTTCGTTGCTAGTCAGAGAAGCGGGAAAGGTAAAGCTGGCTTTTCTTCTAGTAAGCAGAAATCTGCAAATGCTGCGCAACCAAAGAAGGAAGACAAAGATGAGAAGAAGGGTGACAAACAGAAGACATTTTGCAAGTACTGTAAGGGAAATGATCATGTCATCAAAGCGTGTCCTAAGCTGGCTGCGAAAGAGGCTAAGAAGAAAGAGGCTGGTATGGCTATTGCAGATGCCTCTCCTTCTAACAATGAATCTGCTAATGTTGTGCAAGATACAGAATGGGCATTCAATGCGCAGTGCAGTTATGACCCATCTTTGCATGACACATGTATGTCTGCAGTAGATTCAGATGTATGGTACTTTGACAGTGGTGCCACTAAGCATATCACCTCGCAGCGCAGTTTATTCACTTTCCTTGAGTCTGCTCCCACAGGGAATACTGTCACTTGTGCCAATAACTCCTCTTATCCCGTTAAAGGAGTTGGACAGATTGTGCTGAATGTTGCAAATTGCAACACCTTTACACTTTTTGATGCATTGTATGTGCCAGGGATCAAAAAGAATCTGCTGTCAGTCTCCGCATTTGCCAAAACAGGTTTGGTTGTAAAATTTGTGGATGACAGATGTACTGTTCATGATCTCTCTTGTGGTGACATCATTGTAGCATCTGGTTCACTATGTCGAGGGCTGTATAAGCTCAATATGGATGGCAAATGTGTAGAGGATTCAGCATGTGCTATTATGGATACGCAGGCTATTTCAAATGCAAAACTGTGGCATGCACGTTTTGGTCATCTGAATTTTGCAAGTTTGCTGCGCCTGCAGAAATCTGAAATGGTGTCTTCTTTGCCTAAGCTTGAGGCACCTGTCAAGCATGTTTGTGAGGGCTGCATATTGGGTAAAATGCAGCGTGCTTCCTTTCCCAAAGATGGATCAGTGAGAGCTGAACGCAGATTGCAGCTTGTTCACAGTGATGTTTGTGGTCCCATGCAAACTCCATCATTTGGAAACTACCTTTACTTCGTGACTTTCATTGATGATTTTACCAGGCATGCATGGGTATATCCTTTGAAGGCAAAGTCCGAAGTGTTTTTGTGCTTCAAACAGTTTTTGGTTATGGCTGAAAATGTGTCAGAAAGTAAGATGGGCACCCTCCGTTCAGATCGAGGGGGGGAGTATATGTCTTCAGAATTTAATGCATTTCTGGCTGAGCGTGGGATAAAACACCAATGTACAGTGCCGTATACACCACAGCAAAATGGTGTGGCTGAGAGAAAAAACAGGTCTCTCATGGAAATGGCAAGATGTATGGTTAAGAGTCAAAGTCTACCACATGGTTTTTGGCTTGAGGCTGTCATGTGTGCCACTTATGTACTAAACAGGTGTCCCACCAAAGCATTACAGGTTGTCACTCCATATGAGGCTTGGCATAGCCGCAAGCCATCTGTTGGCCATTTACGTGTTTTTGGTTGCCTGGCATATGCATTAGTGCCTGTGCAACATCGCAGAAAATTGGATGACAAAGCTGTCAAATGTATTTTTGTTGGATATAGTGCTGAGAGCAAAGGCTATCGTTTGTATCATCCACAGACAAAGCGCATTTTGGTTAGCCGTGATGTTGTATTTGTGGAAGATGCAGTTCAGCCCTTGGTTTCATGTACTAAGGAGACAGATATCAGCTCACGTGATGTCTATGATACATTGTTGCCTCTTTTCAGTGGTGCACAGTCAAGTGCAATACCTCATGAGGCAGTTTTTCAGCCTATGCAGGTTTTAAATGATGGCACAGATCAGCCTATATCTGATGCAGATGTGCATGATGCACTTGAGGATGAGAGACAAGAGATTGAGGGCTCTAGGAACATGCCTAGATGGCTGGTGCAGACTTTGCGTGACAGCAAGTTGGATGCCCCTTTGTCTAGTCGCACTCGTTCTGGCTCTCATGGTGCCTCTTATGCGTCAGATTGTTATGCATTGGCTGTTTCTAGTATGTGCGATGAAAGTGAGCCTGTTTCATTTGATGAGGCACAAAGTTCAGAAAATTGGATGGCTGCTATGCAAGCAGAATACGATGCTATTATGAAGAATAGTACATGGTCTTTATGTGACTTGCCCCCTGGCAAGAAGGCCATTGGCACTAAGTGGGTATACAAATTGAAGCGTAAGCCTGATGGCACAGTGGATCGCCATAAGGCTAGGCTTGTTGCAAAAGGTTATGCTCAAGAGAAGGGCATTGATTTTGATGAGACTTTTGCTCCCACATGTCGTATGACCACTGTTCGTAGCATCTGTGCATTAGCAGCTCATAATGGTTGGAATGTACATCAGCTGGACATAAAGACTGCGTTCTTAAATGGAGATTTGCATGAGGAGGTGTATGTATCGCAGCCTCGTGGTTTTGTTCAAAGAGGGCAGGAAAACAAAGTGTGCAGGTTAAAAAAGGCTTTATATGGTTTAAAGCAAGCTCCACGAGCTTGGTATGAAAAAATACATGCATATTTGACTGCACATGGGTTTCAAAATAGTCCAACAGAAAGCACTTTGTATGTTAAACGTGTGGATGGTGTACATCTAATCATTGCTCTCTATGTCGATGACATGCTGCTCACAGGACCAAATGAGGGTCATATTGCTGATTTTAAGGCTGATTTGAATGCCTCTTTTGAGATGTCAGATTTGGGGCATTTGCATCATTATTTGGGGATACAATTTAAGCAGTGTGATGGAGGTATTGCTTTGTGTCAGACAAAGTATATTGAAACATTGTTGCGGAGATTTGGCCTTGAAGACTGCAAGCCTATTGCTACTCCAATGGAGACAGGTTTGAAGTTGAGTCTTCATGATGCTGGAGATCACTTTGATGTCACACTCTATCAGACAGCTGTTGGTTGCCTCATTTATGTATGCATTACGAGGCCAGACATTCAGTTTGCAGTCTCACAGGTGAGCAGATTTATGCATAGCCCAAGCATTAAGCATTGGCAGGCAGTGAAGCGTATCTTTCGCTATTTGAGTGGTACTCGGCATCTTGGTTTGTTTTATCCCAAGAGGGGATCATTGCCGCCAGATTTACATGTTTTTTCAGATTCTGACTGGGCTGGTTGTTATGACACACGCGTGTCCACGAGTGGTTTTTGCTTCATGCTTGGAAGCTCATGCATATCATGGTTGAGCAAGAAGCAGCCTACTGTGGCCACTTCTAGTTGTGAAGCTGAGTACAGGGCAGCTTTCACAGCTACGGTTGAGTGTGTGTGGCTCAGACGCCTTATGGCTGATTTGGGTGTTGGGCAGCCATCTGCCACCACCATCTTCACTGACAGTCAGAGCGCATTGGCAGTTGCGCGGAACCCAGTGTTCCATGCTCGTACGAAGCACATTGAGGTGCACTATCATTATGTCAGGGAGAGACTCTCTGCAGGAGAGATCAGTTTGGCTTATGTGCCAACACAGGATAACCTTGCAGACCTTTTCACAAAGGCTCTGCCTCGTGAGAAGTTCGAAGCTTTTCGCAAAGCTTTGGGCTTACTCCCTTTTGTGGATTCGTCCACATAGCTAGACACTTCCCTATACATGAGTGCTAGCTCTTGTTCACCGCATCACTCCAGGGGGGATTTGTTACCATATTATAGTAGTGATGTGTGTGAACACACTTAGGACCGCCGGGGCACTTTTTCCCTCACTAGGAGGTTTTTTCCCCCGTGCATTGTATATACGCCCATTATCTTCTAGGGCTTGTTATCTTTCATTTTTGGCACTCATAATACACTACTGTGTTGTGCTCAAGCTTCCTCATCTTCTTGAAGTTGTGTGTGCATTCCTGCAACCCTAATTCCAACATGCCAGAGATGCGACTTACAGGTTATAGGCCAGACATTGGACACCTCAAAATTTTTGGATGCATAGCTTAGGTACATGTGCCTGATGAAAGAAGGAGGAAGTTGGATCCTAAGGTAGAAAAATGTGTATTTGTTGGATATGCACGGGATCGAAAGGCATACAAATGTTACAATCCACAAACTAGACAAGTGGTCATCTCACAAGATGTGGTTTTTGATGAGCTTGCTAGTTGGTACAAAGCAAAGGATGAGGGTGTAATTGAGTCACTTGAAGCAAATGTGCCTGTGAACTTGCCATAAGCAAGTTCTAGTTCTACTACTATGTCTGGGCCAGCAGCAGCAGAAACTGAGAGTAGTACTATACGTCCATGGTCAGGACGTTTGAGGCATGAGAGTGTGAGCACTGGGAGTAGTGCTATGGATAAAGGAAAGAAGAAGGTTGAAGGCATTGGAATTACAGGTTATGAGTCATCGAGTTCAGAGAGTTTGGATGAGGAACTTGGCATACCTGTTTTACGCACACCTGGTGCTAGGCAAGATAGATATGTGCCACCACATGCCAGAGTGGCAGGTGTTCAGAGCATTGCGGAGATCCCAAAGGGTCAGATATCTTGACAGATTGACATATCGAGATTTTGCTATGCATTATGCATATATGACATCTATGGTGAAGCATGTGGAACCTACATGCTATACAGAAGCTATTGGAAAGCATGTATGGGAGAAAGCAATGGATGTTGAGATGGACGCATTGGTTCATAAAATGACACATGGGACTTGGTTGCATTACCAAAGGACAAGAATGTTATTGGTTGTAAATGGGTTTACAAAGTGAAGTGCAAATCTGATGGTTCCATTGAAAGACATAAAGCAAGATTGGTAGCTTAGGGTTATGCACAAACCCAAGGTTTGGACTATGATGAAACATTTAGTCCAGTGGCTAAGATGGGAATAGTGAGAGTAGTCATTGCTATGGCTGCAGCTAATGGTTGGGAAATGCATCAAATGGATGTCAAAAATGCATTTCTAAATGGTGACCTACAAGAGGAAGTGTATATGGCATAGCCAGAAGGGTATGTACACCCAAGATATCCCACTCATGTATGCAGATTGAAAAAGGCATTATATGGTTTGAAACAAGCACCTCACGCTTGGAGTGATAAGATGAGCAGATATCTTATCTCTCTTGGATTTCAGATTTCTACAACAGATTCTTCACTCTATGTGAAGAAGACAGATCATGGTATTGTTTTACTCGTCATCTATGTGGATGACTTGATTATCACAGGTGATCATGGTGCAGATGTGATGCATGTCAAGAAAGCATTGAGTGGACAATTTGACATGAAAGATTTGGGTGAGTTGAGATACTTTCTTGGAATTGAAGTGATCAAAGATCATGCAGGTACATGATTAGTACAATGCCAATATGCATTGGATATGTTGGCAAAATATGGCATGACAGGGTGTAAGCCTATGAGTACACCTTTGGAGCAGAATGTGAAGTTGCGGGCTGATTATGGTGAGGAGTTGGATGATCCATCTATGTACAGAAAGATGGTTGGTAGTCTCATTTACATGACTATCACACGCTTGGATTTGAGTTATGCTGTGGGGCTAGTAAGTCAGTTTATGTAGAGCCCCAGGAAACCTCATTTGGATGTAGTGAGACGCATCATGCGATATGTTAAGACCACTGCACATTATGGTCTACTTTATGAGAGTGGTAAAGGCTTGGATATACATGGCTACACAGATGCTGATTGGGCAGGTAGCTTATATGACAAGAGGTCTACTAGTGGTTATGCTTTTACACTTGGAAGTGTTGTGGTGAGTTGGAGTAGCAAGAAGCAACCTACAGTTGCTTTATCCCAGTACAGAGGCTGAATATAGAGGTGCAGCCATTGCTACTTGTGAAGCTATATGGTTAAAGAGTCTCTTGGCAGATTTGCGTGAGCCTATTGATGGCAAAGTTGTCATTCATTGTGACAACATGAGCAGTATACAGTTGGCAAAGAATCCAGTGTTTCATGCGAGGACCAAACACATAGAGGTCCATTATCACTTTGTCAGAGAGAAGGTGCTGGATGGTACAGTTGATCTATAGTATGTGAAGACTGATGAGCAGGTGGCAGACATCTTTACAAAGCCACTTAGCAGGGAGAAGTTTGAGTACTTCCGTACTATGTTGGGAGTACATGGGATGAGCTTGAGGGGGAGTGTTGAGAGCCTTGATATCCCAAGCTCATCTACATCTTCTATGGCAGTACATCATGAGCTTGAGAGGGGCTGTTGAGATTTAAGCTCGATGTCAATGTGAGCCAGCTATGCTATGTGCTGGCATGTTAGGTAGGATCATGTGTGAGACATAAATGACCGCGTCCAGCTAGTCATAGTGTGTGGACATTAGCTAGGGTTAGATGTGTGTGGACACAACTCATAGAGTGTTGTGTGTATTATGGATTATGGCTTTATGCATTGTGTGAGAAGGGAGATGGCTTCCCTCAATGGTTAGGGTTTGCAATATACATTAGGGTTTGCTCCTGTGTGTGTGTCTCCTCTCCCTCTACCTATTTTTCAAACAAGAAACTCATAAAGTTAGAATTTTCTTATGATTAGAAGTTCTGTTAATTTATCTGAAGAAAATCCTTAGGAATCAAAGCTAGAAGTAAACCGAATAAATTTTGGTTAGACCACGACGGTGAGAATGGCGGCCAATAAATTACTTACCCATCTCTCGAATCTGAATCAAGCAAAAACCTCGTGGACCAATTCCAAATCTTGACACAAAGAATAGATTATAGTAGTTTTCCTTTAACCGAAATCACTAAGAATCAAGTTGGAAATTCAGTCAAATGATGGGTAGATTACCATGATGTGAGATCAATGATTCTCACTAAGAAAATCTGGATTGTGGGAAAAAAGGGTCTTGTGGAATCAAACTCAAACCGGGAATTCTACTTACATAGAACCTCTATTTTTTAAAGGACTGTTTTATGCCAGAATGTTGGAGGAAGCATTTGGTTTGTGATTAACTAAGGAGACACTCGTTTGCAATAGCTAGCAGGGAGTCATCGAGGGACATCGCTCGCAGCAGCAAAGCCTGCCCCAAGGACTTTACCAGCCTCGGTATGGTTAAAATGTGCTTCTAATACGATGGGCGCGAGGAGGGACCGATGAAGTGGTCCCTGAGTGAAGTGCTAGGACACCTAAGTAGGATCCTAGAGGGTTCTGACACAGGTGATGCAGGGACTCGCGGTTGCTAAGACACCCAGGCATACGTCGAGGAAGATATAGATGAACTAGAAGGAATTACTTTTGTGAACTAAATTTTGATATTGGATCTCTTTGGTTGACCACAACGGAGAGTTTGGATGATATATTTTTGTAAGACAATGGACTCAATATTTTGGAGGATTATGATCAATAATACTATGGTTTCATTGAAAGACTGTTTTAAAGATAGCCGAATATGTTAAAATGGCAATTTCTTATTGCGTGTGTAAGTGGTATGACTACTTTAGATTTTGCTTGAAGCGCCGGCTAGGGGGCCTAGGATCTCTTTTCCTCGGTACCCGGGCAAAACATAACTAAATTTTTATAAAGGAATCCCACCAATACAGTGGTTGGGCGGTTGGCTAACCCATGGGCCGATTTTGGTAGGCTAGATTGGGGGATTCCTGCGATACAAATAGTTACGATTAAGTTATGCTGGTTAGATTAAGTCCTAGGAAGACCCTTGTTCTATGGGAGGGAATCAGCGATTGTGCCTTGCTAAAGGGGAAAAAAAGCGGTGATTCTATGGAGCAAGTGCAAGTCTCTTCCTTGATCTGGCCATTTTACTTTTGGGTTCGGTCGGATCAGTTTGGTTAGTTAAGACTTTGACTCGATAGATTAATTCTTTCGTTAGATGATTTTCCTGGTGGAATCGCCCGTGCCTTCTAGGCGAGGGAAGTTTTTCTGGGTTTGATTTTGAAGGAACCGCCACGCTAGTCTCTTGTCGTCCGGACATCCGTGGGCGAGGCCCTGAGTGTGGATCCCTGCCCCGTGCGAGAGGCTGATGCTGCTTCTCACCAGCGTCCTCGGAGGGGTATCGCGGTGGAGGGGGGGTCTTACACTTCTTGAGTAATATAATCACCTTTAAGGTCCATAACATAGAGATGGTTATATCCTTTGTGATGAGAAGGAGAATATGATGCTTAAATATCTGTATGATCTACACATAAAAGGTAACAAGGCTCCTCCCAAAAAATTCCTCAACCCAAAAACTTAACTAATCCATATTGGAGGCCCGTCTTGACAGAGCCTCTATTCCTTTCTCTCCATCCTCACCATCAAAAGATCATTCTTCTACTTCTACCTTACCTTGTAGTTGAAAACCACTCTAGAAGATGACCCTTCTTACTTTTGACACCAAAAACATAGTTTGAAACTTACTCCAGTGGCAAGGGTAACCCCCCGAAACCTTTAACATCAATAGATGATTTATTTAAGAAAATAGCCTCTCTATTGGCATTGATATTAAAGGCATTCCCTCTACATCAAAAATACCTTATCATGAAGCCTCTACTTTGAAAGCCCCTCCGTGACCAATCTCGCCAAAGAAGTCAAAGGTTTCTATTATAAAAACCTAGTTATCGACACTCTCTCTTGAAAAGATTCCTAAACATCAACAATGATGACACCAAAGGTCATCATAGCATCTGATAAAGATATATCCATCCAAGTGACCTCATCATCAGCAACCCCTCTCATAATAAAGACACAAGCCTCATCATTGATGCTTCCCAAACCAAAAAACATCACTACTTCTTTAAAAATTCTTAGAAATGTACCAAATCTTTAGTTCCACAAAAGAAGGTATATCCACCAAGGTGGGTGGAAAAGCAATTAGTAATAGCTCAAGGCTACTACTATGAGGGTGGAAATCCAACTTGGCTACATCAACTTTGTTGTCGGTTAGCACCCCAAACAAAGATGTGAACCTTAGCCTTTAATTGGTCTGTTCTTAGGAACCGCTAACTTAACATAATCTCGGATGAATTTATGAGATAGAAGCCTGTCAACCCAAGGAATATCTGTAATTCCTCCAAATTTGTTGGATGAGGCCACTTAAGGATTGCCTCTACTTTCATAGGATCCATCTGAATTCCCTCTGCGGAGATGATGTGACCCAAATAATGGATCTCTAAGGCAAAAAACTAACACTTGCTCTCTGTAGCATAAAGTGTGTTTTGCCTTAGCAATTTAAACACTAATCTTAAGTGTTGCAAATGCTCTTCCTCGGTGTGACTAAAGATCAAAATATCATCAAGAAAGACTACACCGAATCGACCAAGATACAGGCATAAGACGCTATCCATAAGCATCATAAACGTAGCTGGAGCATTAGTTATAGCGAACGACATAACTAAAAACTCATAAAGCCCAAATCTGGTACAAAAAGGTAGCTTAGGCACATCCTCCATGCGGATGCAAACTTGATGATAGCCTGACCTTAAGTCAATCTTGCTAAAAGTATCACGAACCTTACAGTTTATCAAAAAGCTCATCAACTCGTAGTAACGGATACTTATTCTTTATCATGATTGCATTCAAACCATGATAGTCCACACGTGAGCACATAGACCCATCTTTCTTCTTCACCAATAAAATTGATGATGCCCATGGTGAATTGATGAGCCTAATGAAGCCCTTTGGCGAGGTGGTTAGCAAGCTGATGATCTACCTCATTGGCTTCACTAGTGCGCTAAGCCTATATGGAGGCTTGCAAAGTGGCTTTGCATCCTTGGAATGTTGAACATTGTGCTCAGGGGGCAAACCAGACGACAAGTTGCTTGGAAACACGTCATGAAATTCATGCAAAAGACTTTGCAAAGAATTAGAAACTTGTTGAGTGAGCTTAGGAAAATTTTTAGTTTGTTCATTATTATGCATATCACTAACATGTTGTTCATTATTATGCATATCACTAACATGTTGTTCACATATGATAGAATTGAGAGATTCAATATTCAAACGAGAATTAAAATCACCTCCACTAGCATCATCATGAGACAAAATTGTACAAGACATGTAACAGAAAAAGAGATTTTCTATTTCATGATGAGCATGTACAAGGCGATCCACTTTAGCTGAACAAATGAGTGGAGATGGGGGTACATCACTCTCGCCTTGCAAATGAACTTGTTTACCATTGACCTCAAAACCAAAAGTATTATCTAAATAACTGCGACAAAGAGATGGTCCTAAATGAAACAACCATTCACGACCCAAAATAACATCAGCTCTCGTAATATGCATAACCTGAAAATCTAAGTGCATTTCATGTCCCTGAATACGAAGTGGTACTTGCTTAACCTTGTGTCCCATACATGTTTATCATGCCCATTAGCAAGAGATACCATGTATTTATGATCATTAGGGCTTTGTGGTAATTTTAGTATTTTAACCAAATGATAATTCAAAAAGTTATGTGTAGCCTCATCGTCAATGACACGAACTCTTCATTCATTGATGTGTCCATACATCCGAACCAAATCATAAGGCCCGAAAAAGGGTACCCACATCGTAGAGGCTACACAACTCATGTGTGACATCGGTATGGCATACTTGAACTTCAGAAAACTTATGAGAAGCTTCAAGTGGCAAGACTGGCACCATGTGCACCGCCTTACTACTGCCCTTATTGTTGAGATATCGAGCTCGTCTAGTGAGGCGGTGGACACTGATGACCCGCCTGGGGGATAGGCCCCACACTTACACCACTGGCATGGTTGGTGAGATCTTGGGTGATATGCGGCCAGTGGGATGACAGGCTGTGTGACAGCCATTCTAGAGACTGGCATAGTTATAGCGCCAGCTCATTTAGTTGGGTTCACACTATAGAGAACTCATGTATGTATTGGTTGAGTACCTTTCATATTATGTGTACTCTTATCTTTGTATATGAGTGTTGAGTGTTGAGTAGAGAAGAAGAAGATTATTAGCCTCTCACCTTGTGTGTTCTCTATTAGGGTTTTGTGAGTGTGTGTGTGCTTGCAAGAGCTCAAGCTCTCTTCCCCCCTGCATCTTTTCATGGTATCAGAGCCTGGTTTGTGCTAAGGGGGGCTGAGCTGCAAGCAAGAGAACCACAGGAAGCGGTACGAGGGTAAGAGCTTCAACTACTCTTCCCTATTTATGTTGGTGACTACACCAGCAAACGATCTCTGATTGAGGAGCTTTCTTCGTGGGAGTAAAGCTATAGGGCAACTATACTGTCCGAATTTTCAAGGCCGAAAACGCGTTTCGGGCGCGTCTGGACCTTCGTTTTTCAGAAAGCAGGCGATTTCGAGCTGCGCGGGTAAGTCATCAATTCTCTGCAGAACTCTGTTTTAAGAACTGCAGGAAGACAGATTGACTGTGCAGACACTGTGGGTGCTGCAAAAAGGTCAATAGTTGCCATTGGGTGTATGTATGCACATTGAAGTCACTAGTTGTGATATTTGAGAGTACTACAGTACTGCTGCAGAAAATACAGCAGTTTGTGCAAGAAAAACCAGAGTGTTGTTTCTAGTAAAATTATGTGCTTGGCAAGATGTCAAATGATGGGATAACCTAGATTGTGGCTGAGAAGCTTGATAAGAATAACTTTCATGCTTGGAGGTTCAGGTTGACGAATTTCCTGATGGGAAAAGGCTATTGGGACTACATAGAAGGTGAGCATGAAGAGGCACCAGAGATATTGGACCGACTGCTGAAATGTGAAAGAGTTTAAAGACTGGAACCAAGGAGCCAGGAAGGTTATGTATTGGCTCTCCATTAGTATACAGGACACCATGATTGGGCACATTCAGGATGCCAAGTCCCCCAAGGAGACGTGGGACACCTTAGTTAAACTCTATGAAACAAATACCAAGGCACGCAAGATACAGTTGAAGAATGAACTTCATACTGTGGAGAAAAAGAGCATGTCTGTGAATGACTATGCGTTGAAGATAAAGGGTATTGTGGAATCCCTTGCATCTATTGGTGTGTTAGTAGATGATGATGATAAGGTGGAGGTCTATCTACATGGTCTCGGGCCACAATACAAGGTGTTCAAGACGTCTATTCAGACTCGGGAAAACATTCCCAACTTTATAGATTTGGTGTCTATGCTGATTATAGAAGAGAAGAGCTTGGGTGAAGACCAACAGTCTTCACAAACCAAAAACAGTTCGGAGCAACAAGCCTTCTACACAAGTTCAGGAAGAGGACAAGGTAGAGGAGGCCGTGGACGTGGTCAAGGAGGTGGCCGAACAGGTAATCAAAATTATGAACAGCAGAGCAGCAGCAACAACAGTCCCAGAATACACAACAACAACAACAACAACACGCAGGTGGAAGAGGCAAATTCAGAGGCAGGGGGAGTCAAAGAGGCCTTGGAAATTGGCAAAGGCAGTATAATGATGCACGTGAATGCTATTATTGTGGTAAGCCTGGACATGTGTAGGCAGAATGTTATAAGAAGCAGGCTGACATGCAAAATGGGAAAGTGCAGCAAAACAACTATGCATCCTCAAGCAGAAATAATGAGGATAATGAAAGGTTGTTTGTTATGCAGCATGTCGTGAATGCCATGTTTGAAAATGTTGAAGCGTCACAAAAAGATGATGTGTGGTATATAGATTCAGGTGCTTCGAACCACATGACAAGCCATGGGGAGTGGTTCAAGGAGATGAAAAAATCGGAAAGACCAGGTTTTGTGAAAACAGGGGATGACACCGCTCATCCAACTGCCCATGTTGGAGATGTGCCATTGTCTATGTAGGATGGCAAAGTGAAGTACCTTGCAGATGTACTTCACGTTCCGAACATAACAAAGAATCTGGTTTCAGTTGGCCAGATGATTGAGTAGGGTTTGCAGGTTCGATTTAACCCTGATGGGTGTTATGTTGAAGATTTTAAAGACCAGTGCAGGTTGGTTGCAAAAGGCAATAGAGTGGGTAGAATGTTTACGTTGAATGTAGACATGCCTGAAATGAGTGCTGCGATGTTTGCAAATGGTTCAGGAATTGTTGCAGACTTACATAATCTGTGGCAATAATGATGAAGCATGCTTGTGTGCCACATGCAGCAGGACTAATAGGGCCAATTAAAAGGTTGGTTGACTCTGTTGGATATTTCAGAGTTAGTCTGGAGTCTAGTCTAGTGTCCTTTGTGGTGTGAATACCCTCTAGGTGTGAACACATGGTCAAACGATAAGGCAATGGTACCTATAAAAGCATGTACTTGGGTCCTTCATTCTCACACAATGAGTACCATTCAAGTTGTGCAATCTTTCTCACACTTGAGCTCTCTCTCTCTCTCTCTCTCTCTCTCTCTCCTTCATACACTTCACCATCATGATGATGATATTACATCCTCCGTAGTTCCATGTGTGATCCTATGGATGCCAATATGGTATCAGAGCCATGATTCTCAGTGTTTAATCTCTACTTATCATCTACTCCACTCTCTTTCAGTACGATTAGCTTCATCTTATCATTTAAACCAATCATGATTAGTAGCTAATCACTTTTTCACCATTTTTCCTCTTCCTTGCAAAAATTCACCTCTACTCCTTGTTGGTTTTTTGATTGGTTCTCCCTCCACACATAACACCTTGCCAAACCCTCTTAGGACCTCAAAGCTAACACTATTGTTAAGCCACAACTCAAATACTCAAATCCCTTACCTTAATTCGACCAAAATCATGTGATTTTGATGTCGACATTAGCATAGCACTTTTGGAGTAAAATCATGAATTCGCCACCATCTCTTTGAATTGACCCAAGTGCTCTTAGTTGTAGTTACTCTGTGTAAGAGTAACAAGATCATGAATTTTAAGCCTATTTGGTCAAAAGGAGCATCTATGAGGAGCATATCAAAAAAATGCAAAAAACGTGACTTCATCAACAAAAATCGGTGCCTACATTTATATTTCTTCTAATTTCTCTTGGGGATCAATCATTGAGTCAACAAGCTATGCACAACCCAAATCTTGAAGCAAAATGATCAAAGAAGGAGAAGATTTAATCAAATCATCATTTTTTTCTTTCTATTATTAAGTAGTGAGATCAATTTGTCAATCCAAATTCAGGTATAAATCTATATTAGCATTGTTTGGGACAATGGGATTTCTGAGCTTATACGCTTCATGTACCTCATTTATCATGCTCACAAATCAATTATACAAGGGCAAGACACTAGACCCCCTTAAGCAAATTCAATTCATTATCATTTGGAAGGGATATGCATCATCAATATGTCAGGCTTCATAAATGCATTGAGTGTTGAAATATACAAGTGAATAGGGTGTGTGCGGGAACAAGCCATTGGCTAGAGGCTGTAAAAGAGAATCTGTAAATGTGAGAGAACCTGTGAAAAGGTGAGAAGAATCTACTGGGAGAGAATAAAGGGTAGCATGAGGAGATTTAGGAGGTGGAGATATTCTGGGAGAGGTGGAGAGAATCAAGCAAAAGAGGGAGTGAATCAAGGAGAAATCAGTGTTAGATGCAAACTCTATAAATTGAGGCATTGGCCTAATGAGAACTTGCTGGTTTTTTATTATCCATGCCTACATTAAGCTATTAGTTAATTGCTCACTAATCACATCTTAATTATCCATGCCTACATTAAGCTATTAGTTAATTGCTCATTGTCTTAATTATCATCTAATCTCTTTGTTAATGATATTGATTCTAGCATTTAATCCACCATAGCTCATCACATTGCTGTAATTTTAACATGGTATCAGAGCCAAGCCTAGAATCCATCAATTTGTGAGCCCATTATCTTGCTAATCACTTAGCTAATTAAGATTAGTAGCTAATTAATCCAAACCCTTCTAGCCCAACATAGCTACTTCATTGGTGCTCTAGTTCATCGAATCAGCGCAACAAACTGCCCGACGCAATCAGGAGAAATTACATTTTTTTCCAGCGCTTGTTTTTCTGAAGAAAATGAAGATCTTGGCTGCTCCAGTTACAATGGGTCTAATTCCTCTTAGCCCCAAAGGTTTTCAAGCATGCTCTACAAGCTGGTGAAGTCAGAATTTGATTTGATCAAGTCTATAGTGAGATCCAAGCTCTTCATCAAATCTGTAGGTGACTTTGGTAAAACAGAGATTAAGCATTCAATGTTTGGTCAAATCTTGTGTTTCTTGGCTTAATCCTCTACTAGACTAACTGCTATTGATGGCCTTGAAAGGATTTGAGCTCATTTGAACTCTAAGGCCTCAGATCTGGGCTCCTCGCATACTCTGTTTTTTGTACACAAAATAAAGGATTAATTTACTAATCAATGATTAATCAGTGCTAATCATTATATTTTGGTGCAATTGAGGGTTCAAATTAACCATTAGGTATCTGATACAGATCCCTATAACTTCACATTATAATTCGGAGATGGTTTGATACTCCAACCATTCCGTACAAATTGGTTACCGTTGATTTAATGTAATTTCTGGTGATTTTATGCTGATAAATCTGTTGTAATCATCTCCTAAACACCAGATTGAGTTGTAAAAGGGTAGACACTACCCTTGAATCTTGAAATTGTATCAAGAGGTAAGACCCCCTTCACATCATCATGAGTACAGCACAAGAAATAGCCAAATTTAATGGGGAACAGTTTTACACATGGCAGACAAAAACCATGGATCTGTGCTGATGAGGAAAAATCTATGGGGGCTAGTTGAGGGAAGAGATGAATGCCCAGAGGTGAGAGGGGAAAACGAGTGGAAGAGAAGAAATGAAAAAGCATTGGGACTTATCGCACTCAGTTTAAATGATGAAATCATTCATCACATCATAGGGATACAATGGGCAAAAGATGCATGGGATGAACTCAATAAATTAAATTTTGGCGCACAAGCTAAAAATTCAAAGATAAATCTGTTAATGCAATTAAAGGTAGAAGATGATGTGGCACTAGCAGTGCTTCTGAAGAGTGTGGACAAAGGTGAATATGAAAATATTGTAGCAACACTAAAGAATGTACCTGAATTGAAGCTACAAGAGATAGAAGGAGCTCTACTAGAGCAAGAGAGCAGAGGCAAAGAGAAGAAATGGCTCGACTCAACAGCAGGAGAAGAAAAAGCATTCTTCACCTGAGGAGGATTCTCTCGAGGACGAGGATGAGGACGAGGAAGAGGCAGAGTAGGAGGAAGGACCTTCACTTGCCACAACTGTGGAAGGCTAGGACATATGGCAAGAGACTGCTACGGCAAAACCCAGTGGAGAAGGAACGACATCGGCAAACTTCATGGAGGCTCCTAAGGAAGTGGAGTCGGATCATCTTTTCAGAGAGAGAGAGAGAGAGAGAGAGAGAGAGAGAGAGAGAGAGAGAGAGAGAGAGAGAGAGAGAGAAACCCCACAACCCAATGTAACCTGCCCCAATAGAGTAAAACCACCTCTGAGCCACTGATAATGTAGGCCATGTGGTAGATGTATGTGTGAGCACTTTAGTCAAGGTCACAGGAACTTATAGTAGCCTTGGACACATAGAGAGAGAGTGTGTCAAGGACTATGAGTTTAGGGACTTGAGGCACTGGTCGTGGATTATCAAGTAAGAGGGAAACTTGGTATAGGGTCCAGGTGTGTTAGGATTATTCACTTGAGGGGAGGTGTTGAAATATACAAGTGAATAGGGTGTGTGCAGGAACAAGCCCTTGGCTAGAGGCTGTAAAAGAGAATCTATAAATGTGAGAGAACCTGTGAAAAGGTGAGAAGAATCTACTGGGAGAGAATAAAGTGTAGCATGAGGAGATTTAGGAGGTGTGGAGATATTCTGGGAGAGGTGGAGAGAATCAAGCAAAAGAGGTGGAGTGAATCAAGGAGAAATTAGTGGGATTAGATGCTTGGTGTTAACCCATGGCGGACAATGAGACGTACTATATTTTACGTCATTAATTTAAATATTCTGAGTCATGGGCCGGGCTTGTCGGCACCATATGTTAAGGATAAAGGGATTGGGTGATCGCCGATGAGAGGCGCACCTTGGATATCAGTAGGATAAGGGTTAGGGTCGGCCGGCCATGTATGGGCGCCCAAGTGTGAACGGCCAAGTCACCTATAAGAGTCAAATGTAACCCTAAAATCCTCATTCTCATGTGTTGTGAATACAAGAGTGCTCTTGCCTTATCTCTTTGGTTTCCTTCTCCTGCGTGTGTGAGAGAGAGAGAGAGAGAGTGAGAGAGCGATCGAGCACTGTGTAGCGGCACGGCGGCGGAGAGGCGGTAGAGCGGCGACGGCGGCTCCTCCTTCACGGCTGCGACGCGGGAATCCTTCAAGGCTGCGGTTGAGCGGTGAGTGACACACCCTTTGGCATTCTGTTTGAGCTTCCTTCCCTGGTTGTATGCTTGCAGCCATTCGTGGCTCGCATACGGTGTCCGGCAAGTCCCCAGCTACCTGTGCGGCAAAAGCGCACATTTTTGGCACCGCTGCCGGGGAGTTGCCCTGCACCAAGCTCCAGTTTGCAGCTCTGCTGCTGCTGCGTGAAGTTTAATCTACATTGTAGGAAAGCGACTGTGTGTTTGCTGTTGAGGTGTTTCTGTGGTTTGCAATCTCTGTTTCTGCAATTTGTCTTCTGCATTTCTGTTTCTTTTGTTATTTTTCCGCTCCGCGTGTGGGCGTGCGTTATGTTATCTGGTTTCTGCGTGTGAGAGGGATTTCTGAATCCCCAGATCTGTGCTGTGTGTGCGAACTGCGCCGCGGCCAAGGCTGAACCATAAGGAAACCCTAGAAAACTTATTTTTAAAAAAAACAGAAAATAAAAAACAAAAAAATATAAAAAAGAAAAAAGAAAAAAAATAAATTGACCCACGACCCACGACACGGCCCCGGCCGCGGTCTCGGTCTCGGTCTCGGTCTTTTGATATATATATATAGGAGAGTGAGCCTCCATAGCTTTCTTTCAAGTGAGAGCTTATGGGAAGTTGTGCCCTATATGTAGCCCACTCCCCAAGGAGTAAAGTGAGTATGTGGGATAAAGCCCTCACCCTTTCCTCCACAAGCAAATAGGCTTTTGCCCCTTCCCCCCAAGGGAAACGGACTGTTTTGAGGACTACAGGAGCTCTAGATAGGCGAACACGGTGCTGTAAAGCACACTAGGACCCTTTGAACGATACGCTCGTTTCGAGCTATCATACGCCCTAGTCCAAGTTCGACCGTAAGTAAGGGGGTCAAAAACGGGTTAAAAACAACACAAAAACAAGTAAAAACGGGGTGCGAAACACCTAAGAAACCACTTCTGTGAGTTTCAAGGGTAGTTACCAACGCACGTAGGGTACCCACGTCACATGCATCTACGCTCTGGTCGGGTGCTGGAGTCTGAGCCACTAGAAAGCATTTCAGTCTACGCAGGCTCACACCATCCCTCCACGTTAGCATCTTGGCCTTCGGCTGGAACCCAAGGGAGTGCAACCCAAGATCCACGAATAGTGGATAGTGACTCATCTTCTGACTCAGAAGCCATGGAAGGACACCCTACCAAGAACCCTGAGGAGACAAGCCAAAACATGCCAGTGTGGGCCCCACAACCCAGATCTAGCATGTTTAGTCGTCTAATAGAGACCTTTAGTAGAGCTACACGCTCTGAACATGCGACAAGCGAAGTAAATGAGGAAGGAGGGGTAGTAGATTCGCCATTCACATCTTATGTAGACCCTACCCTCCCAAAGAGTGTCCATGTGGATATTCTACCCACTTCGTTTAATGAGGGCCCTACTGAGCTACCACATTCCGATGCTCTTCCTAAAGTAGAGGTCCCTAGAAGCCAATCCATAAGAAGTGACATTGCGTCCACTTCAAGAGAACCGTTTGGCACACCAAGTGTAGATGGGATATTTCTCAATGAAAATTGGGAATATGATCTACACACAGAGACTCTAACTGACCTATACACAGGTTACACATACCATGTAGGTTGGTTAGAAGTCCTACGATCTGCATCTAGCGCCACTAATCTAGAGGAGCAACAACACATGATATGTGAGGTGATTCATAGAATTATCCAAATTGAGAGGCAAAATAGGGGAGTGAACTTAGGTTCCACTGGCCCTATGAGATTTTTGGATACAGGCAAGGCCAAACAACCAACCCTATCACAATTGGAGACTCCCTCAGTGAGTCCCATAGACCCTTCATATGTTGTTTCGCCTAGAGTCTCAATGCAGGTTGAGCCCACGAGTAGTAACTTTAGCTTTCCAACCTTGGCTCAACTTTCCATTAGGGAATCCGCAATGCCTACCCCAATGATGAGCATAGCAGAAAATGCACCTGTTACCGCTGTAGTTAGTACGACACCGCTACCTAGTGGAACAGTACCTACAGCAGTGCGTGCCAGTGCCTATCAACCATATGTACCTATCGCTACTCATGCTCATGTAGCTCCTACGCCTCTTAGTATGCCAATGGCGTATGCTCCACGACCACCTTATCACCACCCTTATCCAAGAGGAGCTAGGCCTAGCCACATATCATATCCTACGTCATTTGCCAACCTACTCAGACCAACGCCAACTCCTATCAGCCAGGCTATCCCAGAAGTGCCTCCACCAACTATGCCTGCTCACTTAGGTGATCTCGCAGCATTTGCTCAGACGATCAGACGATCCATTGCAGAAAACATGCGGAGCATGCCTGAGAGAGAACCTAGAAGCAAGGCAGTACAAGTGGCTAAGCTCACTCAAAACTTCAGTGGTAACGAGGATGTTAGGAAGCACATTGAAGTCTTTGAACACGTGTGTGATTCCTTGGAAGAGCACAATGAGTTGCATAAGTGTAAAGCCTTAGGCTTAACCTTAAGTGGGAAGGCAAGAGATTGGTATCGAACCTTAAGGGTTGAAGAGCGCACTCACTACCCCACTCTCAAGAGATTGTTCTTGAAAGAATACATACGTGAGGGTGTGCTTTGGGGAGTAGCATCTCAACTCCAAAAAGCTGAACGCGAGGAAGGGGAGTCAGTGAGAGACTTTATAAGTCGATTGAAGCATCTAAATTCTCGCTGCACTCCCGATGAACGCTTCAATAACAACCAACTCCTCGATAGATTCATCCGAGGATTGCGCCACGAGGACATTTACAATGGCCTAGTCATTAGAGGTCTTACAACGTGGGAAGCAGTCACTGCCAATGCAATCCAGTTAGAAGACAACCTGATGATTGCAGGTAAAAAGGTGTCTTCAGAAACAAAATCCGTTAGTTCGCAAGTATCTGGGCACGAGCCAATGACGGTAAAACCTATTGCCAAGGAGCCCAAGATATCTGAAATGTCTGTGACCGACCTTACTAAGGCTCTCCAAGAATACTTTAGGGGTAATCGAGCTCCTCAGAATAGCCATATGTACCCAAGGAGAGAGCAACAATGGTGTTCGGTGTGCTTAGGACCACATAGCACGAGTGAATGTCCCACATTTAGAGTCAAATTCAATGGGAATTGCAATGCATGTGGTAAGTATGGCCATCAATCTAAAGATTGCCTAACACTTAAGCGAATGTTGGCAAACCAGGCACCACTAGCTTGGTCAAACACACCTCAAGTACCCGCGCTAATGCCTGCACAACCTATCGAGCAACCGTCACAGCACATAGTTCCAAGGAATCCGAATGTAGTCCAGTCTGTGCCGTTACCACCGCCAGTGCTAGGACCACAACCTCCACATCCCCAAGGATTACCCCTGTAAACCAGATGGGTTGTGAGTCACATAGTGCATGTGGGGATTATGAAGAGGAGATAGACCCTACTGCTCCATACGGGATTGATACGTTTGAAATGATTTCCCAGTACTACATGGAGGATCATTTCGGGCAAGTTAAGCCTGTATGTCAAGCGGCTGCTCTCGCCACAAGGGGGCAAAACCTTAATACCTTGGCGAGGAGACCACCTCTTCAATGCTACGAGTGTGGTGGACCACATCGTGTAGCAGAGTGCCCTAATAGGCTACAGAAGATCTCTACTCAGATGCAACCAAATCAACCGAGCACATCGGGAATGCTGGTACTTACATGTAATCGTTGTGGCATAGATCATTTGATCGCTCAATGTCCACATAATCCTAATGCACCCAAGATTACGCCATTGAATTTGGTTGAGGTCACCAACCAAGCACGAAGAACCACACCCGTTGTACCCGCGAATGTAGTTACACGGTCAATGCTTCAAAATCAACATCGGGAATGCCGGTACTTACATGTAATCGTTGTGGCATAGATCATTTGATCGCTCAATGTCCACATAATCCTAATGCACCCAAGATTACGCCATTGAATTTGGTTGAGGTCACCAACCAAGCACGAAGAACCACACCCGTTGTACCCGCGAATGTAGTTACACGGTCAATGCTTCAAAATCAAAACTACATTCTTGAAGAGAGGGATACTGCATCAATCGCTCAGGCAAAGAAAAAGAAAACACGGCGAAAGAGATCGCTTAATGCCACAAGCTCCAAACCCAGTTCAAAGACTAACATAGGGACAGGAGACGACCCCGTGTATATGAATGATCCTGAAGACGATTCTGATTCAATAGAAACCATGGGGACCAAAGCCACTACCTTAAGGGAGGAACCCACACGGGAGCTCAATAAAGGAGAATCAAGCGAGTACATAAATAAGGGAAAACAGAAGGAAACTTCCTCGGCCCCACAATCAAGTCAGTTAATGCCCTCTCGACCACCCAAACTGACTGAGACTCCCCAAGACAAGCCACGTGGGCCAAAAACCCTCAAGAAAAAGATTGGAACTTACCCAAACCCAGTTGAGGAGATTGAACAAGTACAACACTTAAGGGTTTTGGTGGAAGAAACACAAAGAGAACTAGAGCCAAACCCGAGAAAAGTCAAAATTTCAGACACAGTGTTTCCTACGCAAGTTCAGCCTCACCGGGACCATAAACCGTTAGCTATACCGAGTATCATTCGGGAAGAAAGTGAGGATAGGACATCCGGAAGTGGGCAAACACCCTTTTTTCTTGAAAGAATGTTTAGTGAGGGAATGCCTGACCCCATCGAAGAGGAAGTGATTCCATCTTCACCAGTTCCTAGTCAAGGAGCGATATCTCAAAAAGTACCATTGAACGTGTCCAAGCTAATGGATTTCATGTCCTCTGAAATCAGAACCACGATCATATCCAAATTATACGGAGATCCTGAGCTATTCTTAGCTCTTCGGGCATTTCTCAATGGAGAACTAAAGGCGGGGCTACCACAATTTGCAAATATGGATAGACCCGACACGCTTCAAGATGAAGGGGAGCATTGGGATCTACAACCTAACTTTGATGAAGATTCGGTCGTGGAAATACCTGTGAACAAGTTGGGACAGTACTTTGAAGGTGACGAATCTAATGCCACCCTCCCCATTACTACCAAGGGATTAACTCTAAAGGGAATCCTTGATGGTGGTGCTGGAGTGAGCATTGTGACTAAAAACTGTTGGGAATCTATGGGAAGGCCTCACCTCGAAGTCACAAACATAGTGGTTAAGATGGCAAATGGAACCATAGCTAAACCTATTGGAATGTTAAGGGACCTCAAGATCAAGGTCCTGGGATACAAGGTAAAACATACCTTCATTGTAATGGATTTCTCCAAGCATCCTATGTCATATCAAATGATCTTAGGACGTCCTTTCATGAGGGAAGCACAAATGGTACATGACTGGTCGAAAAACCATGTCTACCTACAATTCCAGGACTCTGTCATTCGAGTTGATCTTGAGAATGGTCGTGCACATCCTTTAGGAAGCAAGGTTATCATCGATAATCGATCGGATACCACTGTTCATTCCGCCCCATTAAGGTATTGCTATACATGCAAAAAAGAGACTGATGATGGGAAAGATTCTCCTTATATGGATGTCCTACCGGGTATGACTAAGTCGGATAACGTGGATTGGGTACACCTAGCGGCAACCATAGACACATGGGGGAATAGAGGCACAAGTTGGGTAACACCTGAGGGGCAAGATATGCCACCGTTAGTGCCAATAAACATGATAGGTGTTATGCACTTGACCCCTAATGGCGAGAAAGTGGCAAACTCCACCGACACTGAAAGTAGCGAAGACTCTGACCAATGCAATTCTGAGTATGAATCTCAAGAAGAAACTGACCCTGAGCCTGATGGGGAAAATGAATCAAATATTCACCCAAAGGTGGAAGCAAGGTGCTCAAGGCCTAGGACAGTGACCTCCTGCAGTTCATCCGAAAGTGAAGATCGACCAAGTGAGTCCGAATCGGATAGAAACAAAAATCAAAAACTTGGTAAGAAGAAAACGAGACATAAGCGCCAACGCTATCGAGCTAATGTACGAACTGCAATAAACAAGGAAAGATCCACTGCAGAATGGCTTAGTTATGTAGGAGCCATTGACGCTCATCGGAAGATAGCGGATAATTGGGGACAATACCTCCAAAGTGTCATGTGGTGTATTCCGCAACCTCATGACGTCGCCCAATTAGAAATCGAAGAGAAGCCAAAACTAAGTCGTACTGCAAGAAGGCGGCAAAACCAAGAGTTGGCTCAACAACAAAAGGAGGCGGAATTAAAAGAAAAAAACCGGGCACAACAAGAACCAGTAGACTTACACCCCGCACCCGAGCATTTCAAATCATTCACCACAGGGGAATGTAAAGTAGTCTACACAAAAGCCCAACGAACGCCTACCAATGGGAGTAGCGGTGTCTACGATGGCCCTGCGGTAGTCAAGGAGATAGACTTAGCAGATCTGGGTGAGGAGTCTAAACCAGTTTTTATTGCTCAAGACCTCACCAAGGCGGAAGAAGCTGCACTTATGAAGCTTCTTAAAGAATTCAAGGACATATTTGCCTGGACATATCATGATATGAAGGGTGTCCCACCCTCGGTGGTGCAACACACGATTCCAATGATTAGCACTGCTAAACCAGTCCAGCAACGTCCCTACCCAATGAATCCTAAGTACGCAAAGATTGTACAAGAGGAAATTGAAAAGCTGGTAAAATGTGGATTTATATACCCAATTGAGCACTCAGAATGGGTTTCTCCGATAGTCATCGTGCCAAAGAAGAATGGGAAACTCAGAGTGTGCGTTGATCTCAAAAAGGTTAATGCAGCCACCAGAAGGGATCACTACCCCTTGCCATATTCTGAACATGTGCTTGAAAGAGTGGCAGGCAAGGAGGCATATAGCTTTTTAGATGGGTACTCGGGTTACAATCAGATCACAATTGCAGTCAAGGACCAAGCTAAAATAGCATTTATCACGGAGTTTGGAGTGTTTGCCTTTCGCGTCATGGCTTTTGGCTTGACCAATGCACCTGCAACATTCCAACGATTGATAAACACGGCCTTTAAGGAATATCTAAGGGACTTCTGTGAAGCTTTCTTAGATGATCTTTGTGTTCATTCCTCTTGGGACGAGCACTTGATGTGTTTACGAAAAATATTTGAAAGGTGTAGATTATATCGCATCTCATTGAATCCTTTCAAATGCCAATTCTGGGTTAAACACGGAGTTATCTTAGGGCATATAGTGTCCAAAATTGGGATTTCCACAGACGAGAGTAAAATCAAGGTCATTCTGGAACTGCCACCACCCACCAACTACAAGGGAGTCCAACGCTTTATGGGCCACGTTGGTTATTATCGAAGGTTTATTCTCTTCTTCGCCGAGATAGCTCGACCATTGTATAAACTTCTCATCGAGTTTATTTGGACCGAAGAATGTGACCGTGCCTATGAGCTATTAAAGAAGGCCTTGGCGAGTGCTCCAATCTTGAGAATGCCTAACTGGAATTTACTCTTCCATGTGCATATTGATGCATCAAACTTTGCTATTGGGTGTGTGTTAACTCAACCTGGAGAACACAAGCTAGACTACCCCATTAGCTTTGCCAGTCGCCAGTTGAACGATGCTGAGATGAACTACACCACTACGGAGCGAGAAGGGTTGGCAATGATATATGCAGTAAGGAAATTTCGTTATTACCTCCTTGCCACCAAGTTTGTTTTCTATGTAGATCATCAAGCATTGTTGTATCTGGTAAACAAACCATGCTCCACAGGAAGAATCACACGATGGCTATTGATTCTTCTTGAGTTTGATTTCACTGTTGTTGTGAGACCTGGCAAAAAACATGTTATGGCTGATCATTTGTCTCGCATACCTAATGGTGAGGCTCCTACAGGGGTTGATGATGACTTACCGGACACTTCCCTGTTCATGGTGGAGACAATGCCTGAATGGAGTGAGAAGATTGTTAACTTTTTAGTTAATGGCTTTCCACCCAAGGAGCTTCGTAAAGATCTAGCTCGAAAGCTGATCAAAGAATGCGAACCCTATTGCCTGATAGCAGGGACTCTTTATAAAAGAGGAAAGGATGACGTTCTTAGGCGTTGTGCCCGAGAGGATGAGTATCTATACATTTTGCAAGAGGCACATATGGGCGTAGCCGGTGGTCACTTCTCAGGAGACTTAACTGCGCAAAAGATCTTACAATCAGGGTATTGGTGGCCCACTATGTTCCAAGATGCATCACTCTTTGTGAAGGGTTGCGATGAATGCCAACGATACAAGAAACCCTAACGGAAAGATCAGATGCCCCTACATCCAATCAAAGTAAACCAACCATTTGAAAAGTGGGGTTTAGACTTTGTAGGTCCAATTAGCTCAGCGGCCCGAAACACAAAATCTCGCTATATTATTGTGGCCACTGACTATATGACCAAATGGGCTGAAGCGAAAGCGACACGTAAGGCAGATGCGAGGACAACAGCCAAGTTCCTCTTTGAAAATATAATCACACGCTTCGGTTGTCCTTTTGAACTTGTGAGCGACAATGGTACGCATTTTATAAATGAAGTGATTAAGGAGCTCACAACAAATTTCATGATATCCCATCATAAATCTACTCCTTATTATCCGCAAGCGAATGGCCAAGCCGAGAGTACAAACAAGACATTAATCTCTGTTTTGACAAAGACAGTTGAAGCTCATCGCACGGATTGGGATCTAAAGCTCACGACAGCTTTATGGGCCTATCGTACTGCGTACAAAGTGGCTATTAATTGCACACCATTCAAAATGGTATATGGCCAAGAAGCACTCATGCCGTGGGAATTTGTCATTCCTAGTCTTCGTGTTGCTACTCAAGAGGGTTGGGATGGTAATCCCTTAGTAGAGCGTCTATATATCCTTGAGCGGCTAAACGAAGAAAGACAATTGGCTGTATACAATGCCCTTGTGGAGAAGGATAGAAGGAAAAAATGGTTTGATCGCCATCTAAAGGACAAGGACATCAAGGTTGGGGATAAAGTCCTGATGTATGGAGTGCGAAATGAAAAGAAGAAGCTCAAATATGCTGGTAAGGGACCGTATAGAGTATGTGTTACACCGCAAGGTACCATCAGAGTGGAGACTCTCGACGGAGTTGAAACCATTGGATTCCTTAATGGGAGTAAATTCAAAAGATACTATGACCCCCTGAGCCAGGAGGAGTTACACGCAATCCATCAAAAGAAGGCAGCTAAAGAACAGGCTGAGCTTAAAAAGATACAAGCACGAGTCGAAGCCAAAGAATGTCAACAACGTGCTAGGAGACAACGAGAAGCCAACTTGGGAATTACGCAAGTATTTTTCGAGGAAGCAGAGGAGGATGCACTGGAATCTAACCCACCACTAAGATACCCAATTGAGTTACAGAGTCCTTACGGGGAGGTGCTGTATAATGCATTATTGGATACAGGAGCTCAACACAATTTGCTATCATATGGCGTGTGGTGTCAACTGGGAAAACCACCTTTATCCAAGAGCTCTATCCAAGTTCAAGGAATCAACAAGAAGAAAACCCCTGTCTCAGGAATTCTGCACACTCCGGTTGCTTATGACAAGGGAACCATAATTCAAAGCTTTTTGGTTATGCCTGCTGGTACCATGGAAGGGACTGTAATCTTAGGGCGCAAATGGATGATGGCCACCAAGTGCAATATCGATTGGGCAACCAGACAAGTCACAACGCAAGAACCAACACTAGGTCTGACCGCTCAAAATCCCGCATCTAAGTCATCCACTCAAATATTAGATAACGAAAAATCACAAAGTCCAGTGGCAAAACCATCTTCGATTGTTGGCCACCCCTCTAACGCTTCAACGCCAAGAGTGGAAACAAGCAAGGTGGTCCCTAAAGCTTCGCTTACTATGCCAAAGAGTACATACAAATGGGTCCCCAAAGCTTTGTTAACAGCTACTTCCCCTGCTCAATCTCGTTCAGCCACCGAGAAGCCTCGTAAAAGGAAAGCAGCTACCCACCCGAAAAAAGGCAAGGTAACATCACAATGGATCCCTAAAAAATTATTAGTAGCCCAAGGGTACTACGAGAGAAATGACCAGATTTGGGTCCCTAAACATAAGGTGAACCCCTCTACATCACCTGTAAAACCTTGCAAACCAATTGTTGCCACCCCAATGACAATTCAAGACCGTGGTAAGGGAAAGGTAACAGAGTGCTCCGCACCACTTCTTCCAGAGTTAGTTTGGATTCCCAAACGATATCGATCATTACCACCTAGCTCAGGAAGGGGGGAGCCACATGAAGCTTCTAGCTCCTCATGCCAGGCACACACTCATATAGAAGTTTCTACATGCTCTACACCTACTCTTGTCAACACCCAACAAAAAACCGATAAGTCTACGTCTCCCCTTGTAATAGTATCGTCGGAAACCATTTCCTCCATTCGTCAATGGGAGCGTACACTACCATCTCTACAATTGGATGTGGCCACAAGGGTCATAAAAAGCTATCTGCCCACATCACAACCTATGACCCGCTGGACAAATTGGTTCCAAGAGGCTGCAACATCATTGCAAATAATATGATCTACCCAAGGAAAGGGGGAGCATGTACTCACGCTCGACATTCTAATGCTTCCTCCTTAACCTTCTCCCCTGACCATGTAATTGCCAAATTAAGGGGATGTATATATATAGCTTCATACATTTTAAAAAATTAAAAAAAAACAAAAACAAAGAAAAGAAAAACAAAAAATAGTAAAAAGAGCAAGAGCACAAAAAGAGGATAAATATCTGTATACAATCAAGAACTAGATTGACCTGTCTCACAAACCTACTGATGCTATATCTGTGTTTGCAGATATGGCAGATGCACGATCATCATACACTTCATCCACTCCCGCCTTTGGTGAGAGGTATCATCTGTACCTTTCTCAGATATTCCACATGTGCTATCCTGTAATTGAAACTGAATGGGATCATATAGATGTACTAGCCAGAGAGGAAAATATTGAGGAATTAGAATGGCTAATTCGCCTATTGACCATGACTGACCCCTACTCCGTAGAGGAAATATCCCCGATAGCCCAATGCTTTCCTTTTCCACAAGATGACTATCCTCGCATGGTTATATTTTTGATGAGTTTATGTGGATGGGAAAATGAAAAGAAAATATCTGACAATGATGAATGGACGGATGAAACTCATGGCACTACTGAGGTTGACTTTATTTGTTTGGATGATGCGGATAGAGGCTTAGCCTTAGGGCTAGAGCCAGGACTCTACAACATCCTCTTACCGTATTCTCAGTAGTAGTGTGGTGACTGGTAGGTAGGTTAGTGTTTTCAAGTTTTTTCTAGTTTAGATTCCTTAAACGAGTCTTGAAATTTTCACACTGATGTGCCTCTCGAGGTATAGTGCTTGTTAGTTGATTGTACAGGTTAAAAAGTTTAAGGTGGGTTCGCTTCCATATCTTGAGACTGCCGCAACGTTCATCAAAATATATCTACATCACATTGCAAGCTGTCTCATCAAATCAAGGAGATCTCCAATTTCAGGTGTAATTCTTCCATACCCACTCTCTTTCGTTTTTTCTGTTCAATTAATTTCATAAACTATACGGCATGACCACATGGAAATTGTCAATGTACTACTTAGTTTTTGAAGTTGCTTGCATGCTAGTGTAAATCATTAATGAGCTTAACTTTATTGGAAATATTCCTAGGCAGCATGACGTCTTTAGTTAACCTTGGAATACGATTGTCTTAGGTCTAGGGTCAAACCATCTTAATGTTTGAACACCTGGCTGTGTGTGTGTTGACCTCTAGGACATAGCTTTTACCCCTTGTCGAAAGGATGTAAGAACACATTTTAGTTCAGGAGCAAAGATCAAAAGAAACTTTATAAAAAAAATAAAAAAAAAGAAGCCTACAATAAATGGCAATACAAGTCTATGATGTGCTTTAATGTTGGCCTATCGCCTTATTGATACTTGGTAGGCGAGGAGTATTCTACTCCAGACCGATGCCTTGGTTGGTAGGGGGTAGCCTTGCCTAAAGTGAGCTAATAGATTCCTGGATAATGCCTTGTGTTAAACATGGTACCAGGATCGATGTTAGTTTTGCCTTAGGAAGGTCGCCATTGTGTGTAAAAATTGTCATGTGCAAAAAAAAAAAAAGAGGCAAAAAGCTCCTGTAACTCTGATGTTTCTTGTTTCCCTAGGCTTGTGGTATTAACTTGTTCTTAGAGTAGACACAGTGTGGTTATGTGTTTATTTATTAAGCTTGGTTATTT
Source organism: Cibotium barometz (assembly GCF_041138505.1). NCBI lineage: Eukaryota > Viridiplantae > Streptophyta > Polypodiopsida > Cyatheales > Cibotiaceae > Cibotium > Cibotium barometz. The sequence goes on from NC_141072.1 coordinate 45,231,150, forward strand.
TCCTTGACTTAGGCCAGTTATAAACCTTGATTAACCTTTGACACCTTGCTTACTCTTGATTTACTTTCAATAATTTTAAACTCCTGTTACTTTCCTACACTGGCTCATTCATGTGACCCTTAAACTAAGTTCTCATAGCAACATCCATTGTGGTCTAACATGCTTGAATTTATACACTTTATATCTTTTGAATTCCAGCATACTTTCACTCTTTTCCCTGTTTTGCAGACGATCAACCACAACAACCCTATCGAGCTTACCATACCATAGCTTCCGAGGACGGAATCTACATCAGGAAGGGAGGCATGTTAACCCATGGCAGACAATGAGACGTACTATATTTTACGTCATTAATTTAAATATTCTGAGTCATGGGCCGGGCTTGTCAGCACCATATGTTAAGGATAAAGGGATTGGGTGATCGCCGATGAGAGGCGCACCTTGGATATCAGTAGGATAAGGGTTAGGGTCGGCCGGCCATGTATGGGCGCCCAAGTGTGAACGGCCAAGTCACCTATAAGAGTCAAATGTAACCCTAAAATCCTCATTCTCATGTGTTGTGAATACAAGAGTGCTCTTGCCTTATCTCTTTGGTTTCCTTCTCCTGCGTGTGTGAGAGAGAGAGAGAGAGTGAGAGAGCGATCGAGCACTGTGTAGCGGCACGGCGGCGGAGAGGCGGTAGAGCGACGACGGCGGCTCCTCCTTCACGGCTGCGACGCGGGAATCCTTCAAGGCGGCGGTTGAGCGGTGAGTGACACACCCTTTGGCATTCTGTTTGAGCTTCCTTCCCTGGTTGTATGCTTGCAGCCATTCGTGGCTCGCATACGGTGTCCGGCAAGTCCCCAGCTACGACCTGTGCGGCAAAAGCGCACACTTGGATGTAAACTCTATAAATTGAGGCATTGGCCTAATGAGAACTTGCTGGTTTTTTATTATCCATGCCTACAGTAAGCTATTAGTTAATTGCTTACTAATCACGTCTTAATTATCATCTAATATCTTTGTTAATAATGTTGATTCTAGCATTTGATCCACCATAGCTCATCACATTGCTATAATTTTAGCATTGAGAATATGATCCATCTTTGCCTACATGGATTTCATTACATAATGAAATCAAGGATGAAGAAGACCAAGGGCTACATCAACATCAAGATCTACATTTGCATAAAGAAGATCAAGAGCTACATCAACATTATGAGCTACATCAATAAGATCTTCATCAGCATATTGGTCATCAACAAGGGGGGACTCTTCCTTTATTTCTAATTCCTATTTTATGTTGAGTCAAGGGTTCTCTGCCCAGGTAGTCCCCCAAAATCTAAGTTATTTATCAACTTATTTCTATAAAAGGCTCCTCTTTATTATACCCTTTTTTCCCCTACTTTAGGCAAGGGGGGATTGTTTTGGTATGCTGATGTAGGCTATCTTTGTCACCTAAGGCAGGACCTGACCTCTGAGTCTTTTACCAAGACCATGCCTGTTAAGCCTCTAAGCCATGTTTGTTGAGCCTCTGTGCCATTCTTACTGGCTTCTTGTGAGTCTAAAGTGAGGAACACATCTTGTGTCTTTGCTTGAGTTGGTGTACAGGACTATTGAAGGTAATGCATGCAACTCCACCATCACTCCAAAGGGGGCTTTATTGGATATTTCAGAGTTAGTCTGGAGTCTTAGTTTAGTGTCCTTTGTGGTGTAAACACCCCTTATTTAGGTCTAGGTCAAAAGATAAGGCCTTGGTGTCTATAAAAGCATGTAATTGGGTCCTTTATTCTCACATAATGAGTACCATTCAAATTCTCACACTTGAGCTCTCTCTCTCTCTCTCTCTCTCTCTCTCTCTCTCTCTCTCTCTCTCTCTCTCCACCATGATGATGGCATTTCATCCTCCATAGTTCCATGTGTGATCCTGTGGATGCAATAGACTCTGACAAGATGCAATGGCATCATGTCCTTCTTTTGTGGCTTTGCACAATGTTGGCACATATCACATCCTTTGAGAAATAGTGCATAATATTTGAAGAGCATGGGCCACTAATACCCCGATTGAAGTATTTTTCTTACCGTAACATCACCTGCAAAGTGTCCACTAGCTACCCCTTTGTGTGCTTGTTCTTTGTGTGCTTGTTTGATGATGTATAAGTATTCATCCTCCCTAGGGGACAATGTCTTAATATGTTATCCTTACCACGTCTATAAAGAGTTCTAGCAATCAATTGGTAAGGTTTGTTGCATGACGAATAAAGATCAATGCAAGGATGCAATAAAAAAAGACACTTAGGGCTCTTGTAAAGAGTTCCAAGTTGTAGATGAATGTGGGAGAGGGCTTGACAATAATCCCACATGGGAACTTTTGGGAGTTTTAGAGTTTTTGTATAAAAGTGGCTCATTTGAGAGCTAGAGTACACTCTTTGGTCATTTGGTTGAGAGGCTCATAGAGAGAGCTTGCTCCATAGCTCCTTCTCATGTGCTCTCCCAAGGCTCTCCATCTCCATTCTTGCTTCAATCTTGTACTCTCTATTCTCTACATTTTCAATGATATGAGGTTATGGTCTACACACTTGCTAATCTAGATTTCTTAATGATGTTTTGATGCTAAAATTTGATTTGCGAATTGTAGAGTGCATGTGATGAAGCTTGTGCATGAAATGATGTGTAGTTGAGGCTTGTGTGATAGCTCTTTGCATGTTAGATTCTTTGCATAAGTTGCATTTTTGTGCTTAAGTGTAGCCTAATCTTGATGCGTTGATTATGTTAGATTGATTGCTTGAGTGTTGAAGAAGGATTGAGTAGGACTAGAAGTCATTAGTGTGTGGTTAACTAATCTTCTCCCATTCGGGATAGCCTCTATGCACTAACCGGGTTGCATTCACCGATTGACAAAGTGTGTGGGTTGGAGTGTAGCCTCCGCTATGCTATGATGTCCCAAACAATGGCCGGGGACGCACACCTAAGTTAGTGAAGGGTGTTAACCATTACTTCTTACTAAATGCTCCATTGATTGTAAAATCGTGGATTAGGGTAGATTAGAGTAGAGTTTGCAAGGGCATTGAGTGTGTGATCTCAATGGCGCCTTGTGTGTTTTCTGTTTTTTTATTAGAAGCAAAAAAAAAAAATCCCATTGCGGTTGAGTAATCCTGCCATTAATTAGGATTAAGAGTTCTGTTTTTGTATTTTTTGGCATACTTTTTTTTTCACTAATCAACTAACACACTGCGACCAAAAGAAGAGCTATGGGAGGCGCAGCAAAGAAATAAAAAAATATATATATATATATTCGCAGAAGCGCTGTAGCTGTTGGGTGGCTGGCTTATACCTTGAAGGTGTGGGCGGCCGGCTGAAAGCTAAGGCGGAAGTGTTGGGCGGCCAACTGGAAGTGGAGACAAAGTGTGTGGGTTGGAGTGTAGCCTCCGCTATGCTATGATGTCCTAAACAATGGCGCCGCTGTAGCTGTTGGATACCTTGAAGGTGTCGGGTGGCCGGCTGAAAGCTAAGGCGGAAGTGTTGGGCGGCCAGCTGGAAGTGGAGGCGAAGGTGTGGGCGGCCAGCTGGAAGTGGAGGCGAAGGTGTCGGGCGGGTGGCCGGCTGAAAGCTAAGGCGAGTTGTGTAGCTGTGTGAGGCGGAAGACGAAGTGGGAGGCGGCTGAAGCGCCAGTAAAACTGCAAGAGAAGAGCTGAAGCGTAGCGTGGAGTGAGGCCGTAGGCGGCAGAAGCCGGCGAAGGGCTGTGTGACGTCGAGCTGTGTAGAGGGAAGGCGCAGCGTGGAGGTCCAGGAGAAGTGGACGCTGTGGAGGCGACTGGCAAGGAGCTTGAACAAGACGTCGGGGCTGGCTGTAGGCATTGCAGAAGGCCGACAGAAAGCGCAGTGGGGGGCGTCGGCAAGCTGAGTGTAGGCGGGCAGAAGCGAAGAAAGCAAGGTGGGGAGGCCCAGGCGTTAACGGGGTTGGCCTCACCCGCAGCAAAGGAGTGGAAGCGGTGTCGGCAGCACGAAGCGCGGACAGCAACCATAGCGCGGGCGGGCTGTAGCAAGCAGCAACGCGGAGCAGGCGGCAGAAAGTGGAGCAGAAGGCGTCGAGGCTGTAGGCTGTCGGCACAGCAGCAGTGGAGAAGAAGGCAGAACCACGTGCGCGCCGGCGAAGAATCCTGCGAGGCGGTGAAGGATAAGGTTGGTGAATTTCTTTTTTTTTTAATTTTTTAATTTTTTTAATTAATTTTTCATGTTTTTGTATTTTTTAAAATAAAAAAAATAATAAATAAATAAATAAACAATAAAATAATTAAAAAAATAATATATAATTTTTTTAATTAAAAAAGAAAAAAAAGCGAAAAAAAGAGGGAAAAGCAAAAAAAGAGAGAATAGAAAGAAAGAAAGAAAAAAAATTAAAAAATATTTTTTTTTAAACAAACACACAAAAAAAAACAAAAGGAGAAGAAAACAAAAGAAAACAAAAGAAAAGAAATAGAAATTAAAAAAAATAATAATAAAATAAAAAATAATAATAAATTTTTTTTTCTATAAATTAAGTGTTTTTTAGGAGTCTACTTTCTTGCATATTTTGTAATTCTTCATTTTTTTTTAATTTTTTGCATAATTAGTGTAACTTGCCTTCTTTTTAAATTTTTGTAACTTTGTGCATAATTAGTATTTTTTTAGCGTGATTCATAATTTTTGTAATTAAAAAAAAGTAAAAACATAAAATCATTTTAAAAAAATCATTTAAAAAAATAATAAAAAATAGGATAGATAGTTACACCACACATACTCATTTTAGTTGCCTTCAGTGGTTAGGTAGGGTTAAATATATATATATATATATATATATATATATTTATAAAAAACAAAAAAACCAAAAAAAAAAAGACAAAACAAAAAAAAACAAAAAAAAACACATAAAAAACCAAAAAAAATTTGACCTTATGCACTTGCAGTCGGCGGGGCGTCTTATAGATTCTGCTACTATAGGGCCTAGGGCACCTTCTAGAGTACCTACGCAAGAAAGTGGGACCCAATCGATAGGAAATTTGGCAGATATTGCTGAAACCCTTTCTGAATCCCAATCCGATACCCTTTCCTCCAGAACAACTAGTTCATGTCCATGGACAATCTTGGGCCGTCAAATAGTCATCCCTTAGCCCCAAATAGGACACCCACAAGATCTTTTAATCCATTTGAAGCCGACACCATGGGGTTAACACTCAATGTGAGACTCCAATATGTCTACACGAATGCTCAAGGAGCTGAGATCTTTAGGGATCCACAACAATGGTATCTTGTTAAGATCGCAGACATTTTCTCAGAACTTGATAGAGCACCTCTAGTCAATGACCAGGGTAACATGTACATGGGTGGAGATGGTGTTCGCTCTACGAAGTCACCTACCATCCAGAAAATGTAGACAAATTAGGGGAGCTCTCTAAAACCGAGTTCTTAGACTTATCAAAACTTTCCAATGCAAGGGAGTCTAGAGATGACTGGCTCATTGAGCCGGACATGCCTGGACCCTCCAATGCCCAGTCCTCAAAGCCATCCATAGATGATTTACTTCTTGTAGATCTAAATTTGGAAAGGGATAGGAAAGGCAAGAGCAAAATGAATCAGGGGACTGAGGACCAATGGGAGTTTGTACGACAAATTCCAGTGACAAAGGTCTTACAGGATGACCCACATCCCAGTTAGGTGTTCGCAAGATTAGAGCATTGGAGCTAAGGCTTACTTCAGCATGTCATAAGCTTGTTGATACTCCTCGGTCCATATAAATACAATCAATAGCTTGTACAAAGGATGAGCTATTTTTGAATAGAAAATAATAAACTGATGGTAGTAGCCGACATGGCCCATGAATCTCTAGACTCTCTTGTAGTTTGTTGACGGGGGTAATTTTAAGATGACCGTGATTTTTCTCTCATTAGTGAAAATCCCATTTTTGGACGCTGTATGCCCAAGAATAACTCCGTGTTTCACCCAAAATTAGCATTTGTAAGGGTTTAAGGATATGCGATAAAATTAATACCTTTAAAGCACCCTTTTTAGGCACGCTAGGTGCTCTTTCCAAGATGAATGAATGCACAAATCATCCAAGAAAGCTTCGAGAAAATTTCATAAGAAGTCCTTAAAAGCAGTATTCATAAGTCTTTGGAATGTTCTAGTATGTTGGTTAGACCGAATGGCATAAATCTGTAAGCATGCACACCATGCTCAGTGACAAAAGTTATTTTGGCTTGGTCCTCATGTGCAATCAAAATTCGAGTATAGCCTGAATATCTATATGTTAAAATAGTGATGCTTGCTATGTACTTATGAGCACACACAATCTCACATTACATAAAGCCAATGGCACTTTTAGAAAAAAAAGGGAATGGTAGAAAGGGTGGTCCAATAGCATTAGAGCAAAGTCAAGGTGATACAATTATAAAAGGGTGCAATAGCACAAGCCAATGAACAAAAGGTCATTGCCAAATGGCACCAATCATTGTGTAAGTGTAGCCATGTATTTTTCCTATTTAAGAGGCCATATGAATGAGAAAAAACTCATGGGTTTGCTATTCTACCTCTATCTTGCCCATCTATAATCGTTATCTCACTCATACTACACTAGCACTATGAATGCCACTCACATGCACATGATTTGGGGCATCATTGCTCTTTATGAGTCCGTCATTGGATGGGTGCGGGCTCCAAGAGGTATGCCAGAGGAGATCTACAGCACCCTTGGGGTGAAGCAAGGCTGTCCATTCTCCCCTCCTCTATTCCGCATTTACATAGACGAGATCATGGATTTTATTGCACAGATAGGTGGGACTGGTACCCCCCTAGCAGACATTATGATTCTCTTTGACTCAGCGGAGGGACTCCAGAGACACTTAGATGCATTACACGAGTTCTGTTTACAGCGAGGCCTCTCAGTTAATCTTGGGAAAACCAGTTCTGTTTACAGCGAGGCCTCTGAGTTAATCTTGGGAAAACCAAGGTCATGATTAGGAGCTTGCATAATTTACCTCTATACTCCTTTTCATTAATTATCCACTCTAATTAACTCACTAAGTGTGATTATGCTTCAACCCTCTTGCTACCATATCCACTACCACCTACATCTTATCCACTCATTACTCCTTGTACACTCAACCATTTGCAAAACCCTCTTAGGGGAAATTAGATAATCCTAGGAGACTCATCTTTACCATATTAATTTGTCAATTTCATGCTTGTGAGGCTCAGCATCGTTCAATTTTCAACAAGAAGTTTTTAGCAATGTAGGCAACAAGCAGCCTAGTTTGGGACAATTGCTCGTTCTCTCAAACGGTGCGGATTGAACTAAAGTGGCTTGAGTTGGAGGTCCATCTAGTATCCTTATAAGAGCCTCTAAAATATTCTGGCAGTCTAATCACCCACATGGCCGTACGGAGTGTTTTTCTGATCCGATGTCTACATCTTCAAGCTTCCACTTGTCTACATCTTCAAGCTTCCACTGAAGCTATAGGTAATCAATTTATACTCCTATTTCAAAAGTCTTCAATAACCATATATTGGGAGCTTAATTTGGCTTCTTTTAAGCTCCTTTTTGTCAAATTATTTCACCCCTTGGTCTCTTCTCACACATAATCTCCATTGAGTAACCCTCATATGTACACACACACACACACACCTAGTGTTAAACTCAATGAATGTCACTTAAAGTTGCATCTATTTATCTTGAAATTCTTTACTCATATGTAAGGAGTTAGACACTGCCAAGTCACACATAAAAATCTTGGTAAGAGCTCTCCAAAGAGAATTCTTGCATGCAATGGCACCCACAAGTGAAATAGAAAAATTTAATGGGAGTTTAGGTTTCATACCTGGCAATCTAAAGTCATGTATTTATTAATGTGGAAGAACTTATGGAGCCTAATAAAGGGGAGAGACACTGAAAATACCCTAGGAGATGCATGGGAAGAGATAAATGAGAAAGCCCTAAGCACAATTGCTTCTGCAATCAATAGGGGATGAAGTAATCCACAACATTAGTGGCATCACTAAGGCCAAAGAGGCTTGGGATGAAATGGAAAAAATCTTCATCACCAAGGCTAAACACTCCAAAGTAAAATTACTCATGGAAATCTATGTCCTTAAACTAAAACCCTATGAAGATGTAATGAGGCATATCAATAGATATAAGAGGTTGAAGCAACAACTTGTCTCCATTGACAAGAAGTTGGAAGATGATGAGGCTAAGGCCATTTTATTGGCAAGTTGTGACATTCAAGGTTACAATGATTTGGTTGAGTATCTATCAAATATGGACAGTTTATCATTGCATGATATTGAGGCCTCTCTATTGGAGAGAGAGAGAGATGAAGGTGAAGAAGGAAGCAAGGACATCTACATCAAGTAGTCAAGCATTCATGGCTACAAGGAGGAATCCAAGACCTCAAATGGCTACACAAGGACTCAAGTGCACCTATTGCAGCTACAACAACCATGAGGAGAAAGATTACAAGAACAAAGGTAAACCAAAATGCTCTATTTGTCAAAGATTTGGGCATGAAGCAAACAAGTGCTTTCAAAAGCAACAATCTAATTTTGTATCAAATGCACCACCTGATTCATATGACCTCAATGAGGAAAATCTATTTGAGCCATTGTAATTTGTAACCCCAATGAGCCAATTTATATATAACTCCCACACCTTTTGTGACTCCACAAGCTATGAGCAAATGTGGGCACTCAAGGGGGGAGTATCCCACACCCTTTTAATGAATACACCATTAGTTGAGCCTAGCTTAAGGGAGAGACACCTACACTTTTTGGTGACATAGGCTTATGTCACTTCATGACCAGCCTAGCATCTTGAAGGGGGGTGTTAAAATAGTGATGCTAGCTATGTGCTTATGAGCACACAATCTCACATTACAAAAAGCCAATGGCACCTTTAGAAAGAAAAGAGAATGGTAGAAAGGGTGATCCAATAGCATTAGAGAAAAGTCAAGGTGGTCCAATTATAAAAGGGTGCAATAGCACAAGCCAATGAACAAAAGGTCATTGTTTGCCAAATGGCACCAATCATTGTAAAAGTGTAGCCATGTATTTTTCCTATTTAAGAGGCCATAGGAATGAGAAAAAACTCATGGGTTTGCTAGTCTATCTTGCCCATCTGTAATCACTATCTCACTTATACTACACTAGCACTATGAATGCCACTCACATACTACACTAGCACTATGAATGCCACTCACATACACCCACCATAGCTCTCCTTGCTAACCTAATGCAAGCTCCCATGGAATTTCTTCACTATCCAACAAGCTATAAGCCTTCTTTCCCGTAACTCGTTTGAGCACATGCTTTGGATTGCAACATTCACTTTCTTGAGATCAATACACACTATAAGTTTTCCCTTCTTCTTGGGCACAACCACAATGGATGAGATCCATTCTGAATGTTCAATCTCATACATGAATCCATAAATAATGAGTTTATCAATCTCTTCCTTAACAATGCTTGCATATTTGGAATTCATTGGATAGGGTCGTTGGACTAATTTAGCATCGGGTACCATGGGGATAGTGTGTTGTACCACCACCAATGCACAGGAAATCCCTTCATATCATGGTATGTCCACGTAAATCAATCCCTATAATCCTTGAGGAGAGCTACAAGTTCAACATCCTTAGCCTTATTTAAGTCCTTGGCTATGTAGACAAGCTTAGGATCTTCTCCTGATTCAACTAAATCTACTTCCTTGACCTCTGCAGGTCCGTCATAGGCTCCTCCACTCTCACTTGTGGGGTTATGTTTGACATTATACACTCACTTGTAGGGTTACGTTTGGCATTATCAAAAACTAACTTGTGTTCCCCTATATAGTGTATGACTTGTAATACTTAAGTTCTAGGCACAAATCAGGCTCATTTTCCTTTCCTTCATCAGCTGCTTTAGTTGTAGCCTTAGCCTCTTGTTCCTTATGTGCAAGTTCACGATTTTGTTTCCTTTTGGCTAAGCGACTCAATTTTGGTTCATCAGAGACTTCCACCTCAACTATATCAATTGGGGGTAGCCTACAATACTTAAGCTTTTACAACTCCTCTCCCCAATCATCTATAAACTTTTTACGTAATTCTACTGCACCTATGCTATATCAATTGGGTATGGCCTACAATAATTAACCTTTTGTAACTCCTCTCCCCAATCATCTATAAACTTTCGATGTAGCACCTATGTACTGAAGCCATTCGACAGCAGTTGTTCTTTCTTGTAGCCTTCTATGATGATTCGCTACATAGCATTTATGTCTTCACCATCTTCGAAGATGCTCCTTAGTGTTTTGAAGAACTTCAACCCTTTCTTCAGATTGGGAATCTATATCAAATTCAAAGCTACTCCCTATAGTTTCTTTTGATGTTGTCGCCTCTGTTTTTCTTGTGGGGTGACTAAGGATTTGGTGTCACTTTCAGTCTCTATTTCAAAATCCTCACCACTATTCGTGCTTGAACTTGAGTTATCCCATGTGGACTCAAGTTCACTATAACCAATCCCCTCTCTATCAAAAGGTAGAGCACAAAGCATTCATAGAGGCACAGCCTTAGGGAGCTCCTCACCGCCGTCAGGTGGGGTAACCCATATAGATCATCTAGCTCCCCAGTTATTGATTGTGGCCATCATATGTATCCAGTTTAGATCATATTTAGGCTCAATAGCTTGTTTTTTAGCATGTTTGTAGGGTGGGTCCTTCCCTACATCAGTCTCTTCTCTATAAGTATAGCAGTATTGCAAAAGGAATGGATGGTAGTATCAGATCTTTGGTCAAATAGTCCACCACCACTACCCATTGGGGATGTACATGGCCAGTCATGAGGTCTACTCTAAGGATTGAGTCATCAAATTTTAGGTAGACATGGTTTTTGGACCAATCATGGACCATTTTAGCTTTACGCATAAATGGTCTTCCTAAGATCATTTCATAAGAATCAGGTCGCTTGGAAAATTCCATCACAATGAACGTATGTTTCCCCGATGTTTCAACACCTTGATCTTAAGGTTGCATAACATTCCCATTGTTTTGATAATAGTACCATCAACTATTTTAACCACAATGTCTAAGACTTTAAGCCTGGGTTTGGCCATTTTTTCCCAGCATTTTTTGGTGATTATACTGAATCATGCATCACCATCAAGGACTCCCATTACAGTGATGCCCTTGGTGGTAGTAATACAGTGATGCCCTTGGTGGTAGTAATATATTGGATTCATCACCTTCAAAGTATTGACCCAATTTATTCAATGGAATTTTGACCATTGATTTGGCATACTCATCCGCTACTTGGGTTCTTGGATCTTCGATGACTTGAGTTGGTGAAATTCCATAGTAGGGTTGAGTCTTGTGGGTTTGTGAAAATGGTGGTAGTCCTATATTGAGTTGGTGAAATTCCATAGTAGGGTTGAGTCTTGTGGGTTTGTGAAAATGGTGGTAGTCCTATATTGAGTTCTCCATTTAAAAGAGCTTTCAATGCTTAGAAGAGTTTGGGATCTCCACACAAGCGCATAGTCATTGTGGTCTTTGTTTCCGAAGTCATGAAGTCCAACAATTTAGGGATGTTCAAGGGAGTACCCACCATCACCTCTCTACCAAATGAAGGTGCTGATGATATTGGAATTTCCACCTCTTGAATAGGTTTAGGGTTCTCATACTCGAACATTCTTCTAAAAAGTTGAGAATCCATGCTTGGGACAGGTGATTCTCCACTGACCTCAAGGATGACCTCAAGTTGAGAATACATGCTTAGGACAGGTGAGTTCTCCACTGACCTCAAGGATGACACTAGGTATATCCAAGGGTTTATGGGTTATGATCAACTTTAGGTTATTTGGATGCACAATGTCAGAGATGTTTACTTGTTTTGGTCTTGGTTCTAACTCCTCCCAAGTATGTGTGACCATATCCCTGAGCTCATGAAGTTGTTCCAATTCCTTTACAGGGTTATGATATGAACAAAGTTTCTCTTTGTTTGGTTTCTTGAGGGCCTGCATCCCTTCCTTTTTGGTTTCCTTAGTTTTTGTTTGAGTGTCTCTAGTTTTCTCAGAACCAACATGTGTGTTGCTGAATCAGAATTAACTACATAGTAGTCTGGATAAAGCTCTGCGGAGTCCTCCAGCAATATGTGAGGCACTATCCAAGTCACAACCTCGTATTCTGGACACTCAAAAGGTTCCTTGAAATCTATTGATTCAATCATGTGATCCTCGAGGGTGGAGGTTGACACATTTTGTGCATTGTAAATTCCCCTCACGATAGGTTGTTGTGCCGTTTTCTCAGCATTGGGTTGAGGTGTTGCCGTAGGCATTATGGTTTATGGTTGTGATGGAGCGGGTAAAGCCAATTGCTAAGGTCTGGAAATATTAGTGAGGGCTTGCAAATGCGTGCAGCACCATGAAGCCTCATGACCATAATGTCCACAAAAAGTATAATTTCCATTATAGAGTACCCTTAGGACTAGACACTCACTAATCGAATTCACTAGTCGAATGCGTGTAGCACCATGAAGCCTCATGACCATAATGTCCACAAAAAGTATAATTTCCATTATAGAGTACCCTTAGGACTAGACACTCACTAGTCGAATGCCCTTTTTGGCAAATTGAGCACCATTGAAGCTCTTTCCTTGGATACTTATGCACGTTTTTGGGAATCTATTGGCCTTCATTCTCTCTTGAAGTGCTTTCATGAAATCTTTGAAATTCATCTCCGCTAAAGTGTTACCTTTAGCAAGGGGGTTTAATTGTAGAAGTGTTGTCATGTGACTTCGGAAGCAACAAATTTAGAATCCAATGCTTTGGCTCCCTTGACCATCAAATTATCTTCTAGTTGGATGGCATTTATTGTGATTTTATCCGATGTAGTGGTGATCCCTTTAATGACTAAGCCATTATAGATCGCTTCATGGTTAAGCCCATGGATGAATCTATCCAGTATTTGATTATTCAAATAGCATTCATGCGAAAGGCAATGAGAGTTCAAATGCTTGAAATGGCTAATGAAATATCTAACCTACTCCTCTTCTTCTCTCTCGTCTTTGTGCAGTTATGAAGCTACACCCCATAAGACTCCTTCATGCACAAATCGCTTCAAGAACAATCTCCTAAGAGCAATGAAGTTCAAGCATTCCTCAACCTTTAAGAGTTCTGTACCAATCCCCAACCTTACCATCTAATGTTAGACTAAAGGCATTGGTCTTGGAAATCTCATTTTGTTGTCCCAATGCCTCACACACTTGATCAAATACTTCCAAATGTATCCTAGGACCACCATATCAAGTGAATTTATGAGTCAACTTGGCTATTTGGGTCGCCTTTCCATGGCTATGTGCCACCATCTCTCAAAATAGGTGCTATGCTCTTCGCTACCGCTCTTCACAGGGCCTGTGCAAAAGCAACTATGTCTACGGGTAGAGCTAGTGCTAGCATAACAGAAGCAATGATAGGAGCAGGTGAAGGTGCAACATGTGGCACCGCATGAGGATGCATTGGTCTAAAACTTGGTGGGGGTAGATGTGCTACATAAGTTAAGTGTCCTACTGGCACACCCCAATAGGTGCTTTAGTCATGTGGGCATTAAGTGTAGCCGGAATCACATGAGGCATTGGTATCACACTTGCTCTAGGGAAGGGATATTTCATGGGTGCACTAGAATGAGATATGACCTCTCTAGGAATAGCAATACTAGATATGCTAGTGGTCCATGTGTGAAGTAGTGGTGGCTACGGTGGTAACCTAGGGCATGTGGCTCAAAGATAATAATGTGTCAGTCATAGGTGCCATAGTTGGTGGTGGGGTACTTACCACAACCACTGGATGAGGTAGTGTACTAGCATTGTCTTAGGTGGTGATAATTCTAGGATCTAAGAAGCTGAAGCTCATGCCAGTATGCTCTTAAGTCTCTGCATGGCCTTGTGGGTTAGAAGATGTCGGTTGGTCCATGGTATAGTTGGGCGATACTATAAAAGTAGGATCTACTGAGCTCACAGGAGGTGTTACCAGTTCGCTCATTGGGGCATTCTTGCTTTGGATGTCCCGACTTGAATTATAGGTCTTTGGATCCTTTCATGTTCAATGATCCTATATATGAAATTGCAGATACCCTACAAAATCATTCCTCCTCTGTTGTTGCAGCCCTAGATATTGATTAGATAATCCCTTCCAAACTAACACCATAAGCTTAGCCTATGGCGAAATCTACAAGAGTCTCTATTGATGCATCATACTCCCAATCATTTGTGAGAAGACATTGATCCAAGATTTGCAAGCCTAGATCCTTCCCCAAGGTAGACGCAATGTTATTTCTTGTGTCGAGATTGTCGAGCACTACTTGCACAGTCCTAGCTTGGGACTCATTCTCGGGGGGGTCACTATATGTAAATCCTCTATATCACGTGCGTTCAAGGCCTATTTAAAAAGTCCCTTATCTGTGAATTTTTTAGTGAATATAATGTATCCTTTCCTATTCAAATCTGTAAATTTTTTTTTAAAATACAATAAATAAATCCCCTCTGTAAATATATTTCTGTAAGTTTTAAATATTTAAAATGTCCTTCTGTTGAACCCACGTGATACTTACATATTTATATGAGTGACCCCCCCGAGGACTCATTTTGTGCATACTAAACTGTTTAGGATGCTTATCATTGTTGTGCCAATTGTAAAGTCTCTTCTTCCTTTGCTCTAGTATCCTAGATCAATGGCTCTATTACCTATACTTCTTCTAATGTTCTACCATTAGGCATAAGAACTTGTGAGGGGGTGGTTCAATGATCACATTTACAGTAGGTGTAACAAGAGCTATATGGACAGGGATATCAATGTGAATGCTCCTTGCTTGGAATGATGAGAATACACCAGGTGTCTCTCTGTGTACTTATTGTTGGGTCGATCAAGTGCCTCTACAAGCGCTGGCTCCCATAGTTAAGCTCTTGAACTATGTAAAAATCCATTTTTTGGGTGTTACACAAGTTGCATCAACATGATCGCAAAGAATCTAAAACAATACTAGGCAAACTTGTGCGTGCACTTTTTGAATTTTTTTTCCTTTTTTTGCCCCTAGACCTTTTACCTTTTCCCTTCTCTTTTTCCCCTTTCTTTTTTATTTTCTATTTTTTACCTTCACGGTTTCAATTTTTTATTTTATTGAAAAGGGGTTTTCCTATAATCTTTAACTTGGGGCCTACCTAAAAGCATGTGTGCATTGAATGCAACCAACCCATCCCGAATTAGCCAAAATTGGTTATTTCTAGGATTCAGATTTTTGTGACTAGTGGCCTAAAAGACTGCACGCATTAAATGTGGACACCTAGTCAAGATGCCCCTAATTAGAGACATGATTAAGCCTAATTAACTCGCATTACTTACACTAATGCAAAAACGTAGAAAAAGCCAAAAAAACACAAAATTTCTATGTTGCAAATCCTCTCCTGATTTTTGTTTTTATCCCAATTTCTCCACGTAAGGAGGAGTCAAAATTGAAATAAATACTATGCTTGGAAATGGATTTTATAGTCTATTTAACCCAATTCTTTCAAGTTGAAGTAGAGTTAACCTAGATACACAAATTACCAAACTCACTGAGAATGCAAAATTACATAAATTGACAAAGATACAAAAATTAAAAAACATTTAGAAATTACATAAATTGACATAAATTTCTTAAGATTTCAACAACAATGCAACAAAATGGATAGATTTTAGAATTTCGTTTCTACCATTCTTGAAAAAAATAAAAAATAGAAATATAACAAAAATCAACCATGCATACACACGCATTTAAAATAGATTGTGGCTATGCGGTGGGACTTTTCCACGATAACAGTGCCACTTAGGGAAAGCCTTTGCACCATAGAAAGAGTGCAAGAACAAACCAATGTCATGGGGCTTTGCCCAACCACACTCAAGAGCATAAAACAGCTCAATCGAGAAGCCAATATCCCATAACCTAGCTCACAATTGCATGGGCAAGGTGTGTCACTCACCTCGTGGTGAATACTTGTGCTCCGGATTCTCGTAGGAGATGTTGCTGTGAAACTGCACTCCAAAGCTCCACTCACCGTTGCCGCACTCCAGAGGAAGCTCGACCCTCCTGATAGCTTACTCTCTCACACTCACTCTCACACATGCAAGCAAGCAAGCACACATAAGAGCTCACACAAGCAAGCAAGCAATAGCATAAGATAGTAGATAGAGAAGAAGAGCACTCTATTGAACTAGCATAAAAGAATGATTCAAGAGAGTTACATTTTAGGTTTTGTAGGTGACCTTTAGGTTTCACACTTGGGCAGGCAAAGTTAAAAGTTTGGTCCTCGGGCTCATTTGGCCACTCTAGCTAGTGTAAACACCTATTCTAAAGCTAGCACTCTCCACCTAAAATCCCGTGGTGTGTCTTTAATATATAAGTGGCGAGCACACACGTAAAATATACAAAACATAGTTTTCAAGCAAATTCTGCATATTCTGATGCGCCTATGGGCCCAAAGGTGGTGAAAATGATGTGGTGGTTGGTATCGACGCCATAGAGGTCCCCGACAAGGGTTAACAAGCCATAAAACAAATGGCTTCATAGGAAAGAAGGTATACATCTTCCCGATAGAATCCAAGGAACATTGGCTAAGATAGGCGGAAGCCACTAACACACATGCCTACTTCTGCTGCCAAGTGTGGCAAAAGGAGCTCGATGAGTTTCCCATTCCAATTAACACCATGACCACAAAAAAGGAAGGATCAGCAGATTCCCAACGCAAACCCCAAAAGCTTTGCCACTCTGCATGCAAAGCACAAACACAAAAATTGGCACTAGCTGAGATAGAAGCCAAAAATCTAATGGAGGAAGAAAGCACTAAAGCTGAGGAGACTAAACAAGTCCCCAAACACTTCACGGCCTACAAGGTAGGAGACCATTTTGTACAATATGAAAAGTCCCAAAGAACCCATGATGGGAGCCAGGAACATCTTATGATGGTTCAGTCAGGGTGGGGGATGCATGGTAAGGTGGAGTCGAAACCTATGTCCTGGACATGGCTTTTAAACTAGTTTTTAGAGATTTGAAAAAGTCATTTTCCCTCATTTTCTCCCACATTTTATATATTTGAAAAGCTTGAAAATGGTTACAGGTGCACTCATTTTGCCACCTCTCCCATCTCTCTCTCTCTCTCTCTCTCTCTCTCTCTCTCTCTCTCTCTCTCTCTCTCTCTCTCTCTCTTTCTCTACCTATTGCAGGCCCCTTACTGTTGTTTCACCGACACACACACATACGCATGGACCTTTCACCCATCATAGATTCCCAAGTATTTAGATGCAGATGTAGATGTTCATGCACTGTGTAGAGGCTTGCGAGTTATGTGTAAAGTTTTTTGCTAATGCAATCAAGGATTATCATGCGCAGATGAAGCAGGAACAATGTGCAAGGATGAAGTCTAAGCTACAAGAAGAACAGGAGCACAATGCAAGTCATGGTGCAAATGAGCAGAAGCATCAAAAAATATGCATCTGAAGGAGCAAGAAACAAGTGGAAGAGAGCATGTGGTGGGCGTGAATCAAGAAGAGAGGGCACACCACAACCCTCAAGAATATATTAGGATAGACACTTGGGTGGAACCGGTTCGGAGTGAACCGTGTTCACACTGTAACTGTAACATAAAGTGTACATGAGGCGGCACAGGGCCTTAACCCCAACAACCTCCCACCTGAAGGCAATGTGCCTCAAGGAAAAAAAAAATCAGAAATTACAGCAAGTACATATAAAATGTACAAGGCCAAAACATGAGACATGGCCTATCCAACACCCATCAGTGCCCTGCAATGTGCAAACCGCTCTACTGGCAAGTTCTTGGTGAAAAGATCCGCAGGGTTATCATCAGTATGGATCTTGACAAGTTCTAACAACTTGTTATCCAATACTTCACGAATAAAATGGTACTTAACATCAATGTGCTTGGTCTTCTGATGAAAGACCGGATTCTTTGCCAACATAATAGCACTCTGGCTATCACAATGCAAAGAAGGAATATCCCCTGAAAAACCCAAGTCTCCCACCAGACGTGAAAGCCATATGGCCTCCTTGCAAGCCTCAGTGGCTGCAATATACTCTGCCTCCGTGTGGTAGACAATGCTGTGCATCTCTGCAACCTAGATATCCATGAAATAGCACCACCTGTGAAAGTAAACACGTAGCCCGTGGACTTACGGTTGTCTGCATGCCCTGCATAATCTGAATCTGTGTATCCATGCAGTTCTACATCTTGCTTGCCAAAGCATATGCACACATCTTGAGACCCCTTAAGGTATCTCAATATACTCTTAATTGCCTCCCAATGCCTCTTACCGGGATTAGCCATATACCTACTGACCACTCCCACTGCAAAAGCAATATCTGGTCTAGTAGCAACCATAGCATACATCAGACTGCCACATGCAGAAGCATAAGGAATCTTGGCCATCTGAGCCCTTTCATCATCTGACTGAGGCCTGTCCTCTTGGCTGAGTTTCAAATATGGTGGCAAGGGTGTGCTCAAAGCCTTCCCCTTCTCCATATTGAACCTCTCCAGGACTTTGCCAGTGTACCCTTTTTGTGAAAGATAGAGTAAACCCTTTGACCTGTTCCTCACAATCCGCATACCAAGAATGTGATTTACATCACCAAGATCCTTCATGTCGAAGGTTTTGTGCAGTCCTGATTTCAATGCATTCATATCAATAGATGACTTCCCAGCAATAAGCATATCATCCACATAAAGAATGAGTATAAGAAGACTACCATCTCTTGCCTTCTTAGTGTAGAGACAATGATCATGATCAGACCGTCTGAATCCTTGTGCTTTCATGAAAGCATCAACCTTGTGATACCACTCTCTGGGTGCCTGCTTGAGCCCATAAAGACTCTTTTGAAATTTGCATACAAGTCTCTCTTTCCCCTTGACTTGATACCCCTCTGGTTGCTACATATAAATATCCTCGTGAAGGTCGCCATGAAGGAAAGCCGTCTTCACGTCCATCTGGACAAGATCCATGTCCTGACAAGCAACCAAAGCTAAAACAATCCTCAATGTAGTCATCTTGACTACAGGAGAAAAGATTTCATCAAAATCAACTCCCTTTTCCTACTTGAACCCCTTTGCAACTAATCTTGCTTTGTACTTGGGCTTAGCATCCCCTGGAGTGATCTTCAACCTATAAACCCACTTGCATGGTAGGACTTTCTGTCCTGCAGGCAACTCCACTAGATTCCATGTCTGATTCTTCTCAAGAGATTGCATCTCTGAAACCATGGCTTTCTGCCAATTCTTTGCATCCTCCCTTTTCATGGCTTCTTTAAAGCACGAGGGTTCACCACAATCTGTCACCATGATGTAATCATCAAGTGCATTCACTCCTGGAACAAACCTGTCAGGCATCCAGGACACCCTGGTGCTCCGCCTAACCAAAACATCTCGATTAGGTAGCTGATTTGCTTGCTATTCCTGCATATTTTGGGGCTGTACAGCCTGCTCTGGACGCACATCTTGCTGAATTTCAGGCTGCATTTGTGGCTCTTCCTGTGGAGGATAATATGGGGCTTTAAAAGCCGGAGGTGGCTGCTGATTTTGACCATTTTGGACAGCATTTTGATTGGCATTTTGTGGCTGTCCTGGAGGTCCTTCCTCCTCAAAAATGACTCTTCTCACTCCAATGGTATTGATAGGCTGTTTTTGCATCCTTTCTTCTCGAAAAATCACATCATTGCTCCTCACAATCTTGTGAGATTCAGGGTCCCACAACCTATAACCCATCTCTCCATTGTCACCATACCCAAGAAAGATACACTTGCGTGACTTTGGGTCTAATTTGCTACATATTTCCCTTCTGACATGCATAAAGGCCTCGCAGCCAAACACCCTGAGATGTTTGTAAGAGGGTGGCTTTCCTGACCACACCTCCTCAGGCACCTTCAAATCCAAGGCCCTGTTGGGTGACCTATTGATGAGATGTACTGCTGTCTTAACAGCTTCTGCCCAAAAACCATGGGTCAATCCTGCTTGTGAGAGCATGCTAAGAGTCCTCTCCTGAATGGTCCTATTTGCCCTTTCAGCCATGCCATTTTGTGGAGGATTGTAGGGAGCTGGCAACTCCCTCTTTATCCCCTTCTCCTCACAAAATGTAGTAAATTCCCTTGAGAGGTATTCCCCTCCATTATCAGACCTGAGGCATTTAAGCTTCTTTCTTGTCTGATTCTCAACAAGTGCCAACCAAGTCTTGAAGACTTTGAACACATCACTCTTATGCTTAATGGGATAGACCCATATCTTCCTGGATGCATCATCAATAAAACTGACAAAATAATTGGCACCGCCCAAAGAAAGGTTGGGCATTTCACACACATCTGTATGTACCAAAGTTAGGACTTCCTGCCTAACATTTCGAGCCTTTTTATGGGCTGATTGCTTATGTTTGCCATAAATACAATGATCACATGTTAAAAAATCAGAAAAATTAAGTCTCGGCAAGTAACCCAAAGAAGACAATACTTTCATTCCTTTCTGGCTCTCATATGGCCCAACCGGCTATGCCACAATGAAGTGTGTGGCTGCTCGGTCACATGGATTACATTAGCATCAACACCCTCAACATACAATGGATACAAGGTGCCTGATTTGCAGCCCTTGGCCACAACCATATTTCCCTTAAGCACCTTCCACATGGAATGACCAAATTGGGTGAGATACCCTGCATCATCAAGCTGCCCAGTGGATATCAAGCTCTTCCTGAGCTGTGGCACATGTCTCACATTGTGCAAGACAAATTCAGAACCATTTGGGAATTTTAGATGCACATCCCCAATGCCAACAATGTCACAGGCAGAATCATTCCCAAGTTTCATGCATCCTCTTTTTCCTGCATCATACGAAGCAAACCACTGCTCATGAGGAGTAACATGATAGGATGCACCTGAGTCCAATAGCCAATCGTGTGCATACGAGCCATCATTGGCCACAAGAAAAGAACTATCACCAGAGGAGGCAACAAGTATGACATCGTCATTATCTTCATCACTGCTAATCACTGCATTGAGCTCCTCAATTTTAGCCTTGCCCTTGGTGTCTTTAGCATCTCTTTTAGCATCTTTGTCCTCTTCTTTTCCTTCCTTATCCTTGCATTTGTTTTTCAGCTGAAAACAGTCCTTTTTGATATGCCCTTTTTATGGCAATAGTGGCATTCAAGGTCCTTCCTAGGACGTGACTTACTGCGAGATTTCCCTTTATGACTTTCCCCTCTATTTTGCTGCCTACCTCTGCCCACAGCCAATGCACTTGCATTCTTATTTTCACTGCTATTCTTACGCCTTACCTCTTCCTGCAGAAGAGCGCTCTCCACATCTTGGCATGACAATCCTGTGAAGGCAGGGGCTGAATTGCTTATGGCTGTAGCAAAAGTATCCCAACTGTCAGGGAGGGTACTCAAGAGGAAAATGGCCTTCACCTCATCATCAAAATTCATTTTCTGATTTGTGAGTTGGCTGAATATAGAGTGAAACTCATTGAGGTGAAGTGAGAGGGCTGTCCCCTCTTTCATGCTTAGTTTCATGAGCCTCTTCAACCAAAACACTTTACTAGCTGCACTCTGACTCTCGAAAAGGGACTCAAGTTTTTGCCATATGCTGTAAGCACTGGCTTCATTCTCTACATTGAAGTAGATCTTCTTAGAGATGGTCAAAAGAATGGTACTCTTGGCCTTCTCATCCATGGTTTCCCACTGATGAAAGTCACTCACCTCATCTGGCTTGACCCCTTTATACTTGATCGGCATATTTTGATCTTTCTGGACCAACACATTGTATATTTGCTTCTTCCAATAGGAGAAATTTGCATTCCCCTCCAACTTCTCGATGTTCCAATAGTTGCTTTCGTTGCTTGAAGACATGATGATAAGCCCAAATAGAAGCAAATAAATACACCTAAGGCACAGAGAGCCTCAAAGTCACGTGCTGTGACTAAATGCAATGTTGTCCACTCTCCAAAACTGTCAAAAAATAGTTTAAAAAAAATAACACTCTAAAAGTGCCCAAATCTCTTCCAAAATTGTGCCTGCACTTGTACAAAACTGTCACAAAGGTTTCCGAGCCTTGACAAGTGACCAAATGTCACTCTAGAATGAGAAATACAGTTTTGTAATTATGGGAAGTATCACTCCAATGCAAGCACATCCATATAATGTAAAGTAGGCTCACGTCCACAGATTTCCACTGTCTAGAACCTGTAGCCTACAGTTTTCAGCTCCCTCTTAAGCAGGATCATAAGGCTTCAAACACAACTACTGGACACCCTTTATAAGCCAAATCAGCTACCCAATTTTGCCAGCAGAATCACCAATAGTCCCCGCAGGAGCAATATCCTTCTCTGAAATGGTGAAACCATGTAGCATCTCGCACAATAATCTCCCGCTTACAAATATATGCAAAATACTTTGTGGCCAAGTTTTCAATTTGACACTGTCTAGCAGCAGCCCCTGCTTTGTGCCTTGCTTAGAACACTGCATTAAACACCTGCTTTGTGCCTTGCTTAGCACACTACAATTCAATGCAGCGCCACACTTGCCATACATGCTCACACAAGAGCACCGCAATTGGCACACTGAAAATTGGCAGTAGCCTCATACACAATCGCTCTCAAGAGAGCTCCAATTGAGCACCGAACTTAGCATACATGCTCCTCTCTGCGCAGCAGCCCCTGCTTTGCGATTATGCCGCCTAACAGACACAAAAAAAAAACAGCCCTTACCTTGCAAGCTTCAAGCCAATCTACGAGTCGTAGATTTGCACCAGCCCTTGCAATTCCAAGCTCCGATCCAAGGCCAATCCGACCTCGATCTACCGCTCTTAATCCGGCTCCGATTCACCGCTCTCAAAGCTTCTGATTCGAAGCACCGATCTCTTCATGCGCCATAGCCATGCTCACAACACCGCACCCGCACCTGTGCTCTGATACCAGTTGAAGGAGCAAGAAACAAGTGGAAGAGAGCATGTGGTGGGTGTGAATCAAGAAGAGAGGGCACACCACAACCCTCAAGAATATATTAGGATAGACACTTGGGTGGAACTGGTTCGGAGTGAACCGTGTTCACACTGTAACTGTAAAATAAAGTGTACATGAGGCGGCACAGGGCCTTAACCCCAACAGCATCGACATTGTTCAGTACTTTAATCAGCGCACCAAGGGTCTAGACGAGAAGATGAGGTTTCCAACATCACTCCATAAAGGAAATTTCTAGCAATTTTCCACTATGGAACCAGACAAGTCTAATAGAGGGCATACAAAATACACTTGAAGCTCTGAGGAGCTATTTCTTAAAAAGTCTATTCCAATGATTCTTATGAATGGTGCCAGCGCACAAATACATATCCTCTTAACATTGCACATGCTTCAAGGTAGTTGAACATACACAGACGTAATTTCTATGCAGCTAGAGAGCATTTGCAAACCTTTGTTGATGGTATTTTGCCATTATCTTCATGCCATCGGCAAGCCCATGGAGTAGGCATAATTACTGAATGAGGTAAAAGAGCTTGTTTTCAATTTTTGGTTAAGCCATACTCGTGTTTCACCCAACAAAAAGGATGTATGTTGCAAGTGCCTTGGTAGAAAATCTTATGTTAAGCATCCGACACACCTTCTCGATCAATCTCAGGTAACAGCAACAACTCGTGCTCCAACACCTATACTGATTTGGTGTGCTTTTATACATTACATATTCCTTTAGTATAGATTCAGATACTAGATTAGATGTTTCCAATCGGTATACAAACAAATGCCGAATTCTCTACTCTTTTACAATTCTATCATCCTTGTATGTGCGCTGTTTCCTTCTCTTTATCATGTGTATATGTCTATTATGTCTAACTGTCAGATTTTTAGTCAGTAAACCTATAGCTCTTGGACTACTTGGGGAAGTTTAGGACTGGAAAATATAGCATATAAAAAGAAATCGTCCTCCCTCACAAAGCAGGCCATGGTGTAAAACTAATAAGAGATTGGTGTTAAACTAGTAAGATACATGATGGAAAACAAGATGTATACACTTAGGCTATAGTAAAAACAAGCTTAATAGGCTTTTCATCAATATCATATCACTCCCAAACCAATATGATACTAGTTGTGGAATGATAGTTGTTTACAACTAACACTACTGATAGGGAAAAGACCAGCTGTCAGTTAAACACTGTTATCATACTGGCTTAAGAGCATGGTCCCCTCTAATGTACTCTGTATTTAGTAAATTTTCTAACTGGTATTGTATCGGTTAAACACCAGTATGATACCGGGTAAAGACAGGAAGGAGAACTTAGGGTGGCCATATGATACCAGTGTTTTGTCACCCAGTATGATATCGTTTGGAACATTAGCTCTATGCAACATGCATTAGATATAAGGTAAAGATCAACTTTGCTTTAGACAGCACCAGTTTTGAAACAATATGATACCAATGTTAAACCAATAAGATATTGGTTGGTGAACCAGTTACATACACCTAGGAACCTATAACTACAAACCAGTTTCAAACCAAATGTTTAACTTGCTATGATGGTTTTGTATTGCAAGTTGAACTATATTTGCTGTTTAAGAAGATGAATCCACAGGCACCAGTTCATCAACGAGCTTTCAAGAAATAAAGCCATATTTTGTGTGCAAGCTTAAGGATCGATAGACTTGTTGCTTCATAACACATGTTCAGATGTCATTCTTGAAAAAGGCCTTGAACCAAATTAGAGGATCTACTTTTGGATTGCATGGCAAAGCATGTCAATGTGATTGTGTCATTTGTAATGTGGGTTCTCAGCCAGCAAGGCTGCAAAGAAGTCCTACAAGAGCATCACAAGCGCATGGGAGCCCATCCTATGTCCCAAAGTTGAAGGTACTATTTTCCATGCTTTGAAGTGTTTGATGGGGAGTTACACTATCTATGGTCCTCGAAACATAGTAGTTTGTCTAGCTAAATCTACATATGTTGGTCATCTTGTCACCATGAAGATTTTTCAGGACATAGAATGTGAAACCACTGGTGATGGCAAGACAAATAAGAGAAAAGAGTTAATACACAAGGAAATGTCATGCAAGGCACTGAATCAAATATTCAACAATTAGCTCGAAAAGTTTATCAAACATAATTTTGTGTATACAGGTGGCAAGCTGAGCAATACAAAGAATGCTTGTTCAATTTTCTCAAAGATGTGGTAACATCTGTTGTAGACTTTCTAAGAATTACTCTTTTAAGGAGCAAAATGGGATACAATCAATGCACTGGTATTCAAGCCAAGTATCCATATTTTACATACTTTTGCATTGCAGATGACATCCACAAAATGATACATTTTTATATCTCTAATGATAAGAAGCATGATACCTATTTTGTGCAACATTATTTCATGCTACCTGCAGGCAACAATGAATAGAAAAAAGAATTAGGGTTTATGAGAAAATAGAAATAGGATTTGTGAAAAAATAGAATTAGAATTTATTATGGCTCACCCTAACCCTCCTTGAAACACATCCAAAAAGAGATTACCTAGTGAACCGCAACTAATCATGAGGATCTTTCCAATGGCCAAGCTCATAATCCTTGAGGTCTCCAAGCTCTACAACTCCTAGAGAAGCAATTCCACCACGTCTCTGCGAGCGTTGTCACACCGCCACGTTGCACTACGGGTCCTCGTCCCTCCTCTCACCTCACTTCACTCACACACACTCACTAGTATGCATTAGGGAGAGAGATTAGCAAGAGCAGGACTCAATTACACAATGGGAGAGTATGTTGTATTATGAGAGAAATTCACTTATATACATGGCCATAAGTGTTCACACTCACTTAAACTGTGGTGGGCAGCCAGACACTTTAAGCTCATAAGAGGCCTAATGCTATTACAATGATTACTCTCATAAGAGATTAGCAAGAGCAGGACTCAATTACACAATGGGAGAGTATGTTGTATTATGAGAGAAATTCACTTATATACATGGCCATAAGTGTTCACACTCACTTAAACTGTGGTGGGCAGCCAGGCACTTTAAGCTCATAAGAGGCCTAATGCTATTACAATGATTACTCTCATAATATATCCATGAAGTACATCACTTAGGACTTTATCCTAACTTGTTACCACACCCTCTTGAAGCGAGAATCACCATAAATACTCCGTCACACCATTACGAGTGCCCGTCCAAGTTGTAGCTTTGGACACTATTGCTCCATATCTTGAATGTATGACCCTTTGGTGTATCTACTATCACCTTTTGTGAGGTCCACGACAATAGAAACACTGAAGTGTCCGATTAACTACCTCCTGAGTAGTTTCTACCCTTTGGATTGTTTCTGTTTGGTGCACGTGAGGTTTTGAGTCCATTGTGTGGATGAAGCGGGACACTTTTTAGTATCATGGTCAAAGGTTTTACAATATATGTAGTATAGAAGAACAGGTGCCTTGTATGCACAATGAGGATTGGGATGGTTGTAGAGTGATTGCATTCAACACAAGGCATTTCGTCCATAGCCTTTTAATTTTAAATTCAAAAATATTCCCCCCCCAAAAAGGGAAATTTATATTTCCCACTAGACTCCAAAAAAAAAAGAGGAGGCGTGAAAAAGTCCGCGACGTGAAAGTGTAGGCCGTGAGAAAGGCTTGACCCGTGAACAGCTTGGAACATGAACGGCTTGGCACGTGAATGGCTTGGCACATGAATGGCATGGTATTGTCAACTTTTTATCGTTGACCAATCATGATGACTCTATCGCTTAGCAAAGCACAGTGGTGCTTGGGCAGCAACTGTCCATTTATACCCTAAGATCAAATCTACTTCCCAACACAAACTCAACCACAAAAAAGTTGCAAGTGAGGGAGCTAGTTTCAATATAAAAATCAAATTTAATATTCCGTGGAGTCGAGTTCACAGCGTGAAAAGGGGTCCATCGGCCCAAAAAAAAAGACTCTAGAAAACACCCCTGTTTGGAGGTCTGTATCTCCTAAATCGTATATCTGATGAAGGTGCTCTAGGGCTCATCGGAAAGCTGACATTGAGCTCTTCAACTTTGGACGTGGTCGTCCAAAGTCAAAATCAATCATTTTGGCCTCTGACCACCAGCAGCCTCAAAATTTGACTCGAAAATTGAGGCAAAAACCCAAAAACCACGAAAATTCGTATAAAAAAATAGCACGAAAAATGACAACGAGACATATTCAGGCTACTTTTTGAGGGTCTAAACAACAAAATCACGGGCAACTCAGGGAAACAAAGTTGTAGTACTCCAAAAATACTACAACTCCCTCATACAGAGTTTTTCAAAATTCCTTTTGGAACACCCTCAAAAACATGCTGCAAAATAGGGAAAAAATTCTTGATTTTTTTTTTTGGTCTTGAGATAGTGATGGAAAATAGGTTTTAGGACCTCCTCTTCCATCTGGGAAGCTCCTAGCATACGCTTTTTTTAGAAAAATATCTCAGGTCGTTCACATGCGTATAGTGCCTAAGCTAATTATGGCCAAACAGACACCTGTTTGATCCAACAGAGAGTATGCCAAGCCTCTTGAGGCTGTAATGGGCTGCGAGAAAGTATAAAAAACACCACAAGCTAAGATCAATCAAGTATTGATTGAGGAGCCATTAGAAGATGTTGATATGGTACGGGAAATAGAACTTAGCCGAGAGTAAGAGTAGAGGCTTTATCAAAGTTGGTTGTTGACCTATATGGTAGGTCATTGTGTAAAGGGGCTTTTGTGGAAGAGGCTTGTATCCTTTTGCGTTTAGCATCATAGATATCCATTAAAATTGGATCCTCTTCCTGGCAGTATAGTATTGTCAACTTTTTGTCATTGACCATCATGAGATGACTCTATCGCTAGCAAAGCATAGTGGTGCTTGGGCAGCAACAATCCATTTATGCCCCAAGATTAAATCTGCTTCCAACGCATACTCAACCACAAAAAACTTGCAAGTGAGAGGGTTAGTTTCAATATACATTGTATGTTCAAAGTAGTCCCCCAGACATGGCATGTTCAAGTCTTATGTAAAGGTAATCCTTTTAGGATGTGCCGTGAGTGTTAGTTGACCTAACAAATCCCATAGCTCGAGAGTCATGAGATTGTGTTCTCGTGTTGGATAAAGCTATGGTTGAGAGCTGTGGTGATTTTATTTGCAATTTCTAATCCAACCAAAATCTTAGGGATCTTTTCAGTAAGATATGTTGGAAGTTCCATCTCTTGCAAGGTCTCTTCCTCCCATTAATAGCAATTTTACATTGCTTGTAGGAGTGTTCAGTTTGCATGGATTCATCTAGTGAATACAATGATTCACTTATCCAAGTTCTGCTAAGGAGGACGTCATACTCAAGGGAATCTAGGGTAACATGGAATGTAAATTCCATATCGCCTATCGATTATTTGAGTAGTGTATCTAAAGGAACCTGGAACTTCGATGTTCTGTCCATTGGCTCCTCTTGCAAGACTATTGCTTGCAGGGATGAGTTTAGGTTGTCCCAATGACACCCAAGTGTCTATTGTCACGATGTTATGACTTGCTTGAGGGCTAATCAATGCACGTTTGCGCTGAACATCATTGCCTGTAGGGAAATCCAACCATAACATGATAGAATCTTCCAAATGAACCACCATGGGTGTTTCGGTTATTGTCTCAGCTTCAGATCATGTGTCTATTTCATATTCCCATTCACTTTCATCCTCTGTTTGGATCTCATCTTTTTCAAGAGTACCTAATGCATACACACTGGCACACTTGGCTCTCTGATAATTCTTAATGAGGGCTGTTTGGAAACTTGCGAATCCTCACAATCCTATTTTATTTAGTTTGTTATGTCCTTGTATAACTTAGGTTGAGCCATTAAAGGTGCAAGTGTTGATGTGATGCTGGATTTATCTCATGAGAGAAGAGCATTCACATATTTTCTGCATACCTTCAACTTTAAACTTTGGCAGCCCTGTCACAATTCCTTTAGTCTGCATAGACTTCATTCTTTGCACATTCACATGTCCAATTCTTTTATGTCAAATGTCTGTGTCTACAATAATTCTTGAACCATTTACAAACATCACAGCACTCACTTCAGGCATGTTTACATTCGATTCTGCCCACTCTATTGCCTTTTGCAACCAACCTGCACTTGTTTTTAAAGTCTTCAACATAACAACCATCAGGGTTAATCCGAACCTGCAAACCCTGCTCAATCATCTGGCCAAATAAATCCAAATTCTTTGTTATGTTCGGAACATGAAGTACATCTGCAAGGTACTTCACTTTGCCATCCTGCATAGACAATGGCACATCTCCAACATGGGCAATTGGATGAGCAGTGTCATCCCTTATTTCCACAAAACCTGGTCTTTTAAGGTTTTTCATCTCCTTAAACCATGTGGTTTGAAGCACCTGAATCAACGTACCATACATCATCTTTATGTGCTGTTTCAACATTTTCAGACATGGCATTAACGACATGCTGCATTAACCACATGCTGCATAACAAGCAACCTTTCATTATCCTCATTGTTTTTGCTCGAGGATGCATAGTCGTTTTGCTGTAATTTTCCATTTTTTCATGTCAACCTGGTTCTTATAAAATAATCTGCCTGCACATGTCCAGGCTTACCATAATAATATTAAGAGACTAAGGTTGAGTAGAAGTGTGTGGAGAGGAGAGACTCAAAAAGTACAAGAATAATATCTTGCTTATTAAGTTGTTTATGCATACAACTAGGCCTTTGAGTAGAAGGGTGAGAGAAGGGTGTGAGTGTGAATGGACTTGAGGTCCACTTGTTCACCTATTTAAAGGTGAGGCCATGAGGCATTTTGTATGAGAGCAAGGCCTAGTTGTATGCAGAAACAACTTAATAAGCAAGATATTATTCTTGTACTTTTTGAGTCTCTCCTCTCCACACACTTGATCTAGCATGAGCACCACGTTTTCTCACCCTTCTACTCAACCTTAGTCTCTTAATAAATAAAAGCTTCCACGTGTATCATTATATTACCTTTGCCAATTTCCATGACCTCTTTGACTCCCCCTACCTCTGAATTGGCCTCTTCCACCTGCGTGTTGTTGTTGTTGTGAATTCTGAGACTGTTGTTGTTGTTGTTGTTGGTGCTGGCCATAATTCTGATTACCTGTTCGGCCACCTCCTTGGCCGCGTCCACGGCCTCCTCTTCCTCATCCTCTTCCTGAACTTATGTAGAAGACCTGTTGCTCTGAACTGTTTTTGTTTTGTGAAGACTGTTGGTCTTCACCCAAGCTCTCCTCTTCTATAATCAGCATAGACACCAAATCTGTGAAATTGGGAATGTTTTCCCGAGTTTGAATAGACGTCTTGAATGCTTTGTATTATGGCCCGAGACCATGTAGACAGACTTCCACCTTATCATCATCATCTACTGAAACACCAATAGATACAAGGGATTCCACAATACCCTTGATCTTCAATGCATAGTCATTCATAGACATACTCTTTTTCTCCACAGTATGAAGTTCATTCTTTAACTGTATCTTTCATGCCTTGGTATTCGTTTCATAGAGTTTTACCAAGGTGTCCCACACCTTGGTATTCGTTTCATAGAGTTTTACCAAGGTGTCCCACACCTTCTTGGGGGACTTGGCATCCTGTATGTGCCCAATCATGGTGTCTTGTATATTGATAGAGAGCCAGTACATAACTTTTCTGGCTCCTTGGTTTCAATCCTTGAATTCTTTCACATCTGCAGCAGCCGGATTGATCTCCGGTATCTCCAGTGCCTCTTCATGCTCACCTTCTATGTAGTCCCAGTAACCCTTTCCCATCAGGAAATTTGTCAACTTGAACCTCCAAGCATGGAAGTTGTTCTTGTCAAGCTTCTCAGTAGCAATCTGGTTTATGCCATCATTTGACATCTTGCCAGACACACAAATTTACCAAAAACAGCACTCTAATTTGTCCTACACAAACTGTTATATTTTCTGTAGCCGTACTGTACTACACTCAAATTTCACAACTAGTGACCTCAATGTGCATACATACACCCAGTGGCAACTGTTTGACCTCCTTGCAGCACACACAATGTCTGCACAACCAATCTGTCTTCCTATAGCTCTTTAAACAGAGTTTTATATAGAATCGATAACTTACACACAGTGCTCGAAATCGCTTACTTTTTGAAAAATGGAGGTCCTAACGCGCCTGAAACGCATTTTCGGCCCAAAAAATGCTATCCAATAAGACAATAATATAGTTGCCCTATAGCTTTACTCCCACGAAGAAAGCTCCTCAATCAGAGATCGTTTGCCGGTGCCTCCCGTAGAGCTCCCGACAAGGGTGTAGTCACCAACACAAATAGGGAAGAGTAGATGAACCTCTTACCCTCGTACCGCTTCATGTGCTTCTCTTGCTTCCAGCTCAGCCCTTAGCATGAACCAAGCTCTGATACCATGAAAAGATGCAGGGGAGAAGAGAGCTTAAGCTCTTGCAAGCACACACACACTCACAAAACCCTAAAAGAGAACACACAAGGTGAGAGGCTGAAAATCTTCTTCTTCTTCACACAACATTCCAACACACCATATACAAAGATAAGAGTACACACAATATGAAAAGGTACTCAACCAAATACATACTAGGGTTCTCTATAGTGTGAACCCAACTAAATGAGCTGGCGCTATCACTATGCCCGTCTCAAGAATGGCTATCACACAGCTTGTCATCCCACTGGCCGCATATCACCCATCATCTCACCAACCATGCCAGTGGTGTAAGTGTGGGGCCTATCCCGCAGGCCAGGTCATCAGTGTCCACCACCTCACTAGATGAGCTCGATATCTCAACAGTGAGGTCCACGACAATAGAAACACTGAAGTGTTCGATTAATTGCCTCCTGAGTAGCTTCTACCCTTTGGACTGTTTTTTTTGTGCATGGAAGATGGAGGTTTTGAGTCCATTGTGGATGAAGTGGGACACTTTTTAGTATCATGGTCAAAGGTTTTACAATATATGTAGTATAGAAGAACAGGTGCCTTATATGCACAATGAGGATTGGGATGGTCGTAGTGATTGCATTCAACACAAGGCATTTCTCTCCTCATGTTTAGAGGCATTAAGGATGTTTGGGTTTGAAGGTTTTCATCCTCTCTTAGAGATGTTTGGTACTGTAAGGTTTTAAGCAAGGCTGCATATGATTCCGGGAATGTCAATTCTAAGATCGATCTTTCTTTTGCCATTGCTTCACTTGGTTTAGATGAGGAACACCTCATAGCATGATCATCTTCTAGCATGTTGTCATCTAAATGTATTGCTTCTTTGCAACATTGATCGAATGTTTTCGGATTGGATACAATGATCAAGTTGTGTAAGTTGTTATTCTTCAAGCCCATCATGAAACATCTCCTCAATTGAACATCGTTTAATTTTTCCCATAACTCACAACGTGAGTCTAAGAGTTTTATTCGAAGGATAAAATCTCTAATGGATTCATTGGGTTGACGCTCAATTGAATAGAGTTCTGTTGTTGCTGCACTCCACCGATCACCTTGTCTGGAAAAGCCATGTATAAAGACTGATTTCAAGGTTTTGAAGTTGGTCTTGATCACCGACATCAATGCGATAAACCATCGACTAGCTTTTCCCTCTAAGCATAAGTTCAACACATGTACCTTAGTGGGACAGTTGGGATTTCCAAAGGCTTCACATCTCTGTTCAAACATTTTAATGAATTGAACCAGGTCTGTTGTTCGATCATATTTGCCCATAGTTTTGGAAATTTATACGGCCGTATTTCTGTATGAATCACTGAGGCCGTATGTGAGTGCTCTTGTTGGAAGAGACTTAGTGAGTCCTTGGGCCACCCCCCTTCCTAGACTAGTCAATATGTCCAAGGTGTGGGCATCCAAGAAAGGGTTGGTACTTATAGGATTTGCGAGAATGTTAGGCAAGGGACCAAAGCTCGGTGGGATCAAAGTCATAGGGAGTGTAAAACTTGATGACACGCTTGTTATAGGCATGGCCAATGGCATGGGGAGGTGAATTGGTAGCATAGATCTCAATGGCTCAAAGATGACAGCCATTGGGTTTAGTCCTTGTGTGATCCGTGGTACTCCCTCTATCATGGCCATGTGTCCGAGTGCCTAAATGCTTCTTAATGCTCGTAATTACAGTTTTTTTTTTGCTTTTTATACTTTCCCACAGCAGCCCGTACAGCCTCAAGAGGCTTGGCGTACTCTTCGTTGGATCAAACAGGTGTCGGTTTGCCCTAATTAGCTTAGGTGCTATACACACGTGAACGATCTCTGAGATATTTTTTCAGAAAAAGCGTATGCTAGGAACTTCCCAGATGGAAGAGGAGGTCCTAAAACCTATTTTCCATTACTGTCTCAAGACGAAAAATTTTCTCGAGAATTTTTTTACCTGTTTCGCAGCACATTTTTTAGGGTGTTTCAAAAAAGGAATTTTGAGAACTCTATATGAGGGAGTTGTAGTATTTTTGGTGTACTATAACTTTATTTCCCTGAGTCGTCCGTTATTTTGTCATTTAGACCCTCAAAAAGTAGCCCGTTGTGGGTCGTCGTCATTCTTGCACTAATTTTTACAATTTTTCATGGTTTTTGGGCTGTTTTTGCCTCGATTTTCAGGTCGAATTTTGAGACTGTTGGTCGGAGGCCAAAATGTCGATTTTGACTTCGAAAGATCAGTCCAAAGTCGAAGAGCTCGATGTCAACTTTTTGATGAGTCCTAGAGTGCCTTCATCGAATATACAAATTAGGAGTTACGGACCTCCCAACAGGGGTGGTTTCCAGACGGGACCCTTTTTTTGGGCCGAACGGACCCCTTTTCACGCCGTGAACTAGACTTCACGGAATATTAAATTCGACTTTTTTTTGCGTGAAACCTAGGCTTTCAACCGGAGTCCACAGAATATTAAATTCAATTTTTTATTTTTTTCGCGTGAAACCTTAGGCTTTCATGCTGTGAAACACTGAGTGTGTTTCACGCCATGAACCAGACTTCAAAGAATATTAAATTTAATTTTTTATTTTTTTCGCGTGAAACCTTAGGCTTTCATGCCGTGAAACACTAAGTGTTTCACGCCATGAACCAGACTTCATAGAATATTAAATTCGATTTTTCTTTTAACACCTGAACTTTCACAGTGGACCTTTTCACGGCTTGGGTGTTCACGCCGGACCTTTTCATGCCCTGGCTTTTCACGGCCTGGCTTTTCATGGCTTGGCTTTTCACACCGGACCTTTTCACGCCTAGGCTTTTCACGTCGGACCTTTTCACAGCCAGGCTTTTCACGCCGAACCTTTTTCACGGCTTGACTTTTCACGCAGAGCTTTTCACGGCTTGACTTTTCACGTAGACCTTTTCACAGCTTGACTTTTCACGCAGACCTTTTCACGGCCTGTACTTTCACGGGCGGACCTTTTCACTTTTTTTTTTGGAGTCTAGTGAGAAATACAAATTTTCCTTTTTTGGGGAGGAATATTTTTTGAATTTAAAATGAAAGGGGTATGGGCATTTTCCCAAATAAGTAAGTGGGAATCAAAAAAGACAACCTTTTAATGACACCCCTTACACCCTTCATAAATGACCCCCAAAATAGATAAATTTGACAACTCATGAGCATCTACTCATTGAATTCTCATTAGCCTTAATGAGTTGTGTAAAAAAGTGATTAAAGATTAATCCAAGATTAATTCGTTCACTAATCTTTCACTCTTTTACATTAATCAAGGACTCTAATTAACCATTAATCTCTAATTAATGGTTCACACAATTGAGCACATCATTGGATAGAGCAAGGGAAACCTAATCTTTGTGCATCAACAATGGTGTAAATTAATCTAAAATAGGGGATTAATTAGACTCTTAATTATAGTCTCCTCTTTTAAGGTAAAATTAAGCAAAGAGAGTCAAATTTCTCCAATTGATCCAAACATTTATGTGATTAGGTGTTTTGATATGCTCTCAAAACACTTAAAAACCTCAATTTTGACTATTCATATGATCAATTTAGAACCCAATTAACACATTTTCTAATTTTTTGGCCTCTTGGATAAGATTAATCAAAAACCAGTCCATTAAGAGAAATTAGTCAAATTCAAGGGTTTTTTAATGATTTTAATAAGAATTTTTTTGAAAGATTAAGCTACTCCTAATGCTTGCTAACACTCTAATCCAAATAATTTCAACAAATAACACACAATTAAACTATAATTAATGATCTTAGATCTATGTTTAAACTAAAGAGAGCTAACATTCACTAAGAAATGCATTCTCTTGCGTTGTTTGATGCAATGGATGCAAACTAAGCCTGATACAAACTATGTGCAAGCTCTAAGAACATTGTTTGATGCAATGGATGCAAACTAAGCTTAATACACACTATGTGCAAGCTCTAAGAACATGAAAAACCACAAAAACAACAACAAAAAAAATAAATTAATCTAAAAATTAAGCAAAAAAAATAAATTAATCTAAAAATTAAGCAAAAAGCATTCTTTTAAAAAATCAAAAAGAGAGCTATTCTATACCAAATCTCACACAAATCACCATCAAATCCACGTCTTTTTCATGGAAACCCGTTAATCAAGATGATCGGCAATGGGTTATGCATAGATTAGAGGCAAAACGATGGAAAAAGCCAAGGGATGGTTCCTCGGTAGTAGCGGCGCCAAAAATGTTATGGCTCACCCTAACCCTCCTCAAAACACATCCAAAAATGTTATGGCTCACCCTAACCCTCCTCAAAACACATCCAAAAAGAGATTAACTAGTGAGCTGCAACTTTCGTGAGGATCTTTCCACAATGGCCGAGCTCATAACCCTTGAGGTCTCCAAGCTCTACAACTCCTTGAGAGGAAGTAATTCCACTGTGTCTCCCCGTGAGCATTGTCACACCACCACATTGCACTATGGGTCCTCGTCCCTCCTCTCACCTCACTTCACTCACACACACTCACTAGCATGCAATAGGGAGAGAGATTAGCAAAAGGATTAGCAATAGCAAGACTCAATTACACAATGGGAGAGTATGATGTATTATGAGAGAAATTCACTTATATACATGGCCATAAGTGTTCACTCTCACTTAAACTGTGGGCCTAAACTGTGGGCCAACCGGGCACTTTAGGCTCATAAGAGGCCTAATGCTATTACAATGATTACTCTCATAATATATCCATGAAGTACATCACTTAGGACTTTATCCTAACTTTCTACCACACGCTCTTGAAAGCGAGAATCACCATAAATACTTTGTCACACCATTACGGGCGCCCGTCCAAGTTGTAGCTTTAGACACTATTGCTTCATATCTTGAATGTATGACACTTTGGTGTATCTACCGTGACTCTTTGATGTAAGATAATGGTGGTAGCTCTTGTTAATCCTAGAATTGGATTAACAGAATTAGAAAATAGAATGCACCACAATCATACCAACATACCATAGTGATACATTCACGACTTTGTGTGTGACTTCCAGTATCCCGCCACATCGCAAAACACGTAAATCAACTGCATCTAAGCTGGTAATAAGCCTACTTCCCCGAATTGTAAATTCCATATTAAGGAGTGCAATACTCTCCAACTCCCTTAATTCTCTGACATTTTCTACTTCAATAATGTTAATTTCTCTACGAATCCTGTTGGATTCTTCGCCTATATCATCATCTACTAGATCATTAGAAAAATTCACACCATCACTGGCAGAACCAAAGGGTTATGCCTCTAGTTGTGGTTGTGCCTCCGATTCCGGTTGTGCGTGAGGTTCTAGTTATGCGGCATCTTGCTGTGGACGGCGGCTAGTCTTGTGCTTCTGCTCTTCTCTGAGTTCGAGAACGAGTGTCCCTGTTATGACCACCATGAGTGTTCTCAATTGGCCTTGCACGAGGATGGAGGGGCGAGACCGTCAGGATCTCCAACATGCGACAATCGCTCTAAGTACCAAGCGAAATGGGGCTTGTAGGATGTCATAAGCCTTCTATCGCTTAGTACTGACCCCATGAGCCAAAAGATCACAAAAGGTTGTCAGTTCCAAGCGACATGGAGCCAACAGGATGCCAACAAACTTCCTATCGATTAGTACTAACCCTGTGATAAAAATGACCGCAAGGGGTCAGTACCAAGCAAAATGGGGCCTCTAGGATGCCAACGAGACTCGCATCACTTGTTAGTGACCCCACAAGAAAAATAACCGCAAAAGATGGTCAGTAGCAAGCGGTATGGGGCCTACAGGGATACCAATGAGACTCTTGTTTTGGTATTGACCCCATGAGAAAAGTGTCCCAAGGGAAGTCAGTACTAAGAAATATGGGGCCAACATGATGCCCACAAGCCTCCTATTGCTTGGTACTGACCATGTGAGAGCAAAGTGACCACAAGGGAGACAGTACCAGCAAAATGGTGCATGTCAACAAGACTCGCGCTTGGTACTAACCCCATGAGAAAAATGACCGTAAAAGGGGATCAATACAAGCGATATAGGGCCTTCAAGATGCCAACAAGACTCGTGTCACTTTGTACTAAGCCCATGAGCAACGTATCCCAAGGGGAGTTAGTACAAGGTGATATGGGGCCAGTACGATGCCCACAAACCTCCTATCGCTTGGTACTGACCCCTTGAGAAAAATAACCTCAAAAGGGGGTCAATATATTAAGGATGCCAATGAGACTCGTGTCACTTGGTGCTCACCCCGTGAGCAACATGATCCTAAGGGGGTTCGATACCAAGCAATATGGGGCCAGTAGGATGCCAATGAGCCTCCTATTGCTTGGTGCAGAACCTGTTAGCAATAGAGAGCTCGCATTGTCTCAGAACATGGTATCTCCATAGATGACAGCAAGGTGCGACTCATTCTTAAGCTACCACCCCCTACCAACTTCAAAGGAGTCCAGTGATTCATGGGACATGTCAGTTGTTACTAGTGTTTCATCTTTATGTATGCTGACATAGCTCGACCCCTTTACAGACTCTTGAGGATTTTTGAATGGACAATGGAGTGCCAACAAGCATATGACAGCCTGAAAAAGACATTGGGCACTCCCATTTTAAGATCCCCTAATTGGAAAATTATATTCCATGTCCACATAGATACCTCCGCCTTTACAATTGGTTGTGTGCTGGCTCAACCTAGAGAAAACAATAGGGATTTCCTTGTTTGATTTGCAAACAAAGAAAAATGAAACTATACCACCATGGAAAGAGAAGGGTTGGCCATGGTCTATACTATTAAAAAGTTTTGCCATTACCTTTTGGCAACTAAATTTATGTTCTTTATAAACTATCAAGCTCTTCTTTATCTAGTAAACAAGCCTTGTGCCACTGGCAGAATCACCTGATGGCTCCTAATTTTGCTAGAATTTGATTTTACCGTCACATTACCTAAAGGCTCCCATGTATTGGCCGACCATATGATGCACATACCTAATGGAGAGCCATCAGTGGGTGTTGATGACAACTTACCATATGTCGCCTTGTTCTAGCTATGTTTGATTCCTGAACTGGGGAGAGGAAGTTGCACACTTCCTAGCTAATGGCCTACCCACCAAAGCACCAATCAACAAGGATCGGGCAAGATGCCTCATCAAAAAAGTCCCCCCCATGAGTTGATTGCAGGGCAACTCTACAAACAAGGAAAGGGTGGAATCATGAGATGCTATGTTTGTGAGGACGAGTACGTCTCTACGTCTCTATTTTAGAGCAGGCCCATTCTAGAGTCACAAGCAAATATTTTGCGCAAATACCCTTGCTCGAAAGATCCTACTGGCAGGCATGTGGTGGCCAACCTTGTTTAGAGATGCCACTAAATACGTCAAACAATGCGAGAGTGCCAACAATCAGTGATTCCACACAATAAGGACAAAATGCCCCTATACCATGTCATGTCCTTATTACAACCTTTTGAGAAATGGGGCATTAATTTCATGGGACCAATTAGTTTGGTTGCTCGATACACCCAAGCCCGGTACATCATGTGGCCATGGACTATTGCACAAAATGCGTCAAAGCTAGGGCTACAAGAAAAACCGACTCTAGGTCCAATGCCAAATTTCTTTACGACTGGATTATCACTCGCTTTGGGTGCCCCTAGAGCTTGTTAGTGACAATGGCAGCCACTTCATTAATTAAGTAATACAATTCTTGCTACAAGACTTCTTGGTCACGCATCAAAAATCTTCACCCTATTACCCCCAAGCCAATGGCCAAGCAAAAATCACAAACAAGACCCTGTGCACTATCTTGACCAAGACCGTAGAGGCGAGTCACCAACGACTGGGAACAAAAGTTGCCAGCTGCACTCTGGGCTTATTGCACCGCATATAAACTTGCAATTAATATGACACGCTTCAATGTAACATATGGAACTGAAGTGGTTATACCTATAAAATTCTTGGTGCCAAGCTTAAGAGTGGCTATACAGGAAAGGCTCACTGGCAATGTCCTAAGCAATCGGCTCTTCAAGCTAGAGAAACTAGATGAAATGTGTCTAGATGTGTATGGAATGATTGTTGAAAAACTAAGACACAAGCAGTGGTTTGATGACTAGCTCAAGGACAAGGAGATGAACAAGGGGGTATGGTCCTCCTCTACAACACTAAAAACCACAAGAAAAAACTTCAATATAGAGGACTAGGACTTTTCCTAAGTGACTGAAATAACCCCACAAGGGGAAATGTGCATTGAAACTCTTGACGATGTCGAGATGGTCGGTCATGTCAATAGTAGCAAACGCTACTATAGCCCACTCACATAGAACACCTTAAGGGCCATTCATGATGAGATGAAAAAAACAACACAACGTGAAGCCAAGGAACGATAAGCAAAACTTAGAGGCCAATAAATCGTAGTAAACATGGCCTAGGTAGAGGACTGGGAAGTGAAAGTTTCTCTCTTGTGGTTAGTAGGAGTGACCATTCTGACAAGTTTCACACAAAAACTAGCACTTGTTCATAACGGGTGCTAACCATGATGTAATGTCCTATGATGGCATTCTCTCGGGAGGCCAACCTTACTACCCACCCTAGCCACGACACTATTGTTGCTTTGCATTTTGTTCAATGCTTAGGTGTTCTCACCATTCTATTTCACATTGGAAATAACCCCTTGGAAGGTAAGTTCTATGTCATGCATGTAGGAACAATGCAAGAAGAGATCCTTCTGGGGACGAGGATGGATGGGACACAACCGGTGTCATATTGATTGGGACGCAAGGAGGGCCACACCACAAC
This sequence comes from Cibotium barometz, assembly GCF_041138505.1. NCBI lineage: Eukaryota > Viridiplantae > Streptophyta > Polypodiopsida > Cyatheales > Cibotiaceae > Cibotium > Cibotium barometz. The sequence continues at coordinate 45,271,383 of NC_141072.1, forward strand.
TGGCCTCAGGGAAAGTTACTGTCCTTATGATGATAAATGAAGAGCTAGAGTTGCCAATCTCACCTCCACCGGGTGACCAATCCTCTACACCAACCACAATCACCCTACTTACCAAAACAAACATAGAAACATGCCAGCCAAAAAGAGGCCTCTCCTTCACCAAGATACCCCATCCACTCAAAGAGCCCCATCTGCACCCAGCTCTGTAGCAAGTCAAACCTCACTAACCGAGCCTACTAACACCACTAACTACCAACAGGCAACAGCTCGCCACCATTCCACCCAACCCAATTGATTCTCACTGTTGGGTGCCCAAAAAGATCCTCGTTGTCCAAAATTATTATGAGGTTGCTAACACCCTATGGATCCCCCAAAGATCTAACCTTTCCCCTCAAACCTTGGCAAAACCCAAATTCTCCGATATCTCCTCATATTGGCCAAACCTCATGATGTTGACCTCTGATAAGGTAGCCACAAGCCCACAAGGTCAGGAAGAACCTTTGGCGAAGGCCCTCACCGCTGCAAAATAGTCGTCTCCTCAATCCGCAACTACTTATTGGTGGGTACCTAAACCTCTTCTCACTGCCCAAAAGTTAAATGAAGGAAATTGGCAAATCTGGTTACCCACGACTGTCGCCATGCACCCGCCCTGCCCCTAAGCTCACGGTACCACAACACATCCACTGGAGGCCAAAGCTAGCCCCAGCTTGTTGCCACCAAGAGCACCTTGCAATATAAGGGGAAAGCAAAGATCCAGGAAGAAGCCACGACCACACAAATACCCAAGGCTCAAATCAAGTCATTTATCTCATCATTCATCAAGGGCTGAAGCTGCACTATCTCCACTAGTGATATCCCATCAACCTCGGCTACCCTGCCTGCGCTTATCATCTGACTCCCCTGATACATCCCTACTCAACCTCTTGCCTCTCCAACCCTTCATTATCCAATAGATCCCTCTCCTATGAAGCACCAAGGCTTCACGCAATGAGCTGACAACCTTGCCCAAACCCAATTAGACCCGCCTTCTCGCTATCGCCAATTGCACAAGAAGTCAGTACAAAACCCATAATGGGGTGCGGACCATGTAGTCTTAGGGTACAAAACTTATTTATAGGGTACCCAAAAAAAACTCTAAGTCAAAGTGAATGGCCATTCATTCATCAAGCCATGGCCATTCGTTCATCAAGCCATGGCCGTTCATTGGTCAACAATCCATAGTCGTTCCTTCCTGAAGCCACAACCATTCCTTGATGAAGCCACGATCATTCCTCCAACAAGGAACGCCCATTCCTCTATGAATCCACGGGCGTACCCTCCTTGAAAACCTATATAAGGGCCCACCCCCATCAAAATCTCTCCTGAATTTGCACTCAACTTGCCATTCTGATCCAATGGCACTGAGATAGGCTTACAGCCTGTCATACCATACTTGGACATGTCCAAGCCATACTGTCTCTGCAGTAATCCAATACCATGTGGTGACCTATATAAGGGCCCACCCCCATCAAAATCTCTCCTGAATCTGCACTCAACTTACCATTCTGATCCAATGGCACTGAGAAATACCATGTGGTGACCTAATCACCTCAATGCTGCCCAAGAAATATCTGAGCTCCCCCAAATCCTTCATCTCAAACTTTTGTCTAAGCAAGATCTTTACATCAAAGATCTCTGCATCATGGTCCCCCATAATGATCAGGTCATCTACATAGATGACAACAAGCACAACCCCTCTATCACTGTGTCTCACATGCAGAGAGGAATCTGCATTTGCTACATGATGAAAGCCAATAGTGACAAGATATTCAAAAATCTTATCAGACCATGCTCTTGGTGCATGTTTTAAGCCATACAAGGCTTTCTTCAACCTGTAAACATGCTCGGGGTGACTCACATCCTCATAACCAAGTGGCTGCAACATATACACCTCTTCCTGCAAATCCCCATGCAAGAATGCATTCTTTACATCCATCTGATGTAAAGACCATTGCTTTGACACAGCCACTGCTACTATCACAACTCTCACTGTTGCCATCTTGGCAACTGGGCTGAAAGTTTCCTCATAATCAATGCCATATGTTTGCGTATATCCTTTGGCTACCAATCTAGCCTTGCACCCGCTTATGCTTCCATCACTGTTATGTTTTACTTTGTACACCCACTTGCATCCAATGGCTTTCTTGCCTTCAAGCAATTGCACTAAATCCCAAGTCTTATTTCCATATAGTGCATCCATCTCCTCATCCCGATAGCTTTCTCCCAACACACATTTCCAACAGCCTCATCAATGCATGTGGGCTCTACAACATGTACAACTTTTGCCATGTATACATAGTGATGTGCCACATAACCATCATAGGTGAACCTCTGCATAGGATTCTTCACTCTCCCAGATCTTTGTAGCTTTGCATTCATGGCTTCCATAGCCTTCTTTACACCAGGTGTTCTCATAGCTAGTATCCCAAGATCCTCATCAAGGCTCATCTCTGAGCCACTAGACTCTCCATCAACATGAGAATACCCTGTAGAAATGTTAGGCATACTAAGGGGCTCAACCACTTTCTCTTTGCCTTTATGTGATGTACTAATCACATTTGCAGGACTAGTATTATGACGCAACCTGCCACTCCATGGTCCATCAACTGAACCACTAGATGAGGACTCTCTTGGTCTACTCAAAGACTGTGATTGCTGACTTGTGTTCTGTGCAACCACATTTCCACTCACATCAGCCCCAACAGCTTCTTTTTCAGCAGCATACCAACTGCTCATCTCATCAAAAACAATATCCCTACTTACCCTCAACTCAGCAGGGTTATAACACCTGTATCCCTTTTGCTCAAGGGAATAGCCAATAAACACACATTTTTCAGCTTTTGGATCCACCTTAGTTTTCTCAGCTCATCTGGCACATGCACATATGCAATGCATCCAAAGACTTTCAGGTGAGACAAATCAAGTTTTCTGCCAGTAAACCTCTTCTCTGGAGTTACATCATGTATGGCTGCAATTGGCGTCCTGTTCATGATGTAAACTACTTTAAAAACAGCCTCAGCCTAATAGCTATGCGGCATATTCTTCTCTCCCATCAATGCTCGCGCAATTTCAGTAATGTGCCTGTTTTTCTGCTCAGCAACTCCATTTTGCTGCGGAGTGTATCTGCATGTAAACTGTCTTTGAATACTATTCTTCTTTAATTATTCAGAGAACTCATTGGAGAAGTACTCTCCCCCTCCATCTGCCCTTAGGTACTTTACATGTTTCCTTGTTTGCTTTTCAACCATAACTCTGAAATTTTGAAAATGAGTGAACACCTCACTCCTCCTTCATGAAGTATACCCACACTTTCCTTGTGTGGTCATCAATAAATGTCACATAATACCTGCAACCTCCCATAGACATGGTCTTCATAGGACCCCATACATCTGAATGCACAACATCTAGTGCATTTCTGCTCACATTTCTGTCACTCACGTGGAAAGACATGCTTTGTTTGCTTTCCAAATTGGCATGCTTCACATATTTTCTGCATACCTTCAACTTTAAACTTTGGTAGCCCTATCACAATTCCTTTAGTCTGCATAGACTTCATTCTTTACACATTCACATGTCCAATTCTTTTATGCCAAATATCTGTGTTTGCAACAATTCCTGAACCATTTGCAAACATCGCAGCACTCACTTCAGGCATGTTTACATTCAATGTAAACATTCTACCCACTCTATTGCCTTTTTCAACCAACCTGCACTTGTCTTTAAAGTCTTCAACATAACAACCATCAGGGTTAAACCGAACCTGCAGGCCCTGCTCAATCATCTGGCCAACTGAAACCAGATTCTTTGTTATGTTGGGAACATGAAGTACATCTACAAGGTACTTCACTTTGCCATCCCGCATAGACAATAGCACATCTCCAACATGGGCAATTGGATGAGCAGTCTCATCCCCTGTTTCCACAAAACTTGGTCTTTCAAGGTTTTTCATCTCCTTGAACCACTCCCCATGACTTTTCATGTGGTTCGAAGCACCTGAATCAACGTACCATACATCATCTTTGTGTGCTGCTTCAACATTTTCAGACATGGCATTAACGACATGCTGCATAACAAACAATCTTTCATTATCCTCATTGTTTCTGCTCAAGGATGCATAGTTGTTTTGCTGCAATTTTCCATTTTGCATGTCAGTCTACTTCTTATAACAATCTGCCTGCACATGTCCAGGCTTAGCACAATAAAAGCATCCACGTGTATCATTATACTGCCTTTGCCAATTTCCACGACCTCTTTGACTCCCCCTGCCTCTGAATTGGCCTCTTCCACCTGCGTGTTGTTGCTGTTGTGAATTCTGGGACTGTTGTTGTTGTGAATTCTAGGACTGTTGTTGTTGCTGCTGTTGGCCATAATTCTGATTACCTGTTCGGCCACCTCCTTCACCGCGTCCATGGCCTCCTCTACCTTGTCCTCTTCCTGAACTTGTGTAGAAGGCCTGTTGCTCTGAATTGTTTTTGTTTTGTTAAGATTGTTGGTCTTCACCCAAGCTCTTCTCTTCTATAATCAACATAGACACCAAATCTATGATATTGGGAATGTTTTTCCGAGTCTGAATAGACGTCTTGAATGCCTTGTATTGTGGCCTGAGACCATGTAGACAGACTTCCACCTTATCATCATCATCTACTGAAACACCAATAGATACAAGGGATTCCACAATACCCTTGATCTTCAATGTATAGTCATTCACAGACATACTCTTTTTCTCCACAGTATGAAGTTCATTCTTCAACTGTATCTTTCATGCCTTGGTATTCGTTTCATAAAGTTTTACCAAGGTGTCCCACGCCTCCTTGGGGGACTTGGCATCGTGTATGTGCCCAGTCATGGTGTCTTGTATACTGATAGAGAGCCAATACATAACTTTTATGGCTCCTTGGTTTCAATCCTTGAAGTCTTTCACATCTGCACCAGTCGGATCCAGTGCCTCTTCATGCTCACCTTCTATGTAGTCCCAGTAACCCTTTCCCATCAGGAAATTTATCAACCTGAACCTCCAAGCATGGAAGTTGTTCTTATCAAGCTTCTCAGCAACAATCTGGTTTATGCCATCATTTGACATCTTGCCAGACACACAAATTTACCAGAAACAGCACTCTGGTGGTTTGTCTTGCACAAACTACTGTATTTTCTGGAGCGGTACTGTATTACACTCAAATGTCACAACCAGTGACATTTGAGTGTATTTTCTGCAGCGGTACTGTATTACACTCAAATGACACAAACCAATGACCTCAATGTGCATACATACACCCAATGGCAACTGTTGACCTCCTTGCAGCACACACAATGTCTGCACAACCAATCTGTCTTCCTGCAGTTCTCAAAACAAAGTTCTACAGAGAATCGATGACTTACCTGTAGTGCTCAAAATCGCCTGCTTTCCAAAAAATGGAGGTCCCAATAATGCACCCAAAATGCGTTTTCGACACCAAAAATACTGTCCAATCAGACAACATAGTTGCCCTATAGCTTTACTCCCGCGAAGAAAGCTCCTCAATCAGAGATCATTTGCCGGTGCCTCCCGTAGAGCTCCCGACGACAAGGGTGTAGTCGCCAACACAAATAGGGAAGAGTAGATGAAGCTCTTACCCTCATACCGCTTCCTGTGCTTCTCTTGCTTGTAGCTCAGCCCTTAACATGAACCAGGCTCTGATACCATGAAAAGATGTAGGGGAGAAGAGAGCTTGAGCTCTTGCAAGCACACACACACTCACAAAACCCTAAAAGAGAACACACAAGGTGAGGGACTGAAAATCTTCTTCTTCTTCACTCAACACTCGACACACCATATACAAAGATAAGAGTACACACAATATGAAAAGGTACTCAACCAAATACTTACTAGGGTTCTCTATAGTGTGAACCCAACTAAATGAGCTGGTGCTATAACTATGCCAATGGCTGTCACACAGCGTGTCATCCCACTAGCTGCATATCACCCATGATCTCACCAACCATGCCAGTGGAGTAAGTGTGGGGCCTATCCCCCAGGCGGGTCATCAGTGTCCACCGCCTCACTAGATGAGCTCGATATCTCAACATATTACAGATAGCCTTGTTATCTGGCCATTGTGGACCCTTCTATAGTCACCCGCCTGGAGCAAATAGGGCTCTGCAAAATGCCCACTATGTAGCCATGGGGGTTGGACCTGCTAAACTGCCTCTTTGCATAGAGACTTACAATACCAACCATACATGGCAAGTCCTAGACAACGAGGGCACTCCCCACACTGTCCACCTCCTTAGCCTTGATCTTGTCAGGGAGGCACTCCACCTTAGCCTTGATCTTGTCAGGGATGCACTCCACCTCCCCAAAATTGAGCAATCACATGTGTGACATAATAATGTCATGCATCACATACGCAACGTCTTCCAGGGCCAACCACCAAGGACAGAGTGAAGTGGCAGAACCTCACTCGCTACTAGGAGCTTGTCATGCCCACATGTACCCTTTCTTTCCTCCTCACTATGCACTAGGTAGACATGTTTAAGAGATGTAACCTGTCGACTCTCGCCCGATCCAAAGGCATCACACAATCAATTGGGTAGTAGAGTGCCTACACAAGGAACTCACATTCGAACTCATGGGTGAGTAACCAATTTGGTGATGACCATTCCTCTATATTTGGATGGAGTACTGCAAAGCCCTTTGAAACCTTTGCATGAATCCAGCTTACCTCCCCATCCGTCGCCGCTAGGCCTGGGACTTGTATTGCATTGAGCAAAAGGAGAACTTCAAGATCCAATTCAACTTTCCATGGTTCTCCCCTCTTACATTCTGAAGCCCATGCACAGAAGAAAGCATACTCGCTCAAATGCATGTTTTCATCGGGAAATACGATCAGGTGCTGGATCCTGCAATCGTTGCCACCATATGTTTCTTCAACCTCATCATCACCCTTTGGGAAACATTCCCACAATGGCACAATTATCATGAAGGAGCTTAAGGCCTTGCCTTCGACCTCAACAAAGGCCCCACCGTGAAGCAGCCCTTCGAGTGGATGCCCGCCGGTGTCTCCAAACATTCGAAGACATGATGGAGATGGCATTCTGGATGAGCTACAAGGCCCAAGGTACAATTTTGTTTGCTCAGATTCCCTCTACTACCTTGAATTCTTCTTGCCAACTTCGAGGTGCACCTAAATTAGGGAGGGGAGTATGTTAACCACCTGGTTAACATTATTTTAAAGCGTGGTTACGCTTCATGACTCATTTTTATGTAAACCGCACTAAGCACTTCATGTAAAAGGTATATGGGATGACCGAGCTTACGAGTTGTGTAATGTCGGCCATGAGCATAAGCCTAGGTGTACATAGAGCTAGAAGAAAATTTTGGGCCTGCAATTGTTAAATGGGAGGCAGGCCATTGTAAAAAGAGAGCTAATGCATATAAGTGACTTATGAAATATGAAAAGGGACAATCCCATTATCACAATTGAGTTTTCCTCTCTCTCTCTCTCTCTCTCTCTCTCTCTCTCTCTCTCTCTCTCTCCCCCTTTTACTCTCTTGTGGGGCTATGGTGGTAAGCTTGTGCGCATGCATGCTTGCTTGATTGTGTCTGTGTGCATGTAGGCGATGTTCTCTTTGCTTGCCTCTTCTTCTTCTTCTTCTTCTTCTTCTTCTTACTCTCTCCCACCTTCACTCTTTAAAGCCATGTATAAAGGCTGATTTCAAGGTTTTGAAGTTGGTCTTGATTGCCGACATCAATGCGATGAAGGCATTGAGTAGGACTTGACCTCTCCGTAGCTCCTTCTCTCATTGCGCCTCACCTAGCTCGAGGAAAGCTCCACTTGAGTGACACAAGTGCTGGTGGAGTGAACCCCTAGCGGCTTCACATCGAGGAAAGCTCCACTTGAGTGACACAAGTGGTGGTGGAGTGAGCCCCTAGCGGCTTCACATCGAGGATTTAACCCTCATTAGGGTTGGCTAAATGCTAGTCCCCAAACCGATCCTTGCATTGTCTTTTTTCTCTTCTCTTCTCTCTCTCTTGTGTGCTTTATAGCCATGCCCCACTCTCCACTAGTGAGTCAGCTACACTGGACTTTGAGTCCACCTTTTTTTCAGGGCTTCTTCTACAAGTGAACCACCTCTCATCCAGTGAGATCCACCATAGTGTGATCAAAGCCATCCATGAGGGCTCATACCTTAATGACAAGCCACCACCATTAGCAACCCAAGAAGAGCTCACAAATCAACGACTAGAAGTACCTATCTTTGTCCTTACTCATGAGCTTATGGTAATCGGCCTATCAACAATGACTAGAAGTACCTATCTTTGTCCTTACTCATGAGCTTATGGTAATCGACCGATCAAATGATAGGAAGGACCCATCGTTGTCCTTACCTATACATGTGTGGCAATTGACCTATCAACAATAGAAAGGACCCATCTTTGTCCTTACCTATATATAAGTGGCCCTTATATCTCATATCACAAGGTAATTGCCTAGAGACCCTTAAGACTCCCTATGACACTTTAGAGATCATGTTGAAGTTGTATGAAAAGTGGAAGTCCGAGCACCCAAAACATAATACCATAGGCGGTGGCTACAAGTACACCAATCCTAGAGGTGGCTACCATAGGAGGCGGTGGTTACAAGTTGTATGAGAAGTGGAAGTCCGAGCACCCAAAACATAATACCATAGGCGGTGGCTACAAGTACACCCAAAGCATACCAGAGGCCGCTACAAGTACATTGATCCTTCATAGCATCCCTATCTTTGAGATCCCAAGATGTGGGAAGAATACATTGTTGCCCCTAGGGAGATTAGGACTAACCCAATGTACGTGCCTATGACACATTAGAGATCATGTTGAAGCTGTATGACACATTAGAGATCATGTTGAAGCTATATGAGAAGTGGAAGGCTGAGCACCCAAAAAATAATACCAAAGGTGGTGGTGGCTATAAGTACACTGATCATAGAGGTGGCTACAAATACACCCACCAAAGCATACAAGTACAAGGTGGTGGTGGCTATAAGTACACTGATCATAGAGGTCGCTACAAGTACATTGATCCCTCATAGTCCTCATCCTCAAGAAGGTGCCAAAGGACCAATGGACTTATGACTCAGTGCAAAAGCCTAGTCTTTGACCTTTTTTTTTAAAATTTTCACTAAATTAAAATAAAGGGCTCCCTTTCTTTTCATGTATCCTCCAATTTTCATAGTTATAGTAAATTTGAAAAAAAAGGGATTGCATGCCCCCTTAGACCAAAAGGGTTGACTGAGGATAAGGTTTATTCAAGAGGTGGTTCAGGTGAACTTGGAAGAGACCAAAAAGGTTGATCGAGGATAAGGTTTATTCAAGAGCATGATACTTGGCTTTACAACCACATGAGCTTCTTGAAGGACGTTGAGATGGAAATAAAAAAACATTACATCATTTACCCAACCAATGGTAAGTGATTCAAGAGTGTATCATGGATATTCTCATTAATGCATTGAAGGGTTTCATTAATGTATGTATCATTAATGTAAAGACATCAAAATTCAAGAAATTCTTGAAGAGAAATTTGCTATGGAGTCAAGTCATGGAGTATAGAAAGAAGATTATCACAAATATGGCACTCACCTATAGTTCTTGATACATATGCTTTGACAAATTTGGCAAAAACAATTCAATGAAGTCCTGATGAGGGAGAGTAAAATCCTCTTATACATTAGAGAGAGCCAAGGGTAGAACAAGCAGATAAATAAATTCATGATGTAGAGAGAGAGAGAGAGAGAGAGAGAGAGAGAGAGAGAGAGAGAGAGAGAGAGAGAGAGAGAGAGAGAGAGCCATCACAATTAGTATAGAATGTAGATAAATAAATTCATGATGTAGGTGTTGTTGAGAGAGAGGGAGCCATCACCATAAGAATCTAGATAAATAAATCCATGATGTGGGAGAGAGAGAGAGAGAGAGAGAGAGAGAGAGAGAGAGAGAGAGAGAGAGAGAGAGAGAGGACTCAGCAAAAACAACATTTCAATGTATTTTTACTGGCTGAAATTTGGAAGAACCGGCTAGAAATATATCAAGCCCTTATAAAAAACAATTCAAATTTACTAGTTTTTAGCTAAAATACCAACAAAAAATACGAATTTAGCATAGAATATATAAGCATGTCCTTATTCTGACCGGTTTTAAAAAATGCTTTTATCAAGCCCTGGAGAGAGAGGAAGGGGATTAGTATAGTAGATAAATACATTAGTGATGTAGGTGTTGTTAGAGAGAGAGGCATCACCAATGACCATTATAGATGTAGATAAATAAATGCATGATGGGGGGGGGAGAGAGAGAGAGAGAGAGAGAGAGAGAGAGAGAGAGAGAGAGAGAGAGAGAGAGAGAGCACCATCTCTATATCTCTTCTCTTCTCTATATTATCTTATCTCTATATTATCTTAAGGAAGAGTTTCACAAAGCTGCCACTTGGCAAGAATTTGGAGGTTCGAGAAGGGGAGGAGGAGGTTTGGGTAAAATTTGATTTTGGAAGCCTCAAAAGACATGCGAAGCACGGGTTCCCAACTAGTATTATCTTAAGGAAGAGTTTCACAAAGCTGCCACGTGGCAAGAATTTGGAGGTTTGGGAAGGAGAGGAAGAGGTTGGGTAGAATTTGATTTTGGAAGCCTCAAAAGACGTGCGAAGCACAGGTTCCCAACTAGTCAATAATTAATACCACCCCCCATTATTTATTATAGAATGTAAGATAAATAAATTCGTGTTCCCTTAAATCTACCAAATACATAATATGCATAAATAAATATACATTAATCTATACAAGATAAAGGAAGAGTCCCCACCCCTTTATGTGGAGAAAGGAGAGGGAGAAAAGGAGAAAGGAGAAGAGTAGACAAGTGTTTGGGGGTTTCTTTTCCACACGCCTAGATGCATTGGGGCTCACAATTAGTTGTCACCATCAAACCATTTACTCATTGAGTTTCTTTTATATATATATATATATATATATATATATAATACATTAGAAAGCAAATTGCCCATCCCTCCTCCCTCCTCCACACACACACACACATACATATCTTCTAATATTATATTATGTGCATGTGTAAGAGAGAGAATATACACACACACATATATTATGTGCATGTGCGAGAGAGAGAATATACATATACACACACACACACACGTATATATATTATGTATGTATGTGTATCTATAGGTATGTAAGCATGTATATATAAATAGATTTATATGTATGTCGACGCACACACATGTATGGTCATGCACACACAGACACAAGCACATGATACGTGTAGACACGCATACAAACATACACACTCGCGGGCATGGACACACGTGCAACACATAGAGACATGCACACTTGCACACATACTCAAGCTTGCATATACACACACATGTATACATGCACACAAGCACATAAAAACACTCACATACACAAGTACATGTGCACACAGATGGACGTGCACACTCACACACATATGCACCTGCACGTGCACACACATAGATGTACACATGAGTATATTCACATGCTCACACACACGTACATGTAGACACTCGCTATGGATACACGTACATGTAGACACTCGCTATGGATACACATAAATAAAAACATACACACCATGTACACACACACACAACAAATACACACTAACACACACACAATCAAGACACTTGCACGACACATGCACGCGTGAAGACAGTACACAATCACACATACGTGTGTATGTGCACACACAATCACATACATATGTATGCAAAAGAGAAGACAAAAGATATTGTACATAAGATATACTTATTTAAGAGTGAGCACACCTCATCATCCATCCCCACGTATTAAAATTTAATATTAATTAAAAATGTGTAAGAGTGTTTATTTATTTTATAAATGCACATGTATATATAGGTTTACGTCTCTAAATATAATATTATAGATAATATATATTTACATGTGGGTGCATGAGAGAGAGAGAGAGAGTATGTGTGTGCACGTGTGCAGCATGAGAAAGAAGTATGTTTGTGTGTGTACATGAATGTATGTAAGAGAGAGGGAGAGAGAGAGTTTTTATATGTGGGAGAGTTTGTGTGAGAAGAGAGATAGCGTGTGTGTGTGTGTGTAAGTGGAGAGAGAGAGAGAGAGAGAGAGAGAGAGAAACACAGAGAGAGATAGAGACATGGAAGTCTATGTGTAAGAGTATGTGGGGGGAAAGAGTGTGTGTTTACATTAGTACATGTGCATGTGTGTGTACGTGTGTGTGTGTGTGTGTGTGTGTGTGTGTGAGAGAGAGAGAGAGAGAGAGAGAGAGAGAGAGAGAGAGAAAGAGAGTTTCGACATTTGAGAGTGTGTGCATGTGCAAGTGCATGTGAGAAAAAGAGGGTGTGCATGTGCGTGTGTGTGTGTGTGTGTGGTGAGAGAGAGAGAGAGAGAGAAATGAAATGTTATATTAACGTCTTCAAAAGGCCAAAGTGACCTATGAGACCAAAGTTACAACCATGTGACATCTGATACACTGTTTGGAAAAGAAAAGAAAGAACTGAAGTTAAGTATCTAGTCCTACAATACATCAGTAGAGAGAGAGAGAGAGACATTACATGTAAGATGCATTTATTTGAGAGTGAGCACACCTCACCACTCATCCCTACCATTAAAATTTAATTAATTAAATATATATATATATATGTAAATCTATTTAAGTGTGTGTGTGTGTGTGTGTGTGTGAGAGAGAGAGAGAGAGAAAGAGAGAGAGAGAATAAAAAGTAGCTTTTAATAAAATATAAACAGAAATATAAATTAAATAAAAAATATATATGTATATATGTGTATACATGTGTGTGTGTGTTTTTATTGACATTTATACATACATACATGTATACATACATATGTATGTATGCATGTATATGTATATACATATATGTGTGTGTGTGTGTGTGTGTTTCAATGTGTGTGTGATATATCTATCTATATATTTAATAGTGACCACAACTTATCACCCATCTCCGCACATTAAAATTTAATCAAAATTAATTAAATTATGTTGATGTTTGTATTTATACTTTTAAATACATGTATATATGTATAAGTATATGTGTCTATGTATAGGTATATGTATCTAAAACATAATATTATATATACTATATATTTACATATGTGTATGTGTGCGTGAGATAGAGAGAGAGAGAGTGTGTGTGCATACGCACGTGTGCACGTGTGCGTGTGCGTGTGTGTGTGTGAGAGAGAGAGAGAGAGAGAGCGCTTCTATGTGGGAGAGTGTAAGAAGAGAGAGGGAGTGTGTATTTGTGTGTGTGTGTGTGAGAGAGAGAGAGGGCTTCTATGTGTGGGAGAGTGTAGAAGAGAGAGAGGGCTTCTATGTGTGGGAGAGTGTAAGAAGAGAGAGGGAGTGTGCATGTGTGTGTGTGAGAGAGAGAGAGCAGGTGTATATATGTGTGTGCATGTGAGAGAGAGAGAGAGAGTTTCAACATTTGAGAGTGTGTGTACGTGATAGAGAGAGGCATGTGCATATGAAAGAGAGAGAGAGAGAGATGGTTGTAGAGAGAGAATAGTTCTTTTCTGGAACCTTGGTTGTGGCTGTAGCAATGCGCGATCGGAATATTCTATAGCCAATTTCCAACGCCAGCCACTCGTCCAACGGCGGAAGCCTATTTTGCACACTTCCCTGGAAATCAGCTGAAGGCCTTTCAAGGGCTTCGTCAATTAACAATTTTCCTCTCGATTACCCCCCTGGTTCTCTTAAAATCAGGCTCTTAAACTTCGTTTATGTGCATGATTAGCAAATAAAAGAAGCCCATCTGCTACTACCTCAACAAAATTAGAAGGTAAGGCCTCTACACTCCCCTCAAATTAAGCTCACGGGCGGAATGTTTAAGGCGATTTAATCGTTGTCATTAACACATTGATGAGTTTCTGATGAAGAGATTAATATTTTTAAGTAATCTTTCTCATTTTTCGAAGATCCATGTAGCTTCTACCTCAAATTGGAAGAGACCCGCATAGCTTATAGCTTTTGATTTTCTATTGAGGCTGATGTTGATAAGCTAAATCTGATGCCAGGGAAATTTCACCCTTGGAAGTATAAGTTTTTATTATAATGAAGCTCACATGGAATTTGTAGTCCCCTCCTACTTGAGTAATGTCTTCTTTGATGTTTGCAAAGCCTTAGAATGCAGTGCTATTTACACCCTTGAATCAACAATCTTTAAGCCTGGCATCATCGATGTGGATAAGAGCATGCCATGTACATCTATGTCTATGTATGTTATAATCCAGGCTCAGTGGCTTGTTATGATGTGGATAAGAGCATGCCATGTACATCTATGTCTATGTCTGTTATCAACCAGCCACTTCATTGGCTCATGGGCTTGTTATGATGTTGTCAAGCCCTCGCTGGCGGCTTCCTGAAAAAGAGTTATGATAACACCCAAGCATAGCCTGCCTAAATAGAGGGTAGGTGTGCCTAACACTTTAGATCTGTGATGTGCACAACAGGGTGGTATCGAGTCAACACTGGGGATAGGGAGAATGACATCTTTTTTGAAAGGGGCACCAGTGGACTGTGACTTAATAATTCATGAGAAACAGCCATTAAATCTTATAGATGGACTTCACAAAAGATGGGTTGGATGCGGGAATGTGGAACTTGGTTGCATTGGGATGAAGCATTATAGATTTGACCATAAAGATAGAACCCGAATGCCCTCTCATGCCAGAAAATGGAATGTCCACTGCTCCTATCATCATCTAGGGGATGCAATCTCGTCATCTTTCTATGGTGGCTTCGAATCTACTCAGATGGAGAGCAAACTTTCGAATCCTTCCAAGCCCTTTCAGGTAGAACTCAAGTCTTCTTTTACAAGAATTGCGTGTGTGTGTGCGCGCGCATGCGTGCACGTGCTTGCATATGCACATACATGTATGCATATGTATGATGACAATAATGATTATTGGTCATGATCCTTAATGTACTGCTTTTGAACCTTTGAACTGGTGTTTTTTTTAAGGACAATCCTGTCTTGTCCAGGTGAAAGAGACAAACTTAGATGATTTCGCTCCTCGTCCTTCTCTTCAAAGATCAGAAAACAGTGTGCTAATGGCACACTATATACCCGTGTACGTTATGTTACCGGTAATACCATCTTTTTCAAGTGCATTTTAAAGAACTTTTTGCTTTTGGTAATGGCAAAAGGATATCATGGTCTGGAAATTGTACTTACAAGTTTTCTTTGATGTTGGGAACCTCTTCCTTCTGATGTGGTTTTGGCATCCTGGATTCAGCTTGATACAATTTCCAAGGACAACGTGCTGGTGAATGTGGACCTGCTTCATGCAAATTTGCAGGCGTTGAAAGCCGCCCATGTAGATGGCCTCATGGTGGATGTCTGGTGGGGCATTGTGGAAAGGGGTGGGCCAAAGCAATACGACTGGTCTGCTTACCAATCGCTTTTCCAGCTCATACAAAGCTATGGTTTCAAGCTACAAACCATCATGTCGTTCCATCAGTGCGGGGGCAATGTAGGTGATAGTTGCTACATCCAGTTGCCGGACTGGGTCCGCAAGGAAGGGGAATCCAACCCAGATATTTTCTTCACAAACAGGGATTCTAAAAGGAATGAGGAGTATCTGAGTTTTGGTATTGATGATAAACCTGTTCTCAGAGGGCGAACTGCCGTGGAGGTACATATAGCACGTTTTTTGCATGCTTCAAGAACATACACAGGGGTTTTTGTACCTAAATTCCCCTTCCAAGTGTGTTAGAAAAAATCCTCATGGTGCACCCATACCAATACTGCATGTGCATGGTCCACCCAATTACTAGCCCTCTGCTGTGACCCAATCACCTTGGATTCTCCTTGGCTTCATTGCAGGCATACACGGATTTTATGAGGAGCTTCAGAGAGAACATGAATGATTTTTTCAAAGCAGAAATGATAACCGAAATAGAAGTGGGGCTTGGTCCAGCTGGAGAGCTTAGATACCCATCCTTTCCGGAGAGTCAGGGGTGGCATTTCCCGGGCATAGGAGAGTTCCAGGTCTGATTTTGTTCTAATCCAACACATCATCATAAGCTCTGCCTAGAAGAACATTTTGAATCCCTCCTGAGTATATCTTCTCTCTGTATTTTCTTTGTCCTTGTTTATAATGTTTCTTTGCCTTAGTAGATGAGCAGGAAAGACTGATTCAAACATAATTCTTTCAGTGCTATGATAAGTATTTACTTTCTGATCTCAAGCAAGTTGCAAACAACATTGGCCAGAATCAGTGGGGCTATTCAGGGCCGGAAAATGCTGGCCATTATAATGATTGGCCGCAGGCAACAGGTTTCTTTTGCAACCATGGCTCTTTCACAACGGATTATGGAAGGTTCTTCTTGGAGTGGTATTCAGGTGTTTTATTAAAACATGGGGACACGATACTTGAAGCTGCATCGGATATATTTGTAGGATGTAAGGTCAAACTAGCAGCCAAGGTAATACTTGTGTAGTTTTTTGCAATACATTTACATACATTCATACTTCCTACATTTCTACAACATGCTTATATGCACGGGTGCATGTAGACACATGCACACACACACACACCCACACACCCATTCATACAATGCAGAGTCTTGGTTTTTTTTTTTTTGTGTGTGTGTGTGTGTTCTATACATACATACATATACATACCCACATCTGTAATACGCGCACACACGGAGGCCTTTGGCTATAAATGAAGCAAAAAAGCACATTGATTAAAAAATAAGACTTTTCACACTAACCATACTTAAAGTGCCTACTATTAGTTGGCCCCTACATGTGCTGGTGGCCTCTCCGCTGCTCGTTGTTCGTCCTGCCTCGTCTCGTTCTAACTTCTCCAAAGTCGAATTCATGTCTTTGTGACCACCAGTAATGGCGTTATGGACGTCATGGAGAAGAGCTACCCCCTGAATGACTTCATGACACACAATCGGCCTTTGTAGAAAAAAAAGCCAACCATCGTGTATCAAAAAGTGGCATGGTCTTGTGGCATCCAATGCCTATTCCCACTGTGTACCGAATTCCTCGGAATCCGCGTATGTGTGCTTCATGTCGTCTAGTCCCGTACCAACAAGGTCGAGTTTAGTGGTCTGAATCAAAGTCACTTGTCCCTTCTTGCTCAAAGCATCAGCCACTAGATTGGCCTTTCCTGGAAGGTACTTAATTATACCACCAAATTGCTAGAATATCTAGCTCCAACGATGCTGTTGGTCACTCCACTGTGCACTTGGCATTGTCTGAATCCAGCGTAATGCCTGATGGTCAGTGCGAACCTCAAAGTCATAGCCATAAAGAAAATATTTTCAATGTTTCAAGGCCTGTATAACTTGGAGGAGTTACCGATCGTAGACTGAGTAATTCTTTTTGCGGGTAGTAACTTACGAGACATGTAAGCTACTGGATGACCATTCTGTTGTTGTAATACATCTCCAATTGCGATGTTACTCGCATTGGTGATCACCTGGAATGGCTCGTCCTACGAGGCAAGTGCTAGACAAGGCGCCTCTGACAAAGCTACCTTGAGGTTCTTGAATGCCTCCAACGCTCGTGGAGTCATTCGAATCCGTTTCCTTCTTGTCTTGACACCCTTTAGCAGATCGATGAGATCCGTCGAGAGGTCAGAAAACTTGTCTATGTGGGTGGAGTATGCCTGGCATATATCCACAAAGGATCTGATGTCATAAGCAGTCTGTGGTACTTCCCAATTGACAATCTCGGCCACCTTGGCCAGATCAAGTCAAATGCCTTTTGCACTAATTATATATCCAAGGTAAAGAACCTCGAACAAATAAAATTCTGACTTCTTTTCATTGATGTAGAGCTCGTTGCTTTCCAGCAACTTCAGGACTTTCTCCACATCAATGTCATGCTGCTCAATCGTAGCTGAAAATACCAATATGTCGTTCAGAAATATGAACACACACTTTCCAATCAATTCCCGGAACACCCGCATCATCATGCGGTTGAAGGTGGTTGGGGCGTTCAACAAGCCAAAAGGCATGACCACAAATTCATAGTAGGCCCGTTCTGTACGGAAGGCTGTCTTGGGAATGTCCCCCTCAACAATCCTCACCTGGTGGTACCCACTCTTCAAATCGAGTTTCGAGAACACCTTAGCCCCATTCAGCCTCTCGAGAATATAATCTATTCAAGGCATCGGGAATCTACTCTTGATAGTCAGCTTATTGAGTGCACGATAATCGACACACAAATGAGAAGACCCATCTTTTTTCTTGACAAACAGGATCGGTGCTGCAAATGGCGACACGCTTGGGCGGATGAAGCCAGATTGCAACAATTCTTGGAGTTGGTGGTCCAACTCCGATTCCACTGCCTTGGAAAGGCGATATGGAAACTTGCTCGGGGGTTCCGAGCCTGGGAGGAGATCGATCTTGTGGTCCTCCGGTCTAAATTGGGGGGGAGGGGTGCTGGGGAGGGAGATTGTCCTGAAAAAAAATCTTTTGGAACTTTTCATGGAGAGCCAAATACTTCTCGAAAGCATTGGCCACCGTCTAGGCAGTCTGGATGTATATCATCGCACAATATGCGCCTTTCTTGATTGCTTGTTTAGCCTACAAAGTGACTTATGAGCGGAAAGGTAGGAATTCCTGGCTCACACTTAATGGTCACTGGGGCGTTTGACACATTCCGACTGATCTGGAAAGTGTACTTGTCCCACTTGACATCAGGAAGGAACTTGTGAAACCACTGAATGCCCAATATTATGTCTGCTCCTACAAGAGGGGCAACCATAAAATCACGCACAAACTCTATGCCCTGAATAACTAACTTAGCACCTAGAGCTTCATACTTGACGCTCGTTGTCATGCTTGTGCTAAAACCCTTAACTTGCTTGTCCACCAAAGTCAGAACAAAACGGGCAGGCCGAGCGGCCTGTTCCGTGACCACGTTCTCCGTGCTGTCGCTGTCAAACACGACGACGACTCTCTGGCCACCTATGTAGCCAAAGGTCTTGAGCAATTCGTTGCGCTCATACTCCTGGTCATGGGCGCCCTTCTGCTTATCTTCGAGCTCCCGGCTAATGATTGCTCCAATCGAAGCATTGGGATTCGAAGAACTAGGGACAGCCACTGGGGTCTATGTGGGAGCTGGGCTCACCACGAAAGTCGTGGAGGTTGAGGCGGCGGTCTTTGGAGCGGTAGTCTTCTTAGGACACTCTCAAGAAGTGTGTCCTTTTGTATAACAAAAGAAACACCTACCCTCCTTCTTGTACTGAGCAATCTCCTCAGCACTCAACTTGCCACCGGTCTTGCTTGCCTCCGCTTTTTGGTCTGGAGTAAGCTTGGGTGCATTGGTTGAGTTCTTGGAGCCAGAGGCTCCCGTGCTCTGTCCTAGGGAAGACCCCCCGAGGTGGTAACCTTGGGAGTAGCCGGTTAGGAAGTCTTGGGCTTGCCACCATTGTGCTTAATTTTAGTACTCTGCGCAAGCGAGAGTGCGTCTTCGAAGGTGGCTGGCCTAAACATACGCACCTCCCACTGGATTTGCGTGTCCAGGCCATACAAGAATTGTCCTTTCTTGTCTGTATCAGATAAGCCTAATTGCAAACATAAGTTCGAAATTTTGTTGGCAAACTGAAGGACTGGTTGCACGTTCTAACGCGCTCCCCTAAACTCGTCTTCGAGTCGCTCAAGGTAATGGGGCGGTAGAAACCGCTGCTTAAGGTCGCGGACAAACTTGTCCCAAATATAAGCTGCCATTGCCTGGTGCACTTTGGTCCCAAGGTTCTTGATCTCTCTCGTTGTCGAAGCTCGCCATAGCAGGAAAATGCACCTCCTTTCCGGAGTGCAATCTGACCATCCACTATGTGTGTGGGAGACTTCCGGAGGCTGAAAACCAACCGTCCTTTGAGGGACAGGAGTCACTCCGAAAGGGGTGGTCCACTGGTGTCTGAAAACCAACCACACGAGTGAGAAAAAATTTCTGGTTTCTTGCTGAATCTTTACACTTGAAGTAGGCTCTGATAACACTGTAACATGCGGAAGCTTCGGGGGAGATCGGTAACTTCAATGCACACTTGTCGTGACGAAAATAACGCACAAAACTGAATGTAGATGTGCAGAAAAATAGAGAGAGAGAGAGAGGAAGAAGAGGACACAGTATTGGGTCCCAAATACCCTCTGTAGGGCCCCCACCACGAATGGTGTATTTGCTTTTATTAGAATGGTGCAAATCTGAAAATAAAAGATTGAACCTGAACCTTCTTGGCTGAGGAGGATCCTCTGCCCTTGACCTTCAATTCTTCACCCTTTTGCATTAGCTTCTCCTTGGCTGTCCTGGCCCTTGAGTTAGCTCCAGCACTTTGTGAATTATGAGATCAATGGAACTGAATTATGCCCTGGGTATTTATACCCCTCACTGATGCTGGTCGGCTGGTTATTTTTCCCTCCATGACTTGTTTAAATAGCATTAAATGCTGAAAAGTCATGTGCATTCACACCTGGCTGTCTGGCCAGCATGCGCATTTGTTATGGGCTGCTGGGAAGCCTGTGTGGGCTGCCCACACCTGGCCGACAGGCTTTAGAGGGCCTGATGCCCTGTCGGCTGCCTGTCCAGAGGCCCTAGGGCTGGCCGACAGCCCTTCCAGCCCATCCCATGACTGGTGGGCACAGCCAAGGCCCTCCTGGCCCTTTGGGGGTGGTTCTTTTTTTTTTCCGAGAAAAGATCCTTTCATTAGTTATGTAAAAAACGCCCGTAGGGCTACAAAAGAGATCTCTCCTGCTCCTAACAGAGAGAAGAGCAGTGAAAACAACATGGCAGCCCGGGAGACTCTCCCTAGGTGCTGCAAAATACAAGCATAACTTTGGGGGTGGTTCTACACCTCCCCCATGCCCACATAATTGTTCTTGGGGCAGCCCTATGGGCTGGCCCCATCCCTACGTGCAAATCCTACTTGTCTACACAGAGGTTTGGCATCCAGTGTCAGACCAGATACACAGAACCACTGATATCATTCCAGAGGGAGACTCACAGCGCGGACTGGCACTGTTTCATGCGCAGGACAATGCACACCTGACCTCGGACGACTGGAGTGGAACCCTGGCTGACTAGTCCCGGACTGGGCTCACATGGGACCAGTTTTCCACCCCAGGTCCTGCACCTTCTTGTACAGATATGTCTACGTGGCATCCAAGTGCGGGATGCACGTGACAAGAGCATAGTCACAACACAACGAGAATGGGAACAGGAACGGCATATAGGGATTAGGGAACGGGAATGGGAACGCGAGGTTAACATATACATACATACATACATACATACATGTACATATAACCTTTCATTTAAAACTTGACAAACATGATACATGATACATGATACATTATACATAGCCATTCATCATGAGACTTGAGTACTCAAGAAAAATAGAAATAGATCCAGATTCCACAATCAACTTTTGAAACTTCAAACAATACAAAGAGAGGCACAATGTATAGGAGCTACAAAGATAGATGCAATGCACATGAGCAAATCTTAAATGTCAAATGACAAAAAACTAAAAAATAAAGTACAACATATCAAATGTCAAGATCAGCGACTAAATCATCATCAATTGCTTTGGAAGAGCTCCCAATCTCATTATCATGGCCCATGTCCATCTGCACTGCATCATCATCTGAATCTGAAGAAGGGTGGACATCAACGAAACCCTTTGACTGTAGAGCTGACCAAGTAGTTGCCGCACATGATTGGCACCTCTTGTCTTTGCTTGCTTGCAATACCTGTAGGCACTTCCATTTCTTGGCACCTCCACTTGCATATGTCTCATCACAATCCACCTCTTGCCACCATGACCAAGTAGCTTGCTTCTTGGACCGCTTGCTGCCTAAAGTTCTAGGTTCCATTGAATAATTGATGATTTAAGGAGAAGAAGATGAAAGTGATGAGGAGGAACAAAGAGAGAGACTAGTCACTAGACTAAAGAAATAAAATGCAATCTGCAAGGACCAGTCACAAGCACGAATGCTGAGACTCGAGAGGCAGGCAAGATGTGTAACATGCGGAAGCTTCGTGGTCAAATCGGTAACTTCAATGCGCAGAATTCAGCAATCTTTCACGACGAATATAACACACAAAACTAAAGTAGATGTGTAGAAAATAGAGAGAGAGAGAGAGAGAGAGAGAGAGAGAGAGAGAGAAGAGGACACAGTATTGGGTCCCAAATACCCTCGGTAGGGCCCCCACCACGAATGGTGTATTTGCTTTATTAGAATAATGTAAGTCAGAAAATAAAGGCATAATCTTGACCTGCACTTTTCACCTTGATTGAAGCTTTTCCCCTTGGCTATCCTGGCCCTTGGAATGAAGCAATCCCTTTTTTTTTCTTTTTTTTTCCCGAGAAAAGATCCTTTCATTAGTTATATAAAAATGCCCATAGGGCTACAAAAGATCTCTCCTGCTCATAAGAGAAACAGAGCAGTGAATACAGCAAGGCAGCCCGGGAGACTCTCCCTAGGTGCTGCAAAATACAAGCATCAGTACAAAGGATTGAGGGGCTAAATCATACAATAGGAGGGGGGAACAGCCAAACAGGTGGCCTGTAATGCCAACGGGGGGATCCCGTGTGTAAGGTATAGAAGGGGCCGCTGCGCCAGGTGGTGTGAAAGGCCTGGCGCCGCAAGATCGCCTCATCTGAGTCGCCCCGGATGCGGTCATACTGTCCTCGCAGGGTGTGGATCAACTCCTGCCAAATCCCCCGTACAGTCTCTGTTGGTGGCTCCAGTCTCCCCTCAAAGGCCGTGAAACACCTTCCCTCCAGGTGAACCAGATGGTGAGGCTGCTGAGGAGCTCCCATCGTAAATCCCTCTCCTGTGTCCAGCTGGCGGACGAGAAATCCGGTGACGGAACTAGGTGAGGCTGGCCCCTAATGAATCTGATGGCCTGACTGTCCTGCTCCATCTCATAGCCCATAGCAGGCCCTGACGAAGTCGACCAAGCAGTGGCACCCCACGTAAACATACCCTCTGGAGAGAGGGGGGCCAAAATACGTAGCATCCGCAGCCAAATCTGCTGCGCCTGAGGGCAATCCCATAGGCAATGTCTCTGTGTCTCCATAGGGTGGCCGCATCGGACGCAGGCCGCCGGAAGACCGCTGTAAACAAGCCAGGTGCCAACTGCTGAGCCCCTGTGGGCGACCAGCCACTCGAAAGTCGAGATCCTGCGGGCCTGTCGACTAGCCCAGAGCGGAGCCCAAAAATCCTCCAGGAACTCCTGTGAGAGTCCTTGTAGCCGCCAGTGCCCCGCTACAGCTGGAGATACCATCCTCCTCGCCGTCAAAATATGCCGCCCCAGCCGAACAATATACTGGAAAAAGGTGATCTCTGTGGCCTCAAGGGATGCATAAGGATCATGCCACTCGTACTCCCCAGGGTCCCACTGTAGCCGGGCCAAGGGACGCGCTGCATATGCCCATATACGCCAATCCGGGAGCACATCTGCAGGGTCGGGGTCAATATGCCACTTTCGAGAAGCGGCGGCCACTACCCGTATCCTCTGAAAGGTGCACTCTGCAACCAAAGGTGACTCCACCTCCACTCTCTGAAGTCTGCCCTCATCCTGAATCTCATAGTAGAGCCATCCTCAATGCAAGCTCTGACAGCAATCAGGATCTCCAACTGTGTAAAGGCTCCCATCCACCGTGGGGCCACTAGCTCGAAAGGCGTGAACCACTCCTCTGTGAGTGCCTCCTGAATATCATCCCTCATAATCAACCCCCCTCTGAAGTGACTCAGCCTCTCCACCTGGATCTCCTCTGGGAGACTGCAGAAGGCCTGCCAGTCTCCAAAACTACGTGCTGGGCCTGCCGCTAAAGGTTGGCAGGCCCAGCACGTAGTTTTGGAGCTGCTCTGTGCGAACAGCTGGGCTCCAGATGAGCGGCTGTCTGGCCCGCTCCTCAACACGCTGAGAGAGCCCCGGTCTCAGCAGCTCCCAAGCTCTCAGGATGCTCAGCAAATCTGTCCTCCCATCCTCTACTGAGGCCTGTCCTCCTCATCTCTATGAAGATCCAGCGAATCTCTGGTGCCCAAGTGCCCCCTGTTGGGGGAGCCCGAGCCTGCAGCAGCCGCTGCAAGAGAAGCTCTTTCCACGGCTCTGTGCCTGGAAGCAGCCCTCGAACAATAAGCTTCCCCAATAAGGCTCTACTCTGATTGACTGGATCTATAATGCCCAAGCCTCCCTGAGCCAGCGGAAGTGTAATAACTGCCCATGCAACCTTTGCCCGGGCTGGCTGACCGTCCCGCCCAGACCAAAGAAAGTTCCTGATCAGCCTCTGCACCTGGCTGATACAAGAGCTCGAAAAGATCCAACAAGACGTAATGTACCACATGGTCGCTAACAGCACCTGATTTGCCACCACCACCCTCCCAGCCAAGGATAGTCGAGCTGTACTCCAATACAAAAGCTTCTTCCGAATGCTCAGAAGAAGCGGGGCAATCTGCTGCTCAGTTGACAAATCTAGTCCAATCTGGCATCCCAAATACCGCACTGCTGTGCCAGGAGGAATCCATCTAAAACCGGGGTCCGGGCTCCATGCCGGAGTGGGAGCGCTGCTGATCCAAAAGGCCACTGTCTTGCGCCAATTGATTAGTGCTCCCGAAGCTGCACTAAAAACCTGGAGCGACTGCTCTGCCCGAAGAAGATTGGCCTCTTGGCCATGCAAAAATAAGCCCGTGTCATCAGCAAACTCAGCATCAAGCAGGTCCTCCCCCCGGACTGGGAGTTGGAGTCCTCTCAAACCAACCTCCTCTGCCGTCAAATACATGCTCATAGCCTCCGCAAAGAAGAGAAAAAGAAAAGGGGCGAGGGGACACCCCTGGCGGACTGATCTGGTCAGCTCAAAACTCGGCCCCCATCCTCCTGCAATCAACACCTGGCTACGAGCTGTGGAATACAAAGCCGCCACCTCTCTAATCCAGCCTGGCTCAAAGCCCAGGCGAAGCATGGTGCCCTCTAAGAAACCCCAATCAACTCTATCGTATGCCTTCTCAAAATCGAGAAGCATCACGACCAAGTCCTCACCAAGAAATCTAGCTCGGGCGGTCGCCTCCCAAAAAGTAAAGATGTTGTCAAGGATACTGCGCTCCTTGACGAATCTTGTCTGGGTAGCATGAATCAACTCCCCCAGGAAGGGCTGGATCCTCAAACTCAAGGCCTTGGCTAAGACCTTGTAGACAGTATTGAGGATCGTAATAGGTCTCCAATGCCGAATATCATCGGATACTCCCTCCCCCTTGGGGATAAGAAAGATCAAGCCCTCTGAAAAGCTCTATGGCATCACCCCAGTGTCCAAAACATACTGAAAGCCCCTGCGGAGGCATGGCCCCAAAAGGTCCCAATAGCGCATAAAAAAGGCCGGCGTTAGTCCGTCCTCCCCTGGGCAACTATGTCGCGGCAGGACCCTCAAGGCCTCGGCAAGCTCAATCTTTGAAAGAGGCACACCAAGAACTGTACGCATACGATCCCTCTGCACATGGGCCCACACAGTCTGTCTGCAAGCATCCCGATCCTCAGTGGCTGGCTCCGCTGAAAGCAGGTCTCTATAGAATGCAGTGGCAATGGCTCTGATCTCCCCGGGCTCAGTAGCTACCGATCCATTCGGCCTACCAAGCTGACGGACTTCTTCTCGAGCATGGCGGGGTCCAGTGATCTCAAAAAACTCCCCAGTCACTCTATCACCAAGCTGCGTCCACTGAGAGGCCTGACGACGATAGTAAAACTCATGTCTCTGCTCCTCTGCCTCTCTAACCTCCTGGCGTGCCTGGCTCAGCTGGGACGCCACCCACTCACATGCAGGCTGCTGCTCCTGAAGGCGCTGAAGCGAAGCAAGGCTGCGTCTTAGCCGATGCTCTCGCTCGCGAATCTCTCCCAGCCGTGTCAAAGCTGCAGCGTGCAAAAAAGAGCTAAGCTCGATGAGTCCCTGGGCACACTGGCCTGCTGCATCCTGGTCAGAGCATTGACTATCATGCCAAATCCTCTCAATGTCCTCAGCGAGACTGGGATCTGTAAGTACCCTCTCTGGGATCCTCAACTGCAAGCTGGGCTCCCGTGTCCTCTCCTCCAATGTCAAGATAACTGGCGCATGATCTGAAAATGAGGTGCCAGCGAGGATGCCGACGGAGCCCCCTCGCTCCCCTAACCAGTCGCCCACATAAAAGCGATCAATCCGTGATAGATTAGTCCCTCCCTGCCGGCGATCCGACCGAGAGAAACTAAGACTGTCCTGAGAGCGGGAGAAGGCCCCATGCTGCCATGCATCAGTGATCCTTAGTGACATGCAAAACCGGTCCCAAGCTGCAAGCTCCGTGCCGTGCACTGTAACATGACTGCCTCCCACCCTATCGGCCGGGTCCTCAAGCATGTTTAAGTCTCCCCCGACACACCAATGTGCGGCCTCTGGCAATGCATCCGTAACCTGGGTCCAGAACTCTGCTCTGGCACTAGCATGGTTGGGCGCATAGACATTGAGCACGCCCAATAGCTCATCATGTATCCTCAGAATGACATACTGTGCTCTACCAGGCACAATGATCCCACGATCCACAATGGCCTGCCACCATACATCTGCAATGACCATGCATACTCCTCCCTGTCCACCCAAAGGACCAAACCCTGCAGACCAAAAGGTGTCCCATCTACCAGGCATCACCGAACCATATCTCCGGATCCTGCTCTCACCCAAGTGGTGCTCCTGCATCATCAAAATATCAATGCTGCCACCAACCAGGCATCTCTGAAGCTCCTGCCTCAAGCATCCACGATAGCGTATAAAATGTGCTCCGCCAAGGCCCTGCACATTCCATGAGATGATCCTCATGGATGGCCTGCTGAGGTGGATGCTGTCTCAGCCGTACGGCGGGCCTTCGCAAACGGCTTGGATGGAGAGTAGTCCCCATCCGAGCGGCTGCGAATCTGCCCACCCAGTGTACTGCAAGAATCACGGATCAGGTGCCAGTGGCTGTGGCCCATGGCGACTGCCTCCCGCTCTGACAGAGTAACCTCGTGTATACATACATATCCAGGGTCGCGTGCTCAGTCTGCCACTATGCGAACGACCAAATGATGAATCCCTGAGGCATCCACACTCCCGGGATCCAAGAAAAAATGAGCCAACTCCCATAGTCGGCCTATCACATCTGTCACCTCCAGATCGCTCACATGATGAGAAAACTCAACTGCCTGAGTCTTCAAAGTGCTAAGAGCGAGCTCTAGAGTCCACTCCCGGTCGCATGGGCCACATAGAGGGAACGAGAAGGCCACCGCTGAATCAAGTGCCTCCTCCCCGCGGGCCGGAGGTATCACTACATGAACTCGGATGGGTGCTGGCTCATGGGGGCCCTCTGCTCGAAAAAGCCATGTGAAAGCGTAATCAAAAGCCTCCGAGCGCTGTCTAATGCCAAGGTGACTCAGCCGACTGCGGATAGATGATATCCGTGAAGCCCGAATCGGCATGGTAGGTCTCCTCGGTGGTGCTCGAGCGAGGTCGGTGCTCAGCGCTCTCCGGACTGCAGGTGAATGCCAGGGGACTGCCAGGGCCTCCCGGGAAGGTGAGGCGGGCGGGGGGGGAGGAGGGGGGGGGGGAGGAGGGGGGGCGAGGGGGGTGGAGAGGGAGCCGTTGCCGAGACCGGAGCGGGGACGGGCGGAGGCGAAGGTGGAAGCGAGGCGGTGGGAGGGGACGGGGGTGGGGGGGTGAAGGAGGGGGTTCTGGCATCTCCTGGTCCTCAGTCGTCGCAGGGGTCTCCTCCTGGAGGGGAGCAAAGCTGTTCCTCACAGGAACCCAGTGATGCTGAGACTGTGGCTGCTGCTGCAGCGGTCTCTGGGCGTGCTGCTGTGGCTGTCTGTCACCAATTGGCCGACCATTTGGTCCATCTCCACTTTTTGCGTCTCGTTCACTTGAGGCCAGGCCAGTGTCTCGTGTGAAGAGGCCAGTATTTTGCTGACATGGACGGGAGCCAGACTGGTGCCACCCGTGTGTTAGCAGGATGGTGTCGTATGGACGGGAGCCAGATCAGTGCCACCCGTGTATGACCTGGACTGTGTTCGATCCATGGGACTGTCACGCCATGGAAGAGCCAGTATTCGTGCCGTGTTTTACCTATGGGACTGTCACACCTAGGGAAACTCGTGCCTGGAACTGTGTCTTACCTATGGGACTGTCACTCCATAGGAAGACCAGGTTTTTATGTTTTATGTCGTGCCAGTTTTGTGCCGACAGATATTTTGTACATGTTCCATGAACGGGAGATATGTCCATGTTACTTTTTGCACATGCACACATATTTTGCATGCTTGAAACTGTTTTCGCATGACATGTATTTGTGTGTTTGCCTGCCTGACGTGTTACTTGCTGAGCGGGGACGCCTGCCAGTGAGTCGTGAAGTCTGCCCTGTATTCTGACGAGTTTCAGTGCATGTGAACAAGTGGTAAGTATATGGTACATGTTGTTTTAATGTTTTAAATTCTAACCCTTTGATTTATAAGGTTAGGGGTTCACACTTATTTAAAAGTGGGCACCCCCTTTGGGCACCCACTTTGGGGCCAAGGTGGGGAGCCTCACTTTTAAGTGAGTGTGGGGGTGGGCATGGTCACCTACCCCCACTAATCCCCCACATGCAAGCGAGGACAACACTAAGGTTAACTCCACATGAAATTTTATTAAAAAGAAATCTCCCCTTCAAGCGTTAATCCCATCGCATCTATCTGGCGGGGTGAATTTCATCAACCGGCGCTGGCTGCTCTTTCGGCTGGCGACTAGCTTGCTGCAGGCGGCTCCTATAATCTGCACGAACCTGTCCCCAGGCGGCTGGCTGCGAACTGCACAGCAGGTGGCCACCCATCTCCTTACTGTTGCGCCTGCCCCTCTAGAGGCGGCTGAACCCTGCTGCTGGTGGCTGCGTTGAAACCTGCAGGAGACTGCCTATGCTGCTGCTCTCCACAGGCGGCTGCTCATCTCTACAGGCGACTGCACCACAGGCTGACGGCTGCCCATTTACAGGCGGCTGTGTGTTCTATCTCTAGCAAGGCTACGCTGCCTTTCCTTCTGCAGGCGGCCGTTACCTCCAGACTGCTGCGCCACCTTTTCATACTGACGGCTGTGCTCACTACTGCAACCAGTCGTCTTCCTCTTTTACAAGTTGGTGCTACATTAGGCGGCTGTCCCCACTTGAAGCAACCAGGCAAGAGGCGGCTGTGTCCTTTGTGGCGGTACATCACTCCACGGGTGTTCTACAAGGAAGACTTCGCATCACCTGAGTGGCTTCATCATTCCACAAGTCTTGGTCTTCTATCAACCAACTACAAGTAAGTGATTTTCAGATTTGAGTAAAGCATTTAATGTTTAAATCTGGTAAAAGATTCGTCCCGCTCGGCCTACACCCGTTCGGTGCCGGGTTGTCCAAGCTATATGGGCGAACCTCGGTCCAAAGGTGCTGAGATCGGGAGAGCCAGGCGTTAGTACGAGAGCGCCTGTCTGTGCGTGGTCTCGGAACACCAGTGTGGTGCTCTCCGCGGAGTCCAGTGAAAGCACAGGACCGTAGCGATTGGACCACACTAGTGGTCAATCTGCTTCGAGCTTCTACATCGAAATTCGAGCTATTCGTTTAGTACTGTTTTCATATGTACATAGACATTATCTGGTTCTCAGAACCCATGGAGCATTGTATTCTTTAAATACTCCCAATAAATATATCATATATTGAGGGGGGGGTCGGCCCGTTCCGGCCCCAGTGCTGGTGTCCATCTTTCCATTTCTGTTCATTTAAATTTCAAGTTGTTTTAAGTTGTCCATTTCATATTTGTGGTTTTAAAGTTGTGCTATTAAACGTGTAGGTGTCCAACTGAGTCTTTCCCACTTGACGGGATCGGTTTCATTGGTATCAGAGCACGGTTGTTTCCCTCTTCCTAGTGGGGAAACGAACCTGTGTACTGGACATCCCGCTTTTAGCAAACTTTGAACACAATGGACAGCCAAGGCAACCCTTTGGAAGTACCAAATTCGAGGGGTCCCTCTAGTGCTTCTCGTGGGTCTGATGCCCTGCGTGGTAGGCACAAGCCCCTTGAAAGGGTTCTTGATAGTGAATCCAAGGGTCAACTGTCTCCAGGGAAGACAGTTATGCTTGAACAAGACCCTGATGCTATGAAAGCTGAAATGGAACATATGAGAAAACTTTTGCAGGCTCAAGAGCAAGAATTGAAGTTTTTGCATGAAGATCCACATCTACAAAGTGCTATTGAAGCCAGGAAGGCTGATGCTATGGTTGATGTAACCTTTGAATCAATGGCTCGTGAAGTGGGCAAGAAACCAAGGGAGTTGGCACTTGCCTATCTCCTTCGTAAAGGTGATATCAAAGAGGGGGATGACGGAGAGCTAAAATTCAGAAATCCACCTCGTTTGAAGCATGGAGATCCCGCATCCCAGAGGCTGAAATCTTTTATGCAAAAGGAAGAGGTGACTGTCACCTCTCGTCATGCATCCTCTCCACAAGGCACTAAGCCTGATAGATTTGTGTATGCCAGTGCTCATGGAGGGCATGAGAGTCACATGCATGCAAGATATGTATCTCATGGTGACAGGACTACTTCCAGAAAAATTTTGCCTTCTGAGTTGTCTCATGGAGAGACCATGCCATATGCAGGTAAGTCACATGCATCTGAGCTTCGAGTTCGTGGAGCACATGCCACCGTGCCCCATGAAGCTTCTATGACGGCCCATGGAGCCCATGCAGACAGGGCTACCCCGTTGGATAAGGGGAAAAGAAAAAGAGAGGACCATGAGCCTCATACCAGGAAGCTCAAGGAGTTCAAAGCAGGTGATAAATCTGTCAAATTTGATGTCTTTCATGGTGAACATGATGCTTCTAAGGTGTTAGCGTTTGTGGCACAGTTCGACATTGCTTTTAGCGATGAGGACTTTACAGAAAAGTCAAAGGTGCGCCATGCTAGCATGTTTCTGAAAGGCACTGCTGCCCATTGGTGGATCACCGAAAAGATCACCAAGGATCCCATCTCTACTTGGAAGGAATTCAAAGATAGATTTTATGCTCAGTTCTTGCCACCCAATGCAGAGCAAACTCTCACTCAAAAGTGGGATAGGCTGGAACAAAAAGATAATGAGAGTGTGCAACAGTATGTTAATAAATTTTGGAAAGTGTTGCTGGAAGTGACTCCCTTCATGCTAATCACAGAGGATGAAAGAAAGAGGAAGTTTCGTTCTGGATTGCAACCTGCTTATAGATCGGGTATTGAATTGCACCCAAAACATACGTTGCAACAACTCACAGCTTCTGCCCTTGCTACAGAGCAATTGGTGCTCAAGATCAAGCAGGATCAAGGAGGTTCCAAGGCGAAGGACAAGGCTGTCCCAAATCAGCAAAAGGGCGGACAGCCATCTAAAAAGAACTTCCGGGAGTCCTACAAGGGTGGTAAAGCTGAAAATAAAGAACAGGGCCCAAGAAAGAACAAATTTGGATTAACCCCGGAGCAAAGAGAGCAATATGCTAAGGATGGAAAATGCTTTTCTTGTGGTAGCAAAGACCACATGTTTCGGCAATGCCCAGATCGCAAACCAAAGCACGAGGACAAGCACACCAAAGCAAATGTTCATGCAGTTCTTGATGTGCAAGGTAATACAGGTCATGATGCAAAAGAACGTATGGTTTGCAAGGCTTGGGGGCAAATCAAGGATCAGCCCGCACTCTTCATGTTTGATGACTGTGCAACTGACAATTTCATCTCTATGCAAATGGCAGCTGCATTGGGAATTGAGGTTGAAAACATGGGACCTCAGATTGAAGCTGAAGCTGCATTTATTGGCAAAGAGGTGCAGGTTACCCCTTTGATTGGGAAGTTGCGTATTCATATACAGGGCTACCTTGACAATGAGCATTTCTTAGTTGCTCCTCTGAATGGATGTGATGTATTGTTGGGCAAGCCGTGGCATCATAGGCTTGAGCCCCGCAAAGACTACAAGTCTAATATGATTTCTTTTATGCATAAAGGCCGCATGCATTTTATTGATGCTGGCAAAGAAGGGGATTCCATCCCAGTTGTATCACACATCCAAATTAATAAAGCAATGAAAAAGAGTCTTTCTGCGTACTTGGTTTTTGTGCGTGATAGTCTTGTGCCAAATCAACAAAATGTGGATGCTATGTCTAATGATAGGCTGAATTTTCTTAATGCATTCAACGACTGTTTTGCTGACTCGTTGCCAGGTGAATTACCTCCCCAAAGGCCCGAAGATCATCGCATAGATCTTGTTCCAGGTAGTTCTCCACCTAACAAACCCGCATACCGAGTAAGTGCTGCACAACAAGAAGAAATTATGAAGCAGGTAAACGAGCTTTTAGAGAAAGGTTTGGTTCAGCCCAGTTCCTCACCTTACTGCTCTCCTGTACTTCTTGTTCAAAAGAAGGACGGATCATTCCGTATGTGTGTGGACTATAGAGCTTTGAACAAGCTTACCATCAAGAATAGATTTCCAATTCCACGTATTGATGATATCTTGGATAAGCTTGATGGCTCAGCTTGCTTTAGCAGACTTGATTTGAAGAGTGGTTATCACCAGATACGCGTGGTGCCACAAGATGTCCATAAGACTGCATTCAGGACAGCCTTCGGATTATATGAATTCTTGGTAATGCCTTTTGGTCTCACCAACGCTCCTGCTACTTTTAATCGTATGATGGATAGGATATTCCGATCCCATCGCAAGTTTACAGGAGTCTTCTTTGATGATATCTTGGTTTTCTCAAAGAATGAGCAGGAACACAGAACTCATTTGGTCACAGTGTTCGAAGAGTTGCGGAAGCATAAACTTTTCGTCAATGCCAAGAAAAGTGAGTTTTTCCTTTCAGAGATTCATTATCTGGGACATATTGTATCCAAAGATGGAGTTACAATGGATCCTGCAAAGATAGAGACTATTCGGAATTGGCCCGAATTGCAAAACGTACATCAAGTACGTAGTTTTCTGGGATTATGTTCGTACTACAGGCGTTTCATAAGGCATTTTGCTATGATTGCCACTCCTCTACATGATCTCACGAAGAAGAAAACTGTTTTCAAATGGACTTCAAAGGAACAGGATGCTTTCTTGCAGCTCAAGAATGCGATCATATGTGGTCCAGTATTGATTGTTCCTGACTTGCACAAGTCATTCGTGGTTGAATGTGATGCTTGTGGTGATTGCATAGGAGCTGTCCTAAATCAAGAAGGGCATGCAGTTGCATACGAGAGCCGTCGTTTGCATGATGCTGAGCTTCATATGGATATCTATGAGAAAGAGCTCTTGGCTGTAATTCACGCCTTAAAGATTTGGAAACATTATCTTCTTGGGGCTGAATTTGTAGTCAAGACAGATCATCAAAGCTTGAGATACTTTCTATCTCAAACCAAGCTTTCAGAGAAGCAAATGAGAATGGCGAATTTTCTTTCCATGTTTCATTTTCAGATTGTGCATACTCCAGGAAAGAAAAATGTAGTGGCCGATGCACTATCTAGGAGGCCTTATATTGCTGCAGTCTCAGTGGCCTCTCATGGAGATCTATCTGCTATGAGAGATTTGTATCATTTGGATGCTGATTTTTGCCATGTATGGACTGATTTGATGGCTGGTCATTCACATGCCTCTTATGTTATCAACGAGGGTTATCTCATGAAGGATAATTGCCTATGTGTGGTGAAGGATTTGCGTCCAAAGGTTATGGACGAATGTCACGCTCCACCTTATGCTGGTCATAGAGGTATTATGCCTACTACTCGCATGATTCAGAGGTATTTCTTTTGGCCAAGCATGCGTAAAGACATTGAGGCTTATGTGCGTGCATGTATCACTTGCCAAAAGGTGAAATTTGACAGGCAAAAGCCTCCAGGTTTGCTTCAGCCATTGCCTATTCCCTCGCAACCTTGGGAAAGTATCACGATGGATTTTATTATGGATTTGCCTAGATCCCAGCATGGGAATGATGCTATTTGGACTATTGTGGACAGGTTTAGCAAGCAAGCTCACTTCTTGCCCGTCAAGAAAACCATTAAAGCTGATCATATGGTAAAGCTTTTTCTTGCTAATATCTTCAAGCATCATGGTATGCCTAAATCCATTGTTGGGGATAGAGATCCCAGGACTACTAGCCTATTTTGGAGGGCTTTGTTTGATAATATGGGTACTAAGCTTGAGTTTTCATCAGCTTATCATCCCCAAACGGATGGCCAAAGTGAAGCTGCGAATTCAGCTGTGTTGGATTTATTGAAGTGTTATGTGGCAGATCAGAAGAGTGCATGGGAGAAGTATCTTCCACTTGTTGAGTTTGCCTACAACAATACAATCCATGCTTCCACAGGAAAGGCTCCGTTTGAGATTATTTATGGCAGAGTGGTATTGCCACCCATCCTTCGAACAAAGGATGAAATTTTTGCAGCTGATGAATATGTTCGTGACTTAGATGTTGCCTTTGGTCAGGTGCGGACAGCCATTGCAAGATCTCAGGATAAGCATAAAATGGCTGCTGACAAGCATAGAAGGGACATGGAAGTCAAAGAAGGTGATTGGGTATTGCTGAAATTTGAGAAGGCTAGGCTTCGGAAGAGGCCAGGACGAGAAGGATCATATCCTAAGCTTTCTCCTCGCTATTATGGACCCTTCAAGGTGATTCACAAAATCAATGAAGTGTCCTACAGGCTTGCTCTACCTAGTCATTGGAAGATTCACAATGCTTTTCATGTGAGTCTATTTCGGAAATATGTGGAGCCAGATCCTAATGAGCCTGTCACAGAAGATCCGCCAGAAATTGAAGAGCTTGAGGAGATCCTCCAGCCAGAACAGATTGTTTTTCACAAGGAGAGAAAGCTACCTGCAGGAAAGCTTTCCAGGAGATACCTTGTGAAGTTTAAGAATTATTTGCCTATTGATGCCAAATGGGTAAATGAAGATTACTTTGCAGATTATCCGCAATTGTTGCAGGCATATCTTGAGGCTTTTAAGTTGAGGTCAACTCTTTAGAAGCCCGGGGGGATGTCACCAATTGGCCGACCATTTGGTCCATCTCCACTTTTTGCGTCTCGTTCACTTGAGGCCAGGCCAGTGTCTCGTGTGAAGAGACCAGTATTTTGCTGACATGGACGGGAGCCAGACTGGTGCCACCCGTGTGTTAGCAGGATGGTGTCGTATGGACGGGAGCCAGATCAGTGCCACCCGTGTATGACCTGGACTGTGTTCGATCCATGGGACTGTCACGCCATGGAAGAGCCAGTATTCGTGCCGTGTTTTACCTATGGGACTGTCACACCTAGGGAAACTCGTGCCTGGAACTGTGTCTTACCTATGGGACTGTCACTCCATAGGAAGACCAGGTTTTTATGTTTTATGTCGTGCCAGTTTTGTGCCGACAGATATTTTGTACATGTTCCATGAACGGGAGATATGTCCATGTTACTTTTTGCACATGCACACATATTTTGCATGCTTGAAACTGTTTTCGCATGACATGTATTTGTGTGTTTGCCTGCCTGACGTGTTACTTGCTGAGCGGGGACGCCTGCCAGTGAGTCGTGAAGTCTGCCCTGTATTCTGACGAGTTTCAGTGCATGTGAACAAGTGGTAAGTATATGGTACATGTTGTTTTAATGTTTTAAATTCTAACCCTTTGATTTATAAGGTTAGGGGTTCACACTTATTTAAAAGTGGGCACCCCCTTTGGGCACCCACTTTGGGGCCAAGGTGGGGAGCCTCACTTTTAAGTGAGTGTGGGGGTGGGCATGGTCACCTACCCCCACTAATCCCCCACATGCAAGCGAGGACAACACTAAGGTTAACTCCACATGAAATTTTATTAAAAAGAAATCTCCCCTTCAAGCGTTAATCCCATCGCATCTATCTGGCGGGGTGAATTTCATCAACCGGCGCTGGCTGCTCTTTCGGCTGGCGACTAGCTTGCTGCAGGCGGCTCCTATAATCTGCACGAACCTGTCCCCAGGCGGCTGGCTGCGAACTGCACAGCAGGTGGCCACCCATCTCCTTACTGTTGCGCCTGCCCCTCTAGAGGCGGCTGAACCCTGCTGCTGGTGGCTGCGTTGAAACCTGCAGGAGACTGCCTATGCTGCTGCTCTCCACAGGCGGCTGCTCATCTCTACAGGCGACTGCACCACAGGCTGACGGCTGCCCATTTACAGGCGGCTGTGTGTTCTATCTCTAGCAAGGCTACGCTGCCTTTCCTTCTGCAGGCGGCCGTTACCTCCAGACTGCTGCGCCACCTTTTCATACTGACGGCTGTGCTCACTACTGCAACCAGTCGTCTTCCTCTTTTACAAGTTGGTGCTACATTAGGCGGCTGTGATAACTGGCGGCTGTCCCCACTTGAAGCAACCAGGCAAGAGGCGGCTGTGTCCTTTGTGGCGGTACATCACTCCACGGGTGTTCTACAAGGAAGACTTCGCATCACCTGAGTGGCTTCATCATTCCACAAGTCTTGGTCTTCTATCAACCAACTACAAGTAAGTGATTTTCAGATTTGAGTAAAGCATTTAATGTTTAAATCTGGTAAAAGATTCGTCCCGCTCGGCCTACACCCGTTCGGTGCCGGGTTGTCCAAGCTATATGGGCGAACCTCGGTCCAAAGGTGCTGAGATCGGGAGAGCCAGGCGTTAGTACGAGAGCGCCTGTCTGTGCGTGGTCTCGGAACACCAGTGTGGTGCTCTCCGCGGAGTCCAGTGAAAGCACAGGACCGTAGCGATTGGACCACACTAGTGGTCAATCTGCTTCGAGCTTCTACATCGAAATTCGAGCTATTCGTTTAGTACTGTTTTCATATGTACATGGACATTATCTGGTTCTCAGAACCCATGGAGCATTGTATTCTTTAAATACTCCCAATAAATATATCATATATTGAGGGGGGGGTCGGCCCGTTCCGGCCCCAGTGCTGGTGTCCATCTTTCCATTTCTGTTCATTTAAATTTCAAGTTGTTTTAAGTTGTCCATTTCATATTTGTGGTTTTAAAGTTGTGCTATTAAACGTGTAGGTGTCCAACTGAGTCTTTCCCACTTGACGGGATCGGTTTCACTGTCTCCCTCGACGGCGCCGCTGTCCAGGCTGCCACTCCGAGGTCTCTGTGGCCTGAGCAGGTGGCCCGGAGGCTGCCTGCCGAGCCGCATTTGTGGGCGGGCCATCAGGGGCCTGCTGCTGTGGTGAGGGTCGGGGTCTCCTGCGAGGGCAAGCCTTGGCCAGATGACCGACCTGCCTGCAAATGAAGCACTGGTTCGGGAGCCCCAAAAACTCCACTCTCTGATCAATCCATCCCCCCCCTATCCTAGGTAGCTGAATGACCTTAGGAAGGGAGGAGATGTCAGACACCAAAACTCTGACCGACGGTAGCCCAGCTGCTCTGGCCACCACTGAAGCTGCTGTGGGGCCAGTCTCTAGTACCGAGCCCACCAATGCTCCTAGC
Organism: Cibotium barometz; assembly: GCF_041138505.1. NCBI lineage: Eukaryota > Viridiplantae > Streptophyta > Polypodiopsida > Cyatheales > Cibotiaceae > Cibotium > Cibotium barometz. The sequence goes on from NC_141072.1 coordinate 45,308,888, forward strand.
CTCGAGAGGAGTGGAAGATACTCCCGGCGGAGTCCAGGGAAGCAAACTGTAACATGGAAAAGGCGCTCTCCCTGCTCAGCCGCCGTTGCTGGGTCAAAGCTGTGCTGCCAAGGTCTGAAGAAAGCCCGAGCACCCCTGATGTCAAGGGGACTCATGGCTAGGACCTTGGCCACGCTCTGGGCAGTCTCGAACTCGATCTAGTAATGTCCACGGCCCAGTAACTGTACGTCCAGGATCTTGCCAACATCTGCAAGAAGGCGGGCCTGGAGAAGATCCCGGATCTCCCCTCTGCTGGGGCGAGTGCCGACTATACGGCAGATGGTGGAATGAGCTTGGAGGCGTCCACCTCTGCGGTGAGGCTCGCTTCCTCTTCTGGCGAAAGAGAAAGCCTGATGGGGGTGTCCTCAGGGGCGGGCGAGGGGGCTGCGGGGGAGTCCCTCTGAGGCGGGGCGGGAGGAGCCTCCATCAGAGTCTGAAGCTATGGCGAGGCGAAAGCGGAGATCCTGCAAGAACCGAGCTGCACACAGAGAGGCGGAAGATGAAGGCCGGAGAAAAAAAGGAAAAACCCCCCTGGGGGCGGAAATCAGAAAGAAAAAGTAGGGGGGGGCGAAGCGGCGAAGGAGTAGCCCGGGGGGGGGAGCTGCGCACAAGAGGGGTGGGGGGGGAGAAAGAGCTGGTGGAGGGGGGGGTCGGGGCGCTGCAGAGGGGAGGTGCGTGAGAAGAGGGGGGGGGGGGGGGGGGCGCGAAGGCGAGGAGGGGCGGCGGGCAGTGCAGCGAGGGAGGGGGGCGCAGAAGCGAAGGCAGGCGGGGGGGCAAGGGGGAGGCGCGAGGGATGAGGGGGGCGTGAGGGGGCGAGCAGGCAGGAAGGCGGAGGGGCGCAGGTGTGTAGGTAGCGCGAGCAGGGAGGGGCGGGAGCTTCAGCGAGCCAATCAAAAAGTTTTTTCCAGGATCAAAAAACCGGAATGAAGCAATCCCTTGTGAATTATGAGATGAATTAATCGTTTTCTTGGCTGGGCCCGTTCCGTACGGAAGGCTATCTTGTCTCCCTCAACAATCCTCACCTAGTGGTACCCACTCTTCAAGTCCAGTTTCGAGAACACCTTGATCCCATTCAGCCTCTCGAGAATATAATCTATTCGAGGCATCGAGAACTTACTCTTGATAGTCAACTTATTGAGTGCACGACAATCGACACACAATCGAGAAGATCCATCCTTTTCTTGACAAACAGGATCGATGCTGCAAATGGCGACACACTGGGACGTATGAAGCGAAATTGCAATAGAGTTGGCGGTCCAACTCCGATTCCATTGCCTTGGAAAGGCGGTATGGAAACTTGCTCGGGGGATGTGCGCCTAGTAGGAGGTCTATTCTGTGGTCCTCCGGTCTAGACGGCGGGAGCTGGGGAGGGAGATTGTCCCGAAGAAAGTGAATGAGTGCACAGAGCGGAAGCACATAAGCACTAGAGTGTGCTAAGCAGAGAGTGCAAGAGAGAGAGAGAGAGATATGGAGCAACTGTCCAGAAAACGCAGCATCCAGAGGGCTGCAAATCTGAGAAAAACGTAGAGGTGAAGGGGTTGTAGATAGGGCACAATCTGGGGCACCAGAGGGAATCGCTAAGCCGGGAGCTCTGATACCATGAATGAGTGCATAGAGCAGAAGCAAATAAGCACTAGAGCGTGCTGAGCAGAGAGTGCAAGAGAGAGAGATATGGAGCAACTATGCTGAATACGCTGAAGTGATACAGTCCCAAGCAAGAGACAGAAAGTGTCTCATAAGTGAGGGAGCAAAAGAAAGACTAGGCAAGTTGGAAAAGTGACAGGCCAGTCCACCTATTTATAGGCAAGAGGGGTTGGCCGACTGGACATGATAAACTGGCCGACTGGAGATGATGTAGCTGGCAGACTAGGGAAAATACATCCAGGCTAGGAAAAATATATAATAAAAGGGGTGGCCAGCCCACAATCAAGGGCCTTGAAAAGGGACCAAAAGGGACACCAAATATGGGCGAAACCTGGGGATGAATGTGCTAACAGAAAAATCTTCTGGAACTTGTCATGGAGAACCTAGTACTTCTCTAAAGTACTGGCCACCGTCTGGGCAGTCTGGATGTAAATCATCGCACAGTGTGCGCCTTTCCAGATTGCTCGTTTAGCTTGTAAATGGCTTATGAGAGGAAAGTTCGGGATTCCTAGCTCACACTTAATCGTCACTGGGGCTTTGGACACATTCTGACTAATCTCAAAAGTGTGCCTGTCCCAATCGATATCTGGCTGGAACTTGTGAAACTACTAAATTCCCAAAATTATGTCTGCCCCTCCTACAAGAGGGGCAAGGAAACCCTCTACTTTCTTGTCCACCGAAGTCAAGACGAAACGGGCTCGCTAAGCGGCCTGTTGCGTGACCACATCCTCTGTGCCGCTGTCAAACAAGACAACGACTCTCTGGTTACCTATGTAGCCAAAGGTCTCGAGCAATTCATTGCGCTCATACTCCTAGTCTTGGGTGCCCTTGTGCTTATCTTCAAGCTCCCGGATAATGATTGCACCAACCGAAGTACTAGGATCCGAAGAGCTAGGGATAGTCACATTGGGGTTTGTGTGGGAGCTGGGCTCACCATGGAGGTTGGGGTGGTTGTCTGTGGAGTGGTAATCTTCTTAGTGCACTCCCTAGAAGTGTGTCCTTTTGTATAACAAAAGAAGCACCTACCCTCCTTGCACTGAGCTATCTTCTTAGCACTCAATTTGCCACCGGTCTTGCCTGCCTGAACTTTTTGGTCTGGAGTAAGCTTGGGCGCATTGTTCGAGTTCTTGGAGCTAGAGGCTCCCGTGCTCTGTCCTGGGGAAGACCTCGTCTGGTTCTAGCCTTTTCCCCCGAGGCAGTTGCCTTGGGAGTTGCCCGCCATTGTGCTGTTGGAAATAAGTGCACACTAGGTGTACTATTTCTCTAGTCTAGTTTCAGTTGAGTCTTTGTGTCTTGAGTCTAGTGCCATGTGGCACCTCTACATTTATCCCATAAGTCAGTCTACTCAATCTTGTACTTCTCACCTATATATTGTAGGTGTCACATCAATGAAAGCATCAATCTTGTGTCTTGTCTACACTCATCTCAAGGTATGTCTAAGCTTTGTGTTTCCTTTTAGTCTTGCTCTCATTTCAGTTTCAGTTTTAGCTTTGTCTCTCCCATTTTTCACAACATGGTATCAGAGCAGTGCTACTATGCTGCATTTTTCTTTCCATTTTCTGAACTGCTTCATCACTGCCTCGCCACTGAAACCACTGTGTGTTTTTTATTCTTTCCGCTGACCAAAATAAAGGCACGTCTGCTGCCATCAAATCTTTTAGCGCCACTGCAGCCCACCTGTACCTATCACAATGCTGCGTCGCTTTGCTGCAACGCTGCCCACCTAGTCACTGCCACCTTTGCTTGTTGTCTGTCTCATCGACTTGCTGCTGCAGCAGGTCACCCACCTCTTCGTGCCTACTGCTCACCTGCTCGCACCCCGCTTACTCCTGTCCATCATCAATCTATTATCATTGTACGTGCTGCAACCATTGTCTCTTTCATTTGAGATTGTCTCTTTTTCATTTTGTTGGGATGACAGAGGATACCCCATACAGGTACTCCGATTTGTCTCATAGGCCGAGTTCGGTCTTTTGGAAGACGTTAATAAAATCTTTCTTTCTTTCTTTCTTTCTCTCTCTCTTATCCATTCACCACAATGGATGTTTTTCACCCTCCATAGCTGGAGTCTCTCCTGGTTGACATGTCTTCTCAAGTCGTGGACCTCCTGGATATTCAACTCATGCAACAACTCGCCATTTTTGGATCTCTGGTCTTCTCGACATCAGCTCGACACCTCCTTTTGTGAAGGTAAACTCCAATGCTGATTTTGGACCTGATTTGCAACATCTGTGCAAAAGGCATTTTCCCCTTTGTTATTACCCATTTCCTCTCCATCTTCACATGTGGGTTAGCTGTCCATTGGACCAGCCAGACCTGCAGCAGCAAATTTAAATCAGCAATCAAGTGTATGTTGTGTTCTATTTCAGTCTACTCTCTATCTCTTGAAAAATAAAAAAAATAAAAAAATAAAAAATAAAAAATAAAAATCTCAATACTGAATTTCATTTACTTCTCTATCTTGTACGGGATTAGACACTGCCCTTGCATTTCAGCAAGTGGTAAGACCTTCCCTTCATCTATCTGTCTCTCATGTACGGGATTAGACACTGCCAAATATGGTAAGACCTTCCCATCTCTCTCATATTTGTCTATGCTTTCATGCTATCTACCACCATTGATCACCAATGATGTAGATCATGGGGTAATATCATGTCTATTTGTCTACATGGACTTATCTTAGTCCCTATCCAAGAGGCACCCCTGCATTACCCACTCTAGCAGGAGGATTGACCTTGAGGAGGGATTATCTATCTAGGTCCATCTCTCTGTCTATCTACAATCAGTCAGTCTCTCTGTCTATGTGTCTATCTTGTGTGATCTTACAGTCACATGTCTCTGACACTCTGTCTATCAGTCTATATGTCTCTCTTTTGTGGATTAGCTACCCACATTATCTTGGCATTTTTTTGTCTATGTCCCCATTTATCTTCTATTTGTCAGTCTCTCTCATGTCTATCTGACATTCTCTCTCTCTGTGGGACCACTCTACTGGCTGATTGTCTCTCTCTCTGTCTGTCTATGATCCACTCTTGTCCCTACCCTTGTGGACCCATATGAGGATATCACTTGAGGAGGGGTGTCTCAGGATCTTTTGTCTCTCATGTCTTGTCTCTCAGTCTATCAGTCTTTATGTCTGTCTTCTAGTCTTGTCCATCTTGTCTTCTAGCTTGTCTCTCAATCCTTGTCTAGTCTCTCTGTCTTGGTTTTATCTTTTGTCATGTCATAGTCTTGTCTTTTTGTCTTCCTCCTAGTGTCCACTTAAGGAGGGTGTTGGAAATAAGTGCACACTAGGTGTACTATTTCTCTAGTCTAGTTTCAGTTGAGTCTTTGTGTCTTGAGTCTAGTGCCATGTGGCACCTCTACATTTATCCCATAAGTCAGTCTACTCAATCTTGTACTTCTCACCTATATATTGTAGGTGTCACATCAATGAAAGCATCAATCTTGTGTCTTGTCTACACTCATCTCAAGGTATGTCTAAGATTTGTGTTTCCTTTTAGTCTTGCTCTCATTTCAGTTTCAGTTTTAGCTTTGTCTCTCCCATTTTTCACAACATGTGCTTCATTTCGGCACTCTGCGCAAGCAAGAGTGCGCCTTCGAAGGTGGCTGGCCTAAACTTATGCACCTCCCACTGGATTTGCGTGTCAAGGCCATAACCTTTATTGTCCTTGTCAGATAAGCCCAACTGCAAACATAAGTTTGAAATTTTATTGGCAAACTGAAGGATTGGTTGTGCATTTTGACGCGCTCTCCTAAACTCATCTTCAAGTTGCTCAAGGTAGTGAGGCGGTAGAAACCGCCGCGTAAGGTCGAGGACAAACTCGTCCCCCAAACATAAGCCGCCATACCTAATCTGGTGTGGGCATGAGTCCATTGGGTCCACCAAGGAATGGCCTCACCTTCCAAGTACCAACTAGCCAAGATCACTCTGTCAGTATCACTTTTTCTAATTGCGGCAAAATAAGCTTCAAACTGATGTAACCAGGACTAAAGAGTTGGGGGGTTGAGTTTACCGTTATACTTACTAAAGTTCATTTTCTCAAGAAAAGACTCGAGGAAGCTACTGGTGTCATTCTTGCATCCAAAGCCGCAAGGTATCTTTTGTGTTTCACACGTCGCCTGGCGTCGTCATGTGCAACAGCACGGGCTACTGCCGCATGATCTTCCATCTGTCGAATCTCCATTGCTCGCATCTACAACTTGAGCATTGAACTCGGTTGTGGTCGTACCCTTTCAAAAGATAGGAGATGGAAAAATAGGAGCTGGAGAATGGTGTGCTCTTTTAGGGCCAAGATCTGCGCCTTCTACTCTTTCAATTTGGTACCCTGTTCTGCGATTGCTCGCATCATCTGCTAGAACATCTCCTGTACACCCATGCCTACCGCCCTAGAAGGACTGCCTGGTGCACTTTGTTCCCAAGGTTGTCGTTCTCTCTCATCGACGTGGATCGCCATAGCATGAAAATGCACTTCCTTTTCGGAGGGCAATCTGACCATCCACTATGTGTGCGGTCTCGAGACTTCTGGAGGCTTCCGGAGACTGAAAACCAACCGTCCTTCAAGGGACAAGAGTCACACCAAAAGGGGTGGTCCATCGGAGTCTAGAAACCAACCACACAAGCGAGAAAAAACTTTTCTTTCTTTTTTTCTGGTTTTTCTGGCTAAATCTTCACACTTGAAGAAGGCTCTGATACCAATGTAACATGCGGAAGCTTCATGGTCGAATCGGTAACTTCAATGCTCAGAATTCAGAAATCTTTCACGGACGAATATAATGCACAAAACTGAAGTAGATGTGTAGAAAAGAGAGAGAGAGAGAGAGAGAGAGAGAGAGAGAGAGAGAGAGAGAGAGAGAGAGAGAGGGGGGGGGGGGGGTAGGGAGGGAGGGAGGGAGGGGAGAAAAAAAAAAAGAGAGAGAGAGAGAGGGGGAAGGAGGGAGGGAGGGAGGGAGGGAGAAGAGGACACATTATTGGGTCACAAATACCCTCTGTAGGGTCCCCGCCATGAATAGTGTATTTGCTTTATTAGAATGATGTAAATTAGAAAATAAAGATAGAATCTTGACTACATTTTTCACCTTGATTGAAGTTTTCCCCTTGGCTATCTTGGCCCTTGCAATGCCCTTAGGTACTATATTAGGTACCTTAAGTTGCAGCAAGACGGTTGTTGCATGCCAGGTCGTCGTTCAAGAAACGGGAACGCCATTCATGAAATGGCAAGAACCGTTCCCTAGGCCATGCCACGTTAGCACCCGTTCCGAGCCGTTCTAGCGTTCCATATGAAAGGGAAATAGCATTCTGCTGTTCCAAACCACAGGGAACGGCGTTTCTTGTGTCTATGTTAGAGAGTTCTATACCAAGTTCAAGGGCCGAGGCACTCACGAAGCCATTTGGCTTGACAAGGAGTTCTTCCACGAGTACCCACATATATTGGCAGACTACTTGGCAGCCATGCATAATGGAGAGATATGGAGACTTGAAGACAAACATGGCTATGAAATTTGATGAGGAACAGAGAGAAGAGAGAGAGAGAGAGAGAGAGAGAGAGAGAGAGAGAGTTAGCGAGAGAAAGACAGTACTCAAAGAGAGAGAGATTGCACGACTCAATGATGTGACTTGTATTTTACTTCAATCTAGTACAATGATTTTATTGGCTTAGAAGTTAGGGCCTCTCTTGTATGACATCATTGTTTAAGTCATTATAGGTATATAAACCACTCTAAGAGTGGGTTCACACGCACATACACATGTAGCCCTTATAGAGGCTATTCACACATCTTTATTCTTTTGTACTTGGATAAGGCTTGTTCTCCAACATTCCCCCTCAAGCGTTATCCTAGTACACACTTCATTTGGATAAATCTACGTCTATGACATAGTTTCACTAGAAGTTGTATTTGGTTATGTACTTGGAGTAGAGTACAATGGTAGTCAAGCCGTCACACAGGAAGAAGAAACCTACAAAGAAGATACAAACTTTGCAGAGTATGAAGACTGGTCAGTGCTTTCTTGTGAATTCTTCTCATTGTGGTTTTTTTTCCCACAATGTTTGCAAGGCGTATTTAAATAGCAATCCTGCTCTGCATGATTGTTTCTACCACAAAGGGAACACTTTATACTTTTGAAGTTCTTCTTTGTGAAGGAGCTGTCCCCCTCCGCTTTGTTCTTAATCTTCCTTTCTTTTTCCTTGAAGGAGGCTATGACCTCTTTCAAGGTAATATTTGGCAGGTTCTTCAGTGTGGTGATGAGGTTCCCGGAAAGCTCTTTTGGCATGGACTTTATGAGTACTGCAAGGGCCACATCATCTTCCACTTGTACCTTTAGACCTGCAAGATGCTTCACTGAGGACTTCATCCTGTTCACATGAGCATTAAAGCTCTCATGTGGTTGCACCATAAGACCATAGAACTCTATTTGCAAAGAAACTTTGGAGTTCTTTGCTTGAGCCACAAAAAGCTCGTCCAACTTCTCATAGGCTTCTTTGGAGGTTGGGAGATCTACAACATGGTGCATAAAATTATCAAAGAGACCAAGGGCTATGAGACCAAAGGCTCTTTGATCTCTAAGCCATGCTTTCTGAGCTGCATCTTCATTCTCGATTATCTTCTCTTCCCCTTCAATGAAAGGCCACAGGCCCTCCCTCATGAGACTAAACTTTAGCTTAGTCTGCCAAGTGTGGAAACTTTCCCCATTGAACTTTTCAATGAGCATGTAGGTAGCCATGATACGCTATAAAGGTCTTAACAGAGGAGAGTTTTCTATGCCAGTATCTAATCCCTTATAGATAATGTCCGGAAAAAATTAGGGTTTCCAAAAAAGGGGGTTTTGATCAATGATGCTTTAGCATGCCACATCAAGACTTCAATGCCGGTACAGTTGGACGCGCAAGAGTGTAGCTGCTGAGTGGGGCTGCTATGGACTTGTTGCGGTGGGGCGAGGATTGAGATACGTCCCTACTTTCATTGTGCTTCAGTCCGAGGCATCCCAAAGTCTTCTTCAGCATTCAACCTTTAGTCTTATATCTTCCTCAGCAGATCTGGATGTGCATAAAGGCTTCCGAAGTAGCTTCATAGTTGTCTTCAGTCCGCTTGATTATTCTGCTGATGTTTGGTCTACCTCATCCTTATGTTTGGAAATCCTAAGTCAACCGTCATCAGTAAGTTTTCAGCCCAAGAATGCAATTCATGGAAATACTTTGCCACTTCTTCCGAGGGATTTCTAATGGATGCAACAACCTTCCCTATTTCAAATTTTCTGCCTTATTGACTTGGCATTGCTGACAACCAAACACATATTGCTCTACATTTGTTAGCTTTGTTGGCCATTTTGAGCAAGTTCAACATTAGTTGAACTCTTGTCAAGCAATGCTTGTCATGACTTTTGACAAGTGATTTTTTAATTACATATTGAACATCTAGGACACAAGTTTTTTCCTTTTGGAATAATAATCCATTCCGAATTGTATATTGATCCTTTTCTTCTCCACCTAGAAGTGAGTCATTTTACCCTCTTGGGGCTGCCCCTTGGACTCGAGCCATGTCTCCAAAAGATCAATCATCTCTACAAAAGACTTGAGCAAATGGTAAATACGAGGGTAAATTTTTGTGAAACTTGGCATATTCACAAAGCCAGGGCTCCGCAGGTGAACATGGTTTCAGCCGTGAGAGAGTGAGTGGAAGAAGAGATGGAGAGATCAAGCCATGGTGACTTGGTGCATAGAGATGGATGGGTGGAAGAGAGATGGAGAGATCAAGCCATGCTGACTTGGTGCATAGAGATGGATGGGTGGAAGAGAGAGAGAGAGAGAGATGTGATAGCACACACGAGAGAGAGGTTGCACAGCACAAGAATCATTGTATTATGATAATAGTTCCACCACGTACAATGCTTTATATAGTCACCAAGGCCCTATCTTATGTTCTCTTAATAAGAGCACACCTAAAGTGTTCACACACCACCATTGGACACTTATTAGACTCTGAAATATCCAACAAACCCCCCGTCGGAGTGAAGGAGTGCCATCTAAGAGAGACACCTTCAGTAAGATGATTTGGGCTCTTAGACTGCAATTATTGATACAAAAGAACGCAATGATGCCGACACTTCATGTCGGGCCTGATACAAGAGCTTGACCATACATAATGCCTACATCAGTCTATTCATAGACAAAACCCCATGGCTCTAAGTAGGGAAAGTATGATAAAAAGTAACCAAGCCTTTTATAGAAACAAGGCTTACAAAAAGACATCCAAAATATTCAGATTTTGGGGGACTTCCCGGGCAGAGAACCCATGACTACAAAATGTTCAGATTTTGGGAGACTTCCCGAGCAAAGAACCCATGACTCGTACATAACTAGAAGATGATTTTGGAAGTTTGAAAAACTCCCCACACTAGTGCAATGTCAATGAAGATCTTATTTTGATGCTATTGCCAAGTGGTTGACACTTGGGCTATCGTTTTAGGCTCAAGGGCCAAGGCAAAGTACCCGTTGACGCTCGATTTGGAAGTTGTAATGAGGAATCCCCAAATTTTTGTTGATGTAGCATGATCAATTTGATGAAGGCGGCTTTCTTGTGAAAAAGCCCCAAAAATTTGTCGGTGTAGGGTCTTCAATTTGATGATTTTCTCAACATTTGAGAAAACTCCCAAATTCTCAAATGGGGTGGAAGTTGTAACTAGGCCAACTTTGCCCTAATTTTTGGTGGAAAGCACCAATTTCTTGTGGCTTCCAGAGCTTCAATTTTTTCGTTTTTTCCAAATTTGGGGAAAGCCTCAATTTTTTGCTGAGGCAATGCCTATGATTTGAGGATTTAATCAGCATTTATGTGAAATCCCCAAATTCCATTTATTGAAAAATTAAAAAAAAATCTGCAAACCTGATGAACGAGAGCTTTGATTTTACCACGTGTGTGGTAATCTCCAAATCTTCTGAAGTTGATGTGACTTTGCAAGCTGACTGATGAGGATGATGAAGAGATGATCCTGTTAGGGCGGCGTTTGTATGCTGAATGCTGGCCCTCTGATGTAGCATCTGTTGGACAGCTTTTTGTGATGTGTGTTTATGCTTCTACAGGCTGGTTAGACCTGGGTTTTGCTTCATAGCCGCTGTCAACTGCAATAGGCCTCTCAGTAGCTTGCATTTATGGCTGAGGGGTCCCTCATGGTGAGAGATGGCTGCACTGATGAGAAATGCATAGCATAGGAGAAAAATGCAGCAAAGATGATGGCAGCAGCAAGAAAACACACAGTTCAGAAAAAAATGCAGCAGGCAGAGGTGGCGGCAACATAGGTGGTGACCAATAGTGGATGGAAGGCTGCATTATCTAGCTATGAGGGTTTGCTAGTATGGACTGATTGTAGATGCTTGTGTGTTGGGAATGGAAGCTGCCTCCGACCGGCTGGTGCTGGTCGGAGACAGCTATGAGGGTTTGCTAGTATGGACTGATTGTAGATGCTTGTGTTTTGGGAATGGCAGCTGCCTCCGACCAGCTGGTGCTGCACAAGGAGTGATGATGGCACATGAAACATAGCAAAGGTGGCTCTGTTACCATGTAGGTGAACATGGTTTCAGCCATGAGAAAGTGTGAGCAGAAGAAGGGATGGAGAGATCAAGCCATGGTGACTTGGTGCATAGAGATGGATGGGTGGAAAAGAGAGAGAGAGAGAGAGAGAGAGAGTTGATAACACACAAGAGAGAGAGTTGTTGCACAGCACAAGAATGATTGTATTATGATAATACTTCCACCATGTACAATGCTTTATATAGGCACCAAGGCCCTATCTTATGTTCTCTTAATAAGAGGGTGTTCACACCTAAAGTGTTTGCACACCACTGGACACTTACTAGACTCTGAAATATCCAATAGGTTCAAGGCATTTGCCACAATGTTTGTAGTTCCCTTCCCATATCGTATTTCAAAACGGACCCCCCCCCTCTGACACACACACACACACATTGTGTATGCACGCACACGTTTACTCTGCATTTGAAGGCCCCAACTCTGTAGCTTTCTTGCACAGTGTCAATATACCATCGTTGATGGTGAATTCAGATGTGAAACGTGTATGCATGGCAGATAGCAGGTATCCACTGGTGGTATAACTCTAGAAACCATGCTGCTGAGCTTGCTGCCGGATATTATAATCTTCGAGAAAGAGATGGATACAAGCCTATCACAAAGATGCTTGCACGGCACAGAGCCAATCTGAATTTCACATGTATTGAGATGCGTGATGAGGAGCATTATTGGGCAGCCAGGTGTGGACCTGAGGGTCTTGTGAGACAGGTAGAGTACAGAAGTCACAGAGGCATTTTATCATCATCATTTTTAATGTATTGTTATGAGCATGATAGGCTAATGATTAATCACATTTGTATGACCTGCAGGTTTTGAATGCTGGATGGAAGCAAGGGATTGAAGTGTCTTGTGAGAATGCATTGCCACGTTTTGATCGGGCGGCCTTTGACCAGATTTTGCGGAACGCAAGGCCAGATGGTATTAGTAAAGAGAGTCCTCCCAAGAGAAGGGTTTACTCTTTTACCTATCTGAGGCTTGGTCAGGACCTGATGCAAGAAAATAACTGGAGGGAATTTATCTTGTTTGTACGGCGAATGCATGCTGGTCTGGTATGTATCTGCAAGATGCCTTCGTATCATTAAACGATGGTTGCAATTTCATTCTACCTTGGAATGAGTGTGTAGAAAGATAACACGTAGGCATTTGCATATGCATGCACATGTGACAGTGCTGCGCCATGATTGGGCCCAGGGATCTAAACTGTGCTCTGCAATCTACAGAGTGTGCCTGCTGAGTGTGAAGATGATGCATTCACACGCACATGGGCACATGCAAAATTTCTGCATTGATGCCTTCACACTAACATTTTTGTGTGTGTGTTTCAGCAAACACACACACATACGCATGCACTTGTTAAATTGGTCCAAGCATGAGATTGTGCACATATAATATTACCACATCCACGCATTCATAGCACATTTTTCTTTTGAATTTCTGAACGTATTTGCCGGAACACATATGCACATGCACATGCAGACAATATTGGGGTGGGGGATCCAAACTATGCTTATGAATCTGCAGCAAGTGCCTGGCAAGTGAGAGGATGAAGCTTATTATTCAGTGTGTGATGTTTCCAGGATTATCACCCAGAACCCGAGAATTTTTTCCATCCGAGAGTACCTCTTAAACGCTCAAAACCTCTAGATACTTTTCAGGAGGAGCCAGCTGTACCTGTGGCCTCGGTGCCACTGGATCAGTATCATGTGCCACTTGCCCCAAAGGAAAAAAGAGAACCTTTTTTCTCTCAGGATGCACCAGGAGGGGGTTTGGGGGCCCAAGTGGAAGATGTTTCTGTACCATTTCCTTTCAATTTAGTAGCATGGCTATGGAGGGATTCGAGGCCCACCAGCCAATTCACACAAGAAGTTGATAATGCCACTCTGATGGATGATCCTACCAGCAATGATGATTTTCCCGGGTTCTCTCTCTAGGTTTACACTCCTCGTATATGTTTATGGCTGTAATATGTATTTTTTTACACATGCCACACTGGCCATCATGTACATAAATGGTTGAAGCATCGCTCTAGCAGCAGCCACCATTTTTTGACAACACACAATGAAATGATATACATTGATTGATTTCCAAGTTCAAGGGACTCTCTCTCTCTCTCTCTCTCTCTCTCTCTCTCTCACACACACACACACACACACACGCGCGCGCACACACACATGCGCGTGCTCGCGCACGCACACATACAGAGTGGTTAATGCATTGGGTTTGTAATTGAGAGATCCCTAGTTCAAGTCCCATTCTTTGCACTACGGTGCAGAAATGGGTATATTTTCTCTCTCTCTCTCTCTCTCTCTCTCTCTCTCTCTCTCTCTCTCACACACACACACACACACACACACACGATGGGGGTTCCCTTTATTGGGCTTAAACTCTTCTAATCTTGTGAAGGCAATGGATACATATCTTGTGTGGGGTTACTAAGAGTTATGTTTCACAGGATATTCCAAACATCATCTATATGTTACATGAAAAAGGAAGTCCTTTCCTTGCTGTTGCCACTTGAATTAGATCGAATATGGACTATCTTGCTTCTATGTAAATCTCTCTCTCCCCCCCTGACAAAGCAATGGTTTAATGCTTCATTGTAGAGATGGAAGTGAAAAATGATAACCAGATAATATTGGTAGCCAAGTGAGTCACTAGCTAGAAGCTAGAGTCTAATTAAGTCATATCTAGGAAGGGCAAGCCAAATGTATACAAGCAGTTGTTGAAGAGGTTGTGAAGATAACATAAACAACATGGAGTGATGTGATTAAAAAAGGCAAAGCAAATAGGTTACTTGTACTATGGAAATTGAATGGTTTTATCAAATCATTGATTTTAAAATTAAAACCTTCAAGATGTTAAAATGTCCAACCTAATGCAAAATCTTATTTATTTATTGGATTTTTGTGATTTTTCCCTTGGTTCCTATTCTTGGCTTATCCACATTGTTGAGATACTTTGCAACCACCTTAAGCTCCCATTCAAAATCTTATTGAATTTGTTTGATCTTTTCTTGGGTCCTATTCTTGGCTTATTCACTTTCCATTGTTGAGATCTCGTACAACTTACGACACTTACTTATATATTGAATTTGTTTAATCTTTTCTTGGTTCCTATTCTTGGCTTATTCACATTTCATTGTTGAGATCTCTTACAACTTACAACACTTTACACAACAACTAGTTATCTTAGCATCTAAGGGCATTGGAGGGGAGATTTACCATGTCTTTTGGCTCCCAATTGAGCAATCCATATTATTGCTTGAAGTCATGAACATTTGCTTAATGTTCTTGAGATAAAAATATACTATTCTTACCATATTTATTCATGTAATTATGTACCAAGAAGAATCATAAATGCCATGCACGCTTTAATTTGATACTTCCATTGACCACCTCTAATGACACGTCTTTCAATTGGCTTCCTCTGTTTCATATGCTCATGAGGCCTCAATGATATGTAATGATTCAATTTTGCTTTGCAACTTATTATGCTTTTTCTCCACATTATCAATGTTGGTAGACAATTGGGCATTTTGAACTTGCACCTCATGGGACTATGTCTATCAAATTATTGCAATTTGTTTCCTTTGTGTTTAATGAGTTTGAGAGCTTCATGTGCTCTTATGCAAGTGATCTAATCCCTTTATCACTATTTTGCAATAAACTTTGAAACTGTACAACTAATCAAAAAGCCTTCTAGTGTATCCCAATGAACCAATATGGTCCTCACAAACATATTTAACAAAACTTCTTAATCTCAAAAACTAAGGAGGCTGATAAGTGAGGGGGTATATTGAGTATATTGCACTCTCTAACCAAAGATGAACATACTACAATGTTACGTATCGTGCCATGTTTACTTCTCATAAAACCATACTTTAGATCTAGTTGAAAGTGTATATCTTTTTTCTTTGTACAAATGATATCCTAGGTGAAATGAAAACAAATATTCTCACTATATGTCAATAAGGAAGCACATAACCCTCTCTATTAAAACATATTGTCAACAAAGAGAAAACAACTTTCGAATATTTTTTAACCACAAGAAAATAATACACTTAGTAAGAAACATACCACGTATATAAAATAATTCAACGTTATTTCTCTCACTCTTGAGATATTGACGACCATTGGTTGATGTACATAGATTGTTTCCACACTTTACGACCATTGGTTGATGTACATAGATTGTTTCCACACAAAGATGGATTTTTTAGCTCCAAAAATGGTACTTAAAAGTAAAAAATCCCACGTTGCACTTTAAAGTTTCTTCAAACCCATCTCTTCTACTAGAGGCTTGTCAATTATGAAGATATCTCAACCAATGCTTAGAATTGAGGAAAATGAGAAATATAAGCACAAAATGGAAGGAAATCATATGTTATAGAAACACCAAAAACCAATTTTTTTTCTCCCCAAAAAAGGAGGGGAATTTTTCAAGGTAGAAATACTCAAAATGAATGAAAAGAATGAGGAATATAAGCACAAAAATGAAAGGAAATGATATGCTATGAGGATTACACAAAAAACCATTTCTTTCCTCCAAAAAAGGAGGGAATCTGATTAAGGTAGAAATACCAAAAAGCAATGAAAAAAACTTAAAAAAGACTTTAAAAATACAATGGAGGATTAGTGGGTCAAAGAAAAAAAAGACAAGATAGAAAAATCTCAGATGCCTTACCTTTAAAAAAATGACGAGCTTTAATCCACCTCATAAAATAGATTCAAATGGAAGGAAAAAGGTAGGAGGTAGATTAGAGGAGTCACTTTGAGAGAAGAATAAATTTATGTGGTTGAAATAAAATAGTTTTAAGCTTTTTAGATTTTGATGACATTGGTTTCTATTTTGAAAAGGGACAGTGCACTCTAAAAGAAGAGAGAGAATACTTTGATTTACTCTTCATTAGAGGGCCCTTTGTGAGTCCAATTTTTTCCTAAATCACTTAAGATTATCCACAACTTCTTAAAGGCTCTAAGTTCCATGACCTTTTTAAATGATGCTTTACTCAACTAGGACTTTATGAGTTGGGATAACAATCTTAATTAACATGGTTCTAAACTTCACTACATAACCATTCCTTATGCTTAATTGGCTCAATCCAAATTGTGCTATCTACAAGGTCAAACTCTGACTTATGTTGGATCTTAATTACAAGATTCCAAACTTGGCTACATAACCATTCCTTATGCTTTATTGGCTCAATCCAAATTGTGCTATATATAAGATTAAACTTTGACTTATGTTGGACAATTCCCTTGTTTAAGACTTCATTAACTTAGAAAATGAGAAATATACGGAAAAAAAAGGAAGGAATGATATATTATGAGAAGCACAAAAAACTAATTTTTTTTCTCAAAAAAAGATAGAGAATCTAGAAAAGCTAGAAACTCTCAAAAGCAATGAAAAAAACTTACAAAAAAGACTTAAAAATACAATGGAGGAATAGTGAGTCAAAGAAAAAAAGATTCAATATAGAAAAATCTCAAATAGATTACCTTTAAAAAAAATAAGGAGCTTAAATCCACCTCATAGTGGATGCAAATGGAAGGAAAAAGGAAGGAGATACATTAGAAGAGTAACTTTGAGAGTACAATAAATGTTTGTGGTTAAAATAAAATAATTTTAAGCTTTTTAGATTTTGATGAGATTGGTCTCTGTTTTGGAAAGGGATAGTGGATTCTAAAAGAAGAGAGAGAATATTGTGATTCACTTGATTTTAGACAGAGGGAAAGCTAGAGAATACTCTGATTCACTTGATTTTAGACAAAGAGAGAAAGCCCTGGCTATAGCCATATTTGGTAATGTGTGTGAACACACTAGGACCAGTCGAGGTACTTTTTCCCTCTTTAGGAGGTTTTTTCCCCGTGCTAGTATACACCCACCTTGGGGTATATTTATCATCTTTGTGCAACACACATTCATTATCTATCTATTATTTCATTGTGTGCTCCCTTGAGCTTCTCCACTGTGTGTGTGTGTGTGTGTGTGTGCATGCGCGCACGCGCGCGCAGTCTTGCAACCCAACATTTGGTATGAGAGCATACGCTCCTCACCCCTGTCTTGCTGCCTACCCTTCACCCCGAGTCGCCTTTCTTCTTGAATCGGATCAAGAAGCCCTTCTAGGAGAATATAGAGGACAATGAAGTGTGGAGTAATTTGTGCTAAAAAATTTCGGTCATATTTTCATTTCGGGCGCGTTTTGGGGGCCGTTCGCATAGTTTTTGGTTTGCAGACATCTTTGGGGACTGGATTTGCACTATTCTTCATCGAATTCTGGAGTAGTTTTGTCATATCTACTTCAGACGGGTGTGCAGATACACAAGAAAGAATCTATGGGCTTCACTTCAGTGACATCGATCGCTGCATCTTATGAGTAAAATTTCTACTCACTATACTGTGCATTTCTTTCATACAATTTGTAGGTCTCCATTGTTAGTGACCTTGTTAATAGCAGCCATCTTGGTTGCATCAAAGAGCACTTAGCACTTTGCAAGTTGTGTGATTACTTGCTTGGGTATTATCAAAAATGGCAAACAATGATGTATTTCGGAAGCTTGACAAGACCAACTACCCATTATGGTCCTATATGATGTGCCAAAGGGCTATGGAATGTTGTGGTCCAGCATTGAGAAATGTCTTGGTTCTTTTAATGAACATGATGCAAAAGACACATCTGCAGACACAGACTCAGTTTCAAATGGTGTATTAACACAGCATATCATACCTCCTATGCATGAACAAAAAAAGGGTATGGAAGAGATGGGTAAGCATATGCGTTGCTTGCCTTTTCATTTAAGAGGAGTATCATTCCTCACATTCAGTCATGCAGGACTGCTAAACATGATTGGGGTGAACCTGTCTCATTGTACCAGGTATGTAAGCACGTATTGCCTATATATGCAAACAATTAGAGTCAAAGCATATGGATGAGGGAGACTCCATGGATAGTTTCCTTACAAAAATCAAGGATTTTAAGGAACAGTTGGCCAGTGTTGTGATGAAATATATCATGACAATTCATTGGTGCCTACTGTGTGTTATCGAACTTGTATCAAGGTTTTGCTTCTACCATTAGACTCATGATGAAAGGCTATCCAAATGCCTTGAAGTTTGAGGTGGTGGTTTCTATGATCTTGCAAGAAGAGCAATCTAGGCAAAACAAAACTGTCATGCGTACAAGAGATCCGACTTTTGCTGCTAGTCAACAAAGAGACAAAGGTAAATCCTTTCCTTAGGGTAGTTATAAGCCAAAATCAGAGTCATTGAGCAAGCCTGTAGACAAGGGAGGCAACAAGCCAAAAAAAAAAAGGACAAATGCAATTGTTGCAGGAAACCTGGTCACTACATTAATGAGTGCCGGAAACAAAGAAGGAAAAAAAGAAAGACTCAGATATGGCTAGAAGGAAAAAAAGAAAGACTCAGATATGGCTATAATAGCTAATGCATCATCCAATATAGAAAACAAAAAAAATTACAAACTATACACATGATGATTGGGCTTTCATTGTGGAATGTAGTTATGACCCTTTGCATAAGGATGTTTGCATGGTTGTTTTACAGATGTACATGTCGGGTATTTTGACAGGATGTCTAGAATAATCATCAATGAATGTGACAAAATAGAGGTAACCCCCAATAGATGGTGTCCTCCTACAACCACATATATCACTGTGTATAAGCTGTAATTTTTGGACAACTCTAGCTGAACCATCTTTGGAAAATAGAGGTAACCCCCAATAGATGGTGTCCTCCTACAACCACATATATTACTGTGTATAAGCTGCAATTTTTGGACAATTCTAGCTGAACCATCTTTGGAAAATGATGCCCGCTACATTTTTCAAAGAATACAGCCCTCACAAACATGTTTGATGGGGGCTTCAGGATGTGGCAGCTTAGACACCATGTCATGGCTATACAAACGCAACAAATTGCTCAAGTTCAAGTGACCAAGGCGTGCATGCTTTAGCTTAGCATCACCCATTGCCTTTATGGTGGGTAGAAAATGTACATGCAACATGCCTTTGTCTTTCATATGCATCTAACCTATAAAGGCCATGTGACAAAGTACCAGAAGCAACAATTGTCTTTCCCTCACTGCAATCATGAAAAATACATCTGTCATCCTCAAACTGAACCACTAAGCCAGCCTTAGTAATGGCAGAGACAAATAGTAAGTTATTCTTGAACCTTGGTACATATAATACATCTAAAAGCATGATTGTTCCACCATTTGCAGCAATGAGAACAATTTCACCAACTTCTTTTATAAGATATGAGGAGTTGTTTGCACATGTTACAATGTTTCCCTATGGAACGGATTCAAGTGATGAGAATAAACTGCAATGAGAAGGAATGTGCTTACTAGCACCATCAAAATAGTGTAGCTAAACGTAAAAACAAGTCTCTCATGTGGCACTTTGTATGGTCAAAAGTCAAGAGTTACCTCATGGTCTCTGGCTAGAAGTAGTCATTGTGTAACATATGTTTTGAATAGGTGTCCTACAAAGGCTTTGCATATAATTATTCCTTTTGAAGCTTGGAATGGCAGAAAGCCCTCTGTGGCTCACTTATGCATTTTGTGTTATCTTGCTTATGCACTTACACCTGAGCAACTTTGCAACAAGCTCGATGATAAGGCTGTTAAATGTATTTTTGTGGGATACAACTCGAAAAGTAAGGGTTACCATCTCTATCATCATGCTACCAAGCGGATTCTTGTGAGTAGAGATGTTGTATTTGTGGAAGATGCAATTCAGCCCTTTCTTTCATGTAAAAAACAGCAAAATGTATGTTCGCATAACATATTCGACACTCTCCTTCCATTGCTCAATGTAGGATGCATTGATATAGAGCAATTGGGTAATCCAAGAAATGCTGAAAATCAACCCACACAGGTTACAAATCAGCATGTTTTTCAACCCACTGATCAGCCCATTGATGAGGCAAATGTGGATGATGCAATTGATGAGGAAAGAAGGAAAATTGTGGAGTCAAAAAGTATGCCAAAATGGCTCGTGTAGGTTCTCATCATGCATCTGATGTTGATGAAGGTTATGCTCTTATTGCCAATTTATGTGATGAAGAGGAACCTGTCTCCTTTGATGAAGCAAATGAATCTAAAAATTGGATGAGTGCTATGCAATCTAAGTATGATTCGATACTCAAAAATGATACATGGGATTTGGTAGACTTGCCTCTTGGCAAGAAGGCCATTGGTACAAAATGGGTTTACAAGCTTAAATGTAAAGCAAATGGCAGTGTTGATGAGCAATACAAAGCTAGGCTTGCAAAGGGTTATTTACAAGAGAAAGGCATTGACTATGGTGAAACCTTTGCACCTACATGTTGTATGACTACCATGAGGACTCTCATTGCATTTGCAACACGTAAAGGTTAGAATGTACGTCAAATGGATATCAAAGCTGGTTTCTTGAATGGAAATTTGCATGAGGATGTCTATGTATCTTAGCCTCAAGGTTTTATTCAGAAAAGTCAGGAATCAAAAGTATGCTGATTGAAGAAAGCTTTATATGGTCTTAAGTAGGCTCCCAGAGCATGGTACAAAAAGATACATGCATACTTGGTTGCATAGGGTTTTCGCAACAGCCCAACTAACAATACCCTCTATATTAAGGGGGCTAAGGATGTTTTATTAGTCATCGTGTTATGCATTGATGACATTCTGCTCAAAGGCCCTAATGATGATTGTATTTTAGCTTTTGTATAGTTGATTTAGAGAAGTCTTTTGAGATGTCATATCTTGGACCATTGCACTATTATTTAGGCATTGAGTTTTGGCAGCGTAATGATGGCATTATGCTACAAAGAAAATACATAGATGCATTATTGAAGAGGTTCATTCTTGAAGATTGTAAACCTATGGCTACACCTATGGAGTTAGGTTTACAACTAAGTCTTGAAGATGCAGATGACTCTTTTGATGCTAGCTTGTATCAAGAAGTTGTTGCATGCCTTATCTTTTTGTGTGACACTATGCTTGACATTCAGTATGTGGTCTCAATATTGAGCAGATTTATGCATAGCCTAGGTACAAACCATTGGCAATCTGTCAAAAGGGTGTTCTATTACCTAAAGGGCACCAACCACTTTGGGTTATTTTATGCCAAGGGGGGTAAATCATAGTTGTATGCATTTATAGACTCAGATTAGGGTGGATGTTATGACACACGATTGGTTTCTTCTTTCGCCTTGGTGATTCATGTATGTCACGGCTCAGCAAGAAACAACCCACTGTGGCCACTTCTAGCTGTGAAGCTGAGTACATGATGGCAGCATTTACAACTACAATTAAGTGTATTTGGCTTAAGTACCTTATTTGTTGATTTGGGTATTGTGGCAAGTCCTGAGCCACTACCATCTTCATTGACAGTCAAAGTGCTACGGCAATTTGCGAGGAATCCAGTTTTTCATGCTCGCACAAAGCACATTAAGGTGCACTATCATTATGTCAGGGAGAGATGATCTGCTGTGGGGAAATCATCTTGGCTTATGTGCCAACACAAGACAACTTGGCAGATTTGTTCATGAAGGCTCTCCCACGATAGAAGTTTGAAGCTTTGCAAAGCTTTAAACTTACTTCCCTTTGGGGACTAGTTTGGGCTCCCTATCTCACAATTCATACAGCCTGGAACATCTATGTACTTCTAGTTCCAGTTCACCCCTTGTTCACATCATCACTCCCAGGGGGGATTTATAGCCATATTTGGTAGTGATGTGTGTGAACACGCTAGGACCAGCCGAGGCACTTTTTCCCTCTTTAGAAGGTTTTTTCCCCGTGCTAGTATAAACCCATCTTGGGGTATACTTATCATCTTTGTACATAGCACATATTCATTATCTATCTATCATATCATTGTGTGCTCCTTTGAGCTTCTCCATTGTGTGTGTGTGTGTGTGTGTGTGTGCATTCCTACAACCATATTTCCGACGCTGGTCCCTTAGAGGGTCCTTTTGTGAGTCCAATTTTTTCTTAAATCAATTAAGACTACCCACAACTTCTTAAAGGTTCTAAGTTCCATGACCTTTTTAAATGATGCTTTACTCAATCGAGAGTTTATGAGTTGGGATAATAATCTTAATTACAAGGTTCCAAACTTGGCTACATAACCATTTCTTACACTTAATTGGCTCAATCCAAATTGGGATATGCTATATATAAGGTCAAACTCTGACTTACGTTAGACCGTTCCCTTGTTTAAGACTTCATTAACTCCCTTTCAAATCATGCATGTTCTTGAATGTCGTGATAGCTTCAATAGTGCACAGTTTGGTAAAAACCTTAGAGTCTTCATATATCCACAAAACCTTAGAGTCTCTATATATAGTAATCGTTAAGTCAATTTACACAAATTAATCTTACTCTAATTTGTGTTTATATATCCTTAATATGTATTGTTGTGAATGTGCATGTAATACTTTTAATTATGGCTTCACACATTTGCACGAGTGATTCATCAAACTTCACTTCGAAAAACACCATATCACATATATTCAACTCTATTATCGTTGAATCTCCACCAAGGGAAATTCCAAGTTGATTGACGAGGATGATGAAGAGATGGTCCTCTTAGGGCAACATTTGTATGATGTTGAATGCTAGCCCTTGGATGTAGAATATCTCAGCAGCTTTGTTGTGTGTGTTTATGCTTCTTTATCTTTATCTCTATCATCCTACTGCATTGTTAATGATTGTGACATGATAACTTCTTTCTTTTTTATCATAGAACCATCCTTTTGATCTAGTTGAAAGTGTATGTTTGTTTTATTTGTACAAATGACTATTATGGCTTACCCTAACCCCCCTTGAAACACATCCAGATTACCTAGTGAACTATAACTGTCATGAGGATCTTTCCAATGGTCGAGCTCGCAACCCTTGAGGTCTCCAAGCTCTACAACTCCTTAAGAAACAATTCCACCACGCCTCCCACAAGCGTTGTCACACCGCCGCGTTGCACTATGGGTACTCTCGTCTCTCCTCTCACCTCACATCACTCACACACACTCACTAACATGCAGCATTAGAGAGAGAGATTAGCAAGAGAAAGACTCTATTGCACAATGGGAGAGTCTATTGTATTATGAGATATATTCACTTATATACATGGCCATAAGTGTTCACACTCACTTAAACTATGGCCGGTCGGGCACTTTAGGCTCATAAGAGGCCTAATGCTATTACAATGATTACTCTCATAATATATCCATGAAGGACATCACTTGGGACTTCATCCTAACTTGCTACCACACGCTCTTGAAGCGAGAATTACCATAAGTATTCCGTCAAACCATTACGGGTGCCCGTCCAAGTTGTAGATTTGGACACCATTGCTTCATATCTTAAATGTATGACCTTTTGGTGTATCTACCTTGAGTCCTTGATGTAAGATAATGGCAATAGATCTTTCTCACTTTGTTTTTGGCAATCATAAGCAAGGTTACATGTGATTTGTGTTAGTGGGGAACCTAAGATATGTTAATAATGGAGAAGAAGAGAAGGAATGATCCGGAGGAACGTAGACAATCGTCAGAACGAGATTGTGTTTCTCAATTCCTCATTTGATTTATTAAAGCGACATTCACCATTTGAATATATTGGCCTTCAATGGTATCCCTTTGTGTGGCAGGACTCTTGTCAAATGTTGTTGAGTAGGACATGTTCTTGCATGCTTCTTCCCATGTGCTTTTTATGCTTTTATGTATATTCAAGTGCTCTTATGAAGCAGATATATATGAAGTACAAGAAGTGAGTCATATAGACTCTTATATTGAACTGCTCTGTGTTGAAGTAGCCACTTGTTGTGGCGAGGATTGAAAGAATTACATCGACTTGCGAGGCTAATATAGATATCTTCACTAAGGAATGGAGATCATTAATTTGTGAAGATGGTAGTGTCGTTTGGAGAGGTTTGTAATTTGAAGGAAAATTCTAGGCGATGGGTTGTACCATTGACCAGGATTTCGCACCCCATACAAAGATGTACCTGGAAAGTTTTTGATGGGTGAGGCTTTGGTGCAAATGTCCTCCAATGCATGAGTATGGATATGTACTCATGGAGAAGCTACTACATTAACTTATCCAAAAGAATAGTAAGCTATAAGCTTAACAAAAATGGAATGTCTATTTAAGATGCTTGGGAGTTGTTTGTGATATTCTACCACTTTTAGGTAGGCCATATGTGCGACTCCCTTTTTTTTTAATTACCACCTTGCGAGCAACAAGTTCTTGTGGCTACTCTCCTTTTTGAGAGAATAGGTTCTTATGTCTACCGTGTAGCTTCTACACTTACACTTCACATCCGGAGGGGTGAAAAGAGCATTGTGAGTTTTCTTGAATTTTTGGCTCAAATGTTGTTAAGGCGGTAGGGTAAGATGTTGGTTGGTTACCATTGAGGTTGCATGAACACACAAGCTCTTGTATAGGTGCTGAATGCATGAGAGTGTTTGAGTGACTTGCTTGTGTTGCTTGGGCCTCCATTCTTGTTGAACTTTAGGTGAAGCTTTTGGGGTTAAATTCGATAGCGAGGCTGTCTTCACTTTGTTCGATTTTGGCAACCATATGATGGGATTACCATGAGAGTGTTTGAGTGACTTGCTTGTGTTGCTTGGGCCTCCATTCTTGTTGAGCTTTAGGTGAAGCTTTTGGGGTTAAATTCGATAGCGAGGCTGTCTTCACTTTGTTCGATTTTGGCAACCATATGATGGGATTACCATCATAGTATCGTTGTTGTTGAAACACGTGCACAAGCACCCATCTTAAATTGGTGGCTGATGCCTTTGGTGCTGAGGTTTGTTTCTTTATACAAGCTTAGGGGACTTTTTGATGCGGTTGGGAATCCAAGCTTTGGTATTACTTTGGTAGTACCCTTGTGCTTGCAATAAATTTTTTGGTACCCACACTTGTTGAGATGTTGGGGTTTGTTGAGGAACTCACATAGGCTTTTGTAGACGGTGTTTTGGAGTACCTTTCTTTTTCCTTGGCCTTTGAGTGTTGCATTGAGGAAGAGGCTTTGATTGTCAAGGCACCCACATTTGATTGGCCCCTTTATAATAGCCTTGAGCTACAAGTAGCTGCTTCTCCATCCACATTTTGATACCATTAAGATATCTTGATCTGTGTTGTCTTGGTGGATTTTTCTTTTTGGTAGAAGTGGAAGGTTTTGGGCCCTCCTTCACATTGGTTGGCGTTGAGGCTATAGGTTTGAGACTCATGGTGGGTGTTGTTGATGATGAGGTTTGAGTCTCTTGCAAAGTGGTGGTTTTACTGATGTGGATGCTTTTGAGCATGCAACCCCCTCTTTTGGCGAGGTTAGTTGATGATGAAGAGGCATTTTCTCTGGGGCTTTTCCCTTGAGTTCCTTCTTTGAGATAGATGGTTTCGGTTGGGGATCTTCTTTAGGGATAGCGGTTGATTGCATTGTGTAGAGGGGCTTCTGTGGAAGAGGCTTGTAACCTTTTGCGTTCAGCGTCATAGAAATTCATTAGGGTTTGATCCTCTTCCATGCAGTATTATATTGTCAACTCTGTGTCGTTGACCGTCATGATGACCCTATTGCTAGCAAAGCACAATGGTGCTTGGGCACCAATAGTCCATTTATGCCCAAAGATCACATCTGCTTCGAACACATACTCAACCACAAAAAACTTGCAAGTAAGGGGGTTAGTTTCAATAAACATTGTATGTTCAAAGTACCCGCCCATGTTCAAAGTCTTGTGTGAATGGAATTCTTTCAGGATGAGCTAGAAGTGTTGGTTGACCTAACAAATCCCATAGCTCGAGGGTCATGAGATTCTGCTCTCGTGTTGTTCAAGGGACATGAGCTCGAAGCATTGGTAAGTTGTGATCTATTGCTTCTTCCAATGATGAATGTTAGAGTTCCTTCTCGGGAGGTGTGGTAGCCCATAACAATGACATCCTAGGTGAAATGATAACAAATATTCATCACTCTATGGCGATAAGGAAGCACATAATCCTCTCTATTAAACATATAGTCAAAGAGAAAATAGCTTTCGAACATTTTTCAACCACAAGAAAATAATACACTTAGTAAGAAACATTCCATATTTCTCACACTTTTTAGATATTGGAAGACCACTGGTTGATATACATAGATTATTTCCAACACAAAGGTATTTTTGAGCTCAAAAAAATGGTACTTAAAAGTAAAAACCCCCACGTTGCACTTTCAAGTTTCTTCAAACCTATCTCTTCTACTAGGGGTTTATTGATTATTAATGTTTAGAATTAAGGAAAATGAGGAATATAAGCACAAAAATGGAAGGAAATGACATGTTATGAGAAACACAAAAACTAAATTTTTTCTCCAAAAAAGGATGGAATCTAATTAAGGTAGACATACTCAAAAATGGCTTACCTTTTAAAAAAATGAGGAGCTTAAATCCACCTCATAATGGATGCAAATAGAAGGAAAAAGGTGGGAGGTATATTAGAGGAGTCACTTTAAGACTAGAATAAATTATTCACTCTTGATCTAGCCAAACTCTTGCCAATTTTATCCAAAATCTTCCCTAGCTTTCGACCCTTTGAATCCTCTCATGGTGACTGCTACAGCACAGGGGCATCTGGAACCTCTTCAGATACTATGCTTCTCACACTTACCAATAAGAGGAAGGCCACCAAAGCTCTTGGATTTCCAGAGGTAGCTACCACCGACTTCTCCCCACTGGGAGTGGAGCTACTAGTCGACGAGACCACATGATTCCCAGCTGTATCTAGTCCAACAAGAAGGTGAAGCACAAGCTCACCTACCACACACAGTGCTACTAGATTGCTAGGAGACTAAAAGTCATGGAACACCTACACAAACTTGGACTCAGAGGGGCTGGCATCTCTTCAAGCCTAGGGCCCAAACCTCAGCACTTGCTTTAGATTCATATCCTCCTATATGACACCCACCTGAATACTAGCATAGTCTATGATGCTACTAGTGCTAACTTGACCTTGGTCCTCACAGTTGATGTGGTGCATAAAGCCTTGCACCTACGAGCTACAGAGCCCTACTAGAAGTTGAGCGGAGCAGCACAAGGAATGGTCAAGGACATCATTAGGGACCCAATCATCAAAGATGGAGTCAAATGGGAGGACATTACTCGACTTGACCTGCTTACCCAAGCTCGAGTCCTTACCATACTAACCAACCTCGAATGGATAGAAAGGTACATCAAGTGCAACCTCTCCCTCCTTGCCTGCCTCAAGCAAGGTCTGCCACTGAATTAGGTTGACCTTTTAAATCATGAACTCGACAACATCTGCACAAACCTGGCTAGCAAGTTTGGAGCAGCATGGTCCTCTACATTTGTCGAAGGATGGGAAGAGATCCCTACACCCTAGCTACCAAAGTGCTACCACCTCGAGAAGGCCTCCTCAGCAGAAAACTCGAGCAGATCCCTCTTATATATAAGACATTTTGAATAATGAGAAAAGGGATACTACTATTCTCACAATTGAGTTTTAGTCTTCTTGCTCTTGTGATTGGAGTAGCTCGTATGTTTTATCTTCTTCTTTATTGGATTCATATTTAGGGATTGTGTGGGTGAGTGATGGTGTGGATGCATGTTCGAATACACACTTATAACATGTGCCTCCATATGGAATGACATTGGGCTTTAGCACTGGATTTGGGGATGGAGTTGGGGCACTAGGTGTGATGGTGGCTCTATGGACACTTAGCAACACAAAATTGCAATCTAAAGTGATAAAGATCTATATCAGATACCCAATGGTAAATTTGAACCATCAATTGCACCAAAATACAGTGATTAGTGTTAATTAATCATTGATTAGTGAAATAATCCCATGTTTTGTGTGCAAAAATAGAGTGTACGGGGAGGCTAGATTTGGTGCCTTAGAGTTCAAATGAGCTCAGATCCTTTCAAGGGTATCAATAGCTGTTATTCTAGTAGAGAATCAAGCAGGAAACAAAAGATTTGACTAAACATTGAATGCTTAATCTCTATTTTACCAAAGTCACTTGCAAATTTGATGCAGAGCTTGATGCCACTTCTCCTTGAGAAATTTCTCAAATTTGAGATCACCAGCATGTTCAGCACACCCAAAAACCCTTTGGGCTAGCTCCAATAGCTCCAATTCCAAGGCATGAAGGCAATTTTATAGTTTTACTCAGAAAAAAAGACGCTGGCAATTTCGCAAATTTCTGTTGAATCCGACGGCGGTTTGACGTGCTAACTTGATGGGCTGAAGCATGGGGGTTGTGGCTAGCTGTGGCTAAAAGCTCTTGGGCTAATGTTGAGGCTGGAGGGAGATCAAGCCCCTCCACCAGCTGGGGGTGCAAAAAGGTTGGTGAAAAAGACTTTAAAAATGTGATTAACTCCTAATCATGATTAGCAAGGTAATTTATTGCTTAAAAACTAGATGAATCCTAAACTATAGCTCTGATACCAAGTTGAAATACAAGTAAGAGTGGGCTATGGTGGATCAAATACAAAGATCAACATGATTAGAAGGTGATTAGAAGGTGATTAAGATAAGATTAGAGCACAATTAATCTAATAGCTTAATGTAGGCATGGATACTCAAAAACTAACAATTTCTCTCATTAGGCCAATGTCTCAATTAATAGGTTTTACATCCACAAGATGCCAAGCATCTAATCCCACCACTGATTTCTCCTTGATTTGTGCCACCTCCCCTACATCTTGGGGCACCTTTTCCTAGAATCTTTCCATACCCCTATATTCACTCACGCTACCCTTGATTCTCTCATCAGTAGATTCTTCTCACCTTTTCACTGCTACCCACTTAATTACAGACTCCCTTTTACAGTCTCTTGCTAAGGGCTTGTTCCCACACACACCCATTCACTTGCATATTTCAACAATCTCATTATCAATTCTACTTAATCCTTGTGAAGGAGCTTCTAATGCTCTCATGAAAGTGCTTAATAGGGGCCACAATTCTTATGTGTTATGCATGCCTTCCATCACCTCCGCTGCTTCATCATGAGACAACCAAAAAGCACAGTGCTGCTGGTGGATGTGTGCTGCTTGAAACAGCAATAATCTTGGTGTAGCAAAGAGTTTATCATTTGTAGCAAAGCAAGAGAAGCTTGGTTCCAAGGCTTATCTAGCCATGGCATTCAGTCGCGCTTTTAGTGTGCTTGAACGCCATGACCAGATAAGCCATGGAACCCAGCTTATGGAGATTGGTTTGACCTACACGACACGCCGGTTCTGTACTACAGGGCATTATAATCATCATAATCTTGCTATCTGCCCACAATTTTTGTGTTCTACATGCCTCCCATCACCTCCTCTACTTCATGACAACCAAAAATCATAGTTGTGTGCTATGCTTGGTTCCAAGGCTTATCTGGCCATGTTATGCTTAGCTCCAAGGCTTATCTGAGCACGATTGAACGCCATGACCAGATAAGCATTGCTCAACACGATTGAATGCCATGGCCAGTTAAGCCTTGGAACCAAGCATTCTCATCGCCATAGCCACTACTCGTCCCTTAGCCACTGCTTGGCTAGCTAAGCCATAGCCACTTCTCGGCTAGATAAGCCATGTAACCTCCCATTCTCATCGCCATCACCATAGCTGTTAACAATCCTAAAATAGGATTGATCATGGTGATAGACATAGATTAAGCATAAGATTAAGGTGGATTAAACCACACTAAAAACTCCATGAGAGAGAGAGGGAGATTGCACACCTCTAGGGTGCTTTCTCACATACACAAAACACCACGATTACATCTTTCAACACCCCCTCTTAATCGAGGTGTTCCACAACTCACCCATCATCCATCACCCATATCAATGTAGCATTGCACAAACGCAATCACTACCTCTCAACACTCCCCCTCAATGATACATGGGAGTGTCCATCAACCAAACATGTGTGCCCGTGTCTACCATCTTAGACAGCCGACTCGCTCACAGTGGAACCACTAAGTCCGATTTGAACATGGAAGTTCGAGTGGGAACCAACCCATGCGCATGCACCTCACACGTGCATCGCTCATGCACACATCACGCAACAACCATTTCGAGCTTCTTGGTGAGCTTGGGCATGGTTACCCTCATACCATGGGTGAATACAAAAATTTCCGTTTTGAGCACGCATGCTCGTGGACGTTTGTCCATCATCATGTTTGGGTGAAAAATAAATAATACAAAGCCTTTTTGGCCAAAGCCGGGCAGCGGACCCAAGTGTGTGTGCACATCTTCTAAAAAGGTTTTTAAAAAATCAGTTGTGTGTGAATGAGCCCTTGATATTATAAGGGTCAAGATTAAAAACTTAAATGCACTTTCATTTTGTGTCTAGAGTGATCCCACCACGTGTCCTACACACCAAATTGGGCTACACTCCAAATCTGAGGCTGCAACTTATAACTTTTTTTGCCACTGCGTGCCAGCATGGCTATGCACCGGACGAACCTGGACTCTGCATCACTTTTGCAGAAACGTGACCCACTCTGGTCATCATCTTCCTCACGGCTTCTTTCTCTGTGCATCTTTCCTACGCCATAGCCAAAAGTTCATGGGCGGCAACCTGACTAATGTCGCCATAGTTGTTTCTTAACTGCGTGGTCATAGTTTCTTTACACCTGGCAATGCTTCTCTGTATGCACTACTGCTTGTGACGGCGGCTGAAGCTTACTACTATGAGCACTCAAATCACTTCTCCATGCTTTCTCTGAGATTCAATGTTGTGGCGCGACCTCTGCTTACCTTTCAATTTCCCTGATTTCTAATTGCTACATTTGCACTTTCGCTTCACGAGACTCAAGCTTGCTACCTCTATGCTGATGGTAGTTGTTCTCTGGTGTAGTAGTGGTGCTGCTGCTCTGTTGCCTTGCTACTACAACACTTTTTTTTTAAATTGTTTGCTGCAGTGGAGGTTTGTCTCTGATTGCAATCACTTTTCTGATTATTTCATAGCTTGCCTTGCTGCAGCCAACCATTTGCTTCAACCTCTGTTGTGAGGTTTTCTTATCCATTCCTTACGCTTTTGGCTTGTCGTTGATGTGCCCTCTCACTGTAACACCCATCGGTCCAAAGCTTAAATAATCAACGTGATGCCTCGCCTCCTGAAAGCCACTGCCTCCCTTGTTGCGTATGTAGCTCCATTTAGCTACAATGATTTGCTTCCATAACCTCTTGCATGAGGTTCACAATGACCATAAATATGGACATGAGCTCCAAATCTGCATGCTCCTCCTTTGTGCATGCAACCACTCAAGGGTGCTTCGTCACAAGTTCCTTATAAGAACCAAGGTGCATAAACATGTGAAAACTGCCAAGGTTTCCATCCCTTTCTTTGCTCTCCTTCATTGAGCAAACATTCACAAGTGCATCCTCTTCTTGATGCACACACATGTGAACTCCATTGAGTTCACCATCTCATTTGCCATCCTCTTGACAAGCATGCACCTCCACAAGATTCATGGGATACACAATTCCCATACATAGCAACCCTTCATAGAGCATTCTTCCATGCTCAAACACAAAACTTTGAGGCAAAACTTCACAAAACCAACCTTCTTGAGGCATAATCAGTAGCATATCTTCTCTTGGTAGCTTCTCCTTGACGATGATGAAGACTCCATAGCCTTCATAATGCTGAAATCTCCATTTTCAGCTTCCTTGATGATGAGCAACCTCTCCATGTTGCAAAACTCCATTTGCAACTCTCTTGGGCAGCTTCTATGCAACCTCCTTGTTGCAAATCTCCTCTCAAATCCTCACAAATGCAAATCCAAATGATAATATGAGTGTGCATAATTTTTTTTTCTCATAATAACTGAAAATAATGCTTAATCAAAGAAACACACAAACAAGCTAATATACATAATAAACACCATGACCAAGAGCCCACGCAAGCTCTGATACCATGTTAACAATCCTAAAATGGGATTGATCATGGTGATAGACATAGATTAAGCATAAGATTAAGGTGGATTAAACCACACTAAATACTCCATGAGAGAGAGAGGGAGATTGCACACTCAACAATAGCTCTATTGCATATCTCAAGTGAACCATACAATGATATAGGCTTTCTAGCCTTATCCCACTTTACACATCATCATCCATGTGGCACTCCCTTTTCCACTCTTTTGGTCAACACTCACACACCATACAATATTACATGTGGCATTCCTATCTCACCACAATATCTTGCACCTCTAGGGTGCTTTCCCACATACACACAAAACACCACGATTACATCTTTCAACAATAGCCACTTCTCATAGTCTTATTTTGGAGCCATATGTCCACGTCTTGGTTCCATGGCTTGTCTAGCCATGGCATTCAAACGCGCTGAGCGCGATTGAATGCCATGGCTAGATAAGCCATGGAACCAAGTTGTGGACATTTGGTTTGGTGGAGAGTAAGCAAAACCGACGCAGCTCTTTTAAGAAGTACCAACATTGGAAAGCTTGTACCTTTTTCTTGGGATTGATGTCCATCTTGAAAGGGGAGTATTTCCCGAGGCATAGAGCTCTCTTCATTTCAAAAAAGAGCACAATACTATGAGAGAGAGAGAGAGAGAGAGAGAGATACATCCACTTCCCTCTTCCTTGCATCCAGCTTCCCTCTTTGTGCTACCGCCTCTCACAACCGTGCATGAAGAGCACCCTCTCCCTTGCGTTCGTCGCCCCCTCCTGTGCTGCTACCTCACAAGGCAGCTATGCATGGAGAGAAAAAATGTAAAGGTTTGATAAAACATACATATATATATATATATACATGTATACTTAATACACACACACACACATGCACACATATAGATTCCCATATATATATATATATATATATATATATATATATATATATATATATATATATATATATATATATATATATATATATATATATATATATATATATCCCCCAATTCAAATGACACAGATGATCCAATTGACTCTAACTTCTTCACTCCTGTGTTCCCTCGACGCACTGTTGGCTCAGAAAAGCTAATCCAAGCTTTTAAACCTTTAACTGACTTTCTTTGATGCTCAACTGGTCTGAACTGACTCTGTACTGTCTCATCTAATGCTAACTGACTCAGTTCTGACTTAGCTAACACTCCTAGACCCTCAAGACATTCAAACCTCACTAGAATACATCACTCTCTGGGGGTGCACTACTGCTAATAAGAAACCCTATATATCACGTGCATTCAAACGGTATTAAAAAAACCCTCACTTATGAATTTCTCAAGAATAAAATGATCCCTTTTCCTTTATAGACTTACGGATTATTTTTTTCAAAATCAATTAAAAAACCCTTCTATAAATGTATTTCTATAAATTTATCTTAAATTTTTGAATTTAAAAACCCCTTCTCATGAACTCACGTGCTATGCTTACATATTTTTAGGTGAACCCCCCGAGTCATCACTATGGACACTCAGCTGACACAACTCTGAAATAGCTCTATACTTTCTCATCTGATGCTGACTAACTCAGTTATGACTCACCTGACACTCCTAGACCCTCAAGACATTCAAACCTCACTAGAATCCATCAGTATGGACACTCAATTAACACAAGTGACTCTGGATCACACATCAAACCACTAAATCATCTGACTACTAACTGTTGATTTCTGATTGGGTGCTGCTGACAAACCTGACACAAAAACACTTCCCTCAAACCTAGACAAGCCAATCCAAGCCTTTTAAACCTTTAGTTGACTTCATATGATTCTCAACTTGCCTGAGCTGACTCTGTACTCTCTTATCTGATGCTGACTAACTCAGTTCTAGCTCAGTTGACACTCCTAGACCCTCAAGACATTCAAACCTCACTAGAATCCATCACTATGGACACTCGACTGACACAGCTGACTCTGGATTACTCATCAGACCACTAACTCATCTGACTACTGACTGCCTGCTGATTTTTGGCTCTCCTGATAGACCTGATACAAAAACACTTCCCTTAAACCCAAACAAGCCAATCCAAGCCTTTTAAACCTTCAGCTAACTTCATCTAATGCTTCAGCTGGCCTAAACTGACTCTGTACTCTCTCAGTGCTAACTTCATCTATAATGCTCAACTGGCCTAAACTGACTCTGTACTCTCTTAGCTGATGCTGAACTGACTCAGTTCTGACTGACCTGACACTCCTAAACTCTCAAGACATTCAAACCTCACTAGAATCCATCACTATGGACAATCAATTGACACAACTGACACATAGCTGACTCTGGATCACTCATCAGACCACTAACTCATCCGACTACTGATTTCTAACTACTGACAGACCTGATATAAAAACACTTCCCTCAAACCCAAACAAGCCAATCCAAGCCTTTTAAACCTTCAGCTGGCAGCATGAACTGACTTGATACTCTCTCATATGCTCGACTAACTTAGTTCTGACTCAGCTATACTGACACTCCTAGATCCTCAAGACATTCAAACCTCACTAGAATCCATCACTATGGATACTCAACTAACACAGCTGACTCTCGATCACTCATCAAACCACTAACTCTTATGATTGTTTTAACTGATTTCTCATTGTTGCTGACAAACCTGATACAAAAACACTTCCCTCAAACCCAAATAAGCCAATCCAAGCCTTTTCAACCTTTAGTAGCTAACTTCATTTAATGCTCAGTTGGCATGAACTGACTCTGTACTCTCTCATCTGATGCTGACTGACTCAGCTCAGTTGGCATGAACTGACTCTCTCATCTAATGCTGACTGACTCAACCTCACTAGAATCCATCACTATAGACACTCAATTGACATAGCTGACACACAGCTGACTCTGGATCACTCATAAGACCACTAACTCATCTGACTAATGACTGGCAAACCTGATACACAAAAATACTCCCCCAAACCCAGACAAGCCAATCCAAGCCTTTAAACCTTCAGCTGACTTCATCTGATGCTCAACTGGCCTAAACTGACTTTGTACTCTCTCATATGATGCTAACTGACTCAATTCTAACTCTACTGACTCAGTTCTAACTCTACTGATGCTGACACTCCTAGACCCTCAAGACATTCAAACCTCACAAGAATCCATCACTATGGACAGATAAGCCATAGTGATAAATATTGATGAATATTAGTTTTGAATTAAAATAGTAAAACTTATTTTAATAAAGTGAAACTTTTGATTTTTTGTGCCATAGAAATTTTGATAGACATTCTTTCACAGCGTAATTGATGAGGAAGTCAGACAAGAAGGATCATGCAATGAAAACGTTGTCCTGGATAATGAAGCAGATACTATATTTCAAGAACCAATGTTAGCATTCCAAATAATTCGGACTCTTCCCCGTACTGATCTCCTTAGAAAGTTAGTGGAAGAATGTGAATACAAGGGTAAAGTGACTGATCTACCCAAGCTTTGTGTGGGGAATTCTATTTATGAATTGATAAATGGAAAAACGATGGAGGGAATGGAATAGAAGTACGATGTAAATGCATGGACAAAACCACAAACACAAACTAGATCCAACAAAACATTTATTCTAAGAAAAATCTTTTGTGGTGGAACCTATTAGTGTATGAATGAAAGATGTTTGTTCCTTGCCCGTTCAAAGGTAATAAATAGACTTTATTGGAAAGGAAAATTGTTGAAGTCTCCTCTCCAAAGGGCTCTTTGGCAATGGGTAGTTTTGGAAACTTGGAGTGCCTCTTTTGTAAGCATGTTCCTATGTGTGGGGATATGCTCGGTGTGTGTATACTACTTTATGCCCAAGACTTTTCCCATAGCAGACTATTTATACAGCGGGCAATGCATACACATAAGGTACCAAAGGGGATGTGTAGATCAGCTTTGAGAAACACAAAAGATCTTGTTGCTCGAGTAGTTAGCATGGACCACAATGTAGGTCCGAGAAAGATTCAAATGATTATTGCTAGGGAATTAATTATGAAAGCATTTACAGGTGATTATTGCTAGCATGGACCACAATGTAGGTTCGAGAAAGATTCAAATGATTATTGCTAGGGAATTAATTTTGAAAGCATTTACAAATGATTATTACTAGGGAATTAATTTTAAAAGCATTTACAAATGAAGATAGAAAGCTGGGAGAACACATGTCTGAGAAAGAGTTTTCTAAGATGGCACAAGAGCTCCAAGGATTGTTGAAGCTTAGAAAGTAAGTGAATCCTAGTACTTTTATGTATTGTAGTTGGAAATTTCAAAACATAGTGTTTATAGATATATTTATTGCGCAGGCTAAAGGAAATGGTCATGCAGAGTCAAAAGACTAATCGACCACGGTGAAGGGATAGAAGAAATCTTGGAACTAAAGAGAAAAAGTCATTTTGCATTCTTCCACGACAGTCATTTCCCCTTACAAGCTCAAAATTTGGATGAGAGATATTTTATATTTAAGATGTCAACAACAAGACCAGGCTCAGGGGTGGACATTGTGGATCGAATGGATGCTTACGATGATGGTTATTAGCAACACTCTTGGATTTTATTTGATCACGTTCATAGAAGAGAGGGATGGCATACGATGGCTGCACATGTATATGACCCCTTGTGAGTAGTTTCATTTTTAGCAGGCTTCACTGATCAATAGTTTCCTTGCACACTTCTCTCATATTTTAATTTTGTTTTCAACATCCAAATAGTTCCCTTGCACACTTCTCTCATATTTTAATTTAATTTCCAGTATCCAAGAGTTGTTAACAATTGCCACATGTGAGTTCAAGGAAGAAGATAAAGAGGCACATGTCTTATTCTGGGAGAATCTAAATTTAGTTATGATTGAGCAACGAGGGACGCCAGCAATTTTTTGTGGCCAGGAGCCGATTGGAATGCTATTCATAGGGTTTACAACAATGGCGAAAAGATGGTTGGAAAAGAACACTCATGCCTTTTTCATTGGAGAGATAACCTTAATGCTCATACCAATAAATATATTTTCTCGTAGTATAGAGAGGTGCACATTGCAATGTTTGAAAAAAGTGAAGTACATTCAAGACAAAAGATGAGCTCTTATACAGTTCAAAAAAATTTGTGCTTGGTGGGGAACAGGTAAAGCTGCAGATAAGAGCATTGCAAACTTGATAGAGATGGCTCAATTGGTGGCATTGCAAACTTGATAGAGCTGGCTCACTTGGTGGCATTTTAGAGTAGGACATTGGGGACACTTTCTTGTACAGGTGCATAAAATCTCTTTGATATATGTTTTCTTCTTAAAATGAGATCGTTTCAAGACCTATGTAGGGTGGGGATCCCACAATCAATGCATTGGTGCCCAAGACTAACCTATCAGAATCAGAACATGGGATTTGGCTAGCAAGACAGGGTTATAAGCACAAAATTAGCCTCTATGATGCTTGTGTCGTAGATCTAATAAATGAAATCTTGTAATGCGCTCGACAACTAGCTTTCATAGAGGGAAAATACATTGGTAGGTAGTGGACCTGATCTTCAAATGATAATAGATAGAACTTTGTCATGGTAAGCCCATCTCCTGGAGCCACTTCAATGGTGATGCAGTAATGGGAACTCCAATGTTACGACAAGATAAAATTCAAGGGGGAGAAGAAGACTGTTTGAGCAAAGAGACCTCTTTACCAAGGAGAAGAGGAAAATGCTGCTAATTGTAGTCATAGATAAGAATTTATCTCTGTGATAGTAGACCAGGTGGACTCAATAAAAAGGAAAAGGATGCAATAGACTTGGAGCATGATACAGACAAACAACTAGTAGAAATGGAAAAGTAAATTCATGATACAAAGTGGGCTATTAGGAGAGTTCCAAAGACAAGCAGGGTAAAGTGCCATCATTGGAAAAAGGGTCATAAATGTGATGTGCAGTCGTGAGAGGTGGGGATGTCGCTCCTTGTTTTTCAAGTAACTATCAGTTGTCACAATGGAAAAAAGATAAGATGTGCTATTTTTGCAATACTGATGTGAGACATACATGGAAGATCAAACACTAGTTTTACATCCACCCCCTAGTGTTCCTGATGTATGGCCCATTACAAATGTTACCTCCTTGAAAATTGGGGAAGCACAAAAGCTTATTCATGTAGGTTTTGATATTGGTATTTCAATTGAGGATCTCCCAACATCCACAACTTCACACGGTGGCAGTGACCTTCTTGGGGGGAAAAGCCATAAGTTTCCCAATAGAAGAGGTATATCTAAAGCTGCATTTGAATAGATTCAACAAGCATTGGACATGAAAGCAGAGATTGTTGGCGGAGTCGTATATACAAGGCTGGTGTCAAAGAAATGTTGAATAGATTCAACAAGCATTGGACATGAAACCAGAGATTGTTGGCGGAGTCGTATATACAAGGCTGGTGTCAAAGAAATGTTCTATGTGAAAACAAAGGATGCTGATGATGACCAGGGGATACACAATTTGAAGTGATGATACACAAGCAACCCTTCTGTTTCATGTGGTGCATTTATGGAAAGGGCAAACAACAAGAAGACATATCTTGCTTGCAAGCATATATATTTTGTGTTGTTGATGGTTCTTGGGTAAGATGTGAATAACAGTATGCACATCCATCAAGCAAAAATAGCTCAACATGTTTTGAAGGACATGCTCACAAAGCTGTAAGGAGCTACCCTTCCATTTCACATTAGGCCAAAGTTCCTTTGTAGTCCTTTTTGGTAGACTAAGAATACCTAGTATAGCACTATTTTGTGATGGTAGAAATACCAGCATAGGCATCTTCATGTAGTAGAAATTTTAACTTTTTAAAGTTATCATGAAATGCCATGTGTCTCAGATTCTCCTAAAAACTAGCACTATAATGTTACTTGTTTTTGCCTCAATATTACCGCCGCTGGTATATTTTTTATGTTGTATTATTTGTAAATTGCTTGTCAATTCATGATCAACTTGTTATTTGATGTTAGTAAATATAGGTAGTTTAGTACTCCTTTATGAATAATTACTACATTTGTACATATCCATACATTTTTTGGCTCACTCTTGCTCACTCACGCACTGGTAAGTTGTCAATAACCCAATCTACTCACTAACTCATGCTCACACCATAGACGAGGTGAACATGATTGCCTTAATGTAAAATAAACTTCAAATGAAATCAAAATCAACAAACAAACACATCCGATGCTCCAAAACCATATGTTTTTTAGAGTGTGACCTTCTAGTCACACTCGGCAATATTATATGATCCCAATAGCTTAGAATGAATAGAAAAACGACGCCAAGCCCTACTCAATATATTACTATGTATCTGCACTTTGTTAAGGTATTCTTACATGACAAATTTCCAGATGTTGATAATATAATAATCATAATCTTATCATCCTTTAAGGCTTCAAGACCAAACTCTAATCCTTATTTGACTTATAAGGCTAAGGAATATAAGTTAAAGTTATAACTAACAAACTTTCTTCCACCATAATGGCCTAAATGAGAAAGGCATAAAATAATGCCAAGATGTTAAGTAGGCTTTCATATGGCTTAAAGATTCTAAAGTTTGCATGGTTACTCAATAAATATACAAGTTTATAATTCACCTTGATGGGGATAACAACTAGGTTGTACTTTTGAATCTAGTTTGGATTAGTTTTAGCTAGTCATTTCTATTGGATGGGATGCATGTGAGGTGCTATCCTTGGGTAATGATCTACTACCCTAAATTCTTGCAATCATGAATTAGTTTGGATTAGTTATAGGTAGGTAGTCTTTTCTGTGGATGGGATGTAGGTGAGGTGCTATCCTTGGGTAATGATTTACTTCCATAAATTCTTGCACTCATGAATTA
Source organism: Cibotium barometz (assembly GCF_041138505.1). NCBI lineage: Eukaryota > Viridiplantae > Streptophyta > Polypodiopsida > Cyatheales > Cibotiaceae > Cibotium > Cibotium barometz. The sequence goes on from NC_141072.1 coordinate 45,348,919, forward strand.
TAGCCATTTGAAATATGAATTTTATGTATTTCCATCTTATAATTCAATGGATATTTCTAATGATCCATGTTTCACATTCATTTTTTTCAATGTCTTACCTAAACTCGGGATGTTAAGATGATAAACTAAGGATTTCTAGCTTAGCTTAACACACACACACACATACACGCACACACGCACACACACATGCACACGCACACGCGCACACACACACACACAACACACACATGCACATACATGAAGATTTATACTTAAGTTTATCAATACAAGTTCATGATGATTGGAGAATAGGGTTGGATGGGCTCACAAGTGAGATGATGAGATCTCCCGTTTTCTTGGGCAGGGTCATGTTTGTAATGACCCTTAGGGACTTTACAAACTCTCCACATCCAACTTGCATCTCATTCGAAAAACACAAAATGGGTGGGGAGTGTGAAAGCATGGGGGAGGAACATTCTCACCCACGAAAGAGGAGTCTCTAGCCTATTATGTAAAGAGTTAAGACTTTTAGAATTTAGACCTACTTGCAAAATTCATAACGTAAAGCGTTAAGACTTTTAGTGTAAGGAGACAAGACTTTTAGAATTTAGACCTACTTGCAAAATTCATAATGTAAAGCGTTAAGACTTTTAGTGTAAGGAGACAAGACTTCTAGAAGTTAGACCCACTTTTTACTTGGGTAGTATAAGAACACAAAAATAAAAGCAAGGCCCTAGGGTAGATGGGCCAAGAGTAGACTTTTAGAAGTTAGACCCACTTTTTACTTAGGTAGTGTAGGAACACCAAAATAAAAAGGGTAGAGGGGCCATACTTGTGCCTAAAGAAAATTTCAGTGTAAAGCTGTGATGATCCACGAAGCAAGAACATTTTCCAAATTTTTTATCTGCTTCAATGACCCTTGAAGAGCAAGAACATTTTCCAAGTTTTTGATGGAGTTGTCTTTGCTGCAACAAAGCATTATTAATTTTAGCATCAATTTGTGAAACTAGCAAATCAAACTATTAAAATTGTATACCCGAAAATAGTGATATCTCAACTAGGAGTATATTGATACACTCACTCCAATTATATTGCATGATTTTAGCCAATGGACAAAAGACACCTCATCATATTTGTTCCACAATTGGCACGTAAAGTCGACTTATGAGAAAAGGTTTTGGCACTCGTCATGTAATTGGCCCTTGTACCTTACATTGAGCCAACTGTCATCCATGAGATTAGTTAAAAAGAATGAAAAGCAATTGGCCCTTGTACTTTACATTGAGCCATTTGTCATCCAAGGATTGGTTAAAAAGAATGAAAAGCATGGGAAAATTGGAATTGTTAAGAGTTGATTAAAAAAGCATGGCAAAGCTCCTCTCTCTCTCTCTCTCTCTCTCTCTCTCTCTCTCTCTCTCTCTCTCTCTATCTATCTATCTATCTATCTATCTATCTATATATATATATAACTATTTCTATTAGTCGCTCCTAACAAAATGGCACCAAGACGTTGGCTCAAGAACTGTAGACGTTGGCTCAAGAACTGTAGACTCAAAAGATCACACTATAATAACCTAATGTCTTACCTAAACTCGGAATTTAAGATGATAAACTAAGTATTTTTGGCTTAGCTTCACACACACACACACACACACACACACACACACACATACATACATGCACATAAATGAAGATTTATATTTAAGTTTATCCATACATGTCCATGATGATCGGAGAATAGAAGTGAGATGATGAGATCTCCCCTTTTCTTGGGCAGGGTCATGTTTGTAATGACCCTTAGGGACTTTACAAACTCACCATATCCAACTTGCATCATTCAACAAAATTAGAAGATAGGTGGGGAGTGTGAAAGCATGGAGGAGGAACACTCTCACCCATGAAAGCGGTGTCTCTAGCCTATTATGTAAAGATAGGTGGGGAGTGTGAAAGCATGGGGGAGGAACACTCTCACCCACAAAAGTGGTGTCTCTAGCCTATCATGTAAAGAGTTAAGACTTTTAGAATTTAGATCTACTTGCAAAATTCATAATGTAAAGCATTAAGACTTTTAGTGTAAGGAGACAAGACTTCTAGAAGTTAGACCCACTTTTTACTTGGGTAGTATACGAACACAAAAATAAAAGCAAGGCATAGGGGCCAAGGGTAGACTTTTAGACGTTAGACCTACTCCAAAAATAAGATGCATTCCATAACAGGTTTCCATGAGACGTGCTATTGTTACATGACAACCTATCGTATAAAATGCATTCCATAAAAGGTTTCCATGAGACTTGGTGTTCCTTTCGTGCTATTGTTATATGACAACCTACCCTATTCAGTGGTCTTTAACGCTGTTTATATAGATATAAACGCACTACACTGCTACAATGGAGTGGTCTTTTAGAGTGTTTATATATATATATATATACTTGGTGTTCCTTTCTTGCTATCGTTATATGACAACCTATCCTACTGATGCGGTGGTCTTTTACGTTGTTTATATAGATATAAATGCACTACACTACTATATATATATATAACACTACACTTCTATTTAGGTTAACTTAGCTTCAATTTTTGTTCCAAAAAACCACTACCCAACACAATAGTTATTTTTTTTAAAAGGGAAAAAAAAGGAAATACTACCTCCACGAGCGCGTAGTCTAGTGGTAGAGCGGTTAGGTCCCGGGTTCGATGCCACGCGTTGTGAGCCGATGGAGTAATCCACCTTCCCTCTAAAAAAAAAGAAAAAAGAAAAGAGGAAATACTTTACACATCCTCTGGTGGAGAAAATTGAGAATGCAAAAAGTGAAATTTAAACTTGTCAGATGTAAATTTTGGAAATGAAAACATTTATAGACGTTGCAATTTTGAACTTCAGGAGAGTTTTTCGATCGGAGGTTTCTTTCTGAACTTCTGCACAAGCTTCTCCTTCTGAGCTATGGTGTAAGCTGCTTCTCGTTCTGAGCTTTCCGTCATCAGCAGCTGCGTCTTCTTTCTTCTTAATCTTCTTCGTCGTCGTTTCTGGCGTGAGATCTGAGGAGGAAACCAACATCACCATGCTCAACCCTCGAGTCCATACGCCTGCAGGCAAGTCGAGGTTTGCCCCTTCTTTGCACACGCCGCGCCCCCTTCTGCCTCCGCCTGCTCCGCCTCGCTCAGCCGACTGTGATAGTCGCAAGGTGCGCGTCGTGGCCAGGGTCCGCCCCTTCCTGCCCTCCGAAATCGAACGCCATGGACCTTTTGCCTGTGTCTCCTTTTCCAAGGACCACACAGAGGACACCACTCTACACATCCAAGACTCGGCTACCAGGTCAGAATTCGCCCTCCTCCCGCTCTTACATGCCACCAATTAGGATTTCCATTCCAAGAAAGGAAACATTCCTGGTGTTATGATGGACCTTTTTTTACAATTATTCCTGTTTGGAGGAACTTCACAGCATTGTTTGAGAGGAGACTGTTTAGGGCATAAATGCCATCGATTAGGGTTTCCTTTCCAAGCTAGGCAACATTTCCGCTGTTTTAGAGGATATTTTAACAACATTTCCTCTGTTTTAGCGTACCTTTGCTACGTTTCTACCGTTTTTGGGAGCGTATGTGCCATCAAATATGGTTTCTACTACGAAATTTCTGCTATTTTGGTTATACTTGGAACATGTCTGCTGTTTTAGAGGACCTTTGCAACATTTCTGCTGTCTGACTTGAATAAGGGGCAGCATTCATGTGTTTTGAAAAATTTGTGTATGGAGAAAGAAAGAAAGTAAGTAATATTTTTGTGTGAGAGATTTGTATATAGAGAAAGAAAGAAAGAAAGAAAGTAATATTAACCTCTACGAAAGACCCCAAGGGTCTATGAGACCGAAAGTGATACAATGGTACTATGGATATATCGAGCCATGGAAACCAGAAAGAAAAGGTGTAAAGAAAATATCTAAATCAGCTGATGATCCTGTTGAGAGAGAGAGAGAGAGAGAGAGAGAGAGAGAGAGAGAGAGAGAGAGAGAGAGAGATAAGTGATACAATAATACTATGGATATATCGAGCCATGGAAACCAGAAAGAAAAGGTGTAAAGAAAACATCTAAATCAGCTGATGATCCTGTGGAGAGAGAGAGAGAGAAATAAGTGATACAATGGTACTATGGATATATCGAGCCATGGAAACCAGAAAGAAAAGGTGTAAAGAAAACATCTAAATCAGCTGATGATCCTGTGGAGAGAGAGAGAGAGAGAGAGAGAGAGAGAGAGAGAGAGAGAGAGATTGATTTTGGTGTATTCCTCTTGTAGCCGTGAAGGGTACTACAAGGTGGATTCTTGCTATGGCGAAGAGGATGAGATCAGTGTCATCTTTGCAAAGGAGGTTGAGCCCCTCCTGCCTGCCCTCTTCCAGGGCTACAATGCAACAGTCTTTGCTTACGGTGCAACGGGCAGCGGCAAAACGTACACCTTGCAGGTACATCTGTATCACATCTCCTTTCCTCTTAAACTGAGAGGCTTGATTTTTTGTGAAGCTAGGGTTGAAGGGCTTTTAAGTCTTAAGCCTTAAGATTAATGATAAAAGGCAGGTGTTATAGGGACCTTGTTTTATCTAGTTTTGAGGACCTTGATTGTGGGGAATCAGGTTTATTAGGACTTCAATTGGTCTACAAGTTGCTTTAGAATGGGCTCAACTGTTCTGACCTGAGGGTTAGGAGATCCTTGATTGCTCTGAAATCATGATTGGAACCTTAATTGTTCCAAATGCTGGTTTAGGAGGACCTTGCTCTGAGATTATGGCTAGAACCTTGATTGTTTTGAAATGTAGTGTTAGAAGGACCTTGATCGCTCTAAAACCAGGGTCAGAAGAACCTTGGTTGCTTTGATGGGAAGGAAGTTCTTGAATGTCTTCAAATCAACTATGGTTAGGATATTGTTTGATGCATCCTGATGATATCAAGATAAGGTAGACCTGCATTGTTCTGTTTTTAGGGCTAGAGGGACTTTTTCCACCTTCCTTAATTGTCGAAGCGGCCTTTTGTACAGGGTTTGGATAATCATCCTGGCTTGATGCCTCTGGCTATGACAAGTATCCTTGCCATGTCTGAGAGAACCGATTTTCGAGTAGAGGTTGCTTATTATGAGGTTTACATGGATCGCTGCTACGACTTGCTGGAGGCAAAAGCTACTGAGGTCTTGGTCTTGGAAGGGAATGATGGCAGGATTCAGCTGCGAGGCCTTTCTCAGGCAAGCTTTATGGATAACTAATAATCCCTTGGCATTGTGCAACAGGTGCATGTAAACCCTTGCATGCATGCATTTAATGTCTTGGCTCTATTTCACAGGCCCATGTGAAAACACTCGCAGAATTCAGGGAGGTTTTTGTGAATGGCTGCCTCCGACGCAGAGTTGGACAGACTGGGCTTAATGATGCATCAAGCCGGAGCCATGCTGTGTTGAGGGTAACTGTGGCTAGTGACGATAATAACACAATCATTGGAAAGCTAAACCTCATTGACCTTGCAGGTGAGTTAAAGAAATCGAATCTGGAAACAATCACCGAGTCCTGTATATCTTTAATCATCAGTCTTTCACACTTAGTTGGGTCTAAGCAATGTAATAATGTGGGGCAAAACTTGAAGCATGCTTACCTGCTTTTACAGGAAATGAAGACAATCGGAGGACAGGCAATGAGGGGGTCCGTCTTGCAGAGAGTGCTCGCATCAATCAGTCTCTCTTTGCATTATCTAATGTTATTAGTGCCTTGAATTCCAATGAAACCCGGGTGCCATATAGAGATAGCAAGCTCACACGCATTCTACAAGATTCTTTGGGAGGCACAAGCCGTGCTATTATGATCGCATGCTTGGTAAATTATTTTGTGCAAACTCTGAAAGTTCGTTGCTATGTGATCTGCATGCAATAATGTCACATTAACCTATCGATCATATCATGCTGCAACATTGTTATGACTCTTCTCTGTATTTTCTGCATCTTTATTCAAAGACATCCTATGTGTTGGAAACCTTAGGTGCAAGTGTTTCAAGCCCAAGACCTCACCTAGCAGCAATTTTTGTTGCAGAATCCTAGATCATACCAAGAGGCTGCTCACACACTAAGCCTTGCAGCTCGCTCACGACAGATAATGAATCAAAGTGCGGACAAAAAAGAGGATCCACAGATGAAGGTGGATATGGGAGCCAAGCTTCGAGTTTGGCTGGAAGCTAAGGGAAAAGTACCTTCAGTTTCACCCAGTCCTGCAAAGGCCAAGCCCCTTTTCTACACTCCTTCTCGTCATCACATCAATCAAATGAGACGTATGGAGAGAAATTTTCCTCAAGATACCCCCAAGGCAAGGTATGGAAGAACATTGCTTTCCAAGTTTTTAGGTGAAATCACTGTCTTTTGAGCTTGGCTTTTACCTCCTGTAACCTGATCTTGCAGGAGAGTCCTTGTTCTTCATCAGCCTGCCCACTGTGACCATGAAAAGGTGAGTAAGAAAAATATTGCTAATTCTGTTTTTCCTTTAATCCAACCTCCATGCAACTAGTTGTTGATTCTATTTTCTCAAATCAATTTCTATGTGCCGATGTAGCCCCATGCCCTTTTACCGTGTTTACTCTCTTTCTGGTCCAATCCACTTCTGTGTTGAATTGGGTAAAAGAAGGCTTCACCAGGGTTTTATGTTAAGGCTCTTTGTTTTTCAGCAGGAAAAAGGAAGAGAGGTAACAGGAGCATCATCTCAGCAGCCCAAGCTACGATCTGCTATTGACAAAGAGCTGGCACATGCACATGCGTTTTCTCAGAGGACTGCCATAACATCTGGGGACCAAAGAAACTATAGTGAACAACAGAATCAGGTAGTTGGCATCCCTGACTGCGGAAAAGAAAGAGCCCCAGAGGAGTCTTCTTCCCATGGTGAGTTGAGTAGACAATGGGGACTTTGATTAACAATGCCAGTGCTTTTTTTTCACATCAGCGGTGCTTTCTTTTTCCAGGCTCAGAGACCGACAAGGAGAATGACTGTCATATGCTGGCTTTTACTCCATGTGTGAAAGCCCTCAATAAATCATCTTCTCCACCACTGAGTGAAAGGTTGCATAATTTACGAGCTGCCATGAGAGAGATTCTCCAGCCTATAAGTGATAATGCACTACCTGAGCATAAGCCATCTGCAGTTGGGATTGTGAAAAACTTGTCTCCAGGATTTGCCCAGGTGAATCTGTCGCCATTGAAATCGTCTAATGTAACTCCCCGTCATATCAGCAAATTTGAAGAGGATAGCACTGGCACACCTTTGGAGAAACTCAACAAGAAAAGCTCTGGCATCAAGGTTCTATTCACTTTCTCAACTAAGAACTAGAATCATGTCTTGTACTCAGGGTTTAACCATATTTGAACTCATTACCGTGTTCTCCGCAGAATAGCATTGCAAAAGAGTACCTTGATTTTTTGAATACTGCTAGCAGGTTTGAATGCTCTACTAAAACTGCTCTGCATAGAGTTCAGGTTTTGAGAATTGATATGGGTTTCTCGAATGCTTGCAATTATAACTGTTTTTTCTTTTGTTGTGCAGGGAGGAACTTCTTGAATTGAAGGTGGGATGTGGTTGCAAACATGTGTTAAATCCCTGTTTCCTTTGTGAATATATGTATTGATGCTAGCTTTTATTGTGGCTGGGTCTGCTCTTTACCGTTGGAAAACTGATTAGAAAACCAGCACCATAGCTTAAGTAAGAGTTTTTTGAACACCAAACTGGCACCTCCTTTTGGGTCTTATCTTTGTAACCTGGGGCTTGATAAACTTGTACAGCTCTATGCTATACATGATGAGGGTAATCTGAAGCTTCATGAGTACTCTCATGAAGCCAAGCTCGGACTGTTCTTGTTATGGTTGAGGGTTAAGCTTGACTTTCTAACAAGACTATCATGGAAAGTGGGGTTTTAATATGCCGAGATGTTTGTTTTTCTGTGCAGGGCATCGGAGAGAAGCGAGCTGCATACATTCTTAGTCTGAGGGAAGACGCTTCTTCTGAGCCATTAAAGGAGGTGCCACCCTTTAACTCTCTTATTAGTCTTCCACCATCTATTCTTGTACTCTTGTTTATCATGTATGAATGTTCTTGGTGATTTGACACACGTTCACATAATCATGTGATTACACTCTTTTGTGCCAACAGATTGAAGACCTTGAAAAGATAGGGATCAGTAAGAAACAGGTGAAGTGCCCTCTTGGCTTCCTATGCAAAGCTTTATTTTGTATGAACAGATCACCTGAGGTGGATTTTAATCATTTTTCCAGGCGCTGTCACTGTTCAAGGATACCGCCCGCCACATCTTCTTTTCCTGAAAAACATTCATTTTGAAGAGAAACCTCTTTGTTATGTAACTCTTGTATCAAAACATAACGGTAAGAAGGTGTACTCAGTCAGTACTTTACAAGCGTGTGCTTTGAACTCAATACTTTAGAAGCTTTGTCGGTCTTCTTCATGGTTGATTGAAGGAGCAAAGAGAAGCTACAGTAGGAAGATGTAATATCTTTCACAATAGTGAACTTAAGTGGCTGCTCTTGTATCTGAACTGTTGACCATGCCATTTGGAATTATAGTTAGAAATGAAGTTTATATTATGCAAGAGCCAGGGTGTACTATTAGAGATTAGAGGGGTTTAACCCTGACTATTTGATTTGTATACGTGAAACACACGTAAATTGTTTATAATTTTCTACTATCATTAGTGTATTTTTTAAAGCACCGAAATCTTCTTTTTTTTTCAATTGATAACAACTTGATATTATTTTAGGATCTTCGAAACTAGCAATGCAAGATGTGCCAGATTTTTCCCCTTGCCGTTTGTGTGGAGGGGCAATGCTTTCTTTCAATCACCATACACGCTCGCGGCTCCAGCAGTCAGCGCTCATCATGGGGCACGATTTAGGTTCTGATGGGTTTGCAGCAACAGGGTTCTCTACCTGTTCTCTGTGTGTGTGTTGTGTGCGCGCGCGTGTGCTGTGTAGAGAACACCTCGTACCTCCAGCTGTGCAGAGAACCTGTCTCTTTTCTGATACGTCCTCTCTCTCTCTCTCTCTTTTCTGATATGATGGAAGGTAGAGAAATACCTAGAACTGCCACATCACTCCCTCCTAGAGACAGAGTAACAAGTACCTAGAACTGCCACATCACTCCCTCCTAGACACAGTAACAAGTGGCAATCACCTGAGAAAAAGGCTAAATTAGGTTAAATTTGAATACTATTGTGATGCCATTAATCCTGATTTTTGTCATTGTCATTCTACACACAAGGAGAGGACAACACTCAGCATACGTAAGCACAACACCAATGCAAGCTTGACATTGAAATAGGAGCATGGCAGCAGGTGCCAAGGCAGGAAAGAATTTGCAAATTTTGTGACATAAAGGCCATGGAGACAAAAGAACGTATGGTCGTAGTTTGTCCTCGATATACACATATTGGAGACGGTTTCGACAAACTCTTTAAAGGCCACACATAGATGCCACAAGACAAGTATTGGTTACAGCCACACCCATTGTTGTGGGGGCATTCATCACGGGACTCTTCAAACACATAGGGAGGAGCATGAGTCACATTATGCCACACTAGCTTGCTAGTTTTACACTTCATAGTAACAGAAGAAGATTTTTTTTTTTTGTCTCTTCAAACATAGAGAGGAGCATGAGTCACATTATGCCACACACTAGCTTGCTAGTGAAGGAGATTTTTTTTTTTTGTCTTGTACTAGTTTGTTTGGTCCGATGGGTAAAATTTGGCCCCCAGTGGTGGACGATAATACAATCTTCATCTTCTCTCTCTTTCCCCTCCTCCCCCCGTTGTGCAGAGAATTTTTCAACACCTCTCAACAATTTGAAATTATCTCATAAGGCCTCCATCACTTTTCCTCAGACCTATCTTTCTCATAAGGTCTCCACAACAAGCATCTCTCTCTCTCTCTGGAGACTGAAACCCTAATCAAAAAGTGAGCGATTGCTTTCTCCATGTGGGAGACATTGACCACTCTCTCGTTTTGTGGTGCGCACTAGGGAGAGATGAGTACACTAGGGTGAGAACGATGGCGAGGAGCCGCTTCGGGATATCAACGGCCAAGAGGGGTAGGCGTTGGAAAAGGCCCGAGATGGGCCGGGAGTTGGTCGGCGACGGAAAAGTGGTGGCAAGCACGGATGGTCGTTGGGAATTGCCAGGTTTGATTGCTGCATGCATTTAATTATTGGCCACGTGTAAGCTTTGCAAAATCGTGTAGTGGGATTCTTGATGAGTTTACTTATTAGCTTATTCATAGGGTTTTTTTCATAATCGGTCAAGTTTTGCCTAGTTTACTTTGAAGATTCACAGCCTTTTTTCTAACTGTCGGTACTTGGCGGCCTAGTTTACTTTGGAGATCTAATTTACTCTCCCTTTATCTTTCTTTCTTACCCTTCTTCTAATCCCAACCTTTGATGCTTGGCCGAGTTTACTCTCCCTTACTCTCTTTCATATAGTTCTTCTCTCTAAAGTATGACTCTCATGGAATCTTCACCAATCCCTTATGTGACCATTACATTAGCAAATGGAGAAGTAGTGAGACGATGTTAAGCTTCTAAGGAGTGTCATAAGCGAATTAGAAATTGTCTCAAGAGGCTAGATATGATGGATCACTTAAAGGAGGCTCACGATATTTCTAGAGATTTCCTTGCGAAAAATTGGGTGACCTAAGGATAGGGGCAACCACAATGCTCCTAGCGCAAGATTTCAAAAGCACACCCAAGGATGCTTCTTTGATGCGATGCATAAGCTAGAGAATAATAGGAAAAATTGCAAAGATTGAAGGTCGAACGTGAATGGAAAAATATGATAGATTCATGTGGCATTGATTCAAGGGACAAATTTATTGATGAGTTTGTCAATAAGGTTATGGATGCGTACGTGTACATGGCATCCACTGAGCAGCACCTTTAAGCAATTCAATAAAGAATTGATGAGGGCTACGAGAAACAAGTGAGTGATTTTTCAGCCATTCATGTTTATACCATTAAAGACTAATTAAAGACCTTTAAAGACCATTCATGTTTATACCATTAAAGACTAATTAAAATGATTGCTTATTAAAATATTTCTTTTAATTTAGAAACGTCAAACTAGCAAAAGGAAACTTGTTGTGTTTAGAGATGATGACTTTCATCAAAACGATGATCATGCGTGCAATGATCTAAATCTTTAAGATCTTAACAATGTGAATGAGTCCCTTAAACCAGTATGTAGATTTAATGAGCTTGTCCTCTCATCAAACTTGAGTGTGTTATATAATGACTTATAAGAAGCTTATTTTGTAGAAAACTCTCTTAAGTCTAGATACCCTTGGTCCCCTTGCACCCTCAAAACCAAACTTGAGACGAAGGCATGGAGATAATATGAAGTGCATGGACATCAATGTGGAGACTCTATCATCTCCCATACAAAGACCTCGTAAGATTAGCGTGAATATCTGCAAAACCTCTCATTTCTCATGTCATTTATTCCATGGAAAGTTGCTTTGTGTATGTTTTTTGCACTCATTTAGATACGCTTCTTGGTTGGATCAAAGCCATGTGAATCTTTAAGTGGCTCACCTTGTTCGAGTTTTAGCATGCCATTAACTTTGTTGATCTCCTTCTTTTAATTTAGAAATGACAGAGAACTTGTTGTGCCTAGAGATTATAATTTTCTAAGAAACGATGATCATGCGCGCGACAATATTAATCTTCAAAATCTTAACAATGTGAATGAGTCCCTCACACTGGTATGTAGATTTAATGAGTCTTTGTTTTCTCATCAAACTTGCGTATGTTATATAATGACTTATAAGAAGCTTATTTTGTAGAAAAATCTCGTGAGTCTAGATACCCTTGGTCCGCTCGCACCCTCAAAACCAAACTTGAGACGAAGATTCGTCAAGGAGAATGTTGTAGATAATATGAAGTGCATGGACATCAATGTGGAGACCCTATTATCTCCCATACAAAGACCTCATAAGGTTAGCGTGAATCTCTAGAGAACCTCCCATGTCTTATGTCATGTATTTCTTCTACACATGGTAAATTGGTTTTAATTGTTGGTAATGCTTTGTACTATGTCTTTGTACTCATTTAGATACACTGCTTGGTTGGATGAAAGCCATGTGAATCTTTAAGTGGCTCACCTTATTTGAGTTCTAGCATGCCATTAATTTTGTTGATCTCCAATAGTGAGTCTAAGCTCATGTCTCCTTCAAACATACAAGATAATGCACTGACATTAAGAAACAGGTGTGTCTCAAAATTTTTGGATCTTTTTTTAGAAATGTTATGTATAGTGGGTTTTTTATAAATTGTTTTTTTTTTCTTTCAATAGATTGAAATGTGGTACGTCGCTTCACTTTCAATCTCAAAGATCCAACATAGTTGCTGAGGTGGATGAAAAACTTATTGAGTCTATCTTGAAAGAAAAAGCGTCCATAAGAACTCTGATCATCTTCACCATGTAAGTTTGGCAAACTTCTAAGTACTGTGTGTGTGTGTGTGTGTGTGTGAGAAAATGTTCTCAATATACAATTCATGAAACTCTGGTAGGTGGAAGGAGAACACTCTACCAAAGGAGACTTTAGAGAAAGTGTGGTTCCTAGATGTCCTTTGGTATGATTTCATAGCCCCACGTCTCTAGATATTTTCTTGGGAACATTGATATGAAGGCGCATCTATTCCTATTCCTTCCAATTGTCAATAGGTATACTTGCATAGCCCCGAATAGCCCCCCTCTTTGTGATGAAAATTTTTCATTCTCATTATCTTTGGTTGAACATTTGGATTCTTTTAAAGGGGACATTGGGTTCTCTATGTGATGTACAACCATCCTATCAAGAGAATGACACACTTGCCATGGGATAATGACGGCATCATCTTTTGGGACCCTATGTTGCAACATTATCTTCATGTGGTTCACTGGTGAGAATAATTGAGTCTTTTGTCTTTGTTATGTTCCCTTTTCTTTGGTGATTACTCGTATAATTCATTGGTCTTACTTTTTCAGTGCACTTCAACTAATCTCACAAACTTGTACAACTCCCATTTTGAACAAATCTTTGGAGGCCCCAAGTGATGAATTATGTTTTGTGTCTACACTCAAGGTACATCAATTGATTGCGTAGGTGCCGCACCAATCAAACACTATTGGCTGTGGCTATTATATAATGGCGTACATGCAGCGCCTTATTAAAGGAGCTTTTCTAAAGACAAGATCAAAGAATTGGGTAAATTTAGAGTTTAATGGTGGATATCTTGGTTCTTTGCTATTAACTTGATCGAAAACTTAAATTGACCAATTTTTCATCCAATGTGCTAACAAGAAGATGGTTTAAGCACAATGAAGTGGAAAGTTTGAAGAAAGATCTCATTGATTGGTGCCTTCACGCTATGGATGGGGGAGCATCTTGAGTTGCGTAATACAAAGAGTCATACATTTATACATTTCTTTTTTGGATATATAATCATTTTGGCTAACATTTTGACTCTCATTTTTGCCCCTTAAGGATTTCCACACCTCCTCTCTCTAGAAAAATGGGCTCATGGTGAAATTTTTGCAAATCAACTCAAAAGTGAGCAGAGTTTGGACATTTGGAATCTACTCTTCGAGACCTTTCCAATGATATATAGTATAATAAGCAATTTTGAATATTCAAGAAGCCTCGAAATTGGTAATGACGTGGCATATATAACATGATAAGCAATTTTGAATATTCAAGAAGTCCCCAAATTGGTGATGATGTGGCATGTTACCTCGGTTGGCTAATGCCCTTCAGCAAGCAAAAATGTGCCTGGATGGGTGGAAGACCCCCGGGACCAACACTTAAACAGTCCTTTCGAAGGGGTCCCACCACCAAAAGGCTCTTGTTCCGGCCCCACCATCTCTTGAGTATCCTTTGGAACTTCCGAAGGGATCCAAAGGACTATCACCAAATGCTCTCGTTCCCACTCGTTGGTCCTTGTTGCTTTATTTCGTACTCTAGAACCTTGTTCTTAGGGAATCCTTCTCGTAGCTACAAGCTAGCTCATTGTTCATTATATCGGACTTGGCGAAGCCGGACACAGCATATCAGAATCCTCTGTCATCCTCGGTCGACCTGCCAATCTCTTGAGGAGAGAAGAAGGATCGCAAGATAAATCCTCGAAAAGGAATACAAATCCGCAATCTCGAGTTAACCTTTCAGAAAGAGATCGACACTCTTAGATCGTCCTTTCAATCGCAAACTGAAAGTGGAGAACTAGAATGAAAATCATGCCATGTCATCACCAATTTGGGGACTTCTTGAATATTCAAAATTGCTCATGCTATATATCATTGGAAAGGTCTCAAAATGAGTAGATTCCAAATGTGCAATCTTCGCCAACTTTTGATTTGATTTGTAAAAATTTCACCATGAGCCCATTTCTCTAGAGAGAGGAGGTGTGGAAGGCCTTAAAGGGGCAAAAATGAGAGTCCATATTTCACCTAATGATTGTTGAAAATAGAAAGATGTAACAATAATTTCGAACATGAAATAAAATTACAAAGTAAAAGACATAATTCTCATAAACAAATAAAACATAAACTTACAAAAGTAAAATACATAACAACACTTCAATGAGATTGTCGTTTACTTAATATGGACTTGGGATTCAAAATTACAAGGTGTTCCCATGGAAGTAAACTTGGAAATAAACTACAAAGTAAACTATGAAAAGTAACTACAAAGTAAGCATGGGAATGTTTCATGTAAAAAAAACCTTAATGAAGTCCTTACTCCTATAGAATCCATTGGAATCACTTGGTTAACACTATAAAGACACACCTCTCATTACAAATAAAAAGTATAATTACAAAGCAAAAAACACAATTCTCATTACAAATAAATTCTCATTATAAATATGAAGATTTGATTCTCACTATAAAAGAAAAAGTCTCTCTTGAGATGCAAATACATTAGTAACCACTTACCCATCCAGTCAATAATCAGAAGTGTCTCTCCTTATCTATAGATTCAGCAGAGTTTATAGAGGTAATTTAACATGTCACACTTGGCAGTAATGCATGGCATGTGTAGCATGAGATGGTAACCAAATGGTCTATCATTAAAGTCTTTGTGCAACAATCGGCTTTTCATTTTTTGCACACTACAAACCATTTATACACTTTAAAACATGATGAATGTGAAAGATTTCTATAGTGTTCTAAATTTATAGGTTAATGCAGAGATGGGGAGGATATGAAACGAAAGGCAATTTTTATTTCAGCATATGCTCCGAAAGCTCAAATGAGTTTGTTACAACAAGACAATCTACAATCCCAACATAGCAATTTTTTAAACCATTCATAAAAAATATTTTTTAATATGAATATCATTATAAATATGTGAATATAATATCTAGTTGGGTCTTGAGCTAGATAGATAAATATTACATTTTCATATTCATAATATTGTGAATATTGGGATAGTGTTGTCTAGAAATATTTTTTCAAGACTTCTTAAGTCCCTTTAAAATACCTTTTTAGATACTCTCAAGAATAAGAGGACCCAAGCAACTATTTCCCAAACATTGCGTGCTCTCTTGTTGTGTCACACAAATGAGCACAACACTAGGGAAGTGGGGGGGGGGGGGCAAGGGGGGCTTTGGAGGGGAAGGGACTTGTGGAGGACTTAATGTGAAGGATGGAGTCTTAGTGCAACCTTCACATTAATTAATGTGTGTTAATGTAATATTCATAATATTATCAATATGTGTATATATTATCTAGAGCTGGATAGATATTATATTCGTTAATATTGTGTAAATTTGTCTAGAAAACTATTTTTCAAACCAATTTCAAACACCATTTTAGATCTATCAAGAATAAGAGTACCCAAGGAACTATCTCCCTAGTGTGTTGGATGAAGAAGGATGGGTTATTAGGGATCCTCATGACATTGTTGTCTTAGTTTTCCTTTAGTGTACATGAAGATACATCTAGGGAGATATTTCAAGTTGAGAACTAGTTATTGGACATCATTCTCAGGAATGCTAGCTAGTTGGCTAGAGAGAGTAGTAGAGTGCTATAAATGCTTAGAAGCCCTCAAGAAAGTGGATAAGGAAAAAACTCATGGCTGGGTTAGATTACAATAGAACTCTTATTGGATTTTTGGCCTCTCCTCAAGGATCTGGTATCCTGCATTGCTTGTTAGCCTAGTTAGCCTAGAAGTCCTTGGTATGAACAGCCCTACACACGGACACTTTTTACCCTGTGTTGGCAGGGGTTTTTTCCTAGTGTAAACATACTCCTGCGAGTTAGCCACATTAACCCTAGGGCTAGGGCTTCTATTAGTACTCTTGTATTACACTCATTTCATATCATTATCATCGAGTACTTTCTAGCTTCGCTTCTGGTCTCTCTTGTTCTTTGAGCTTGATTCAACTGTGTGTGCATGTGTGTATATATGAGTTTGCAGAGTGTCTTCTCCCTCATCCAACATTGGTATCAGAGCTCAGGTCTATGGCCTTGGTTTCAATGTCTTGGTTTTAGAGCTTACATGCATTTGACTGTCAACACCTACCATTGACATTCACGCCTCCTCTCGCCTCGACTTCCTGCCATTGGCCTTAACGCTCTCTTCATTGGCATGGACATCTATTGGCTTTTCAAAGCTGGTTTTAGAGCTTGGTTGCAGAGCATTTAGCTCCTTGCCATTAGTCTCTGGAAGCAGTGAAGCGCTTGGTGTACATTGCTGATGTTTTACATCTACGCCATCATACATCCATTCATCTTCACCACCATCATGAGCTTGGGTGTACATTGCTGATGTTTTACATCTACGCCATCATACATCCATTCATCTTCACCACCATCACGAGCTTGGGTAAGCTCTTGCACTTCTCACTTTTCACAATTTTTCCTCCTCTATACATTGGTCAGCGTTTCTTTATGCTATTGTACATTCTGGCCAACCCTACACACTAACACTACACTTAGCTCAAGCTTTCAGAAGCTTTTAGCATTGGATTTAAATATCCATCGAGCTTTGCTATTGTTGTTGATGTCTGAATACTGGCATTTAGCTTTTGAGTCCATCAATTCTACCTAGTCAGTCATTCGGCACTCCTTTCGGCATTGGACTTTTATGTCCATCGATTTTGCTGCATTAAGCTATATCCGTTAGATGAGCCTGGGCAGCAGATCAGCCTTTGACTTTTCTCAATCAACACTTAAACATTCAACATTTAGCTTCAGCTTCAGTTGTATTTGATCATTATCATATCGAGTACTTTCCAGATTCGCTTCTAGTCTCTCTCGTTCTTTGAGCCCGATTCTACTGTGTGGGTGTGTCTATGTTAGTGCGTAGAGCATCTTCCACCTCATTCAACATCTTCTCCCTTATCCAACATCCGGATCTGCTGACGCCACATTACCTTCGAAATTGTTGACTCCATGTCAACATCAGACCTGCTAACTCCACAATAGCTTCGGATTTGTTGGAGTAAGTTGAACTATCGAGCGATTGCATTTGAGCGAGCCTAGAGTTCGAGCGATGCTTTTGAGAAATGTTGTGTAAAACTCTATTCGCAATTGATTTTTACATACTGTCTTCACATAAACAAAAGCATAGGATGAACATTGGTCCTTTCCATTCTCTCATGGAAGTTTTGAATATGTATTTAATAAAGATTAATCCTCAAAATGAATAAAAGCAAGTCATTATGGAATAGACCATGTACTCCATATTCCATGTACTCAATATAATAACACTCCATGCTAGTTCTAGCTCAATATTCCATGTACTCAATATAATAACACTCCATGCTAGTTCTAGCTCAATATTCCATGTACTTAATATTCCGAAAGATTCAAAAATCCTAAAAACATCTCTACCACTGTCTTCACACTCGTCATCAACTATTAGACTATGAATGCATGAATGTTCCTTGCTCTATTGATCATATCGCTTGTCTCTCACCACATTCCTTTTGCATATGTAGGCAAAACACTACAAGTGACAAAATTCAAAGAAGAATAAGTTCATATTAGAAAGCGAGGAATACAATGACCAAGAATATAATGATGTTAAGTCAACCATGTCTCTTATACTACTGTAATCACAAGGAAAATCAATCATATGGGTTTAGGGAAAAAAATATACCATGACAAGAGCCATTTTTAAATCCACCATAAATAAAGCATGTCACTAGACAATGTACATAGTACTACAAAATGAAAGTAAAGTGTCCCACTCTAGTCATCGAAGGGATTAGAAGTGGGATTTTATGAAAATAATCATCCTCCCCAACCTCTTTATCATCCCTACGAGTTCTCTTGCCAATGGATGCCTGCACTAGTGGTAACACATGCGTATCCACTATGAGTGCATCCACATTAAATGAATAACAAGATCTACCACTAGCCTAACATGACCTCATGAGAGGGCCTGTGCTGCAACCCATCTCCAGGACTAGACCTCTTGGCACACATAGCAAACTCAAAATCATAGAAATGAAACCACATGAGCGCTCTAGTGCGCCCCTAGCACCCTAAAGTGGTGCACTCATAGATGAGAGCCCATGAGTCCGCTACGCCTCCGGCATGTAGTGGGTCCACATGTCATCGCTCGCTTGCAGATGATGCATCTCAAATAGGGAAGGGCTCGGCCATGAATATGGGCGGCATGGCTCCACTGTGACATGCAAACACCAACATAGAAGTACGAAGCTACACAAGAGCAAACACTTCATATGTAACATTGAAATCTATTCCAATAGAAACCATCTTTAATAATAGAGATGGAGCGGATGTATGTACCGGCATGTCCTCCCCATAATGTTTAACAAATCCATACTCGTTCTTGTCCAACACCACCACTCTTCTCATCACGTGGTGGTCTTGAACTTTGACGTACCTCTCAATCGATGTCAAACAAGGATCTGGCAATGTTAGCACAATATTTAAGATCATCATATAAACCAAGAAAAGAGGCATACACTTATTAACTAGCATATGAATATCCTACATTACCTGCAATGGGGCAAAGCATGGCAAGCCATCCACTATCTCACAAACTAGAAATGATTGTGTGGCTAAACCGTATTTGACATGGTCCTGTCAAAGCAAGTTCCAAGGAGGCAATGGAGAGCCGACACCCAACTTCTCTCCAGTAGTGGGAAAGTCCAAGAAAATGAAATTTGTTGCCCATCGAACTACTCTTTCTTCTTCTTGTACTCCCTAGTAGGGTCACATGCTAGCAAAAAAAAAGTCATGTATCTTGGCATACATGTCATCTTTTTCCCACGAGAAAAGTCCTGACCCATGGAGATATAGTTGCCTCTACTGAGCATCCAAATGTGGCCAATCCACCATGGCCCATTGTCCTATCGGGTGAGCGTGGGGTGAATAATAGATATAGGGAGTGACAACTTTCACTACCCTTTGCTGATTAAAAACCCAATGATTGAATTCAATGAGATATTCACAATAATCCATCAATAAACATATACATCTACCAAACTACCTATCCATATCACATCCAATTTGAAACTCATGACATAAAATGAGTAGTTAAATTACCATCACCGCCATCATGAATATCAAGAGTGGAATCCCCAAGTGGCAGAGATGGTGTCCGCTCCAC
Organism: Cibotium barometz; assembly: GCF_041138505.1. Taxonomy (NCBI): domain Eukaryota; kingdom Viridiplantae; phylum Streptophyta; class Polypodiopsida; order Cyatheales; family Cibotiaceae; genus Cibotium; species Cibotium barometz. The sequence continues at coordinate 45,368,526 of NC_141072.1, forward strand.
ATCCACCACTATCAGCCAACAAGAACAAAAAGAAAGGTTAAACACCATATAATCATAATTCTTTTGGTTATCATGCACTCTCCATGTAGCATGTTGCAAACACTGAACAAAAACCAACCTTCTTTGTAGTCCTTATCCTTGTTCCATGATCTCGACCTTCCAGGAGTATCTCGACCTTCCAGGAGTATCTGGACCCTTGGGAGGATCATCAGTTTTCTTGGTGGTAGAATACCGTTTATAGAGATCAAGCTCTCGTATCATCAGATTTCCACCAGAAAAATCCAACCACCAAGGGCAATTGGCCAACTCCCAGTGGGAGCGTCCATGCATGGAGACTGGATACATGGATGTTACAGGGGTTGCAATCTCTGTCCACCCCTTGTTGTTTGCAATGTCAAGGAAGGTCATCAATCTTGCTATATACGACTCTGCAATCACTAACATCCAAGCCATGGTTCTATGGTCACCCTCTCACACATAAAACATCTTCCCAAAAAGATAATGGAACTCCTGCTTAGAATTGTTCATCCACCTCCCTCCACATGGGTGACCAAGACTCCCTCAGTGTGCTGGTGTAACCTGGGTCTCCTCAAATTGCTACTCTTAGGTGGTCAGGTGTGATAAGAAAATACAATGCAAAGAACTTGGTCTACTCACATTGATGAACTTTTACAATCATGGGCTAAGGTGGTGAGACTTGTCGACAATCTACATTCTTCTTCCTTGTGCTTGAGCTTATTGTTGTGTCCACATTTACGCTTGTCTTTGAGCCTGCATTCACTTTTAAAGTGCCCTTTCCTTCTGTAGTGGTAGAATTCTTTTATGCCCTTGTTGGTGTATCGAGATCAAAATATTCAGATAAATGATAATCTATTCCTCATTAGAATTCGTAACTAATTTAGAAATCAGTTAAGTGAATATTCAAAGAAAGAAACTCAGTAAAATAGTAACTGAATTATCAAACCTTTTCGAGAAAGATAGATTAGGAAAAATCTTATCCGACTCGAATCTTGAATCAGACTATGACCAAGACTAAACTCTTTCATTAGTTTCGAGGAAAGAAGGTGTGACCAGTTTAGAAAAATACACTCAAAACACTCGCCAAATCTGAAACTAAGTTTGAGACCCTTTAAATTGATCTGTGGATCAAAGTTATAGAATTCAAGGAATTCTGGTATGAAATTCAGAATCCCATTCAAGAAGTTTTGGGGATAGTGATTCAAGAAATACTCCTTGTATTCAAAAGAAAATCAAACTGAAAACTTGCATAGAAATGAGATGTGATGTGAATAGATGTGATGGTGTGATGTGAATAGATGTGATGGTGTGTGATGTGAATAGATGTGATGAGAAATGAGATGTGATGTCAAAAGAAAATCAAACTGAAAACTTGCATAGAAATGAGATGTGATGTGAATAGATGTGATGGTGTGTGATGTGAATAGATGTGATGAGATGCGATGTGAATCAGATAGATGTGAATGAATGGATGAGATGTAATGTGATGTGAATCGGAATGTGAATAGATGTGATGAGATGCGATGTGAATCAAGATAGATGTGAATGAATGAATGGATGAGATGTAATGTGATGTGAAACGGGATGTGAATGAATGAGATGTGTCATGGGAATCAGGATGTAAATGAATGATATGGGATGTGAATGGATGTGAATGTGTATGTGAAAAATGCATATGGATGTGTGTGAAGAATAGATGTGAATGTGTATGTGAAGAATGGATATGGATGTGTATATGAAAAATGGATATGGATGTGTATATGTGAAGAATGGATGTGAATGTGTATGTGAAAAATGGATATTGATGTGTATGTGAAGAATGGATACGGATGTGTATGTGAAGAAGAATGGATGTGGATGTGTATGTGAAGAAAGGATGTGTGAAAATGGATGTGAATGTGTATGTGAAGAATGGATGTGGATGTGTATGTGAAGAATGGATGTGAATGTGTATGTGAAAATGGATATGTATGTGAAGAATGGATGTGAATGTGTATGTGAAAATGGATGTGAATGTGTATATGTGAAGAATGGATGTGGATGTATGTGAAAGAATGGATGTGGATGTGTATGTGAAAGAATGGATGTGGATGTGTATGTGCAAGAATGTGACATGATGTAAAGAGATGTGATGTGACATGAATATATGTGGATGTGAAGTGGTAGATATGAATGTATGGATAGATGTGAGTAATTGTACCTGTGAACGATTGGATGGATGTGGATGAATGAGATGAGATGTGTATGAATGAATAGATGTGATGTGATGGATGTAAATGGATGTGATGGACTTGAATAGATGTGATGTGATGTGAATCGGGATGTGAATGAATGAGATGTGATGTCATGTGAATCGGGGTGTGAGTGAATGAGAGGTGATGTAAATTAGGATAGATGTGATATGTGATGTGAATGAATATGATTTGATGAGATGGGGATATGGGTAGATGCAAGTGGATGAGATTTGATGCGGATAAATGAGGAAAGATGTGATGAGATGGAAAATGATGTGATGAGAATGGGAATACAAATGAAATAAATGAGGATTGATGTGGAACAATATGGAAAGACGAGAGTTTGTTATAGAAACTGTATTTATGACCTGTTTTTAAATGACTGTTTTATGTCAAAAATGTTGGGGAAGCATTTTGACCGTCTTGTGAATGAGGTCGTGGAAACCTAACTGATAAAGTTGCAACAGCTGACGGAGAGTCAACGGAGGACATCTCGCGTAGCAAGGTCGGCCAAGGTCTTGACCAGCCTCAGTTCGATTTAAATGGTGAGCTTCCGATACAGTGGATGAGGAATCAAGGAAGCGGCCTATGAGTGAAGCGTTAGGTGACCTGCGAAGGATCCTAGACGGTGCTGACCATACGGTGCTCGGGCTCTAGGTCGCCAAAGATACCCACACGTATGTCGTGGAAGATATTCGATCAAGGAGTAAGAGTTGTTTTCTGAATTCGGGCATGGATCTAGTTGATTGACCTTGTTGGTCCTCAATGGATGAGTCCATGGCTCTTTTTATATGGATCTGTTGGTTGATCTTGCTGATCTTAAACGGAGATTCCATTTTGATTTTTATAAGTGAGTATATTGCCAGATACTATGAGCTAGGAACTATCGAAAAGGCCCTTGAGTGGACAGGTGGTGAGCGTTCTCGTTGCCAATGATGCCATAGGTACGTTGATGAAGGAAAAATTAGAAATTAGGATTCAACCGGATATTTTGGAGGATTATGATCAGTGATACTATAGTTTCATTAAAAGATTGTTTTAAAGACAACTGAATCTGTGAGAAAGGCAATTTCATATTGGGTGTGTAAGTGGTGTGACTAGTTTTAAGTTTGTATGAATATCCGGCTAGGGGGCCTGGGAACTCTTTTCCCTGGTACCCGAGACAAAACCTAATTAAATTTTTAAATGGATCCCATCACTACAGTGGTTGGGCGGTTGGCTAACCCACGGGACTAGATAGAGTTAGGCTGGATTGATGGATCCCTAATATGAGACTCAATTTTGTTATGATACAATAGATGAAGTAAATCTCGGATAAAAATTGTTCTATGGAAAAGAATCAACGGCTGTGCCTCTTAATGAGGAAAAAAGCGTTGGTCTCTATGATCCAAGTTTAAGTCTTTTCCTTGATCTAACTATGGGACTTACGAGTTCGGTCAGATCAGTTCAGTTAGTTAAGACTCTTGACTACGTTAGAGTAAATTTTATCCTGGAGGAATTGCCTGTGCTTTCTGGGCAAGGGAAGTTTTTTTGGGTTCAGTTTTAGAAGAACCAATGGATTAGTCTCTTGTCTGGATATCTGTGGACGAGGCCCCGAGTGAGGGACCCTGCCCCGTGCAAGAAGTGCTACTTCCGCTGCTAGCACCCCTAAATTCGTTGCGCGGAGGGGATAGGGATCTTTCATGCGTGATCCTATACAAATAATTACATTTAATTTGCTTATTTTTCGAAGGCACAAAGGAACTAACTTCCATGTTACATTTGCATCCAATGCTGCCATTTCCTCATCCATGGCATCTTCCCATTTTTTATTTCCAAGTGCATGCTCAAAATAAGTGGGCTCCAACTCTTGTATTGCTTTAACCATGTAAGCATAATGATGAGTTGTATATCTATTATATCTCAACAAGTCAATAGGGTATCTAACCCTCATAGACCTGCCTTGATCACTACTCAAAATAGCCATCTTCTCCTCGCATTAGAAGTAACCACCACTGACAAAATCCAAGCTCCTCAACAAGGCTATGCTCAAAGCCACTAGATTTACCATCTACATATGAGTGACATGCTGATAGATCATGCACAAAAGATTGGTCTACCTTTTCTTCCCTTTGAATGATATATGTGTGCCTACATCTGTCTCCTAAACCTACCTGACCATGCACCAACACTGGATCTGCTACTAGAGGACTCTCTAGGTCCAGTAAGCACCTATGATTGCTCCTCTACATGTGGGGCAACATCATTACTTCTTACGTCTACATCGTCTATCTCGTTCACTGGTGCATACCATCTCTTACTCCATCTCATGAGCGGTAGGGTTATAACATCTATAACCTCTTTGGTCTAAAGCATAATCATTGAAGACATATTTCTCTAGCTTTGGATCCAACTTTGTTCTCACAATAGTTTGAAAAAATAGTAGTTTTTTTCTCTCTGCATTACCTAGATTTTTTTTCTCTAAGGATTTTTGTTCCTTAAGCACTACATTGCAATAAATAGCAGTGACCTATAACCTCTAAAGCACCAATATCTTTTTCCATCCTTGCTACAAATTCATACTAATATTTGTTGCTTTGGGCCCATCTTTTGTAGTTCTATGTAGCAATTATGGAAATCTTATTCCTATTATAAAGCATTCATGTTACTTATATATAACAATTAAATAGCAACAAATAGTAGTATATTGCCTACTTTATGACTGGTTTATAGTAATCATGCCTACTTTATAACTCATTTATAAAGTAGTATATTGCCTACTTTATGACTGGTTTATAGTAATCATGCCTACTTTATAACTCATTTATAGTAGAGTTAAATGAGGCATAAATTAGCAATTATGGAAATCTTATTCCTATTATAAAGCATTCATGTTATGCCCAAACTTATAACTCCCTTGTATATAAGTGAATTCTCTAATGAGAAAGGGAGATTCCACTTATGTTGGTTTTCACGTATCTTTTACAGACCTCTTTTGAGAAAGGAGGAGAAGATTTCAACCTTCCATTTTTATGTATGTCTTATCCATTGTTGTGTGAGTGTGTGTGTGCTTGCAAGAGCTCAAGATCTCTCTCCTCCCCCAATCTTTTCATATACCAGCCTAGACGCGAGTTGGGTCTAATGCCTAATTTGTGGTGCAAGTGCTAATCACACTTGCATGGAATCCCAAATTTGAGATTGAGACAAGGGGTTTTTTTTAGTGTGCTTATTATATGAGAATTGGGAATCATGATATGACTCATTGCTATAAAAGCTAGCATGCACACTGACTTGCCTTACCTGCTAATGCATGTAACCTTTGGCTGTACTACTAGCACCACCAACAAGACCTTTGATCTTCTTTCCTTGATTCTCTCCTTCTTCTTTCTCTTCCCTATTCTTTCTTCTCTCTTATTTCTTCTATTTCCTCTTTGTCTATTCCCATTTCTTATTTTCTTTTCTCTCTCCTCTCTTGTTCTTCATCTTCTCTTCTTCTATCTTAAGATGTCACTACACCTCATTATAGAAATATTGGGAAATACATTGTTACCCTACAAAGATGAGTATAGAGCTTCCATTTTGCACTGCTACAATCTAACCGTGCCTTTAGACCTAAAATGCTACATAGACGGGTGTGCTAATACCACATGTGAACTTTGAAAGGATTTCACAAGTTCCACTAAGTATGGTGCGCGAACCTACTATTCCATTATACACTCTAGGTGCAAATCGGAAACTAAAACTGTGGCATCCATGATTCCATTTGAGGAGTCTATTAAAGTTTGGCTTAATTTCCTAATAGGAAAAATATTGAACAAAAAAGGTAATGTGGTTAGTCCTAAAGGAAATCAAAACATTAAATCTAGGGAAACTTGGGTATCTTCAAGACCAACCCGCAATCAACCTAAGAGTGACAAATGCTAGTGGGGAGGAGTCTATCAAAGTTTGGCTCGATTTCCTAATAAGGAAAAAAGTTACTGGTTAAATCCAATCATTACATTGTGTCCAAATAAAATTGAGTATGAGAAGAGGAACCATTAATAAAAATGGAACCTTCACAACCTGAATCCATAGAGCTTGAATCTCCACTAGTTTTTGAATTTTACCCTGATCTAAATCTTCCTAGAATAGAGATTGAATCTCCACCACCAGTTTTTTGAATTTTACCCTGATCTAAATCTTCCTAGAATCGAGGTTCATGTCAATTAAAGTGATACAAGCTCAACTTTACCCATGGCATAAACATAGTTTCATAACCTTAGAACTCTAGGATTTGATAGGCCGACCTTCTGTCCACAATGGATGTGAACATGCCATGCTTGGGGTACTTCGAACAAATGATCTATGTAGCCCCTTGAATTGCAAGTTCTTTTTTATTATGTGTTGGAGGTAGATTTAATTCTAGGATGTGAATGGATTATTGTCACCTAATATGCCAATAATATATTCATCTTGAAGGTCAATAACACAACATATCATTTTGAGACAATAAAGATCCAACATTGAATAACCTCTATGATGCTCAATGTAAAAGGCTAATAGATTCCACCAAGAAAGCTCCTCTAGTTCAAGACATTCCTTCTCCAATCACAACCCTCTCTAGAAGATCCAACATTGAATGACCTCTATAATGCTCAATACTAGATTCCTCCAAGAAACATCCTCTAGTTGAAGGCATTCCTTCTTTATCAATAACCCTCTCTAGAAAAGCCACTATTCCTTCAACTCCAACCTCACCATCAAAGAAACACCTCCTTCGGTGCACCTTGCTTCGTCCTTCTCTTCCTACCCTCCCCCCCCCTTTTTTTGCTCACCTCCTACACCCTTTTCTACCCACCTTCCCCCTCTACTACCTACCATTGGCCCCTTTTCTCCCCGCCTTCCCCCTCTATGCTGCTCCCTACCATTTGCCCCTTGCTACACCTTCTTCCCCCCTGGAGTCAATCCCCCACTTGGAAGAGAGTGCCTAAAAATTGATATAGAGCCAAGAGCACCTTCTCAAGAGGAATCATATGCTTCATAGTTCCTAGGACCACCTTACAAGAGCTAAACAACCTTGGTGACTAAGTATTGAAGGTGACAGTAAAGATGCTAGTTTGAGTGAGGCCTATTATTGGGATCTTATCACTTCAAAGCCTCACATGGACCAAGAAGTTGGAGCACCTAACTCCCCTACAACCACTCAAAGGAGTTTCATAGGCATTATTAGAGTATCATAGGAAGTTCAACCGACGAGTGGGAGTTAGAGACTCATCAAACCGTGCAACCACCACACTGGCTAGAGAGGCCAAACATCATGGAGCCATCTATTCCCAATATGGATCCTAACCAGTCTAGCTCAAGAACTGAAAGTGCCAACCCTATAGGGGAGGGAGTAATCCCTCCGCAATGGATCTAGGAGGGAGTAATCCCTCCTAGATCCATTGCTAGCATGGCTACCCCCGCAGACAACGGTTACATTGATAACTTTTGGCTCAGCAAGCGCTCAAAATACAAACCTCGATACAAGCAGTACTACAAGAGGAATCGTTTAATTTTGCCTACTTTGTTTTTTCGCAATAACCTAGGCCACAAGAGCCGAATAGACAACCCTAGCTCGGGTTACACTATAGTAGGAACCCTACATCAAGGAGTAAGAAGCTCCAAAATAGATCCAACATTGAGTAGAGCATACACCTCACAATAGAATTTAGCCTTACATGGCTACCTTTTGTAGTACCCTAACTTGTTGCCCTCCCAAGGGCAACAAGGGTGAGGGAAGTATCCAACATATGACATGCCTCCACCAACCTACAACTACCCGTACTATCCCTCACAACCATTACCTCAACATCCACCTATATCACTACATGTTGTCTTGTACTAACCACTGAGGATAGCAAAACCAGATAGGAAGGGGGTAGCAACAATGCTTCCAATAACTCCACCACCAATTGCAGTGGTGAGGCCAAACCCTAGACATCAAAATATGGTCAAACCAATCTAAATCGCAAAGCTAATGCAAAGTTCAAGGGGAGAGGAGATTCCATTGCACACTTGGAAGTGTTTGATCAAATGTGCAACACGTGGTCGACTTGATGTGACGGGTAAGAGTAAGTGCCTTCGGCCTCACCATGGAAGGGAATGCAAGCCGATCATTGAAATTGGAATGCAAGTCTGATTTTGACACCCTAAAGACTACCTTCATGATTGGGTATTCCCATCAGTAAAGACTACCTTCATGATTGGGTATTCCCATCAGTAAAGACTACCTTCATGATTGGGTATTCCCATCAGGGAACCTGATGGACCGATGGAACCCAGTCGACCAACTTTACCATGTCAAGCAGTAGGAGAAAGAATCAATCAAAATAGAGACTACATCAACAGAGTGGGATACCCCCCATTCTAGATGTGATGACACCGACAAATTCTCTACTAATGAATAGCTAACTGAGAGATTTTTGGAAGGAATCCTTGACTCAACCCTACATAATGCCTTGTACTTTGAAAAACATAAAAACTTTGAGCCAGGTTGTAGGAGTGCCATAGATTTTGACGATAACTTCATGGGAACTTCTTCAAGGAATCTCCCTGAAGGGACCCCATCTGAGGCATCATTTGGCATAGTGCCTTCAAAGATTGGTGATAAAGGGAAAGAGCCACATGCCACCGGCCGTAGAAAACCTAGTGGCACTCATGCAACAAGCAATGGGAAATTGGGTTAAGAAAAGGCAATAAGGGATAACCACATATATACATCATACGTGAGTTGGTCTAGTGTTCAATATGCCATGCTAAAACCACACAAGCATGGAATGACCCCACCTAAGTTGACAAATTCTTTTTTAGAAGAGTTCGAGTTGATCAAGGCAATATAGGCCAACATAAGGATTCCCGTGGCAACCTCTTTAACATCACCTTGTACAGAGGGAAACGGAGGTCAATCACAAGTTTTTAGATACATCTCTAGTCAGAAGAGGTGTTGTCATCCCACCAATGTGATCAAACTACATATGCAAATGAGGTTGGTAACATGTATAACCCAAGAGGGTCAAAGTAAATGATAAAGACAAAAAGGTCTTGGAAGGGGGGAGTTTTTCCATCTACACCTACAGCATAGGACTTTGAGGCTAAGCAAAGTGAGGACCTCTCCTGAGGAAATCACCTCAAGACTAGGAAGCAGCAGGGGCCATAGGAGAATGTTCTTTTTATTCCATATGGGAAACAAATTGTAGACCAAGGTAAAAGTCAAGCTTCCCTCCATGTTAGACCCTATATGGGGGGAATATTTAGCTTTGCAAGGATGAGAACCATTAGGAAAGAGCCTTTGGAAAGAACCAAATCAATAACCCCAGTAGTTGAACCAGCAACATAATCTGCTTAGGACGGGGAACCATGAGAGTTAAGAGAGGCCTCAAGTGTACCAAAGCTCCTAGAGCACCGTTGTATGGATACTCAATGATGCATTTGGGCTTGTACCCCTTGAACAACCAAGAGAAACATCTTTTGGGGTGCCAACCTATGGATATGTGGGACCATCCTATACTTAGGTACCTCCTAGAATGGAACCTAGGCACATGGCTATAATGCCTCCTGAGGCCAGTTTGTAGAACCGACAGAGATTGAGTTCAAAACTCACATAACTCAAGAAACAAGAAGAAACATAGATGCTATTTTGGCACTTTAATCTGACCTACCAGGGGATTGAGAGGGGAAGTGGAGTATGGTCATCCTAGGATAAGACGCTCTCTCATAGCCAAGATAATTTCAAAGTTCAATGGAATGGGAGATCCTTACAATCATCTAGCTACTTTCAAGTAATTCAAGCAAGTTTGTACTACAAAAAGGGTGACTAATTCTAGATAAATTATTTTGGCTTAAACTTAGAGAATACTGCCTTGCTCTATTTTTTATTGTTAGAATATTCCCAAAGAGAAACCATGGAAGACTTGGAGCTAGCATTTATAACAAGATTCTCTAAGATAGGTGTCAAGCATAGCTCAATAACTTAACTCTATCAATTCAAATAGCTTAAACATAAAATGGTGAGAGAGTGTAGTGATCTAAGAACTTGAATGGCAGGTGCCCCACTGAGGAAAACGGAGCCAAACTAAGTTGATTTTTTTGTTCTTAAAAGGATTGAGCAAAAAACTATATGATGTGTTGTATGCCAAAAGGCATCAAACACTAGCAGTGAAGTGTTTCTTGGATTCCATGGACTTTGATTACAAATCTACAGACAAATTTATAGGCATTCGATCCAAAGACACTCTAAGGTCAGAATCATTAACCATAAATGAGTGTTTCTTGGATTCCATAGACTTTGATTACATGCATTCGATCCATAGACAGTCTAAGGTGAGAATCATTAACCATAACGGAGTCGAGCATTAAGAGCTAGGATTCAAAGAAGGTTGAGGCACCCAAGAGTATTGAAGACGTAGCAAACCCAATGATTAAAGGACTTGAACGAGTACTCAAAGCTAGACCAAGAGATTTGGGTCATTCTCATTTAACTCCTAGACAAGAAATGGCATAGTGTGATGTATGTAGAAGTAACCACATAGCTCATGAATGCCCAATCCTAAAAGTGAGCAAATCATTGGTGTGGGTATTACAAAAGATATGGAAATAAAATCAACCAATGCTGCCATGACTAGCGATGAATAATGAGAATGACTAGAGGGCCAGAATTGGTGACACCCCCACAACCATTAGCTTTGCCAGAACCACCTCCTAGTGGTGCAGAAAAGTAGCTTTCTCAAGAACCTAATCATTGTTAGGGATGCAAAAATTCCACCTCGAGTGTTACCTCCTCAACCAACCCCGCCAACAACCACTCCTACAAATGAGACTAGTTGAGGTCAAGCCAATTATTGATAAACCTCCTAACACACTTGGCTTCTATGTTGAATATCTAGACTTAGTGGTTGGAAGCCCACCAAGGGGGTTGAACACATGGCCCAACCGTGACACTTGATGCTAGATATGCACCATCTGACCACCTTAATGCAAATAGCATTAGGATCTTACCGACCCAAGCACCAAGGTGAGCTCTACTTTAGATGCCAAGTCCCTCACAAAGTAGTAGATTTCCCAGTAAGAGCTAACCTAGAAGTAGCAACTACTAACCCACCACCATTATAGATAGACGGTGTATACAATGTGGCATTGATCATTGAATCAGTGATTGTCCTCTTAAGCTAACAAATCTAAATCCTCCCATGTGTACATAATCACTTGGTACAGGGTTGGGGGGATAGTCATTGTGTCATGTTCTGACGTCTTATTTGGATGACAAAGAAGAAGTTCCTTTAAAAATCATGACACAAGGGCCCAAGTCAAGAAATCGCAAGATCAAGCAGCCATGTCCATGACTTCTTCTCTATCAAAAACCCCTAAAACTTTTTTTTTTTAAAGGAAAAGGAAAAGAAAAAGTAGGGAGCGTAAAAAAGGGAAGGTGTAACCACTGCCAAATGGGCAACCTGCAGGAGCAAAACCACTTAAACCAAGAACTTTACAAAGCTCTAAGGTGGTAAATGAGACAAAGGAGAAAGACCCTAGGGTTCTACTAGGTTATCTTGGCGTTAAGGATGATCCAAGGGAAAAATTCATCAAAGCATCAGAAGGGTCACGAGTCCATAGGGATGAGAGGTGCAGACAAAGCAAGGATCCAAGGGATGACTAGGATATATTAAATTGAAGATGTTCTGATATCTCTTATGGATGAGGAACGAACGAGGGATGGAAAGCAACAATGGATACATCTTGATGGATAGGAGAGATGAAATCCTGGAAATGGCCAAGAAAGCTATGGAAGGACGATATAAACCAAGACCAAAATATGAGAAACCCTTTCTAAGAAGCTACAAGAATACCCTAACCTGAGAGAGGAGATTTCGAGGTTGAGCAAAGCACAAGACTCGATTCAATGGACCTAACTAGAAATGGAGAGAGACTTGCAGGACCAATCATGTTGTTTCCATAAAAGATTCCTCCTACACCAAGACCTCTAAAGCTAATCCTAGAAGTATCTCATGCAGGCACCACCTCAAGCCAGGAACCACAAAAAGATCAACTGCAGATGATCTAAAGATTGGGAATGACGAGATCAGGATTAGGACAATGTGAGATTTTGGATCATTGATGATTAGGATCGATGATTAGAAGTTGGAGAAATGTGATATTATTAGGATTAGTGATTCTCAAATGGTAGATTTTGGGATCAACGATCCATCTAGATGGCAATCTAAGTCTAAAAACATGGGATCACAAGTTAGGATCGATGAAAGTCAAGATCAACATGAAGGGATGGAGATCGGCGAGATCGAGATGAGGGAATAGAGATTGTGATCTAAAGTGAAGATTTTTTAGGATCGCCAATCTAGGTCAAAGCATCCGGATTGGCCCCATCAAGATTCTAGTGGCACTCCTAAATTTGGGATCGTTTAATGGATTCGGATCAGCAATCCGAAACTTGACAGTTATATTTTTCATTTTTCTTCCTTTGGGGTTTCATCTTTGGCTAGGTGTTAGTGCAAGGGTCAGAACAAATTAAGGTGCGTAATGCGTGTGTTTGTGTAATATAGGCACACCTATGGATGCAATTGAAAGCATGAAATTTGCGGTGCAAAAACACTTAATGGGAGTCTATGGGTTTTCAAAGATGAGGTTTTTACCATGAAGATTTTGTCTTAGGGGAGGAGAGGATTTTATCATTGGATTCTCATGCAATGGACTGTACACTAGGCAAAGCAGAGAAAGGTTTCCCTTCCACTCTCTCGCCTAGTGTACGACCTATTGCCTAAGAATCCAATGGGTCTTACACTAGGCGAGAGTATGGAAGGGAAACCTTTCTCTACTTTGCCTAGTGTACAACCCATTACATGAGAATCCAAAAATAAAATCCTCTCCTCCCCTAATGCGTGTGTTTGTGTAATGTGGGCACACCTATGGATGCAATTGAAAGCATGAAACATGCGGTGCAAAAACACTTAATGGGGGTCTATGGTTTGTCAAAGATGAGGTTTTTACCATGGAGATTTTGTCTTAGGGGTGGAGAGGATTTTATCATTGAATTCTCGGGCAATGGGTCGTACACTAGGCAAAGCAGAGAAAGGTTTCCCTTCCATATTCTCGCCTAGTGTATGACCCATTGCCTAAGTAGTCAATGATAAAATCCTCTCCTCCCCTAATGCGTGTGTTTGTGTAATATAGGCACACCTATGGATGCAATTGAAAGCATGAAACATGTGGTGCAAAAACACTTAATGGGGGTCTATGGGTTGTCAAAAAAGTGGCAATGGGTCGTACACTAGGCAAAGCAGAGAAAGGTTTCCCTTCCATATTCTCGCCTAGTGTATGACCCATTGCCTAAGTAGTCAATGATAAAATCCTCTCCTCCCCTAATGCGTGTGTTTGTGTAATATAGGCACACCTATGGATGCAATTGAAAGCATGAAATATGTGGTGCAAAAACACTTAATGGGGGTCTATGGGTTGTCAAAAAAGTGAGGTTTTTACCATGGAGATTTTGTCTTAGGGGAGGAGAGGATTTTATCATTGAATTCTCAAGGCAATGGGTCGTACACTGTAGGTAAAGCAGAGAAAGGTTTCCCTTCCATTCTCTCGCCTAGTGCCCCCCATCCAAGAATGTACATGAGAGGCTCTTGGAGTCGAGGTTTTACTCAAGTGTAGTCTGTGATTAGTGCATGAGTGGAGCTTACTTCTTCACTCTACCAACCTTGACTCAGACTTGACCATTATGCCTACCACATCCCACATAGGTGACTTGACTTGATAGATATGCTTGTCTCTCCAGCACAAGCTACTCCACCATAAAAACATGTGGTATTAACACTCAAGCACATTTTGGCATTTCGCAACCCAAATCTTGACTCTTATGCCCTTGGCACATTTTGGCCTTCGACAACTTGATAATTCAATAGGGTAGTCCCTTGGTCTTTTCTTTTTGCCTTGTGCTACTATTGGGTAAGAAACAATTTCATTTGTACTGTGATTAGACAGGAGGGTGACATCATCAGGGTATTCTTGTAGCTTTTTGGGGAAGACGTTCCTCGTGTTTTGGTCTCAATTTATATCATCCTTCCACAACCTTCTTGGATTTCTAGGAGCTCGACTATCCTATCCATCAGGATCGATCCATCACTGCTTTTCATCCCTCATTCCTTGCCCAAAGTGATTTGAATAGGAGGTTCCAAAACACCTTCGATCTGAATATTGTCATGGATTATCCCTCGAATCCCTAATTTGTTTGCGCCTCTCATTCCTCTAGGCTTGTGATGCTCTCCAAGCTTTCTCCCTAAGTTCTTCTGTTCTATCCATGAGAATTGGTTCATTGGGGTCTCCCACTCCCCGCTCTTCTTCTAAGGTAATTTGTGTGGAGGAAGCTGGAACATCCTCAATCTGAAAATAACCTAATACGTCTCTAGGGTCTTCTATTTTTGTTTCCTTTACCACTTCAGAACTTTGGAAAGCTCTTGGCTGAAGTGGTTCTGTTGTAGGCTCATTTGGCACCGTATGTGCCTTCCCTTTGTTACGGTCCCTACACTTTATTTTCCCGGTTTGTTCCCCTTGTAGAGTAAGTTGCCATGTAAACTTAGCATTGCTACCTTCCAAAGTGGAGGTATTGGGTTTGAATCTACCTTAGCAGCATCTAATTTTAGTACCTACTACTATTGTAAATAATAATAATGAGTTGCAATTAACCATTTGCAATTACCATGTAAACTCACCCAAATTATACATACTAATCAAAACCTATTTACACCATTTGCAATTGCCATGTAAACTTACACAAACTATACATACTAATCAAAACCTATCTACACAAAATCGAAAATTTTCAAAAGACTAAAATTATATAACATTTCTCCATCCTTGCCTTGCTTGCTAAAGTTCTTATTGAGAACAATAACTATACTTACACAAGTAATAAATGATAATCAAAACATATCTACACAAAAGCTAAAAGAATTGCATGTAGTTGGCACCGTTTGAATTAATTGGTTGAATCTAATAATTAGTAAAGGTGGTTGCAGCAGATAATAGTGCCTAGATTTTTTGAAGCTGCAAGCGCCTAGATTTCAATTTATGTGAAAATAGTGCGTTTGTTTTCTTACATCCAAGGCATGCATGTTGAAAATAGGGAAAATTACAGTGTACACAAGAATAAAAAGCATTTAGAATAATTTAACACCGGACAAGAATAAAAAGCATTTAGAATAATTTAACACCAGAATCAACTCCCCATTAACATAAAGTTTACCGTAATAGAAAGTTAGTTGCATTTCCCCAACCAAAGTGCAAACCATCAATTCATAATGCACAGCATAAATTCCAATCTTCTACATCCCAAATTCCCCAAGGGTGCAAGGTCCTTAGCTTTCCGGGCAGAAACCATGAGTCCAGTGACCTAGCCACAAGTTCAACACGGGCATCACCAAAAACCTGCCATGAGGACAGGAACCTAGGTCCCTGGTTTGATGCTTGCCAATGCCCTCAGGAGCTGTCCGAGTTTCAAATGCTTCTTCCTTGTGTCCAGCTTAGGCACACTTGGCACCTTTTGGCGAAAAAGGTCTTCCCTAGACCACCAGCTTGGGCACACTTGGCATCTTTTGGCGAAAAAGGTCTTCCCTAGGCAGGCCCAACACCACAATGGGAGCGCACAACTTGGGCAAGGATGAAACTGTTAGCAGTCATCTCCTGTCTGTATATTTACACCAGGGCCTCTGTTGTGGGTGTGCCCGCCCGGATTAGGTGTTTTCTCCTTTTTTCCCACTCTCCATATTTTTTCCCTGTTTTTACCAGGTGTGGGAGGATGTTATGTGGCTCCTAGCTGATCCAGACACTAGCCGACTGCTGGTCTAGGTGTCCTGGATGCTGGCCGACTACTCCTGCTGGTCCCCGTCTTCATCTGTGTGCTGGCCGACTGAGTCTCTACTGGTGGCCAACTGGAGACAAGTACAGGTTGTGAGCTTTTTGCTCATGTCGGCTATTTTTTGGGCTGGCCTACTTGCTGATGGGGCCATATAAAATGGCGCCATGGCCCCCCACATCTTGTATTAGGTATTCGGAATTTTCTTGTGTATATAGAGCAGAGTTACACGCCTCTCTCTCTCCTCCTCCATTGCTGTATTTTTCTGCAGTAGTGCACTTGCTCTTGTGTTCTCAAATTTTGTCATCATCTCCGCTACATATTCTGACATGGTATCAGAGCTCTAGGCTCTTGATAAATCTTGGGAACTGTGTGAGCAAGAGGGGGACTGTTTTGTTGCTAATTGGTGGACTGTTTTGGACTGTTCGGGAAGATAAGCAAGAGGAAAGCGGGCTGATTTGCTGGACAGCCACTTGCAGGTTTAAGTTTTTTTTTTTCCCACCCACCCACCCTTTTCAGTTACATCTCTGCAATGGCAAATTTACTTGAGATGGCTGAGAAGCATGTGAAGATCCCGACACTCCCCATGTTCCTAGTGGACCGTCAGTTGGATGGGAACAACTACGACATATGGAAGGTAATGATGGAATCTGTTCTGGAGTCTTACGACCTTGCTGATTTCATTGTTGTTTGGGTTCCATGGCCAGAGGTAGAGGAAGGGGTGTTGCCCTCGATTCCGAAGGAACGCGAGGCACAAGCACAGGCACAGTTATGGGATCGTGTCAATGCCAGGGTCCGTTCTTTTATTTTCCTCAACTACACACCGCAAGTAATCAATCATATCAAGCATATGACGCTGGCCAGAGGTATATGGCAGCATTTGGCTTCTCTCTATAACAAGGTATTGCCCATGAAGAGGATATCCTTGGAAGTACAGATGCAGGTTATGAATCCTTGCGGAAGCACATTAACAAGCTTCAGGCTCTTCAGCAAGAAGTTCTTCAGGCTGGGAAGGAGATATCATCAGAGGATATGGCCATCAGTTGGCTGTCGCATTTGCCCTCTCAGTACTCAGCTTTCTACTCTTCTTTGATTACCAGTGGCAGGCTCAGGGCACCATCACATGATGGGAGGAGCTTGTGCCCATGGTCTTGGACCAGGAGGAAAGATTCACGAACCCTCCACAGGGCGAAGGTTCGGAGGCCTTAATTGGCCAACGGTCGAAAGGCCGTAACAACAAGGGCAAAGGGAAGGCTTCATCGGAGAAGTCTTCTAAGAAGATGTCCGACGCAAACCGCGAGAAACTGAAGGCAAAGAGGACCTGTAATGATTGTGGCGAGAAAGGCCACTATTGGAGGTAGTGTCCCAAGCGGAGCACCCGAGAAGAGTGTTGAATCCTCAGCAGCAACCGTGAAGACTCCAGCTTTTGTGCACCTGGAGGTGTTAGACACCGATGTTTCATTTTCTTTGGGTAGGAAGGATGTCACATGCACTCTACACTCAGTGCATGGTGACAAGATGGCTCATCATCAGCAGTGCAACAGTTGTTCAGTATTAGAACCCAGTAGGATGATAATTATCGTACGCCATGACCCCATTGTACATCCTCAGTCCAGGATAAGTCAGGCACGAGCTACGTAGGTCATTCCTCAGCCTCAGCGGGTCAGTCAGTCAGTCAAGTCCCTTAACCCACTTGGAGAGAATCATTCATGCATGTAGAGTCAATAGAAGCCTTAGGGTTTGCATTAGAAAGCACTCTCCATCCTGCATAATATGCATTCATATGCCTGTGCATCATTTAGAACATCCCAGAAGCCTTAGGAAATTTACTAGGATTTATCTGGTATTTTTCGCATATTTTCTGGTATTTATTTAGCATTTATTGTCATTTATAAATATAAACTTTATTAAATAAATGACCAGCCAACTTGACCAGCCTCTAATTAGTATAAATAGGCTTGCATAGGACTTAGTTTCCCATTCAGTCTTCAATGTGCTTAAGAGCTTTCCTCCTCAGCCCTAGGAATACCCTTGCCTTCAGTCTCATCCAACCCTTGGAGTGCTTGAGTTTGCTTCAGCCAACCTTGGTTCTCCAACGCATGCAATTCAGCAGTCCCTACAGCCATAAGCGCATCAGATCAGCCCCAAATCAGCATAAGACACCTGCGTTTTCTGCATATGAACAGCCGCTTGCAGTTCAGTCCATTGCAGCCTGCGTTTACAGATCTTCAACCCCTACAGATCTGCGTTTCTGTCCAGTAGCAGCCCCTGCAACTTGCGTTTCAGTCCAGCCTCAGTCCTACGCCAGAAAACAGCTCTACAGCCCTGCATTTGCAGATTTCCAACAGTCCTTCCATGCGTTTTCAGTCCCACAGCAGTTTACATCAGTATTCAGCCTTCAGTACATCATCCATAAATGCTACAACCCTCTGGTGAAGGTAACACAGCATTCATAAGCATTTACAGCATTCTAACATAGCTTAGAACAGTCCTCCACCTCCTTTTCTCAGCCTCAGGTGTGCACTGTGCAGCCCTTCCTCATGCCCTTGGGAAGAGTGCATAGGCTCGAGATCAGTTCATCGAGGTGTTTCTACAGCCGTGTACAGTTCAGCCAGGCTTCCCATCCTCCGAGATCTTGCGTTTGGCTTATCTACATTCCACAATCATTCTCTCTAAAGAAATAAAGCAAATACTATCTCGTTATCGGGATAGGGGGCCCTTCAGTGGGTAATTCGGGACCCAATCTGGTGTACAGTTCTCATATCTCTTTAAAGTTTGAAGTATTAAAGTGGATTTCTAAACTCACGAAACTCAGGATACAGAAGACGGTGTGAGCATTTGTGTGATAGGATCTTCCAATACAAAGACTTCCGCTGCATATCACAGAGGAGGTTGGAGGACTCTCCGCTACGGATACTCGGGAGTGGATTCTAGACAATGGTACTTCACTCCTTCCCGTTCGGCTTTACAGGATCTCTGCAAGTATTCTGGTCACATTCTTACACGGGATACATCCACTATCCCAGTTCACAGTGAGGACAGGTTGAAGATAGTTCTCGATGGTAGAGGGGGGAAGCATTCCTCCCATGTGTTGTATGTTCCATCACTTCGTTTTCATCTGTCGTCAATGCATCAGGTTTGCAAGACTAGCATACGGGTGGAGTTTGATAAGCATTTTGTTGCTCTCCGGGACAAAGCAACAAGCCAGGTTGTTTGGGAAGGTGGAGTGGAGAATGGAGTTTAGAAACTTTCAAAACTCTCTCTCCCAAGTCCTCTGTTTTGTGATGAGTGGCAGTCTGGTAATGGCCACTTAAGTGTGTGGATACACTGCAGGTGCAGGCTTTCCGGGACCAGATGGTGGATGGCTTGCCAGTTGATGGTAGCAATTGGCAGGATCTTTCCAGTACAAATGTTGGTAGTTCTTGTATTCATCAATCAGAGGAAACTTTACAGGTATCCTATGCTCTGATGTCTCGTAGTATTCAGGACAATGAAACTCTTGTAGATGAGGAAGTTCTTTCCACGAGGACCTATTGGAAGGCCAAGCGGGTGACAATTGATTACTTGCAAAAGGAGGTGGATGTTGCACATTCTCCAGGCTTTGTGGTTCCGGATTCAAGGGGGTGGTTTACAGATTTTCGAAGGTCTTGAGTGGTCTTCAACAGGTTTCCACGGCTTGGCATCCCCCCGTAATAGGTGTTGATCCTTGTGAGCAGTATGATGCCTCCTTGACTCAGAAGCAAAATGGTTCGTTGATTTGGTTGATGCATACCAGATTGGACGGGAGCTTCCTGATGAGGCTGTTGAGCTCATGTTTGCAGAGGACTCTTTGGGAGGCAAGATTGCATATCTTGTGGTTTCTGTAGCATGCTAAGGATCTTGGACTCTTTTACACGAGGAGGATTGATGGATGGAGTCAAACTCCACGGATGGAGTGACTCAAATTGGGGAGGAGAGCCAAACACGAGGACCTTGACATCAGGCTACAGTTTTTCCCTTGGCTCAGGAGCAGTTCTATGGAGCAATAAGAGGCAACCATCTATTGCCTTGTCATCGACAGAGGCAGAGTACCGGGCTGCTTGTGATACTGCTTACAAGGTGGTGAGGTTGCAGAGGTTACTTGGCACGATTGGGTTACCACAGGTGGAACCCATGGTCATCCAGAGGCATTTTGTTCATGAAAAGATCATTGCTGATGACATCTTGCTAGAGTTTTGTTCGACGGAGGACAGTGCGGTGAACCTCTTCACGAAGTCTCTATCTCAAGCTTTGCTCCGGCAACACTCCAGCTCCCTGGGGTTGGTTCAACATCCAGGAGCTGAGAGGGGGTGTTAGCAGTCTATATATTTACACCAAGGCCTTTGTTGTGGGTGTACCTGCCCGAATTAGGTGTTTTCTCAATTTTTCCCCACTCTCCATATTTTTTCCCTATTTTTACTAGGTGTGGGAGGATGTTATGTGCTCCTAGCTGATCCAGACATTGGCCAACTGCTGGTCTAGGTGTCCTGGATGCTGGCCGACAACTCCTGCTGTATTAGGTATTCAGGATTTTCTTGTGTATGTAGAGCAGAGTTACACGCCTCTCTCTCTCCTTCTCCATTGCTGTCTTCATCTCCGCTGCATATTCTGACAGAAACTTCCCGGCACATAACTGCCAATGAGGAGATGATGCCATGTAAGCTTCCAGGAGTTTAGTTCATGTTTTCTTGGGCTTTGGAGACTTATACAAGCACAAATACCATCTGATTCGGTAAGGAGACATAACCTACTTTTCAATTCAATGTAGAAATGTAGACAGAAATATTTCTCATGCATCCTACAACCCATTGAATCATAACACGAAAGACCCATAACTCAAGACCACCAAACCATGAAGGATTATCCCACATATAGACTTCACTGACTAAAAACCCTCTTTTCATTTGCAAACCACAAAAGCATTTACATTGCCTTCCATTAAAGCATAATTTTGGCCTCATCATGCACCACTCCAAAATGCAAGAAAAAAAGGTGACAAGCTGTCCACGTTGAAATTGTGAATCCTTGGGCAGCTTGGTATGCTTAGGTTGGTGGGCACATGCATGTCAAATAAATTATGCATGGGTGAAAATAATGTTCTGCATAACCTTCAGAGTCTCATCATATCAACAAAAATCAACCTTGGACAGGAAGATTGGAGGGGTCAGTAGAATCTGAATTTGAAGGGTTGGTCGGGTTTTCAGATGCTGGATTGCTTGGCTGCTCATTACTCAGATGGGAAATGCACTGGTCAAGAACCCTTTGCATCCACTCATACCGGCATTTCTCTATGGCCTCTGCAGCTGTGAACTGAAAATACACGTGTAACAGCACCATAATCAATAACAAACCACAAGCTTTCACGATACTCACAACACATACAATTGCATGAATGCCTATT
The DNA here is from genome assembly GCF_041138505.1 of Cibotium barometz. Lineage (NCBI taxonomy): Eukaryota > Viridiplantae > Streptophyta > Polypodiopsida > Cyatheales > Cibotiaceae > Cibotium > Cibotium barometz. Next base: position 45,390,055 of record NC_141072.1, read on the forward strand.
ATCAAGGGATGCAATATAAACAGACCAAACATGCAAGTTTGACTCTTCCAAATGCACTACAAAGGTGATGCATAAGAGTAGAAAGCATGCTTACCCAATGCCGTTGCCGAGCACGCTGTTCAGGCCAGGAATCAAACTCTTCTGTGACGATAAGAGCAAACATATATGCACGACATAGTCCTTCAGGGCTGCTGTCTCCTTGCTGTCGCTTACTTTTAAAATCCCAGGACCCTAAACATCCCTGCATAATAATACCAAGAAAATTAACACTTTTTGAACTTCCCAGAACAAAGAAAATCCACACCCCTTCCACTTCAAAAACTGATAGATACTTGCAGTAACCTGCCCCTATGCAATCAAGCAACATGTATCAGCAAAAAGGGATGTCACATACATCACATCACATTCATGTAGACCCTTCTAGCTACGGACAATAAAAAAAACATGCCCTAAATTTATACAACAAAGAGGAGAGGCAGCTGCATAGTCATATTAGGATAGGTGTCACCAGGAAGTACTACACACTGACCATGAAAATAGAAAAAGTGATTCTTCCTATTGGATTTAGTCTTGATAGATGGACTAGCTGTTAATTTCTGGTCCGACCCGTGCCGAAAGCACGAATAAACTTCAAGAAAAAGGAAGAGATTATCTGAAATCGACTCCCCTGCAAATGCACAATCAGCTGTATTTTTCCCTTTTCATTGGCTAGGGGCAAGATCCTCCTTTTTCCCTTTTCCATGGCTAAGGACTAGATCCCCAGCAGATGGCACAGGCTCTTTATCATACGAAACAAAGGACCAAAGTTACAAGTCCTCCATCTGCTCCATCCAGCTCTTCACAAAAATTCCGTTCAGCCCATCCTTTAAGGCGGTTGATTATCTAAGACTCACCTTGCTCTTGTGAGCAGGTTGCAAGAACTGTGGCTGAAGTCAGTTAGCACAAATACAACCAAAACCACATGCACAACCAAAACCCTACCCTCCAGTTACATTAGAGCCAATCCCAGTCCGTGCATGGGTTCACCACCATTGTTTCAAGATGAGCAAGAGAAGAGTGCAACACCGCATGCACGCAAACCGATTGGGCTCAGTAGGCACAGAGAAAAAGATGTGATTCTTCTTCCACCTCCCCCTTATTTTGCATCTTCCTTGCTGACGTGGTGTTTCCCTGTTTCAACCCCCTCAATATTGCCATTTCAGTTTCTGTTTCCCTGTTTCCCATAACTATAAAATGCCACCACACTGCTGTCTAAATGAACAAACATGATTATTTTTCCAATCCAAAGGACATGATCCTTGAACATCTCCCGGTGGTTATCACCCAATGAAAGAATTGCTACTTGTCTAACCTTCAGTTCACCTCGGACACCTGCTTCCTCAAAAGCTTCCCGGCATGCAGCTTCCTCGGCTGTTTCATCAGTCTCCCAACCTCCCTGAGACAAGCAATCACATACACGTGATGCACCAAAATAAACAGAAATTGCAAGGAAAATATACTGTACAATCGACAATATCAGCCACATATTTCTTCTCTCTTCAACTGCACATTGGGCTTCCCCACATAGCTCCCATTTTTCTTTTTATTTGCATGTCACTGTACAAATTTCAGTTACACTAAACATGTGTTACACAGTCTCACAGACCCTCTCTTGGCTCAATAAATCCTTTGTTCTATGAGGCGTTAATAAATTCTCTCTCTCTCTCTCTCTCTCTCTCTCTCTCTCTCTCTCTCTCTCACACACACACACACACACACTCAGAGTCGAGAACCAACCTTGGGGAAGAGAAGACCTGGCCCGCCCTGGGTTGTGACCATAAGCACTTCAATCATTTGGCAAATATCACTCTTGTTGGAACAGTCAGATCTATATCTAAAAGGTACACATCTGCTTGACATTCGCACAAGAAAAAACTCTGATCATACACCGATAAATTGCAATTCTTGATGTTGATAAAATGCAGGCGTCTGCCAATGAGGTGATAGCCCACCAAGCGATGAAGATGTTTGCCTAGGACCAGGAGGTTCTGGGAACCCCACAAGGTACTTCCTTGGCGGCATCACCTACGGGGCAGATAAAAAGCACCTACAGTGGGCGGTTACAGGCAGTGAAAAACAGTACCTTGGGGAGGATCTTGGGCCTAAGGCTAGTTGGAAAAAAATGCAGGCATTCATCCAGACAAAAAACACTTGACAGCAGCCAGCCAGAGAATTCTCACCGGTTGTCACAAATGACGGAACTACATGCATGAGCATGCACACGAGCACGAGCTCAGGCTTGCTCAATACTATGCCAAAAGAGCACATGGGAGGATAATGAAATTAAGCATGGGGAGAGGGGAGAGGGGACATAGTTCTTACCCTGCAACCAGGCGGTATCCATGCTCGTAGCGTTGCTGGTGACGTCCAGTTCTAGCTACCAATGGGGATAGAACGCCATTGCTGGAACTAACCCTAGGCAGATCGCAGCATGTGGCGCTGTTCTCTTCCATGATGCAAAACAAACAAACAAACAATACACTGCTTTGGCAGAAACCTCCCCCCCGTTATATACTGCATCCAATGGTAAGGAATATTTGCCAATACACGGTCGGAGCAGCTCACCCCGACCTTTTCGCGGAAAAAAATTGCCTCTTTTTTCTGTGAAGCCCGAGTCGGAATCCCCGCCAAACCCTAGTCGGTCTAGGATCCTGTCTCTTATGAAACCCTAAAAGGGCAAACTCTGCTAAAATTCTGCCTCTTATAAAACTCTGAAAGGATAATCTCAGCTAAACCCGTCTCTGACGGAACCTAATTATGGAGATTACCCAGACGTCAATGAAACATAAATCAAAACGCAGACTTGAGATGGATTCGATCTGATTGCGCTATGTTCCCGATGTCGCCATAGCTGGAGCTTGGGTGACTGTGCCCCTCTTCCGGAGGCTAGAAACTGGCGAAAGGCCAAAAACCCTCAGCGTCAGAAGCGAAGAGGATAACCGCTATGGCGATGGCGACCTAATCAGAAGATATGTTCAGAACGGTGCAGAAAGGCCAAGATGATGATCCTGTCTCTTATGAAACCCTAAAAGGGCAAACTCTGCTAAAATTCTGCCTCTTATAAAACTCTGAAAGGATAATCTCAGCTAAACCCGTCTCTGATGGAACCCTAATTATGGAGATTACCCAGACGTCAATGAAACATAAATCCAAACGCAGACTTGAGATGGATTCGATCTGATTGCGCTATGTTCCCGATGTCGCCATAGCTGGAACTTGGGTGACTGTGCCCCTCTTTCGGAGGCTAGAAACTGGCGAAAGGCCAAAAACCCTCAGCGTCAGAAGCGAAGACGATAACGGCTATGGCGATGGCGAGCCTAATCAAAAGATGTGTTCAGAACGGTGCAGAAAGGCCAAGACGATGATGCGATGGCGAGATCATCAGATGGAAGGCTGCACCCCTAATCCACCAATGCGAGACTTGACATCAAATGCTGTCCTTTGTATACCCCACATTATTCTAATATGTTGGCATATGTCCTTTGTATACCCCACATTATTCTAATGTGTTGGCAATAATGCACATTCTATTGGTGCTTGGTTGGCCCTATACCTAAGGCCTAGGCAACACATTTTCCAACAAAAATTACTCCCACCAGTTGGCCAAAAAGCTTGAAAGTTTATAGAGAGAGAGAGAACTCCATGTGGGATTAATCTAACAAGCCGTGCTTGGAACCTGGTTCTTTCATCCACACCAACTCTCCTACATGTGACTCCTCATCAACTCAACTCTCCTACATGTGAGTCCTCGGTTTTTCTCATCAGCTCAACAGTACATGTGAGTCCTCGATTTGGAAATCAAATTAAACTATAACTTATCAAGTTTGAAATATGTCCCCTTGCACTGAATAGCCTGGTGTTTATGCAATATAACTCGAGAATATTGGATGTCTGGTATTTCATCTGCTTTGACTGGCGACCACAAAGGCTATATGAAAATATTGGTCCGAACAATTGGCCTTTCCTACCCAAAACAAGAATTCCAATTTTTAGAGTTGTTGATTATGCCTAGGCTAAACATCTCTAATGAATAATGAATAACCATCGAGGTCTTGTTAATGGCTAAAATGCTCGTATCAAATTTGATTTTATAGTCACATTGACATATCAATCCTGCTCGGAAAATATCTAGCCTTCAAAGTGGGATTCCAATTGTATGGATTGCTTATCATTGAGAGTAGAAGTCCTAATCGTTTAAATGTTTAACAATAGGGTACCAAGCCTTAATTACCAAGCTGTCTATCCCTAAACATCCCTTGATTACAGTTTGAAAACTAAATTATGAGGCAAAATCAAAGCCAGATTTTCAAATTAGCACAATCAAAATATGGATTTGAGTCATTTCAAATTAGCACAATCAAAATATGGATTTGAGTCATTTTTGGCCTTGCATGCCCCATCTTTAAAGTAGAATCAGTACACTGGCCACACGTCATTTTGGCATCTATCCTTCCCAAATGGACCACATTGGAAAGTGAAGCTTTGGATAAAACATTTTGGGATTTGGTGATCTAGAAGACTCCAAGAAAGTCTTGTGATTTATAAGTGCCTTTATTGCCCAAGCTACTTATTTGAAAGATAGAAATTATATCTACAAGAAAGTCTTGTGATGTATAAGTGTCTTTATTGCCCATGCTACTTATTTGAAATCTAGAAATTATAAATGTTCTTTTTATTCAGGTAACTACTCAATAAATGTTCTTTTTATTCAGGCAAATGCTCAATAAATTAATCAGTGCTCACAAGCGGGCACTAATTAATTAATGTGCTTTAGGGTTCTTCACCGTATCGCTCTCTCTTCGTATCACAAAAAACATGTCGTCTCTCTCTCATCACTGTTATCACCATATCATCAGAGGCGGAAGCGTCTTCTCTCTCTTTGTTCGCCATTTGCTCAACATGGATATTTCTCTCTCTCTCTCTCTCTCTCTCTCTCTCTCTCTCTCTCTCTCTCTCTCTCTCTCTCTCTCTCTCTCTCTCTCTCTCTCTCTCTCTCTCTCTCTCTCTCTCTCTCTCTCTCTCTCGCTCTCAAGGGGCTTTTGCCCGACGAAAAAAGGCGATGCAAGCTCCTTTTTAAACTTGCCCGCAGAAGCTTTGAGAGCCATTTGTTCAACATGGATATTTCTCTCTCTCTCTCTCTCTCTCTCTCTCTCTCTCTCTCTCTCTCTCTCTCTCTCTCTCTCTCTCTCTCTTTGGCTCTCAAGGGGCTTTTGCCCGACTAAAAAAGGTGATGCAAGCTCCTTTTTAAACTTGCCCGCAGAAGCTTCGAGAGCCTTGCATGTCAGTGAGCCAAAAAATAAAAATAGCCTTCAGATCTCACACAATAAAAGGTTGGGACCCATTGCACGTGTCAGCATATAGATGCCTTTCCCCAACTTTTGGAGCCATTTAATTAAGCTAAGGTTAAGTTAGTCCTCAACTAATTAATTAATGTGAAAGAAAATATTCAAAACAAGATTCAAGGTATTTCAACTTCTCCTTTTGATCACCTACAATATAGGGCTTAAACTTCAAGAAATAGGCTCCTTGTTTAGGAATGTAATTCTTGGACTGGCTTGTCCTCTGGCTTCGCCTACATAATGTATGTAAGAAAGGAAAATGAGAGGCATATTTGTGATTGTTCCTCATAGCATAATGTTTGTAAAGGAAGAAAAATGAGAGGCATCAACATCTAAATGCTGTTAATTTCCACCATAAGAATGTTGAACATGAAATGTTCATTGTATATGATTTGCATGACAATACATTAAGTTTTCTTAACTCAAAGACAAAAATTCTCTTCATGTGTAATTAGCCTAGTTATAGTATTGAGTATAGCAATTAAATATCTTTCATGAAATGATTCAATCATTGATAACATTTTCCTTGCTCTTTCTTGCATACCATGTAAATGAATTGGGGATACTAATGATTATTATACTTTTTACCCATTTCTTACCCTGTGTATTTGCCTAAGAGTTGCATTAAGTGCAATAACTTCGAAAGCATCTTCATAGCACTTGTAAAGTATTTCATTTTTAGTGGCATCAGTTTTCCTTGTAAGCACATAAGTTACTTTTTCTAGCATGTCAAAGCATCAATACAATCGAAGAAAATTTTATCATGTTTCAAACCTTAAACAAGAATATGTGTTTTTTACAGCCTCATTGATTATGCCTAGACTCTAGATAAATTCTTGAGTGATATTGGTGGCAAGTCATCCATGGCAAGAGATGCTTATTATTACATCAACTTGATCTATTAAGTACATGTATTTATTAAAACACTAAGTATAGCTAAGATCATAAAAACAACAAATCACATTCATTAAAAGGATGGCTTAAGTATTCTTGTTGAAATCTTTATCAAATGTACATTTACTATTACATAGCATGAATACATGAAATAAAGACATGAACCAAGAGTAGATGGAGTAGGCTTGACAAAGAAAGCATTGATATCTTTGACTTAAATCCTTTATTAATAAACTTGAACAGATTCTAACATAAATCATAAATGCTACTTTGTAACCTTTAACGATTTATTTTAGAATAAATGTTTAGTCTTTATTAATAAACTTGAAATAGATTCTAACAAAAATTATTAAATGATACTTTGTAACTTTTATATTTTAGCAAGTCCATCTAAGAGCAAATGGAGTAGGCTTAACAAACAAAAGCATCGATCTCTTGACCTTGAATCCTTTATTAATAAACTCAAAATAGATTCTAACGTAAAACCTTAAATGCTATTCTGTAGCCTTTGTCCAAAAGGAAACTAATTGGTTTTAAACGTTAATTGGAGAGAAAAAGATCACATCTTCACTCACACACACACACACTCCTTAGCCAACTTGTTAGAGAGAAAAAGAAATCACGTCTTCACTCACACACACACACACACACACACACACACACACTCCTTGGCCAACTTGTTATTATGGTGCTAATTGGTTGAAAAGGGGAAGGGTTGGGGGGGGGGCACAGGGGCTTGTTGAAAGGGGTGATGGAGGAGGCAATGGATTGGAAATGTCTCGAATAGGGTAAATTTTGAGGGGAATTTTAAGGAATCATACATAGTTTGTGGGGTAATTTTAAAGACATTAAAAATAGAACAAATAAGTTTGAAAGCTAACACCACGTAATGATTTATGTAAACAAGAGATAACATTCACATGGAAGGAGCCACAAACAAGGTTGAGAATTACAAGTTTAGATTGCTAGCAGTTGTTGGAAGGACATATGTACCAAATGTAAAATCATGGTAAGCATTTCTTGAGCTTTCACTTTTTTTCATGGTTTTTTGGAGTATGTTAGTTGCAAGCTGGTTGAAAATGGGCATGACAAAGAAGTATATTATGATATATCTAGTTAATTTGTTAGACTTTTCTTTGCTCATTTTAATGTTATGTGAGACTTTTTCTTTGCTCATTTTATTATGATATATCTAGTCGCTTTTTGAGACTTTTTCTTTGCTCATTTTATTATGATATATCTAGTCGCTTTTTGAGACTTTTCTTTGCTCATTTTATTATGAAATATCTAGTCGCTTTTTTGATACTTTTCTTTGCTCATTTTATTGTGATTTTATTCTAATCAAATATGAAGCTAGCTAGTCTTGTGTTTTGGTCCCCCTTAGATCTACATTTTTATATCGAGCCAGTGTCCTTGCCAATGCGTCATTTATGTGCATTACGTGCAATGCCCACTATTTCTTCCTCCTCTAAGTCAACCATTACCACTTCCACCCCTTGCCAATGTGTCATTTATATGCATTACGTGCAATGCCCACTATTTCTTCCTCCTCTAAGTCAACCATTATGACTTCCACCCCTACCTCTGATCTAAATCATTGCTCTATCAACAATTCCAATCGCTAGGAATAATCCACAAAAAGAAATTCCACGTGTACCTCAAGGGAGATTTTTCATGTTTGTTTGTAGCTGGAAAGCTCATGTGGAGATGTTGGCTCATTTTTTTGTTGTCGTGTAAGGCAACAAAAGAAGTACATACTAGGTTTGTAAAATGTTCAATATGAGTAAACTAGGTTAGTAAAAATATTTTAAACCAAAATCTTTGACAAGGCTTCAATGAGTTTGAAAGGGGTGTAAGGAATGTGATGTTTGATGAATATAACAAACATGGCACTTGCCTAGAAAGAAATTACCTATTATAAAGAGATATAAGTTATGGAATTTATTTGAGTTGATGCCAAGTTTTTTTAGAACTCTTGTGGAAGCTTATAAAGAAATTAATTATTAGAAGTTTTTTGTGGTAGCTTACAAAGAAATTAACTATTATAAATTGTGGATTTTATTTGAGTTAATGTTAGTTTTTTTTCCAACTCTTATGGTAGCTTACACATAAATTAATTATTATAAAGAAATATAAAGTATGGGGTTTATTTGAGTTTATGCCAAAGTTTATTTAAAACTCTTTTGGTAGCTTCTAGTTCAACACATGGTGATGTGGAGTGTGATGTACTTATACACATGGAGTTGTTTTATATTCACATGTTGTAGACCATTACATTTTTTCCCATCTTGGCTATCCACTTGGAATAGACTCTTACATTTCTTCCCATCTTCCCCTCGTGCAAGGCTCAAAAGTTCTCCATTCGGTAAACATCTTTGGATTCCCTAGCATTACTTCTAATTAGGAGTCATAAGATTGCTCGATTCAAGGTAAATCCATGGGTTTAGCATACTAATTTTGGTTGTTTTTTTGTGACACAAGAATCTCTGACTAGGTGATTGCACAATCCATGGGTTTAGCATACTAATTTTGGTTATTTTTGTTATCTTTTTGTGACAGAATCTTTGTGTAGGTGATTGCAGAATCAATTTCTCAAGTATATGAATTAATCAACCATTTAACATAAAGAAATTGCAACAAATCTACATAAACCATGCTTCAATAGCTCATAAAATACCACATTAAAATACTTAATTGCGCATAATAATATCAATAGGTGTAATCTTCCCCCCTCGTGTGTGGACCATAACCATACATGAGTTTTTTAATACTTTTCATTGCAATAGTAGGGCGTAGCCTCTAAAAATACAAAAAGTTTAATTTTCTTCACACGACACTCTCTTTTGCCCAAAATAAAGAGTTCTATTAATATCAATTACTTGTAAAATATTTTCACACTTTACAAAATATCAAACTTTAAATATTCCCAAGGTCTATGCTTTCAAGTCTAAGCTTGCAAAAATAAATACAGAGGTGTGCACAAGCTTACACATATTTACAAAACTTGTTCAAAATCGTGTATGCCTTCCAAAATAATAACCTATGCCCATTTTCCTCAATCTTATAAGTCATCCTCACCTATTAAATATTTAACAAATCTAATGCATATTCCATAGGCAAATAAACCATCACCACACATATGTCCATCAAGTGTTAGTACTCCAAGAATTACCTTGCCATACGGACGAACTAGAGTAAACGTTGTAGGCCCTAAGCATATGTCAATGTGCACCAAACTTATTAATATTTATAATGCTATCACCCATGATATTAAATAATTTAGCATGATGCAAAGGCAATTAAGGCATCCTCGAATTATCTAAGAGGGTAGAATAACATTTTTAAGACGGCTTAAAATACATCCTCATAACTTTTCCTCTTGCTTGAGTTTACAAGCCCTCAATTGTGGGTTTGTTGAAAAGAATGGAGGATCTTAGGGAAGGCACAAAAATATTTCTCAAGCATTCATCTAGCATCTTCATAAGGATGATTTTGAAGAAGGTAATAAATATTTGAGATATTGATTATGCCAGTATGAGTAGATATAATTTGTTGGTTAATGATAGCATCCAAAAATAAAATTTCTTCCTCATTCTCAATAACAAGTGGATCCTCATAGACAGGATGTTTGGGAAGTGATCCCCTAAAAGATTTAAGAACAGAAACATGAAATGACTGGGGAGAGGGTATCGAAACTCATGACACGGACCACGGTGCTAGTGGCCCCTTACTGACTTACTCTGGCGACTTCATGGTACGTCCGTGGGATGACACAGGTCTTACATGGGTTCACTCATCAATAGAAGATTCATGAGTCGGTCCACACCAACTACATTGTTGGAATTCCAAGAGTTAGCCTCTCAACTTGAAAATGCACAACTCGTCTTTGAGCATGATGTGGGCTCTATACATCCAACTGTAGCGCCATCGGAAGACCCGGTGGCTCAGTTGTTGAAGCAAGAGCTAGAGGAACTCAAAGTGAGCCAGAAAACTCCAAGCAAGGAAAGTACCCTATTCCAACTCAAAAAAGGGAGATTAAAGAATTGAAGACTCAGCAAGAAGCCAAGAAGGGCTTGCAATGTGCTATATGCCAATCACTTGGACACACCGTCCAAGAATGCCCAAAAAGGAGGTACTGCTCCTTTTGTGAAAAAGGAGGACATGAAGACAAAGATTGCTACTACCTCAAGAGGTTCTGTCAACTTCATTAACAAACTGCTCATCCCACCTCAACAGCCCCCAGCCTTACCCATTATGCTACCGCTATTGTTGTTATTCCACAACCTTCCACACTACTACGCCTCCTCCTTGCCCACCCACTCGGCAAGTGACCTACCTCCCACCACTCGGCAAGTGACCTACCTCCCACCACTCATCCCTAAATCCCCCTACACTAGCCACCATGCAACATCCCCTTTGAACCGTCCTACTTGCCCTCCCCAGTCTCGCAATTTCCCCGTCCTTTGCTATAGATGTGAGGAATATGGTCATCTTACCAATGCCTTTGCCCCCTCCTTGAAGGTGCTCCACCCTGTAGGCATTGTCTCAAATCCAAAGATCATTATACCCGGGATTACTCCAAGCAAAGGGCATCCACTTCCTCTGACTTCACATTTCCAACCCCAACCACCCACTTAGTCTCTATATTTAGATACTAAATCTCATACTCTACAGAAAGAAGCGTATGTATGGTGTGCAGGTTATAAGGCTACGAAATTAGAAACCAGAATCTTTGCTGAAAAGGAAAAGCTCATTGATGAGGGAATAGACATTAGTCTAAGGAAAGTTGAAGCAAGAGTTTCCAACACAACAGAAAGAGATTTCTTCTATTCTAGACCCCACTTCCTGTGAGAACTGGATGCATTTGTTGGCTATGATAGACGTAGTTCCTAACAAGATGGGAACAAAATTCTTGAATACCAATAATGAGGAGATATCTCTTTACATAATGAACTACTTCTTTGTAAGATGGTGATCCTACTGTTTTTTACCCTATTGGGACAAGTTCAGATGAGGAAATTTCTAAGTGTATTCGTAAAGCCAAGAAGAAGCTTAGAAAAAATACAAAAAAGGCCAATCACTATCAACCCTATACCCCATCCAGAGCTAGAAAATGAAAAGCATTTCCTTTAGTATGTTGGGGCCATGGTATCCTTTGATAAATTGACTAAACCTTAGGTGATAACCTGAACCAGCTTGCTCCAATTCATAAAATAGAGGCGGCACCTCTCAGTCTGATAGCTAGTTCTGAGTCTGAAGACCAAACTTCACAAAAATTATCCAGGTCTGCAAGAAAGAGAAGGAATAAACTTCTCATGAAAGCTAAAATAGAAATAAAATAAAAGGCCCAAGAAGAAGAACAGTTGGAAGAAGATGCTTCCAAGATTCCTTATTATTTCAGGAATTATAATTTGAATGAACGCTTCATTGAATATGAGGAATCTTGACAAACAAAAGGCGAGGGCTCTGAACCATCATTTGAAGGCACCGCCCCAAGGTTTAGAAAGTGGACATCACAGACCTTGGCAAAGATCCCAAACCGATCTACATCGCCATAGACTCGACTGAACAAGAAGAGAAGGATCTCATTGATCTTATAAAGGAATTCAAAGGTGTTTTTGCTTGGAAATACTTAGACATAAAGGGGTTCCTCGTAAAGTCTACAAGCTATTACAATCATGGATGATGCACGACTAGTGCGACAAAGATCTCGTCCTATGAATCCAAATTATGCCAAATTGGTTAGAGAGGAGATTGATAAATTGATTAATGCGGGTTTTATTTATGAGATAGAACACACCGAGGGGGTGGGTTTCTCCTATTGTGGTTGTACATAAAAAGAATGGAAAACTTCGAGTGTGTGTTGACATGAAAAAGGTTAATGCTATGACAGTTAAGGATCATTATCCTTTACCATTTACTACACAGGTATTAGAACGAGTGGCAGGAAAAGAAGTCTATAGCTTCTTGGATGGTTTCTCGGGCTATAACCAGGTACAAATAGATCTTGCCGATCAGCATAAGACAACAATTATCACCCCATGGGGAACTTATGTCTATAGGGTCATGCCTTTTAGTATGACCAATGCTCCAGCCACATTCTAAAGACTTATGTGTACAGCTTTTAAGGACTACCTACAGAAATTTCTTGAAATCTTTATCGATAACCTTGGGGTGCACTCATCTTGGAAGGAGCATTTGAATTGTTTATGCAAAGTTTTCCTAAGATGCAGACTTTATCCAATCTCTCTCAACCCTGAAAAGTGTCAGTTTATGGTCAAACATGGCATAATCCTTGGACATATTGTGTCCAAGAGAGGGATCCATTGACCTCAGCAAGATCAAAGTAATTCTAGAATTACTTCCTTCTACAAATGCCAAAGTAGTATAAAGGTTTATGGATCATGTTGGCTATTACCGATGATTTATATTCATGTATGTTGATATAGTGCCCGACCATTGTACAAACTATTGATAGTTTTTATCTAGACCGATGAATGCCAAAAATACTATGAAAAATTGAAGAAGTCGCTTGCGTCAGCCCCTATTCTTCGGACTCCTTGTTGGGATGTCCACATTGATGCCTCCGCCTATGCTATTGGATGTATACTTGCCCAACTAGGTGAACACAAAATGGATTTCCCTATAAGCTTTGCAAGTAGACAATTAAATGAGGCTGAGAAAAACTATACAACCACAAAAAGGGAAGGCTTAGTTATGGTTTATGTAGTTAAGAAGTTTAGACACTATTTGTTGGCAAACAAATTTGTGTTCTTTGTAGACTATCAGGCCCTTATCTATTTGGTTAACAAACCTTGTACCATTGGAAGGATTACTACGTGGTTATTGATCCTCATGGAATTTGACTTCTCTATCACTATGAGGAAAGGATCATCACATGTGCTTCTAGATCATCTATCCAGAGTAACCAATGGTGAATCTCCTGTAGGTGTTGAAGATGACTTGCCTGATGCATGTCTATTTCAAATAGACATAGTTCCTAAATGGAGCTTTGACATTATGAACTTTTTAAAAAATGGACTACCAATGAACCTTGAACTGTCTAAAGAACAAGCAAGACAATTGGTAAAGTTGGCAATCAACTAATTGCGGGACAATTATATCGGTTAGGCAAGGATAGAGTTCTTTGTAAATGCGTGTTGGAGTCTGACTATGTAGCTGTCATTGAGGAAGCTCATAATGGACTAGGCGGTGGACATTTCGCCGTAGAAACTACTATACAAAGTGCTTCAATCAGGCCTATGGTGGCCAACCCTTTTTGGTGATGCCTCAGAATTTGTCAAGAGATGTGAAGAATGCCAAAGATTTTCCATTACTCATGGTGGCAAGGATCATATGCCCTTGACTGTGGTCTACTCTCTACAAGTCTTTCAAAAGTGGGGAATGGATTTTGTTGGACCTATTAGTCCTACAGCTAAGTCCACTTGAGTAAGGTACATTATAGTAGCTACTTGCTGTTGTTCAAAATGGGCAGAGGTCCGAGCCACTGTAAAACCTGATGCTCCAAGTACTATCAAGTTCTTGTATGAGAATATCATAACAAGATATGGTTGTCCATCACTGGAACTTGTAAATGATAGAGGAACCTATTTCATCAATGAGGTGATCACCTTTCTCTTGTCTAAATTCATGGTTGTTCATAAAAAATCTTCACCATACTATCCTCAAGCCAATGGTCAAGCAAAAAGTACAAACAAAACTCTATGCACCATATTGATCAAAATAGTAAATGAGCATAGAAATGATTGGGAACAAAAGCTTTCAGCTACTATTTAGGCCTATAGAACGGCCTAACAGACTGCTATTGGAATGACTCCCTTCCATTTGGTGTATGGGTTGGAAGTTGTCATGCCTATGGAATATATTGTGCCTTCTTTAAGAGTGGCAATATCAGAAAAAATTGAGGGCAATGAGTTATCCGAAAGGTTGTTCCAACTGGAACACCTTGACGAGACTAGACTTTATACAGCCTACGGGTTGTATGTTCAAAAGCTTCAAAGAAAGAAATAGTTTGACAACCACTTGAACAAAAAATAATTCAGGTAAGGTGACTTAGTACTGATGTACAATGTCAAACGTAATAAACAGATACTCAAGATGTTGGGCATGGGTCCATTTAGAATTTGTGAGCTCACTAATTCCAGCTCAGACAATTTAGAAACCTTACATGGAATGCCTTTTGACTCCTATGTAAATGGGAGCAAATTGTGTAGGTTTTATGGACCATTTACAGAAACCATGCTCGCAACAATCCATGAAGCTAAACAAAGGAGTTAAGAGGAGAAAGAGAAACAAAAACTGGCTCGGCTAGAAGCTAGAGCTCGTGCCGAGAAGACTAAACAACAATCTAATAGGCAATCAATTCAAACCAGCCACATGGCTAGCAAAACAACTAGGGAAATGATGATTATGTACCACCAAGATGCGTGTACCTTGCGTGTACCTTGGATTCTTTGCCATGCACAAAATGTTTCCTTCATTATGTTTACTTAACACGAGAGCTGATTTAAGCCTTATGTCTTATGAAACCTGGGCTACAATGGGTAAACCAAAACTTCTGGATTTGGTTCTAGCCTTGAGTTCATTCAATGGTCGTGTGTCCAAGTGCCTCGGCTTGTTCAATGTATCTTATTATATCAACAATGATCTTGTGGAAGGTATTTTTCATGTCATATGAATGTAGGATAAATGAAAGTAGAAGTCATACTATGTAGGAATTTGATGGCCAGATATGTCTTGGACATTCAATGGAGAGCTCATACATTCGTGGCTCGTTTACAACAGACTATCTATTTGTCGAATGAGGTGCCAGATGCCAAAATGTACCATATGCATGCACCCATTGAGTGGCCAAGGTTTTCATACAATGACTCTTCATATGAGGAGGAAACACTTGAACCAGACTAGGACGTCTTATTGCCCAAGGAAAAGAAAATTCTAAGCAACAATGAATGGCTCACCCATAGAAAATATTTCTCAGTTCTGGACTTGGTGACCTCATAAGCTGTTCAAAAATACAAATGGGTTGCGAAGAAAGACTTGAAATGTCTAGCTTCAGCAGAAACCAAGAAATCCTTTTGGGTACCCAAGTCTAAAATCCATAAGCTCTCTACAAATGATGAGTGGAGTCAACATGCTGTCAAATCAACTCCGTCTGGAAGCGGAATAAAATCCACCCCTATCCCCAGCAAAGTGACTTTATTGGCCAATCTCCAGCCACTACATCTGCAAAGTGGATCAAAATAGGAAACCTGTGCCTTATTACTTGGAAAGCATGGGTTATGGATTTGCAGGTAATGGGGGTACACAAAGTTAGGGCCGAGTCTATGAAAGCCAGTTCCAGAGCCAGCAATAGTAAAACAACTGTTCAACAATGGAAGCCAGAAGGTAATCTAAGTGCAAATACATGGGATAACAAGGAACATCTATGCCTAGGAAATCAGAATGACAAGGGGCAAAACAGTAGTGGATCAAGGGTTAACAACAGATGACATGAAGATAATTGATGAGCTTATCCGTGCAACCTATCCTCCAGTTTAATTCCTCTTTCAGGTACAAGCAATAGTACTCGACCTCCTATTGGATTATTTTCAAAGGTTAGTGGCAAATTGATGCATGTCCAAAGGTTCTATGTTAGTCAGTTTAATTAAAAGCTCAACAGGTAACTATATGCCCAGATACTCAACTGCATTTTACCTGAACAACTATAACTTTTTTGGGGTGCTTAAATTGACACAAAATAAAAACCATGGGATTCCTTGTTTTTTGGAGATAACTTTTGACTATTTGTTCACCCCAATCGGAGCTGTGGATCAAAAGCTATGGCCCAAACAAGTAAGGGGTGTTTTTTGCAACAATTGTCCAAGAAAGGGGTAAAAGGCTCCACGTTTGGAATTTAGCAATACTTACTGATGTCAGTTGGATGTGGGGTCTTGCATACATGAATTTTACCTATTGTATTTGCTTGGTATAAAATCTCGACTCATTCCAACAAGTTTTTGTCCTGTCATGGCTCATAACATCACAAATTGATGCTAGAAACTGAAAATGGGTCACGGCTTTGCCAGCTGCACACTAAAATCTCTTTTGAGTGGCTATAATTCTTGCTATGTAAAATTTCTTTTGAGTGGCTGTAATTCTTGCTATGTACTAGATGATTACCAGGTTAAACAATTTTCTAACAAGGTGAAGGGCATATTTTGAGCTGTTTAACTGAGCACAGGATACTAGAAAAGGCCACTTCTGTATAGGCCTCCACGTTTGGAAGTTAGGACCCCTTCAAAGTAACTGTTGTGTGCTTTTGCCGCACAGGTCGTAGCTGGGGACTTGCCAGACACCGTATGCGAGCCACGAATGGCTACAAGCATACAACCAGGGAAGGAAGCTCAAACAGAATGCCAAAGGGTGTGTCACTCACCGCTCAACCGCCGCCTTGAAGGATTCCCGCGTCGCAACCGTGAAGGAGGAACCGCCGTCGCCGCTCTGCCGCCTCACCGTCGCCGCTCTGCCGCCGTGCCGCTACACAGTGTGCTCGATCGCTCTCTCACTCACTCTCTCTCTCTCTCTCTCTCTCACACGCAGGAGAAGGAAACCAAAGAGATAAGGCAAGAGCACTCTTGTATTCACAACACCTGAGAATGAGGATTTTAGGGTTACATTTGACTCTTATAGGTGACTTGGCCGTTCACACTTGGGCGCCCATACATGGCCGGCCGATCCTAACCCTTATCCTACTAATATTCAAGGTGCGCCTCTCATCGGCGATCACCCAATCCCTTCATCCTTAACATATGGTGCCGACAAGCCCGGCCCATGACTCAGAATATTTAAATAAATGACGTAAAACATAGTACGTCTCAATGTCCGTCATGGGTTAACATGCCCCCCTTCCTGATGTAGATTCCGTCCTCGGAAGCTATGGTATGGTAAGCTCGAGAGGGCTGTTGTTGACCGTCTGCAAAACAGGGAAGTAGAGTGAAAGTATGCTGGAATTCAAAAGATATAAAGTGTATAAATTCAAGCATGTTAGACCACAATGGATATTGCTATGAGAACTTAGTTTAAGGGTCACATGAATGAGCTAGTGTAGCAAATTAACATGAGTTTAAAATTATTGAAAGTAAATCAAGAGTAAGCAAGGTGTCAAAGGTTAATCAAGGTTTATAACTGGCCTAAGTCAAGGAAAATAACCAAGCTTAATAAATAAACAGATGACCACACTGTGTCTACTCTAAGAACAAGTTAATACTACAAGCCTTGGGACACAAGAAACACCAAAGTTACAAGAGCTTTTTGCCTTCTTCTTTTTTTTTGATGCACGTGACAATTTTTACACACAATGACGACCTTCCTAAGGCAAAACTAACATCAATCCTGGTACCATGTTTAACACAAGGCATTATCCAGGAATCTATTAGCTTACTTTAGGCAAGGCTACCCCCTACCAACCAAGGCATCGGTCTGGAGTAGAATACTCCTCGCCTAACAAGTATCAATAAGGCGATAGGCCAACATTAAAGCACATCATAGACTTGTATTGTCATTTATTGTAGGCTTTTTTTTTTAATAATCTATTTCTTTTGATCTTCGCTCCTGAACTATAATTTGTCTTGCATCCTTTCGACAAAGGGGTAATAGCTATGTCCTAGAGGTCAACACACACATGGCCAGGTGTCAAACATTAAGATGGTTTGACCCTAGACCTAAGACAATTGTATTCCAAGGTTAACTAAAGACGTCATGCTGCCTAGGAATATTTCCAATAAAGTTAAGCTCATTAATGATTTATACTAGCATGCAAGCAACTTCAAAAACTAAGTAGTATATTGACAATTTCCATGTGGTCATGCATTATAGTTTATGCAATTGATTGAACAGTAAAAACGAAAGAGAGTGGGTATGGATGAATTACACCTGTAATTGGAGATCTCCTTGATTCGATGAGACAGCTTGCAATTTGATGTAGATATATTTTGATGAATGTTGCGGCAGTCTCAGGACTTGAAAGCGAACCCACCTCAAACTTTTTTAACCTGTACAATCAACTAACAAGCACTATACCTCGAGAGGCACATCAGTGTGAAAATTTCAAGACTTGTTTAAGGAATCTAAACTAGAAAAAACTTAAAAACACTGACCTACCTACCAGTCACCACACTACTACTGAGGATACGGTAAGAGGATGTTGTAGAGTCCTGGCTCTAGCCCTAAGGCTAAGCCTCTATCCGCATCATCCAAACAAATAAAGTCAACCTCAGTAGTGCCATGAGTTTCATCCGTCCATTCATCATTGTCAGATATTTCCTTTTCATTTTCCCATCCACATAAGCTCATCAAAAATGTAACCATGCGAGGATAGTCATCTTGTGGAAAAGGAAAGCATTGGGCTATCGGGGATATGTCCTCTACGGAGTAGGGGTCAGTCATGGTCAATAGGCGAATTAGCCATTCTAATTCCTCAATATTTTCCTCTCTGGCTAGTACATCTATATGATTCCATTCAGTTTCAATTACAGGATAGCACATGTGGAATATCTGAGAAAGGTACAGATGATACCTCTCACCAAAGGTAGGAGTGGATGAACTGTATGATGATCGGGCATCTGCCATATCTGTAAACACAGATATAGCATCAGTAGGTTTATGACAGGACAATCTAGTTCTTGATTGTATACGGATATTTCTTTGTTTTTGTGCTCTTGCTCTTTTTACTATTTTTGTTTTTCTCTTTTCTTTTCTATGTATGAAGCTATATATATACATCCCCTTGAATTTGGCAATTACATGGTCAGGGGAGAAGGTTAAGGAGGAAGCAATAGAATTTCGAGCGTGAGTACATGCTCCCCCTTTCCTTGGGTAGATCATATTATTTGCAATGATGTTGCAGCCTCTTGGAACCAATTTGTCCAGCGGGTCATAGGTTGTGATGTGGGCAAATAGCTTTTTATGACCCTTGTGGCCACATCCAATTGCAGAGATGGTAGTGTACGCTCCCATTGACGAATGGAGGAAATGGTTTCCGACGATACTATTACAAGGGGAGACGTAGACTCATCGGTTTTTTGTTGGGTGTTGACAAGAGTAGGTGTAGAGCATGTAGAAACTTCTATATGAGTGTGTGCCTGGCATGAGGAGCTAGAAGCTTCATGTGGCTCCCCCCTTCCTGAGCTAGGTGGTAATGATCGATATCGTTTGGGAATCCAAACTAACTCTGGAAGAAGTGGTGCAGAGCACTCTATTACCTTTCCCTTACCACGGTCTTGAATTGTCATTGGGGTGGCAACAATTGGTTTGCAAGGTTTTACAGGTGATGTAGAGGGTTTCAACTTATGTTTAGGGACCCAAATCTGGTCATTTCCCTCGTAGTACCCTTGGGCTACTAATAATTTTTTAGGGATCCATCGCGATGTTACATTGCCCTTTCTCGGGTGGGTAGCTGCTTTCCTTTTACGAGGCTTCTTGGTGGCTGAACGAGATTGAGCAGGGGAAGTAGCTGTTAACGAAGCTTTGGGAACCCATTTGTATGTACTCTTTGGCATAGTAAGCGAAGCTTTAGAGACCACCTTGCCTGTTTCCAGTCTTGGCGTTGAAGCGTTAGAGGGGTGGCAAACAATCAAAGATGGTTTTGCCACTGGACTTGGTGATTTTTCGTTATCCATCATTTTGTCCAGAGTCGATGGCTTAGGAGCGAGATTTTGAGCGGTCAGACCTAGTGTTGGTTCTTGCGTCGTGACTCGTTTGGTTGCCCAATCGATATTGCATTTGGTGGCCATCATCCATTTGCGCCCTAAGTTTACAGTCCCTTCCATGGTACCAGCAGGCATAACCAAAAAGCTTTGAATTATGGTTCCCTTGTCATAAGCAACCGGAGTGTGCAGAATTCCTGAGACAGGGGTTTTCTTCTTGTTGATTCCTTGAACTTGGATAGAGCTCTTGGATAAAGGTGGTTTTCCCAGTTGACACCACACGCCATATGATAGCAAATTGTGTTGAGCTCCTGTATCCAATAATGCATTATACAGCTCCTCCCCGTAAGGACTCTGTAACTCAATTGGGTATCTTAGAGGTGGGTCAGATTCCAGTGCATCCTCCTCTGCTTCCTCGAAAAATACTTGCGTAATTCCCAAGTTGGCTTCTCGTTGTCTCCTAGCACGCTGTTGACGTTCTTTGGCTTCGACTCTTGCTTGTATCTTTTTAAGCTCAGCCTGTTCTTTAGCTGCCTTCTTTTGATGGATTGCGTGTAACTCCTCCTGGCTCAGGGGGTCATAGTATCTTTTGAATTTACTCCCATTAAGGAATCCAATGGTTTCAACTCCGTCGAGAGTCTCCACTCTGATGGTACCTTGCGGTGTAATTTCACATACTCTATACGGTCCCTTACCAGCATATTTGAGCTTCTTCTTTTCGTTTCGCACTCCATACATCAGGACTTTATCCCCAACCTTGATGTCCTTGTCCTTTAGATGGCGATCAAACCATTTTTTCCTTCTATCCTTCTCCACAAGGGCATTGTATACAGCCAATTGTCTTTCTTCGTTTAGCCGCTCAAGGATATATAGACGCTCTACTGAGGGATTACCATCCCAACCCTCTTGAGTAGCAACACGAAGACTAGGAATGACAAATTCCCACGGCATGACTGCTTCTTGGCCATATACCATTTTGAATGGTGTGCAATTAATAGCCACTTTGTATGCAGTACGATAGGCCCATAAAGTTGTCGTGAGCTTTAGATCCCAATCCGTGCGATGAGCTTCAACTGTCTTTGTCAAAACAGAGATTACTGTCTTGTTTGTACTCTCGGCTTGGCCATTCGCTTGTTGCGGATAATAAGGAGTAGATTTATGATGGGATATCATGAAATTTGTTGTGAGCTCCTTAATCACTTCATTTATAAAATGCGTACCATTGTCGCTCACAAGTTCAAAAGGACAACCGAAGCGTGTGATTATATTTTCAAAGAGGAACTTGGCTGTTGTCCTCGCATCTGCCTTACGTGTCACTTTCGCTTCAGCCCATTTGGTCATATAGTCAGTGGCCACAATAATATAGCGAGATTGTGTGTTTCGGGCCGCTGGGCTAATTGGACCTACAAAGTCTAAACCCCACTTTTCAAATGGTTGGTTTACTTTGATTGGATGTAGGGGCATCTGATCTTTCCTCTGGGGTTTCTTATATCGTTGGCATTCATCGCAACCCTTCACAAAGAGTGATGCATCTTGGAACATAGTGGGCCACCAATACCCTGATTGTAAGATCTTTCGCGCAGTTAATTCTCCTGAGAAGTGACCACCGGCTACGCCCATATGTGCCTCTTGCAAAATGTATAGATACTCATCCTCTCGGGCACAACGCCTAAGAACGTCATCCTTTCCTCTTTTATAAAGAGTCCCAGCTATCAGGCAATAGGGTTCACATTCTTTGATTAGCTTTCGAGCTAGATCTTTACGAAGCTCCTTGGGTGGAAAGCCATTAACCAAAAAGTTAACAATCTTCTCACTCCATTCAGGCATTGTCTCCACCATGAACAGGGAAGTGTCCGGTAAGTCATCATCAACCCCCGTAGGAGCTTCACCATTAGGTATGCGAGACAAATGATCAGCCATGACATGTTTTTTGCCAGGTCTCACAACAACAGTGAAATCAAACTCAAGAAGAATCAATAGCCATCGTGTGATTCTTCCTGTGGAGCATGGTTTGTTTACCAGATACAACAATGCTTGATGATCCACATAGAAAACAAACTTGGTGGCAAGGAGGTAATAACGAAATTTCCTTACTGCATATATCATTGCCAACCCTTTGCGCTCCGTAGTGGTGTAGTTCATCTCAGCATCGTTCAACTGGCGACGCGACTGGCAAAGCTAATGGGGTAGTCTAGCTTGTGTTCTCCAGGTTGAGTCAACACACACCCAATAGCAAAGTTTGATGCATCAATATGCACATGGAAGAGTAAATCCCAGTTAGGCATTCTCAAGATTGGGGCACTCACCAAGGCCTTCTTTAATAGCTCATAGGCACGGTCACATTCTTCGGTCCAAATAAACTCGATGAGAAGCTTATACAATGGTCGAGCTATCTCGGCGAAGAAGAGAATAAACCTTCGATAATAACCAACGTGGCCCATAAAGCGTTGGACTCCCTTGTAGTTGGTGGGTGGGGGTAATTCCAGAATGACCTTGATTTTACTCTCGTCAGTGGAAATCCCATTTTTGGACACTATATGCCCTAAGATAACTCCGTGTTTAACCCAGAATTGGCATTTGAAAGGATTCAAGGAGATGCGATATAATCTACACCTTTCAAATATTTTTCGTAAACACATCAGGTGCTCGTCCCAGGAGGAATGAACACAAAGATCATCTAAGAAAGCTTCACAAAAGTCCCTTAGATATTCCTTAAAGGCCGTGTTTATCAATCGTTGGAATGTTGCAGGTGCATTGGTCAAGCCAAAGGCCATGACGCGAAAGGCAAACACTCCAAACTCCGTGATAAATGCTGTTTTAGCTTGGTCCTCGACTGCAATTGTGATCTGATTATAACCCGAGTACCCATCTAAAAAGCTATATGCCTCCTTGCCTGCCACTCTTTCAAGCACATGTTCAGAATATGGCAAGGGGTAATGATCCCTTCTGGTGGCTGCATTAACCTTTTTGAGATCAACGCACACTCTGAGTTTTCCATTCTTCTTTGGCACGATGACTATCGGAGAAACCCATTCTGAGTGCTCAATAGGATATATGAATCCACATTTTACCAGCTTTTCAATTTCCTCTTGTACAATCTTTGCGTACTTAGGATTCATTGGGTAGGGACGTTGCTGGACTGGTTTAGCAGTGCTAATCATTGGAATCGTGTGTTGCACCACCGAGGGTGGAACACCCTTCATATCATGATATGTCCAAGCAAATATGTCCTTGAATTCTTTAAGAAGCTTCGTAAGTGCAGCTTCTTCCGCCTTGGTGAGGTCTTGAGCAATAAAAACTGGTTTAGACTCCTCACCCGGATCTGCTAAGTCTATCTCCTTGACTACCGCAGGGCCATCGTAGACACCGCTACTCCCATTGGTATGCGTTCGTTGGGCTTTTGTGTAGACTACTTTACGTTCCCCTGTGGTGAATGATTTGAAATGCTCGGGTGCGGGGTGTAAGTCTACTGGTTCTTGTTGTGCCCGGTTTTTTTCTTTTAATTCCGCCTCCTTTTGTTGTTGAGCCAACTCTTGGTTTTGCCGCCTTCTTGCAGTACGACTTAGTTTTGGCTTCTCTTCGATTTCTAATTGGGCGACGTCATGAGGTTGCGGAATACACCACATGACACTTTGGAGGTATTGTCCCCAATTATCCGCTATCTTTCGATGAGCGTCAATGGCTCCTACATAACTAAGCCATTCTGTAGTGGATCGCTCCTTGTTTATTGCAGTTCGTACATTAGCTCGATAGCGTTGGCGCTTATGTCTCGTTTTCTTCTTACCAAGTTTTTGATTTTTGTTTCTATCAGATTCGAACTCACTTGGTCGATCTTCACTTTCGGATGAACTGCAGGAGGTCATTGTCCTAGGCCTTGAGCACCTTGCTTCCACATTTGGGTGAATATTTGATTCATTTTTTCCATCAGGCTCAGGGTCAGTTTCTTCTTGAGATTCATACTCAGAGTTGCATTGGTCAGAGTCTTTGCTACTTTCAGTGTCGGTGGAGTTTGCCACGTTCTCGCCATCAAGAGTCAAGTGCATAACACCTATCATGTTTATTGGCACTAACGGTGGCATATCTTGCCCCTCAGGTGTTACCCAACTTGTGCCTCTATTTCCCCATGTGTCTATGGTTGCCGCTAGGTGTACCCAATCCACGTTATCCGACTCAGTCATACCCGGTAGGACATCCATGTAAGGAGAATCCTTCCCATCATCAGTCTCTTTTTTGCATGTATAGCAATACCTTAATGGGGCGGAATGAACAGTGGTATCCGATCGATTATCGATGATAACCTTGCTTCCTAAAGGATGTGCACGACCATTCTCAAGATCAACTCGAATGACAGAGTCCTGGAATTGTAGATAGACATGGTTTTTCGACCAGTCATGCACCATTTGTGCTTCCCTCATGAAAGGACGTCCTAAGATCATTTGATATGACATAGGATGCTTGGAGAAATCCATTACAATGAAGGTATGTTTTACCTTGTATCCCAGGACCTTGATCTTAAGGTCCCTTAACATTCCAATAGGTTTAGCTATGGTTCCGTTTGCCATCTTAACCACTATGTTTGTGACTTCGAGGTGAGGCCTTCCCATAGATTCCCAACAGTTTTTAGTCACAATGCTCACTCCAGCACCACCATCAAGGATTCCCTTTAGAGTTAATCCCTTGGTAGTAATGGGGAGGGTGGCATTAGATTCGTCACCTTCAAAGTACTGTCCCAACTTGTTCACAGGTATTTCCACGACCGAATCTTCATCAAAGTTGGGTTGTAGATCCCAATGCTCCCCTTCATCTTGAAGCGTGTCGGGTCTATCCATATTTGCAAATTGTGGTAACCCCGCCTTTAGTTCTCCATTGAGAAATGCCCGAAGAGCTAAGAATAGCTCAGGATCTCCGTATAATTTGGATATGATCGTGGTTCTGATCTCGGAGGACATGAAATCCATTAGCTTGGACACATTCAACGGTACTTTTCGAGACATCGCCCCTTGAC
Organism: Cibotium barometz; assembly: GCF_041138505.1. Classification (NCBI taxonomy): domain Eukaryota; kingdom Viridiplantae; phylum Streptophyta; class Polypodiopsida; order Cyatheales; family Cibotiaceae; genus Cibotium; species Cibotium barometz. Next base: position 45,415,038 of record NC_141072.1, read on the forward strand.
TAGGGACTGGTGAAGATGGAATCACTTCCTCTTCGATGGGGTCAGGCATTCCCTCACTAAACATTCTTTCCAGCAAGAAGGGTGTTTGCCCACTTCCGGATGTCCTATCCTCACTTTCTTCCCGAATGATACTAGGTATAGCTAACGGTTTATGGTTCCGGTGAGGCTGAACTTGCGTAGGAAACACTGTGTCTGGAATTTTGATTTTTCTCGGGTTTGGCTCCAGTTCTCTTTGTGTTTCTTCCACCAAACCCCTTAAGTGTTGCACTTGTTCAATCTCCTCAACTGGGTTTGGGTAAGTTCCAATCTTTTTCTTGAGGGTTTTTGGCTCACGTGGCTTGTCTTGGGGAGTCTCAGTCAGTTTGGGTGGTCGAGAGGGCATTAACTGACTTGGTTGTGGGGCCGAGGAAGTTTCCTTCTGTTTCCCCTTATTTTTGTACTCGCTTGATTCTCCTTCATTGAGCTCCCGAGTGGGTTCCTCCCTTAAGGTAGTGGCTTTGGTCCCCATGGTTTCTATTGAATCAGAATCATCTTCAGGATCATTCATATACACGGGGTCGTCTCCTGTCCCTATGTTAGTCTTTGAACTGGGCTTGGAGCTCGTGGCATTAAGCGATCTCTTTCGTCGTGTTTTCTTTTTCTTTGCCTGAGCGATTGATGCAGTATCCCTCTCTTCAAGAATGTAGTTTTGATTTTGAAGCATTGACCGTGTAACTACATTCGCGAGTACAACGGGTGTGGTTCCTCGTGCTTGGTTGGTGACCTCAACCAAATTCAATGGCGTAATCTTGGGTGCATTAGGATTATGTGGACATTGAGCGATCAAATGATCTATGCCACAACGATTACATGTAAGTACCGGCATTCCCGATGTGCTCCCTTGATTTGGTTGCATCTGAGTAGCGATCTTTTGTAACCTATTAGGGCACTCCGCTACACGATGTGGTCCACCACACTCGTAACATTGAAGAGGTGGTCTCCTCGCCATGGTATTAAGGTTTTGCCCTCTTGTGGCAAGAGCAGCCGCTTGATATACAGGCTTGACTTGCCCGAAATGATCCTCCATGTAGTACTGGGGAATCATTTCAAACGTATCAATCCCGTATGGAACAGTGGGGTCTATCTCCTCTTCATAATCCCCACATGCACTATGTGACTCACAACCCATCTGGTTTACAGGGGTAATCCTTGGATGTGGAGGTTGTGGTCCTAGCACTGGCGGTGGTAACGGCACAGACTGGACTACATTCGGATTCCTTGGAACTATGTGCTGTGACGGTTGCTCGATAGGTTGTGCAGGCATTAGCGCGGGTACTTGAGGTGTGTTTGACCAAGCTAGTGGTGCCTGGTTTGCTAACATTCGCTTAAGTGTTAGGCAATCTTTAGATTGATGGCCATACTTACCACATGCATTGCAATTCCCATTGAATTTGACTCTAAATGTGGGACATTCACTCGTGCTATGTGGTCCTAAGCACACCGAACACCATTGTTGCTCTCTCCTTGGGTACATATGGCTATTCTGAGGAGCTCGATTACCCCTAAAGTATTCTTGGAGAGCCTTAGTAAGGTCGGTCATCACAGACATTTCAGATATCTTGGGCTCCTTGGCAATAGGTTTTACCGTCATTGGCTCGTGCCCAGATACTTGCGAACTAACGGATTTTGTTTCTGAAGACACCTTTTTACCTGCAATCATCAAGTTGTCTTCTAACTGGATTGCATTGGCAGTGACTGCTTCCCACGTTGTAAGACCTCTAATGACTAGGCCATTGTAAATGTCCTCGTGGCGCAATCCTTGGATGAATCTATCGAGGAGTTGGTTGTTATTGAAGCGTTCATCGGGAGTGCAGCGAGAATTTAGATGCTTCAATCGACTTATAAAGTCTCTCACTGACTCCCCTTCCTCGCGTTCAGCTTTTTGGAGTTAAGATGCTACTCCCCAAAGCACACCCTCACGTATGTATTCTTTCAAGAACAATCTCTTGAGAGTGGGGTAGTGAGTGCGCTCTTCAACTCTTAAGGTTCGATACCAATCTCCGGCCTTCCCACTTAAGGTTAAGCCTAAGGCTTTACACTTATGCAGCTCATTGTGCTCTTCCAAGGAATCACACACGTGTTCAAAGACTTCAATGTGCTTCCTAACATCCTCGTTACCACTGAAGTTTTGAGTGAGCTTAGCCACTTGTACTGCCTTGCTCCTAGGTTCTCTCTCAGGCATGCCCCGCATGTTTTCTGCAATGGATCGTCCGATCGTCTGAGCAAATGCTGCGAGATCACCTAAGTGAGCAGGCATAGTTGGTGGAGGCACTTCTGGGATAGCCTGGCTGATAGGAGTTGGCGTTGGTCTGAGTAGGTTGGCAAATGACGTAGGATATGATATGTGGCTAGGCCTAGCTCCTCTTGGATAAGGGTGGTGATAAGGCGGTTGTGGAGCATACGCCATTGGCATACTAAGAGGCGTAGGAGCTACCTGAGCATGAGTAGCGATAGGTACATAGGGTCGATAGGCACTGGTACGCATTGTTGTAGGTACTGTTCCCCTAGGTAGCGGTGTCGTACTAACTACAGCGGTAACAGGTGCACTTTCAGCTATGCTCATCATTGGGGTAGGCATTGCGGATTCCCTAATATAAAGTTGAGCCAAGGTTGGAAAGCTAAAGTTACTACTCGTGGGCTCAACCTGCATTGAGACTCTAGGCGAAACAGCATATGAAGGGTCTATGGGACTCACCGAGGGAGTCTCCAATTGTGATAGGGTTGGTTGTTTGGCCTTGCCCGTATCCAAAAACCTCATAGGGCCAGTGGAAACTAGGTCCACTCCCCTATTTTGCCTCTCAATTTGGATAATTCTATGAATAACATCACATATCATGTGTTGTTGCTCCTCTAGATTAGTGGCGCTAGATGTAGATCGTAGGACTTCTAACCAACCTACATGGTATGTGTAACCTGTGTATAGGTCAGTTAGAGTCTCTGTGTGTAGATCATATTCCCAATTTTCATTGAGAAATATCCCATCTAGACTTGGTGTGCCAAACGGTTCTCTTGAAGTGGACGCAATATCACTTCTTATGGATTGGCTTCTAGGGACCTCTAGTTTAGGAAGAGTATCGGAAGGTGGTAGCTCAGTAGGGCCCTCATTAAACGAAGTAGGTAGAATATCCACATGGACACTCTTTGGGAGGGTAGGGTCTACATAAGATGTGAATGGCGAATCTACTACCCCTCCTTCCTCATTTACTTCGCTTGTCGCATGTTCAGAGCGTGTAGCTCTACTAAAGGTCTCTATTAGACGACTAAACATGCTAGATCCGGGTTGTGGGGCCCACACTGGCATGTTTTGGCTTGTCTCCTCAGGGTTCTTGGTAGGGTGTCCTTCCATGGCTTCTGAGTCAGAAGATGAGTCACTATCCACTATTCGTGGATCTTGGGTCGCACTCCCTTGGGTTCCAGCCGAAGGCCAAGATGCTAACGTGGAGGGATGGTATGAGCCTGCGTGGACTGAAACGCTTTCTAGTGGCTCAGACTCCAGCACCCGACCAGAGCGTAAATGCATGTGACGTGGGTACCCTACGTGCATTGATAACTACCCTTGAAACTCACACAAGTGGTTTCTTAGGTGTTTCGCACCTCGTTTTTACTTGTTTTTGTGTTGTTTTTAACCCGTTTTTGACCCCCTTACTTACGGTCGAACTTGGACTAGGGCGTATGATAGCTCAAAATAAGCGTATCGTTCAAAGGGTCCTAGTGTGCTTTACAGCACCGTGTTCGCCTATCTAGAGCTCCTGTAGTCCTCAAAACAGTCCGTTTCCCTTGGGGGGAAGGGGCAAAAGCCTATTTGCTTGTGGAGGAAAGGGTGAGGGCTTTATCCCACATACTCACTTTACTCCGTGGGGAGTGGGCTACATATAGGGCACAACTTCCCATAAGCTCTCACTTGAAAGAAAGCTATGGAGGCTCACTCTCCTATATATATATATCAAAAGACCGAGACCGGGGCCGGGGTCGTGGGTCGTGGGTCAATTGGGGTTCTTTCTTTTCAAAATTTTTTTCTCCAATTAGAAAAGCTTTCCTCTCCACATGTTCGGTTCTTTCTTTGAAAATAAAATTTAATTTTTTCTTTTTTTTATTTTTTATTTTCTGTTTTTTTTGTGAGATAAGTTTTCTATGGTTTTCTTAGGGTTCAGCCTTGGCCGCGGCGCAGTTCGCACACACAGCACAGATCTGGGGATTCAGAAATCTCTCCCACACGCAGAAACCAGATAACAGAACGCACGCCCACACGCGGAGCGAAAATATAACACAAGAAACAGAAATGCAACACAGAAACACCTTAACAACAAACACACAGTCGCTTTCCTACAGTGTAGATTAACCTTCACGCAGCAGCCGAGCTGCAAACTGGAGCTTGGTGCAGGGCAACTCCCCGGCAGCGGCGCCAAAAATGTGCGCTTTTGCCGCACAGGTCGTAGCTGGGGACTTGCCAGACACCGTATGCGAGCCACGAATGGCTACAAGCATACAACCAGGGAAGGAAGCTCAAACAGAATGCCAAAGGGTGTGTCACTCACCGCTCAACCGCCGCCTTGAAGGATTCCCGCGTCGCAGCCGTGAAGGAGGAGCCGCCGTCGCTCGCCGCTCTGCCGCCTCACCGCCGCCGCCGTGCCGTTACACAGTGCGCTCGATCGCTCTCTCACTCACTCTCTCTCTCTCTCTCTCACACACGCAGGAGAAGGAAACCAAAGAGATAAGGCAAGAGCACTCTTGTATTCACAACACCTGAGAATGAGGATTTTAGGGTTACATTTGACTCTTATAGGTGACTTGGCCGTTCACACTTGGGCGCCCATACATGGCCGGCCGATCCTAACCCTTATCCTACTAATATTCAAGGTGCGCCTCTCATCGGCGATCACCCAATCCCTTCATCCTTAACATATGGTGCCGACAAGCCCGGCCCATGACTCAGAATATTTAAATAAATGACGTAAAACATAGTACATCTCAATGTCCGTCATGGGTTAACAACTGTTTAACCTATGCTCATGTATGCTAGTGCAAAATACTTAGTACTTTATGCCTATAAGGTTGGGTTCCATTCTGTCCAACCTAATTGCTGTAAAGGGGCTAAGAACATGAATTTTTTTTTGATTTTTTAGCCATCATGGGACCAGGGGTACACATTTGGTAAAATATATTAAAAGACTAAGGTCATGTAAAAGGGTAGGAGAAGGGTGTGTGTGTGTGAATGGACTTATGGTCCATTCACACATTTGGTAAAATATATTAAAAGACTAAGGTCATGTAAAAGGGTAGGAGAAGGGTGTGTGTGTGAATGGACTTATGGTCCACTAGCTCAGCTATTTAAAGGCAAAGCTAGAAGGCATTTGATAGAGCAAAAAAAAGCCAAGTTGTATGTCTAAGCAACTTAATAAGCAAGATCTCTTCTTGTATTTTGGGTCTCTCTCCTCCACATGTTTGAATCTAGCATGAGCACCACGTTTTCTCAACATGGTATCTAGAGCTTGGGTAGATTAGGTCTCATATTGTGTGGTGTAGGCTAGGACTCCTTCTATCGTTTTTTGTGGATCTGAACCCCCTACCAATGGAGGAGCTCTAGTAGCTTTTGGAGGCCAAATCTTGGCTTGCTCTCAACGAAAAAGTTCAAGAGGACATCTGGGTGCTTCATTTCGTACCGCTAATTGTGCGGTTCTCCTTCAAATCCCTGCAACATTGTCTATTCAACCCGACGCAGTCTTTGTACTGACCTCCTCAGTTCGTACACTCATTCACCGTGTGTAGGCAATTGGGGGCTTAGAGGGTTTAGGGCTTTTGAAGCCCATAGTCTTAAGACTCTCCTACTCGAGTTTCAGCCCACGAGGAGTAGTAACGCGGCGGCTAGAGCCAAAAGACCAGGCCTACCCAATGTGGTAGCCATTGAAGCTTCCATTAAAGCTTCAAAATCAAGTGTTTTTTTGCACAAATCTCCTCTTCTTGGCTCAAAATATCTTAAGTGCTTCTTGAAAGTGTTTTTGCTCCAGATTCTCTGAAGTTATTGGCATACACCATGAGGTGTTCATAAGTCTCATTCATCAAACTTCATCAAGCTTCATCAAAGTATTCAACGTTCCCAAGTGTGCTTATTAGCACTAAAAGTGTTACTAAACACTATTGGTGGGTGTAGCCATCAGCAAAGGGGAGCCTCTTAGTGTTTCTAAATACTAAGAGTGTTCTTAAACACGAATGGTGAATCTAATCACCAATACAAGTGTCATTAGATGCTAAAAATGTACTCTTAAGCACTAATAGTGTTGCTAAAAACTAATGGTTATCTTAATCACCAAAGAAAGCGTTCTTTGACACTAGTGAAGCTCATCTCCATTAGAATTAGTGGTTGGGCACAAACCCTAAGTGCTAAACCATAAGCTTCATCAACTTAATCTCCTTTTTATGCAACATCCTTGGCTTGATTAAGGGTTGTTGCACTCTCATAAGTCATTCTCTTTCTACTTAAGCCAAAACATCACAAATTTTCTGGTTTTCTTCTTCATAAATCAGCCCATTACACTCTTGTAATCTCCCTTCAATACCCAATGTCAAAAGAAAACATCCAAATTAAGAAGTTCTCATCAAGAGAGGGCTTCCACACTTGGCAAGTTCTTGTCAAGTACAAGATGATGTCTAAAGGTTTTTGGCCATTCATCTCCGGCACTAAGGTTATTGATCGAACTAAGGCTGAAGATATTAAAGATGATGAGAGGGCATAAGCCATCACTTAATCACCACGTGGACCAGCTTTCGATTTTGCAAAGGAGAAATGGGATCAGCTTGACAAGCTCTATGGAGCTCGTGGTAAGAATTCCAAGATCTCACTTAAAATTGAATTTTTCAGATTGGAGCTCAAAGATGGAGACGGCATTGGAGCCTTTATCTCTCACTTGAAGGGCCTTATGGCTCAACTTGCATCAGTGAATGTGATAATGGATGAAGATGATGCAGTGGCTATTTTGTTAAAAGCAGTCAAGAAGGTGTGCCCCACCTTAGTCACCACCCTGAAGAACATACCTAATCCCACCCTTGAAGGAGTCATTCAATCTTGCCTTGATGACAAAAATAGGCCAAAGGGAGGAGCTGAATCTTCAAATGCATCGACTTCATTAAATATCGAACAAGCTTTCTCACATCAAGTGAGCAAAGTAAGGTGTACCCATTACAAAAAGCTAGGTCATTTGGCAAATAATTGTTCGATCAAATATCCCAATAAGATGAAATGTAACAAGTGTAAACAAACGGGGCATATCACTTCTAAATGTCCTAACAAAGAGTCAGAGGCTAACTTTGCATCAACCTCTAACTCCATTAAGAAATTGTTTTAAATCTCAATGTAACAACACCTATATTCCTAACCTTGTACGCCTAATGTTATAAAGGCAACCTAGGTCCAATACCACCTATTCTAATTTTTTTCATAGTTGGTATTGGGGGGGGGTATTAAAAGACTAAGGTCATGTAAAAGGGTAGGAGAAGGGTGTGTGTGTGAATGGACTTATGGTCCACTAGCTCACCTATTTAAAGGCAAAGCTAGAAGGCATTTGATAGAGCAAAAAAAGCCAAGTTGTATGTCTAAGCAACTTAATAAGCAAGATCTCTTCTTGTATTTTGGGTCTCTCTCCTCCACATGTTTGAATCTAGCATGAGCACCACGTTTTCTCAACAAAATAGGGTTCTTCTGCATGTTGTATGATATAAAGGATTTACATATGGTAAAACAGTGCTATCAACTCTAGGCATGTCCAATATCCAGGGATTCTGGACATTGATGCTATGATTTTGGAATGCTCAAAGATGGCCTTGAACAAGGATATGCATAGTTGGTCATGTTTTGCTCTTTTTACTGATTGTTTGGCTGGAAGAAGGCCTTATAGCTGCCCAATTGCAGTATGCTTTTACAAAAACCTCAATTCCATTTCCATTCATAGGTTTCTGAGATTTCTTGGCATTCAAAAACCTCTAACCAAGTCAACTAGCACCTAAACTTCTCAAAAGATCATTTTAGTCTACAATAGCCAACTAAGCTGAAAGGGGGTCCACGTTTGGTAACAACACCCTCTTCTCATTACCTAATGTAGCCAAAGATTTGCATATGTCTAAAGGGTGCATTGGCCAAAATCCATATCAAATATCAAAGGGTTTGGACATCATACATTGTATTTTTAAAGTGCTCTAAGTTATCCATGGGTAAAGATTTGCACATAGCATCACAACTCGTCCATGGGAGCTCAAGGCTGGCTGGATGGGTGGCTTACTCATAAAAGGTTACTCCAAAAACCAGTATAACTCACCTGCCCATGTCCTTTTATAAGAACACAAGAGTTGGTTCACATCTACTGATGAGATAGGGGGGTCATTTGTTAGGGAAACCTCTTCAAAACCTCTAAACCATCATTTGAAGGCACCGCCCCAAGGTTTAGAAAGTGGACATCATAGACCTTGGCAAAGATCCCAAACCAATCTACATCGCCATAGACTCGACTGAACAAGAAGAGAAGGATCTCATTGATCTTATAAAGGAATTCAAAGATGTCTTTGCTTGGAAATACTTAGACATAAAGGGGTTCCTCCTGAAGTCTACAAGCTATTACAATCATGGATGATGCACGACTAGTACGACAAAGATCTCGTCCTATGAATCCAAATTATGCCAAATTGGTTAGAGAGGAGATTGATAAATTGATTAATGTGTGTTTTATTTATGAGATAGAACACACCGAGGGGGTGGGTTTCTCCTATTGTGGTTGTACATAAAAAGAATGGAAAACTTTGAGTGTGTGTTGACATGAAAAAGGTTAATGCTGCGCGACAGTTAAGGATCATTATCCTTTACCATTACTACACAGGTATTAGAACGAGTGGCAGGAAAAGAAGTCTATAGCTTCTTGGATGGTTTCTTGGGCTATAACTAGGTACAAATAGATCTTGCCGATTAGCATAAGACAACAATTATCACCCCATGGGGAACTTATGTCTATAGGGTCATGCCTTTTAGTATGACCAATGCTCCAGCCACATTCTAAAGACTTACGTGTACAGCTTTTAAGGACTACCTAGAGAAATTTCTTGAAATCTTTATGGATAACCTTGGGGTGCACTCATCTTGGAAGGAGCATTTGAATTGTTTATGCAAAGTTTTCCTAAGATGCAGACTTTATCCAATCTCTCTCAACCCTAAAAAGTGTCAGTTTATGGTCAAACATGGCATAATCCTTGGACATATTGTGTCCAAGAGAGGGATCCATTGACCTCAGCAAGATCAAAGTAATTCTAGAATTACTTCCTTCTACAAATGCCAAAGTAGTATAAAGGTTTATGGATCATGTTGGCTATTACCGATGATTTATATTCATGTATGTTGATATAGTGCCCGACCATTGTACAAACTATTGATAGTTTTTATCTAGACTGATGAATGCCAAGAATACTATGAAAAATTGAAGAAGTCATTTGCGTTAGCCCCTATTCTTTGAACTCCTTGTTGGGATGTGATTTTTCACGTCCACATTGATGCCTCCGCCTATGCTATTGGATGTATACTTGCCCAACTAGGTGAACACAAAATGGATTTCCCTATAATCTTTGCAAGTAGATAATTAAATGAAAAAAATGGACTACCAACAATGAACCTTGAACTGTCTAAAGAACAAGCAAGACAATTGGTAAAGTTGGCAATCAACTAATTGTGGGACAATTATATCGGTTAGGCAAGGACAAAGTTCTTTGCAAATGCGTGTTGGAGTCTGACTATGTAGCTATCATTGAGGAAGCTTATAATGGACTAGGCAGTGGACATTTTGCCGTAGAAACTACTATACGAAAAGTGCTTCAATCAGGCCTATGGTGGCCAACCCTTTTTGGTGATGCCTCAGAATTTGTCAAGAGATGTGAAGAATGCCAAAGATTTTCCATTACTCATGGTGGCAAGGATCATATGCCCTTGACTGTGGTCTACTCTCTACAAGAGATGTGAAGAATGCCAAAGATTTTCCATTACTCATGGTGGCAAGGATCATATGCCCTTGACTGTGGTCTACTCTCTACAAGTCTTCCAAAAGTGGGGAATGGATTTTGTTGGACCTATTAGTCCTGCAGCTAAGTCCACTTGAGTAAGGTACATTATAGTAGCTACTTGCTGTTGTTCAAAATGGGCAGAGGTCCGAGCCACTGTAAAACCTGATGCTCGAAGTACTATCAAGTTCTTGTATGAGAATATCATAACAAGATATGGTTGTCCATCACTGGAACTTGTAAATGATAGAAGAACCTATTTCATCAATGAGGTGATCACCTTTCTCTTGGCTAAATTCATGGCTGTTCATAAAAAATCTTCACCATACTATCCTCAAGCCAATGGTCAAGCAAAAAATACAAACAAAACTCTATGCACCATATTGATCAAAATAGTAAATGAGCATAGAAATGATTGGGAACAAAAGCTTTCCGCTACTATTTAGGCCTATAGAACGGCCTATAAGACTCCTACTATTGGAATGACTCCCTTCCATTTGGTGTATGGGTTGGAAGCTGTCATGCCTATGGAATATATTGTGCCTTCTTTAAGAGTGGCAATATCAGAAAAAATTGAGGGCAATGAGTTATCCGAAAGGTTGTTCCAACTAGAACACCTTGACGAGACTAGACTTCGTACAGCCTACGGGTTGTATGTTCAAAAGCTTCAAAGAAAGAAACGGTTTGACAAACACTTGAACAAAAAATAATTCAAGTAAGGTGACTTAGTACTGATGTACAATGTCAAATGAAATAAACACAAACTCAAGATGTTGAGCATGGGTACATTTAGAATTTGTGAGCTCACTAATTCCGGCGAATGCCTTTTGACTCCTATGTAAATGGGAGCAAATTGTGTAGGTTTTATGGACCACTTACGGAAACCATGCTCACAACAATCCATGAAGCTAAACAAAGGAGTTAAGAGGAGAAAGAGAAACAAAAACTGGCTCGGCTAGAAGCTAGAGCTCGTGCCGAGAAGACTAAACAACAATCTAACAGGCTATCAATTCAAACCAGCCACATGGCTAGCAAAACAACTAGGGAAACGATGATTATGTACCACCAAGACGCGTGTACCTTAGATTCTTTGTCCATGTACAAAATGTTTCCTTCATTATGTTTACTTAACACGAGAGCTGATTTAAGCCTTATGTCTTATGAAACCTGGACTAGAATGGGTAAACCAAAACTTCAGGATTTGGTTCTAGCCTTGAGTTCATTCAATGGTCGTGTGTTCAAGTGCCTCGGCTTGTTCAATGTATCTTATTATATCAACAATGATCTTGTGGAAGGTATTTTTCATGTCATATGAATGTAGGATAAATGAAAGTAGAAGTCATACTATGTAGGAATTTGATGGCCAGATATGTCTTGGACATTCAATGGAGAGCTCATACATTCGTGGCTCGTTTACAACAGACTATCTATTTGTCGAATGAGGTGCCAGATGCCAAAATGTACCATATGCATGCACCCATTGAGTGGCCAAGGTTTTCATACAATGACTCTTCATATGAGGAGGAAACACTTGAACCAGACTAGGACGTCTTATTGCCCAAGGAAAAGAAAATTCTAAGCAACAATGAATGGCTCACCCATAGAAAATATTTCTCAGTTCTGGACTTGGTGACCTCATAAGCTGTTCAAAAATACAAATGGGTTGCGAAGAAAGACTTGAAATGTCTAGCTTCAGCAGAAACCAAGAAATCCTTTTGGGTACCCAAGTCTAAAATCCATAAGCTCTCTACAAATGATGAGTGGAGTCAACATGCTGTCAAATCAACTCCGTCTGGAAGCGGAATAAAATCCACCCCTATCCCCAGCAAAGTGACTTTATTGGCCAATCTCCAGCCACTACATCTGCAAAGTGGATCAAAATAGGAAACCTGTGCCTTATTACTTGGAAAGCATGGGTTATGGATTTGCAGGTAATGGGGGTACACAAAGTTAGGGCCGAGTCTATGAAAGCCAGTTCCAGAGCCAGCAATAGTAAAACAACTGTTCAACAATGGAAGCCAGAAGGTAATCTAAGTGCAAATACATGGGATAACAAGGAACATCTATGCCTAGGAAATCAGAATGACAAGGGGCAAAACAGTAGTGGATCAAGGGTTAACAACAGATGACATGAAGATAATTGATGAGCTTATCTGCGCAACCTATCCTCCAGTTTAATTCCTCTTTCAGGTACAAGCAATAGTACTCGACCTCCTATTGGATTATTTTCAAAGGTTAATGGCAAATTGATGCATGTCCAAAGGTTCTATGTTAGTTAGTTTAATTAAAAGCTCAATAGGTAACTATATGCCCAGATACTCAACTACATTTTACCTGAACAACTATAACTTTTTTGGGGTGCTTAAATTGACAAAATAAAAACCATGGGATTCCTTGTTTTTTGGAGATAACTTTTGACTATTTGTTCTACCCAATCGGAGCTGTGGATCAAAAGCTATGGCCCAATCAAGTAAGGGGTGTTTTCTACAACAATCATCCAGATAAGGGGTAAAAGGCTCCACGTTTGGCATTTAGCAATACTTACTGATGTTAGTTGGCTGTGGGGTATTGCATACATGAATTTTACCTATTGTATTTGCTTGGTATAAAATCTTGACTCATTCCAGCAAGTTTTTGTCCTGTCATGGCTCATAACATCATAAATTGATGCTAGAAACTGAAAATGGGGCAAGGCTTTGCCAGCTGCACTAAAATTCCTTTTGAGAGTGGCTATAATTCTTGCTATGTACTAGATGATTACCAGGTCAAACAATTTTTTGACAGGGTGAAGGGCATATTTTGAGCTATTGAACTGAGCACAGGATACTAGAAAAGGCCACTTCTATATAGTCCTCCACGTTTGGAAGTTAGGACCCCTTCAAAGTAACTGTTTAACCTATGCTCATGTATGCTAGTGCAAAATACTTAGTACTTTATGCCTATAAGGTTGGGTTCCATTTTGTTCAACCTGATTGCTGTAAAGGGGCTAAGAACATGATTTGTTTTTATTTTTTAGCCATCATGGGACCAGGGGTACACATTTGGTAAAATATATTAAAAGACTAAGGTCATGTAAAAGGGTAGGAGAAGGGTGTGTGTGTGTGAATGGACTTATGGTCCACTAGCTCAGCTATTTAAAGGCAAAGCTAGAAGGCATTTGATAGAGCAAAAAAAGCCAAGTTGTATGTCTAAGCAACTTAATAAGCAAGATCTCTTCTTGTATTTTGGGTCTCTCTCCTCCACATGTTTGAATCTAGCATGAGCACCACGTTTTCTCAACATGGTATCTAGAGCTTGGGTAGATTAGGTCTCATATTGTGTGGTGTAGGCTAGGACTCCTTCTATCATTTTTTGTGGATCTGAACCCCCTGCCACCAATGGAGGAGCTCTAGCAACTTTTGGAGGCCAAATCTTGGCTTGCTCTCAACTAAAAAGTTCAAGAGGATATCTGGGCGCTTCATTTTGTACCGCTAATTGTGCAATTCTCCTTCAAATCGCTGCAGCATTGTCTGTTCAACCCGATGCAGTCTTTTCATTGACCTCCTCAGTTCATACACTCATTCGCCGTGTGTAGGCAATTGGGGGCTTAGAGGGCTTAGTGCTTTTGAAGCCCTTAGTCTTAAGACTCTCCTACTCGAGTTTCAGCACATGAGGAGCAGTAACGCGGCGGCTAGAGCCAAAAGACCAGGCCTGCCCACTGTGGTAGCCATTGAAGCTTCCATTAAATCTTCAAAAAAGCTTCAAAATCAAGTGTTTTTTTTGCACAAATCTCCTCTTCTTGGCTCAAAATCTCTTAAGTGCTTCTTGAAAGTGTTTTTGTTCCAGATTCTTTGAAGTTATTGGCATACACCATGAGGTGTTCATAAGTCTCATTCATCAAACTTCATCAAGCTTCATCAAAGTGTTCAACATTCCCAAGTGTGCTTATTAGCACTAAAAGTGTTACTAAACACTATTGGTGGGTGTAGCCATCAGCAAAGGGGAGCCTCTTAGTGTTTCTGAATACTAAGAGTGTTCTTAAACACGAATGGTGAATCTAATCACCAATACAAGTGTCATTAGATGCTAAAAATATACTCTTAAGCACTAATAGTGTTGCTAAAAACTAATGGTTATCTTAATCACCAAAGAAAGCGTTCTTTGACACTAGTGAAGCTCATCTCCATTAGAATTAGTGGTTGGGCACAAACCCTAAGTGCTAAACCATAAGCTTCATCAACTTAATCTCCTTTTTATGCAACATCCTTGGCTTGATTAAGGGTTGTTGCACTCTCATAAGTCATTCTCTTTCTACTTAAGCCAAAACATCACAAATTTTCTGGTTTTCTTCTTCATAAATCAGCCCATTACACTCTTGTAATCTCCCTTCAATACCCAATGTCAAAAGAAAACATCCAAATTAAGAAGTTCTCATCAAGAGAGGGCTTCCACACTTGGCAAGTTCTTGTCAAGTACAAGATGATGTCTAAAGGTTTTTGGCCATTCATCTCCGGCACTAAGGTTATTGATCGAACTAAGGCTGAAGATATTAAAGATGATGAGAGGGCATAAGCCATCACTTAATCACCACGTGGACCAGCTTTCGATTTTGCAAAGGAGAAATGGGATCAGCTTGACAAGCTCTATGGAGCTCGTGGTAAGAATTCCAAGATCTCACTTAAAATTGAATTTTTCAGATTGGAGCTCAAAGATGGAGACGGCATTGGAGCCTTTATCTCTCACTTGAAGGGCCTTATGGCTCAACTTGCATCAGTGAATGTGATAATGGATGAAGATGATGCAGTGGCTATTTTGTTAAAAGCAGTCAAGAAGGTGTGCCCCACCTTAGTCACCACCCTGAAGAACATACCTAATCCCACCCTTGAAGGAGTCATTCAATCTTGCCTTGATGACAAAAATAGGCCAAAGGGAGGAGCTGAATCTTCAAATGCATTGACTTCATTAAATATCGAATAAGCTTTGTCACATCAAGTGAGCAAAGTAAGGTGTACCCATTGCAAAAAGGTAGGTCATTTGGCAAATAATTGTTTAATCAAATATCCCAACAAGATGAAATGTAACAAGTGTAAACAAACGGGGCATATCTCTTCTAAATGTCCTAACAAAGAGTCAGAGGCTCACTTTGCATCAGCCTCTAACTCCACTGAGAAATTGTTTTAAATCTCAATGCAACAACACCTATATTCCTAACCTTGTATGCCTAATGTTATAAAGGCAACCTAGGTCCAATACTACCCATTCTAATTTTTTTCCTAGTTGGTATTGAGGGGGGGTATTAAAAGACTAAGGTCATGTAAAGGGGTAGGAGAAGGGTGTGTGTGTGTGTGTGTGCCGTCGAACGGAATTAATTGAGGAGGAGAAGCCAAAGCGATAGAAGAAATCCTCGCACCGTCGAAGAAATGCCGCCCAACCACGGAGCGATAAATCAAATCAAACCTAACTCGAAGAACTTAAGTGTGTCCTTTTTTAAATGTGTCATTATTGACATTTGAAAAACCAAATGTGCTTGAAATTCCCTCCAAAGTTGCACAAGTGGTAACACCAAAAAGGGGAAATAGTGGTACCACCAATACATGCTTTGACCCCTTTGTCAAAGCATAATGACATGGCTCTATGGGCTTCAATGACATTCTCTGTCACCTCAATGTCCAACTTTAAAAACTCCTCTTTATGTTCATTCTCCACATCGAGTATACCTTTGGCAGCACAACCATCTACTATAATTGTGAGGCAATAATCCTCCCTTAAATTATAAAGCTTTTGTATGTGGGAGAGAAGTATAAAGTTCTTACCATTTATAAGAAAGGAGGGCAGCCCAAGGATGATGAAGTTTGATTTTGAGCACTCTCCATGCACACATGATCCCTCATCCATAACAGTAGATGCCTTAAACTCTGCCACATCAAACCCTATGCTTAGAAGGCACTCCTCATCACCAGAGACCAAGTCCATAACCTCATCTTTAAATTCAATCTCTGTGTGACAAATGAATCTTGTGAAACCTTTTAACCCTTTTGAACTTCCAGTTTATCCTTTGTGTAGTCCTCTTTGTTTGTATGAAGAAATAGATAAGCAATAAACCCAAAGTAGTACTCAAAAATCTTGCACTTTTTCTTGTGCAGAGGGCAGTTGTCAAGACAAGTCTTCATCCTCTTATCTTCTGAATAGGCATCCCACCTTCTTGACATGCTTTTCTTTTCAGATGAGAATAGGGCAAAGCTGGACATGTGAACATATTGTGATGATCCCTCATTTATATTTTTTGTACTAACCAATTTACTATATGCCTCCCACTCTTCCCCTAACATAGAGCTTGCCATAGGCATCCCACCTTCTTGACATACTTTTCTTTTCAGATGAGAATAGGGCAAAGCTGGACATGTGAACATATTGTGATGATCCCTCATTTATATTTTTTTTGTACTAACCAATTTACTATATGCCTCCCACTCTTCCCCTAACATAGAGCTTGCCATATCCTTAACAATATGTTCTAAACTGAAGGGCACATTGAATATAGGCTTAACATCTGGAATATGTTCATTGTGCCCAGGTCCCCTTAACAAATCGAATAGGTTTTCATTGGCACTAGGCTCATCTGTTACCTCTTCAAGTGTCTCTAAATCTTCCACAGGATCATAATAGTAAACCACTTCCTGCACCATGCTCGAATTGCCGGCCATGGTGCAAGGATGAAGAACCAATTGGAACTAAAATTGCTTATCACGCGGTGAACTAAATTCCCAATGGCGCAAGTGAAGGGGGACTGAAAGCGATCTACAGCACGAGGAAGGGGGACCGAAGGAAAAAAATTAAAATTTAAACAAGGAATTATTAGGGCTGACGTCATCCGTGTACGACGGATGTGAAGGGTTGACGTCACACCAGTGTACCGAATGGCCACATCTAGGGATGACATCATCACTGAATCGCCATGTGTAGGGTTGACATCATTATCGAATCACCACATGTAGGGCTTACGTCATCCTTGCAATGATGACATCACACTATAAAAAGGAGAAAATATTCAAAAAAAAATTTGTCGAGTTCCATTGACGGGCGTGAGAGCTATTTTCTTTATTTTCAAATTTTTCTTTTCGTTTATGTGGACGGTTCTCGCATCGGCCCATTCCTTCGACGGTGCGATTTTGAGGATCTTCTTTAACAAGATTTTTTCTATCACTTCGTGGACAGAAGGCTTCTTCTCCTCCTCGCCTGATTCTGTCGGACGGCACGATTTGGTGTGACGAGGAGTCGAGACAGTTATGATGACTGGGAGTGGGAGTCTTCATGCATGCGGACTGGCAGAAATGATTAGTGGCTCGCCCCATTCTCTGTGATTTAGAGCAGCTGGAGAGGAAAACGAGCTGAGAGCTCCCTCACATTCCTTCCTGCCACATTCCCTCTTCCAAGCGAGGCGCAAGCATCCTTCTGGTTGGTTCTCACCACCTTCCTCCCCTCAACACACAATCCGAACAGGATGAAGACGACTCCTTGAAAGTCTATGGCCAAGACTAGAGAAGACGACCATGCAGGAAGACTCTCCCTTAGAAATTTGTGGGAGGGGAACCAAGTGCATCTGCGAAAACAAAACCACTGCCTTCCCCGCCACACATAGCCCGCAGGCAGGATGAAGACAACTCCTCGTAAGTCTGTGGCCAAGACTGGAGAAGACCAAACTTTAGCTGGAAACACTCCCCGTCGAAAGTCCATGGTGGCAGGAGAACCAAGTGCATTTCCGAAAACAAAACAACTGCCTCCCAGCACAAATTCTTCAAAGGTGAGCACCCTTTTTGCTTCTGGTTCTTTGCGCCCTCCTGCTATATGGATTAAGATGTTCATTAAAGTGGCAGATTGCATTTGTCTTGCCAGCTCATGTTTGTGATTGTGCATACCCAAAGTTGACAAAGTTAACAAAGTTTTGTCATTCGACGGAGAAGCTCCATGCAGAGTACGAGCTTAGTCTTGAGGGCAAGCTGCCCAAGGATTTGATCGATTACGACCTCCCTAAAGAGCAATGGTTTTCTCAATTTTCAGGACTCGCTAAAAGAAGATGAAGATATACATTAACATGGTTAGGTTAAGATTTTTCAAGTATAATGGTGAGCTTACAAAACAAAGTTTGCATGGGGCTTTGCCTATGAGAAATGTGCAATAGCTTTAGCTGATCCAGCCAAGCACCGCATTGTGTGGGAGAAACTTGGCAAAAATGCCTTGGAGAATTGCAAAATGCAAAAAGGTGGGCTTCAACGGAGAACCGTCACTCTTGGATGGTGCAACATCTATACATACAATGTCGACAACAATAAAGGCCCTGCAATGGGACTGACAACCCCCTCTACATGGAGTTGGAAGAGGGGTTGGCAAAAAAAGTCAATGCTAGGGCAGATGCAAAGAAAGAAAAGCTTGCTCAGGTCAAAGGTCAACTACAAAAGAAGAGGGACATGTGGGTGCACACTAAAGGATTGTTTTCTGTGTTTAGCATACTACACAATGAGCTCAAGCAATTGTGCGCACGATTGGTAGAAATGAAGGGAATGGCAAACCCTGATGAAGCAAAGGTGCTAAAGATGGAGGTGGAAATAAGTGCGGTTCGCAAACTACTTTCGAGAGTTGGTGTGAATGAAGATGTGCTGCAGCTAAAGAAGGACATGTTGTCACTGCAGGGCAAGCATTGAAGATGTTCTCAAGTACCTGAGGTGCTTTTTAGAGCTTCACAAGTACTTTTCAGAGTGCTTGGTGGTTTCCCAGGCCTAATGTTTATATCGCGGCACTTCAGAATACTTTAAAGTGGTGAAGTACTCTTGAAGTACTTTGAAATGCTTTTTGGCACTCCAAGTGCTTTCTAGTACTGGCAAGCACTTTCAAAAGTGCTCTCTAATACTTTTTGAGCACTACTCAAGAACTTTTGAGTACTTTCAAGTACTCCAAGTGCTCCAAGTGCATTTTGGTACTATACATGCACTTTTCAAGCACTCTTCAAGTTTTTTTAAATTCTTCAAGTCATAAGTTGTGTTATGTCATAAATGATATCCCACTTACATTGCTCTCTTCCCTAATCTGTGTAACTTCGGTTGGTGTTTGGTATGACAAGAAAAACATGATCTTATAGAATCTGAAGTTGAGGAAACCACAGTGCATTTGTTGGGAACAGCAATTCAGTTCATATAACATGAGGGGAGCGCTCTCTTGGTACCCTCACCTGCTGCTGCAAGAAGTCCATCTGGTTACAAGTCTGTCTGCATTGCTAGTGAATGTGCTGCGTGTGGGGAACCCTTGTCAAGTGACCACATGGCATGACATTTCATTATGGCCTCCTATAGACACAAGTACCACCTATAGACACAAGTACCACCCTTTTTGTTTTTCGGTATTGTGTATGACAAAATCGACGTGCGCTCACAGCAGGTGTAGGGAGGAAATTCCTGAAATTGCAAAGTGCTGGGTTGCTAGGCGCCTGTATGTGGTTGCTGAGGGTGAGTTTTTTATTGCTAGTCTTTGCCTCTACAAAGTTAGAATGAATTGGTATGTCATGTGACTTATGTGCACACGTCCTTTAACTTGTGCCACAGGCACGAATGCAAATGAAAGTCCTCATGAGGAATCGAAAACCACATCTAAGTTTATCCATGAACTACTAAGTGGAGCTGAGATACTCAAAGTGGCTGAAGAGGTTGACGAGACTGCAAAAGTTGGTCACGAACAATAGCATGAAGGCATATACTGAACACCTCAGTGGCATTGATGTAGAATGATAACATGCTGAAAAAATGATTGTGTTGTCACGTTAGAAAATGCCCCTGGACATGTGGAAACTGCAAGTGTAGTGAAGGACAAAGATGATGGTCAAGTGGAAGAGACCCTGTTTGACATTACTATGCAACATAAGAAGAAGCGTAAGGGTGCACGTGGACAGGTTGAAGGATCACAGCCAGCAAAAACAAAAAAAAGTACATCTGTTGACCCTCCTAAACTCCGTGCATGCAAGAGGCTTTAAGCTTCTTGCACAATGTAGCTTGTGCTGTAGCACTTTATGCATGAATATGAAACTTTTTTGCCAGACTTTGTGTACGCCATTTGGCAAACCCTTTTGTTCTTTGTTAGTACCTGCGTGATGTACTATTTATAACTGTAAAAAAAAATTCAAGGCATTTGACCAAGTGCCTTTGTTGTTGTAGTTAAAATTCGAGTGATTGGTAGCAAACGTGACCCACCCATCCAAGAACATGTGCATATCGAAAGGGTGCTACCTAAACCTCAGCCTAAGAACCTTGTAGGAAATGTAGGAAAGCCAGATCTTCCTGCATTGATCTTGGATTTGAATGGTGTTGTAATGGTCACCCATGAGATTCGCAAAAGCAAAGAGCCTCCCTACTTATCATATGCCGATTTTGATGTTGTGAGGCAGGACTCCAATGTGGTTCACTATGTGGGGAAGGATGCTGCATTCTGCATCTTGGCCTGCAAGCTAAATAGCAAAGGTGTCCATATGGAGTTGCTATAAGCTAGCAAACTTGCAAAGATGGATAGATTTGTGTTTGCTAGCTACTATAAGGAACAGGTTGGCTGAGTGGGTGGGCCAAGAAATATGTGGGGTTTCTTTCTTTGAGTACAAGGGAAAACCCTTTTTTTTTCAAGACCTTGAGGAGATTCTGGGCTTACTAGAGTTCAGCAATAACAAGAACACACTATTGTCGGATGATAGCCACTACAAGTGCTATACAAATCAGGATGATGGAACATACGTTATCCCGCCTACTCTTGAGAAGTAGACAGAGTCACAGTGGATTAATTTTATGGGAAGGGATGTTTTGGATTTTGTGCACAGGTGGGTGGAGTTAACTAAGCATAGGGCTCTTGCAGAAGAGGATGTTTTCAATGCAAATCACAGCCTGATCAGGTCCGAGTGATGCAGCCTGATGGGTCCGAGTGATGCAGCACATAGAAGAACGCTTATGCTCTGGAGCTCACATATTATCCTATGGAGAGTGGATGTGCAAGGGAGTTGTTGGAGGGTGATAATGTGGTAGACCAAGTGCCATGTAAAGTCAGCACCCCTATATCGGCTTATACTTTTGTTGTACATGGATGTAGTGCTCTACAGCACTTTGTTACTGAACATATGTAAATTGTTTACATGGATTTAGTACTTTTTGTGTAGCATATTGCTGGTTTTCCTTTGTAGTCTCGGTGCAAGTCAAAAAATGGTTCTCCTTTATAGTATTCTTTGTACATGGATGTGCATGCAGTCCTTGCATTCATTTTCTTTACTAAATTCTAGACATGGTTAAGATCTCTTCAGTGGTGGTGGGTGGATCTTTTTGTTTGCTTCTTATCTCCCTTTGAATTACGAGATACAATTGATTTTGTAGTAAACTTTCTCCGCTGATAACAAGTAAACTTACTACGTTGATGACAAGTAAACATACTGCCCATGATACAAATGATTCCACTGCATCAATGACAAGTAAACTTAATAGGAACATGCAATTAATTATCTGCTCCCTTACACAACTAGAAGGTAGATTACATCTATGGCATGTCTTCAAAAGGCATGATGTTGTATATGTCCTCATATACCTCACTAGTTAATCTGTATACATTTCGCTCACCCTCCTCCACAGGATACAAGGAAAACTTAAGGTATCTAATCAAGTGTGAGTAAAGGATGGTAGGAGGTTTATTGTCAAGTAGGATGTATAGATCACTATGACCCTCCACTCTATCATAGAAATGTCCTTCAACCACAAAGGAGTCCTTTTTGATGCGATTGTGCCATGCATATGTCTCGGTCATAGTTGTCAACCGCTTTGGTGTAGAGCGCTTCATAATGTAGAAGTCCTCGCCCTCTTCCTCGACATTGACTGCAAAGTTATGCCTTATACGTAGGGCATCACTCAGATCATCGTGGTGAGACCAGCATACATAGGCACATCAACACCACCATCATCGCTTGAAACATCATCTGCATCATCATAATGTTCTTTGGGTTGTATCCTCAAGTACTACCACCATCATCGCTTGAAACATCATCTGCATCATCATAATGTTCTTTGGGTTGTATCCTCAAGTACTGCCACATTTCCACCTATGCTTTGTTTTGGCATCTCCTCCACTAACCGTGCACACAAGCATCACAAATACATGACAAGTTTCTACATCTCAATGCATGCCTATCTATACTTGAGTAACCATTCACACAATGCAAAGAGCGTGTTCCACTCACACGTATGCAATCCCAATGTATATCTCTTTGTACATCACCAACCTTGATTTCCCAAAATACTCGGTTCACTCCGTTTGTGGACGACATGTGGTTTTCACTATTGCTCATTGCATTGAGAAATTCCACCACACTTGTTGCATTGTCTAATCTCCATCCATCTCGCTTCAACTGCTCACTTGTCAGTGCTCTCTTGATTACTGCTCCAGCCCCGTCATGCTCACCCTTGCCATGTCTTGATCCAAAAGAGTTATGCATCATCTCAAGACCAGTGAGTTCGAATTACTTGTACGAGTCTTTCCTCCTCCATGTCGGGTCTTTTTGAAATATACTCCTCTAGCTCGGTAGTGAGATTTTTCCATTCCTTGGGTGCTCCACATGCCAAGAGAACTATATTTATTCATGAAGTATGCACCATGAGCATACAAAATGTACTGCAAAAGAAAACAAGACCAATTCAGAAGCTATTATTCATAATCATTTCAAATTGATGGAGTAGAAAGAAACTCTACATGTTTACCATGTAATGTGTAATGTTGGTATCACCCCATGTATCGACCATGGATTTTGTAAAGTTTTGAAGCTGTTCTTGAAATTTTTGGCGCTCCTCTACAGTCATCCTGCTTTTGGTCATTAATTTAACCATCTTATTGAAGTCTGACCAAACCTTCTCACGTAGAACTACAAGGCTCGGGTTGGTGCAATCAAACGTCGTACATTTACACAAATCCTTCCATAAGTCCTAGGACTTTGAGTTCTTTACTTTTTCAAGCCTCTCTAGAAAATGTCTTGCCTTATATCCACTCATAGGCACCTGTTGGGCCATTTAATGATTCATGCCAGAGGTCTTCTTGTTAACAATAATCTACACATCGCCGCCATGGCACCCGAGCCTCACTAACATCGCCTTTCGGCTACACAAGCACAGGAACGAGGTTAGCATCAAGGCGGGGAGAATATGTACATGTACTTTAATTTAAGCAAGATAGCAACATAATAGTTCAATCCAACCTTATAAGATATGAGAAACCACAATATCTTTTTAAAAAAGCAGCAATTCTACAAGAGATTTGATCTTTTCAAAACAAGGGAAAAAAATAGCATCCTTTATCTTTCTTAATTAATGCTAATATCAAGGATTAATCCAAAAACTTCTTTTTAAATGATTTTTAAGCTAACCTAGCCATTTCCTCCATGAGGGACTCCCAAGGGAAGAGTTGGGGCCGTGTTTGGAGCATTCCCTCTTGTGTCGTTATCATGCACGCTTCCTAAGGCATCATTTTGGCATCTTTGAGGAGGAGCCGTACTGTCAACTCTCTCGTAGCTCACATAATCGCAAACTCAACGCTCCATACAAATTACGATTTGGAGTCCATTTGCTCACTTTATGAGCAAAAGACTCTTCCATGATGGAAACCACCTCTTAGAGCAAAAGTGTCCTTGCTTAAGTCTCTTTATATTGGGGGATGGGGGGTTGCCCCTTAAGTCTATTCACAACACGGGGGGGAGGGGGAGAGCAGTGTAGGACACCCCCTCCACAAGACAAGAGGGATGAGCTTGGCTGGAGAGGGCTGGTGGAGAGAGCTTGGCTAGAGAGGGGGGCTGCTGAGCTTGGGTGCAGAGAGCTATCGGCGGGGAGAGCCTCCATTCACAGAAGCGACTATTGGGCATAGAGAGGGGTGTTGGGGGGTTTATATAGGGGTTGTACGGGTACGAGCAAGGAGAGAGCAAAGAGGGGTGGAAAGGATGGTGTATGTGAAAAGTACAACATGTGGGTTGCATGGGTATGTAGAAAGAGTGTTGTCGGCGGGCCAAAGGTCTAATTTTTGTTTCGGACGCATTTTGGTGGTCGTTCACACGGTTTTTAATTTTTTGCAAACATCTTCGGGGATCGGATTTACATTGTTCTTCATTGGATTCTAGAGTAGTTTTGTCAAATCTACTATAGACAAGTATGTAGACACATGAGAAAGCATCAACACACACTCACCACACTGGATCTTGTCTATAGGCTTCACTTTAGTGACGTCGATCTCTGCATCTAACAAAGTAAAAATTATACTCACTATACTTTGCATTTATTTCATACACCTTGCAGGTTATTAACAGTCATCTTAGTTGCATCAACTCAGCACTTTGTAGGTTGCGTGATTACTTGCTTGGGTATTATAAAAAATGGCGGATAGTGATGTATTTCAGATGTTATCCTAAGGATTATCTAGACGAGACCAACTACCCATTATGGTCCTATATGATGTGGCATGTATTGGTAGCCAAAGGGGCTGTGGAATGTTATGGTTAGTACTATTAAAATGTGCAACGTAAAAAGAATGGGTTATTTTCTTAAGTATCTGAAAGCACCCTAGAGGTGCAAGATATTTTGGTAAGATAAGAATGCCACATGTCATATTGTATGGTGTGTGAGTGTTGACCAAAAGAGTAAAAGGGAGTGCCACATGGATGATGATATGTAAAGTGGGATAAGGCTAGAAGGCCTATATCATTGTATGGTTCATTGTGAATGAAAATAGAGAGCTATTGTTGATTGTGCAATCTCTCTCTCTTTCTCTCTCTCTCTCTCTCTCTCTCTCTCTCTCTCTCTCTCTCTCTCGTCATGGAGTTTCTTGTGTGATTTAATCCACCTTAATCCTTATGCTTAATCTTATGTCTATCACCATGATCAATCCCATATTATGATTGTTAACATGGTATGAGAGCCAGGGTGGGCTCTTGATCATGGTGAATATTTATGTATAGTTTTCTTGGTTATGTGTTCATTTGATTAAGCATTATTTTTATTTTATTATGAAAAAATTTAGCACACTCATTGTCATTAGTATTGCATTTGGAGAGAGATTATGTTGGTGAATGGAGAGTCTTGAAGCTATGTTGGTGAATGGAGAGTCTTGAAGCTACCATCATGGAAGTTAAAAATGGAGATTTCAGCAATATGAAGACTATGAAGTCTTCATCAACATCAAAGAAGTTGCCCATGAGAGTTGCAAATAGGAGTTTTGCAACATGGAGAGCCTACTCATCATCAAAGAAGTTAAAATAAGGATTTTCAGCAAGCATAAAGGCTATGGAGTCTTTAGTGTCAACAAGGAAGCTGCCAAAGAAGATTACCAAAGAAGGTATTTTGTGATTATTTGCCTCATTAATTTTTGGTTTGAGCATGGAAGAATGCTCAATGTAAAGAAGGGCTGCTGATTTATGGGATGAGAGGATCCCATGGTTCTTTGAATTTAGCAAGGAATGAAAAAAGGTGCAAATTTATCCAAGCAAGGGATAAGTGGTTATGGGCTGAGGATGGAGCCCATCTTGAGCACACCAAAAGAAAGGGTAGTGCTGCAAATTTGCTCATGGAAGATGAACAAACTAGTGTGGAAGCTATTGATGGCTTTCATGATGGTATGCACCTTTGGTTTCAAGAGAAATAGTGTTGAGAAGAACCCTTGAAGGTTTGGCATGTAATGGAAAGCATGCAGCTAAATTGGGAGCTCAATGAGGCCATATTGATGGTTGGTCAACCTCAAGAAGGCTAACAAAATGAAGATGTGGTAGGCAGCGCAAGCAACAAAGCCATAGAAGGACTCTTGGCAAAGGAGGACTCTTAGCTGTGAGCGACTGTAGAGCAGCCAATAGAGGTTATATATAGAGGTTCGCTTTAAAATTTGTATAGGGAGCAGCTCAAATACAAGTGGTAGAGCAATGTAGCAGTGAAGAGCACACAAGCATGGACATGACTAATCAGGCTCAGCACACCATGGTTGCAAGGCACCCACTAGGAAGTTTTCCAACCTGTAGAAGGCGTTGTGGCGAGCTTAATCAAATTGCCAGCGTAGCACACAACAGAATTAAATGTCAAAGATAGCATCTAGTTTGATGAGATGTACTCAAAATTGGAGAATGAGTGTAGCAGCCAGCTATGCGTGGGTGTGAACTGCAGGCAGCAAGGCTGCATGGGCTATAATGCGAACCTAAAATGACTTATCGTAGAGGTGTAAGCTTTTGACTATGGTGATGTTGAAACGGAGGTGTAGAGAAGACGAAGACCTGTACATATTAACATTTATTAGCATAGCTGAAGAAGACAACGAAAAGGGCCAATCTGATGATTCATTCCTTACGGATGAAACTTGACGTGGATGTAGCAACGCATTTGATGGACCTACATAAAAGAATTGGTGATAAGGTTTTTAAAGCCTAAAAATATTTTTTTGGTGATAAGGTTTTTAAGCCTTTGAATTGGGTGCTAGTTGGAAATTTAATCCTTGGTGAACTTAAAGGTACATTCACACACACTAAGGATTTTAAATCCTTGTTCACATGTTTGATAAGCATTGTGATTACTTTGTTTTCCTCAAAACAAAGTTTGTTTGGACACACACAGATTCCCAACTTAAAGCTTGTGGTGTTGAAATCGAGTCGTTATAATTGTCCTCAAAGATATGTTCACACACATATGGATCCTCTCCCGGCTCTGGCCAATTTTCTTTTGTATTTCTCTCACCCATGCTATGAGGGTCCCCTGCCCGAGCTCGCGGGTGCTCGAAATGGATGTAATTATGGTGTGCGTTGAGTTGTGCACGCATAGGCATCACACTTCATGGGTTGGTTCCCACCTGAACATTTATGTTCAAATTGGACTCAGTGGTTCCGCTGTGAGCAAGTGGGATCAAAATGGTTCCGCTGTGAGCAAGTGGACTCAAAATGGACTTCGTGCCTAGGTTGTCTAGGCACATACACACACACACTTGTTGAACACTACAATTTACATTGAGGGGGAGTGTTGAGATTGGCAATGCCTAAAAGTTGAGGGTGAATTGTTGAGGGTGAGAGGTGAGTTGATCAAATTGATTGGAGAGATTGTATGCACACACCCAACTTTACATTGAGGAGGGGTGCTAAAATGTGCAATGTAAAAAGAATGGGTTATTTTCTTGAGTATGTGAAAGCACCCTAGAGGTGCAAGATATTTTGGTAAGATAAGAATGCCACATGTGATGTTGTATGGTATGCCAAAAGAGTGGAAAAGGCAGTGCCACATGGATGATGATGTGTAAAGTGGGATAAGGCTAGAAGGCCTATATCATTGTATGGTTCATTGTGAATAAAAATAGAGAGCTATTGTTGAGTGTGCAATCTCTCTCTCTCTCTCTCCCTCTCTCTCTCTCTCTAGTCATAGAGTTTCTTGTGTGGTTTAATCCACCTAATCCTTATGCTTAATCTTGTGTCTATCACCATGATCAATCCCATATTAGGATTGTTAACATGTACTCGAAAACATCCTGGTTCCTTTGATAAACATGATGCAAAAGGCACATCTGCAGACACGGACTCAGTTTCACATGGTGCATTACCATCGCATTGCATACCTCCTATATGTAGGAACAAACAAAGTGGGATGGAAGAGATGCACATGCACCATGTATGTAATAAAGCACGTGTTGCTTATATACGCAAGCAATTAGAGTCAAAGCATATGGATGAAGGAGACTCTATGGACAGTTTCCTTACAAAAATCAAGAATTTTTAGGAGCAATTGGCTAATGTTGATAAAGTATATCTAGACAGTTCATTGGTGCCTACTGCCTTGATTGTGTTGCTGGATTTGTATCAAGGTTTTACTTCTACCATCACTCATGTGATGAAAGGCAATCCAAATGTCTTAAAGTTTGAGAGAGTTGGTTTATGTGCTCTTGCAAAGAGCAATCTAGGAAGAACATATCTATCATGTGTATGGGAGTTAGGCTTTTGCTGCCAGTCAACAAAGAGGCAAGGGTAAATCCTTTCCTCATGGTAGTTATAAGCCTAAATCAGAGTCATCATGCAAGCCTACATAGAAGAAGGAGACAAGCCAAAGAAAAAGGAAAAATGCAATTATTGCAGGAAACCTGGTCACTACATTAATGAGTGCAAGAAATGCCTGGAGAAGGAGAAAAAGAAAGACTTAGGTATGGCTAGCTGATGTGTTAGCATTTAATGCAAAAAATAAAGAATGTATAAACTATGCACATGATGATTAGACTTTCATTGTGTAGTGGAGTTTTGACCCTTCGCATAAGGATGTATGCATGACTGTTATAGATATACATGTCTGGTATTTGAGAGTGGTGCTAGTAAGCACATTACTTCTCATCACAATTTGTTCTCATCACTTGAAATTGCTCCATAGGGAAACACTGTTACTTTTGCAAACAACTCCTCATATCATGTAAAAGAAGTTGGTAAAATTGTTCTCACTGCTGCAAATGGTGGAATAATCATGCTTTCAGATGCATTATATATACTAGGGATCAAGAAGAACATGTTGTCTATCTCTACCATTACTAAGGTTGGCTTAGTCGTTGAGTTTGTGTGGACGACATATGTATTGTTCATGATCATATTGACAGCAATAAAATTGTTACTTTTGGTACATTGTCTCATGGCCTTTATAAGCTAGATGCATATGAAAGACAAAGCATATTTTATGTACAGTTTATGCCACAAATGTAATGGGTGATGCTAAGCTAGGGAATGCACGCTTTGGTTACTTGAACTTTGGTAGTTTGCTATGTTTGTATAAACATGACATGGTGTCTGACCACATCTTGAAGCCCCTATCAAACATGTTTGTGAGGGCTATTTTCTTCGAAAATTGCAACGGGAATCATTTCCCAAAGATGGTTCAGATAGAGCTATCAAAAAATTTCAGCTTATACATAGTGATGTATGTGGTTCTATGTATGCTTATTAGGGGCTACCTCTATTTTGTCACATTCATTGATGATTATTCTAGACATACCTGGGTATATCCATTAAAATAAAAATCAGAGGTTTTTATGTGCTTTAGACACTTTGCTGTTATGGTTCAAAATGTTTCTACATGTAAGATTGGTACCTTGTGTGCTGATCGAGGTGGGGAGTATATGTCTAAGGAGTTTCATCCATACGTGGCTGATCATGGGATAAAACACTAATGCACTGTGCCCTATGCACCTCAAAAAAACGGTGCAGCTAAACATAAAAATAAGTTTCTTGTGGAGATGGCACGTTGTATGGTCAAAAGTCACGAGTTACCTCATGGTTTCTAGCTAGAAGCAGTCATGTGTGCAACATATGTTTTAAATAGGTGTCCTACAAAGACTTTGCATACAATTATGCCTTATGAAGCTTGGAATGGTAGAAAGCCCTCTATGGCTCACTTATACATTTTTGGTTGTCTTACTTATGCACTTGTGTTTGAGCAGCTTCGCAAGCAAGCTTGAAGAAGGCTATTAAATGTATTTTTGTGGGGTACAACTCTATCATCTTGCTACTAAGTTGATTCTTGTGACTACAGATGTTGTATTTGTGAAAGATGCAATTCACCCCTTGCTTTCATGTCAAAAAATAGCAAAATGTATGTTTGCAGGACATATCCACACTCTCCTTCCATTGTTCAATGTAGGACACATTGATATATAGAGCATTTGGGTAATCAAAGGAATGCTGAAAATCAGCCCACACAGGTTACAAAAATTAGTATGTTTTTTCAGCCCATAGATCAACCTATTGATGAGGCAAATGTAGAATGAGGAAAGAAGGGAAATTGAGGAGTCAAAAAGTATGCCAAAATGGCTGATACAAACACTACATGACTACAAATTAGCCACTCCTTTGCCTAGTAGAACACGTGCAGATTCTCATCATGCATCTCATGTTGCTTCAGGTTATGCTCTTATTGCAAGTTTATATTATGAAGAGGAACTTGTCTCCTTTAATGAAGTAAAGGAATCTAAAAATTGGATGAGTTCTATGCAATCTAAGTATGATTTGATACTCAAAAGTGATACATGAGATTTGGTAAGCTTGCTGCTTGGCAAGAAGGCCATTAGTATGGCAATGTTGAGCAATACTAAGCTAGGCTTGTTGCAAAGGGTTATACACAAGAGAAAGACATTGACTATGGTGAAACCTTTGCACCCACATGTCGTATGACTACCATGCAGACTATCATTGCATTTGCAACACATAAAGGTTGGAATGTACGTCGGTTGAATATCAAAACTGCTTTCTTGAATGGAGATTTACATGAGGATGTCTATGTATCTCAGCCTCGTGGTTTTGTTCAAAAAAGTCAGGAATCAAAAGTATGTAGATTGAAAAAAGCTTTATATGGTCTTAAGCAGGCTCCGAGAGCATGGTACGAAAAGATACATGTATACTTGGTTGCATAGGATTTTTGCAACAACCCAACTGATAGTACCCTCTATATTAAGAGGACTAATGATATTTTATTGGTCATCATGTTATACGTTGATGACATGCTGCTCATAGGCCCTAA
Organism: Cibotium barometz; assembly: GCF_041138505.1. NCBI lineage: Eukaryota > Viridiplantae > Streptophyta > Polypodiopsida > Cyatheales > Cibotiaceae > Cibotium > Cibotium barometz. Next base: position 45,445,637 of record NC_141072.1, read on the forward strand.
TGATGATCATATTTTAGCTTTTATAGCTCATTTAGAGAAGTCTTTTAAGATGTCAGATCTTGGACCCTTGCACTATTATTTGGGCATTGAGTTTTGGTAGCATAATGATGGCATTGTTATGTTGTAGAGGAAATACATAGATGTGTTCTTGAACAGGTTCAATCTTGAAGACTAAACTTGTGGCTACACCTATGGAACCGGGTTTACAACTAAGTCTTGAAGATGTAGGTGACTCTTTTGATGTTGGCTTATATCAAGAAGTTGTTGGATGCCTTATCTTTTTGTGTAACACCAGGCTTAACATTCAATATGTGGTCTCAATAGTAAGCAGATCTATGCATAGCCCAGGCACAAAGCATTGGCAGTCTATCAAACGGGTGTTCCGTTACCTGAAAGGGCACTAAGCACTTTGGGTTATTTTATTCTAAGGGGGGGGTAAATCATAGTTGCCTACATTTTCAAGTAAGTATTTTTAAAAGGTTCTTACTCTTAATTAATTGGGGGCAAAGTCCTAGTTAATGAATAATAAATAAGACATCTATGACACACAAGCATCTACAAGTGGTTTTTTCTTTTGCCTTGGTGATTCTTGTATATCATGGCTCAATAAGAAGCAACCCACTATGGCCACTTCTAGCTACTATGAAGCTGAGTACACGGTAGCATTTACAGCTATAAGTGAGTGTGTTTAGCTCAGGTGCCTTATTTGCTGATTGGGGTATTGGCAAGTCCTCAACCACTACCATCTTCACTGATAGTCAAAGCGTTATGACAATTGCGAGGAATCTAGTTTTTCATGCTCGCACAAAGCACATTGAGGTGCACTATCATTATGCCATGAAGAGATGCTCTATAGGGGAAATCAGCTTAGCTTATGTTCTAACATAGGAAAATTTGGTAGATTTGTTCACAAAGGCTTTCCCACAAGAGAAGTTTGAAGCCTTTTACAAAGCTTTAAACTTACTTCCCTTTGGGAACTAGTCTGGGCTCCCTATCATAGTCCAAATAAACTGTCACATCTATGTACTTATAGTGCTAGCTCAGCCCATGTTCGCATCATTACTCCATGGGGGATTTGTAGCCATATTTGGTAGGGATGTGTTTAAACACACTAGGACCAAGTGAGGTACTTTTTCTCTCTTTAGGAGGTTTTCCTCCCCGTGCTACTATACACCCATCTTGGGGTATACTTATCATCTTTGTACATCAAACATTCATTATCTATCAATCATCTCATTATGTGCTACCTTAAGCTTCTCCATTGTGTGTGTGTGTGTGTGTGTGTGTGTGTGTGTGTGTGTGTGTGTGTGTGTGTGCATTCCTATAACCCTATTTCTAACATTTATTATGCAGTGTTTGTTATATGTAGTGTCTATGCAGTGCCTTACACCATTTATTTACATTTGTAAACAAATAAAAGAATCGTGTAAATATTAGTTCCTTGAAATCTAATTTCTCTTGAAAACACATTTTCCATTGGTTGGGCTTCTAGGGTTGGGTTGTGTGCGGTTTCCAATGGTACTTGTCACACCTCCCATGTCCACATCAAGCTCATCGTGGGCCCAATAAAATTTAAGTAAGGTGTCCAAACGTAAAGTATACCTAACCCATGTGTGGATTGTCACACTAGGACCAACTGAGGTACTTTTTCTCTCTTTAGGAGGTTTCCCCCCGTGCTACTATACACCCATCTTGGTGTATACTTATCATCTTTGTACATCAAACATTCATTATCTATCAATCATCTCATTATGTGCTACCTTAAGCTTCTCCATTGTGTGTGTGTGTGTGTGTGTGTGTGTGTGTGTGTGTGTGTGCATTCCTATAACCCTATTTTTAACATTTATTATGCAATGTTTGTTATATGTAGTGTATGCAGTGCCTTACACCATTTATTTACATTTGTAAACAAATAAAAGAATCGTGTAAATATTAGTTCCTTGAAATCTAATGTCTCTTGAAAACACGTTTTCCATTGGTTGGGCTTCTAGGGTTGGGTTGTGTGCGGTTTCCAATGGTACTTGTCACACCTCCCATGTCCACATCAAGCTCATCATGGGCCCAATAAAATGTAAGTAAGGTGTCCAAACATAAGTATACCTAACCCATGTGTGGATTGTCATGAATAGGGATACATGGGTAAGGGTAACTCCATGTCTTTCCCTTTGATTTGGAAATTGATTTAGAAACAAATCTCTATAGGTAGGTGGCTACTAGGCAAGAGCAACATATAGGCATAATAGTAAGGTGCACTCTCACATCAAAAGCCACTCTTCATGGTGAAGCAAAGGGGAATTATGGTTTGGAAAAGTTCCGTAGGACCTTTACGATCTCAAAATTTAATTTCGAGCCCATTTATAGGCCCCCTTTGGCTCTACAAGTTTTTTCCCCCATAGGAAATTCTTGGTTCCTTGCAAAGTTGTGATAGAAATTTGGTTGCAAGGCTATTTGTGTAAAGAATATGAGCTTTGCATCTTGTTAGTGGATGTTTATGTGATTGGTCCAATATAATAGTAATAAAATAGGTTTACAATACCGATGTGTTGTAGATTGCATACATGTTTGTGTGATTGGTCCATATACAATAGCAATATAATACGTTTACAGTACTGGTGTGTTGGAGATTGCATGTTTGTTGTTGTAAGCATAAAAATTCACAAGCACTATTTGGTAAGCTGTTTTTCAAGTAACCATGTCTGACGAGAAGGAGCCTCTAGGGCTTTCGAAAGAAAATGTCACTCCTCCAATAGGCACAAACATTTAAGTCATGGGATGAGAGAGCTAGCAAAAGTGATGTATTGGCTGTTTGTTAGCATGTTAGATGCTATGATAGGTATATTAGACAAATGGATTTTAGTGGGAATGATAGATTAGAGAAAAAGCTAAGGGTCACTTGGTTTAAAGATCAAAATTTAATATCACCAAGCAGTAATAGGAAAAAGGGTTTTATCCAGTAAGGTGAAAGCAACTTGAGCAACATCTAGTAGGTTGAGAGATCTAGGGGCCTAATTATAGGAGATGGTGGCTCACTTTATGGTGCTACATTAGAGGAGAGATTCTAGATATTTTATTACACACCTAATCATGGATTAGGTGCTACATTAGAGGAGAGATTCTAGATTTTTATTACACACCTAATCATGGATTAGAGGAGACTTAATATGTTGTGCTCTTGCCTATTTAAGAAGCACTTAAATAATTCAAAGAATCTCTCTCATTTTCATATCATTATGTTGTCAATTATGCTAAGTACAAGTGATTAGTCTTAATATCCTTCATATGTGTTCCATTAAGCTTAATCCACCATGCCAATCCTTGTGTTTAAGCCACCATAGATACCTCTCAATTGGTATTAGAGCTTAGGTTTTAGCATAGGTATTTAATTTTAGTTAAGTATATCATTTTAGTTAAGCATAGGTATTTAATTTCAGTTAAGCATATCATTAAGATTAATTCTTAGCATTAATCCTAATGCTTAGCATTAGCATTAATATCTATCATCACTACTAGTGATAGTGTAAGCCACCCTACCTACACCTGTGTGTGTGCAGTGGAGGATCCACATGTCAAAGCCAAGCACATGAGGTCATTCCCTACTCAAAGGTGCTCAGTATAGGCTGCTCAACATGTCAAACCGTGATCAGATCCAACCAAAATCGTGTCTGCAGAGCATACACCCCTTTTTCTTGTAAAATAAAAGAAATCTACCTATACACAACAAATTGAGGTGCAAGGAGCTGATCCGAGAGGGTTTTCCAATATGGGGAGCACAATGGTAAGGTTAATTTTAGCAAAAATCATCGTTTTTTATCAATATACCAACATCGTGTGCTCTCTGCATAGTATCTTTGATGATAGACCAAAGATTAAAGTGTGATTAATAAGGACAAAGGCGTGTTTCTATTACTCATCCTCAGCCCTAGCTTTGATGCTAAAAATCCATTGTAAGCTTTTCATAAGCTTTCTTATAGCATTTGATGCTCCAAGAAAGGTAATTTCTATACAAAGGGGAAGAAGGTGAAATTAGGGTTTTGCTTTACAATGCCGTCAACCAACAAAAATCACCTCAAGGATAAGAAGAAAATCAAGAAAACAAAATCCAAAGTAATCTCTAAACCATATTATTTTGCATATGCTGAGGGATTTGGATCATCAAAATTTTTGTCATAACATGCATATGTATAGTGTCCAGGGTAACTTCTAGTGGATTAAGTTTAAGTAAAATCACTTTGTAAAGGGATTGGACACATTATCTTTTCAAAGTAAGACATTCCCTCATGGCTACTTAAATCAAGATAAATAAATTTAAAGGAAATAACTTTCATGCATGGCAAACAAAGATAAAGTTCTTATTACGTAAAATCACTTTGTAAAGGGATTGGACACATTATCTTTTCAAAGTAAGACATTCCCTCATGGCTACTTAAATCAAGATAAATAAATCAAAGGAAATAACTTCTAGTGGATTAAGTTTAAGTAAAATCACTTTGTAAAGGGATTGGACACATTATCTTTTCAAAGTAAGACATTCCCTCATGGCTACTTAAATCAAGATAAATAAATTCAAAGGAAATAACTTTCATGCATGGCAAACAAAGATAAAGTTCTTATTAAGTAAAATCACTTTGTAAAGGGATTGGACACATTATCTTTTCAAAGTAAGACATTCCCTCATGGCTACTTAAATCAAAGGAAATAACTTCTAGTGGATTAAGTTTAAGTAAAATCACTTTGTAAAGGGATTGGACGCATTATCTTTTCAAAGTAAGACATTCCCTCATGGCTACTTAAATCAAGATAAATAAATTCAAAGGAAATAACTTTCATGCATGGCAAACAAAGATAAAGTTCTTATTAATGAAGAACGGTTTGTGGAACACTATTAATGGCAAGGAAAAGAAACCCTCAACTAGAGATGTTGAGGCTATATGGTTAGCAAAATATGAGAAGATGCTTGCATCATAACATTGGGGTTAAGTGATAATTATATCCATCACATTGATGGGAAAGAGAATTTTTCGTGCCCAAGTAAAGAGCTCTAAGATTAGTCTCCTCATCAAGTTCTTTGAACTAAAAATGAACTAGGGAGACTCTCTTCCTATACATTTATATTATATGAAAAGCTTAACTACCCAACTTCAAGTATTAAAGTGGATATTAAAAAAGACATTATCATTGCAGTTCCACTAAAGAGTCTTCCACAAGAAGATTATGGCACTGTGGATATAACTCTCACCAATTTGCCTTCACCAAAGTTTCTCTTCTAGAGGAAGAGAAAGAGGACATTGAAGCTTCTTTTCTAGAGGAAGAGAGAAAGATCAAGCAAAGATGTGGAGATGAAATCATGGATGGAGCCCTCTACACCAAAAAGACATTTAAGGGATCATCACATCAACAACAAAGGTTAACTTCAAGGCCAAGGACAACAATAAATGTCACTTTTGTGAATGGGCTTTCTAGGTTTTTTTCTCATCCTAAACCATTTTATGTCACAAATTTCAACTTGGATCTCACTATTTTGTAAACTAGATAGTCCAAAACTCGAGTTAATACAAGGATGGGGACATTGGTGTTGACACTAGGAGGTGGTCAAGCTATGTAGTTTAACTACTAGCATAGGGATGAGGGTCATCAATTTGAGGGAGGGATTGTTGAGCAAATTGATTTTAGTGGGAATGATAGATTAGGGCAAAACCTAAGGGTCACTTTGGTTCAAAGGTCAAAATCTAATATCACCAGGCGTAGTAATAAGAAAAAGGGTTTTATCCAGTAAGGTGAAAGCAACTCATGGAGAATCTAGTAGGTCGAGAGATTCAGGGACTTGATTATAGAAGATGGTAGCTCAGTTCATGGTGCTACATTATAGGAGAGATTATAGATACTATATTCCACACCTAATCATGGATTAGAGAGACTTAATCTATTGTAGAAGCTTTTTGTGATGCAACATATACTTAGTTCTATGACTACAAATGCAAGGAACCTAGAGATGCATGGTATGACTATAGATGTAAGGAACCTTGGAGATATATGGTATGTTATTTTGGGTGCTTCTAACCACATGACCACTCATGGAGAGTGATCATGTGGTTAGAAGGAACTTGGAGATGTATAGTATGATTGTAGATGTAAGGAACCTTGGAGATATATGGTATGTTATTTTGGGTGCTTCTAATCACATAACCACTCATGGAGAGTGGTTTAGATATGCAGAAAATGGAAAAACTATGGTATGTGGAAATAGGTGACGATACTGTGTATCCTATTGTGCATGTTGGTAAGATACCATTGTCTATCCAAGATAGCAAAATGAAGTATTTGGCTGATGTACTTCATATTCCAAACATTACAAATAATCTTTTAGACAAAGTTGAGTAGGGTCTACATGTGAGGTTGATTGCTACGTAGAAAATTTCAAGAACCAATGACAGATTGTTGAATAAATGGTTGCAAAGGGTAATAGAATTAGAAGAATGCTTATACTGGATGTAAATATGGCTAAAGCGAAGGCTAAAATGTTTGCAAGTTTATACATAGAAGATTTTAATAATCAGTGCACGCATGATGGTTGCAAAGGGGTAAGAGAATTGAAAGAATGTTTATAATAGATGCAGATATGCCTGAAGTGAAGGTTGCAATGTTTTCACATGGTACATGTGTGATTACTGACATTTGACATTTGGCAACGCATTGATCATGTCAATATTCAACGAGGCTGAAAAATATACTAGCCCAACATTATTATAGGTTTACCAAAGTTCAAAGTAGATAGAATGCACAAAGTATGCAAAGCATGCTAATTGGGAAAATAGCTTAATCATGCATTTCCACATGATAGGAATGTGAGTCAAAGACCTTTGATGTAGTGCATTTCGATGTTTGGAGATAACAAAGATGGCATCAAGAAGAGGATACGCCTATTAAATCTTTCATTGATGACCACACTAAGAAGGTGTGGGTTTACTTCATGAAGGAGAAAAGTGAAGTGTTTATGCACTTTCAGAGCTTTAAGGTAATGGTTAAGATAGACAAAGGCATATACATAAAGTGCCTAAGATCAAATGGTAGGGGATAATATTTCTCCACTAAATTTAATGATTATCTAAGTGAGCACATGATAAAGATGCAGTTCACATGCAGGTACACCCCAACGACCACACTAGGGAGGTGTGGGTTCACTTCATGAAGGTGCAGGTCTACTTCATTGATGACCATACTAGGAAGGTGTGGGTTTACTTCATGAAGGAGAAAAGTGAAGTGTTTATGCGCTTTCAAAGCTTCAAGGCTATGGTTGAGAAAGACAAAGGAATATACATAAAGTGCCTAAGATTATATGGTGGGTGTTAAAACCCTAAGATCTCTCTAGATAATTGTTATGCATAGATCAGGCATAAACCCATCCACCCAACCACCCCTGAGCCCAAGGGATGCACATATGAATTATAATGAAATACATCATACCTTTACCTTGATGTCCCATACCATCAAGAGGTATAACTCCAATCCAATAGCATGTAGCTATAGTGTGAAATGGTAGGTAAGTAGATATGATCCTCTACACAAGAGACCATAGCCTAAGCCTCCAAGCCTCCAAGCCCCCCTTGAGTGTGCCCCATGCCCCTATTATGTAGGAGGGCCCTCAAGTGACTCTTGACTCTCCATTTCCCATGTGTGACCTTTGGATGCCTGACCCGAACCTTAACCCTTAAGGTTAGTCCTAACCTATGCTCCACTAGAGCTTGTTCCTATGCTCCCATGCTCACAAGCCTAATGTGGCTTAGCCTCCACTAGAGCTTGTTCCTATGCTCACAAGCCTAATGTGGCTTAGCCTCCACTGGAGCTTGTTCCTATGCTCCCATGCTCACAAGCCTAATGTGGTTTAGCCTCCTAGTATATGCACACATAATGTGCATATAACAATGGGGGAGAACTTTTCTCTAATGAATTTAGTGATTATCTAAGTGAGCATAGGATAAAGAGGTAGTCTACGTGTAGGTACATCCCTCAAAAGGGCTTGTAGAAAGAAAGATACATGTGTATTGTAGAAGAGTTGCTTGTGCGTTAATGAATGAGAAAGGGATGCCTCATTATTTTTGGACTGAAAAAGTAGCGATTGTAGTTTATATTATGAATAGAACCCCCATTGCAAAGCAGTTCATGGCATGATGCCTGAACATACGTTTATTGGCAGAAAACCAACTTTGGCACACTTGAAAGTGTTTGGTTGCATTGGTTGTGCCAGATGAAGTGAGAAGGAAACTAGATCCTAAGGTAGAAAAATGTATCGTTATTGGATACTCCCTTGAGCAGAAAGGTTATTGATGTTATACTCCCTTGAGCATGGATGTTTTTTTTGAGATGAGTAGCTGGTATACTCCAGTGAAGAATTCCATAGACACTAATGTAAACAACAATGTGGCTAGTGAATGGAGAGAAACCATCACACTTGCTTAGTGGACTCGGAGAGTCCTTGTTAGAAGTACACCAAAATATCATATGACATTCGGGATACGGGCGTACGGTCATTAGGTTTATAGAAGCCAAGTTGGTGTGAACGCTCTAGGTGTGAACAACCTCTTAGTTAGAGTTAAAAGATAGGGTTTAATTTCTATAAAAGGGTATTGTACTTGGTGGTTCATTCATATCTTATTCTCATATCACTCATAACACAATCACATTGTGTTGTGATTGTGCGCAACTTGCTCTCTCTTTTCTCTCTTCTTCTTACTCCTCATATCACATTGTGTTGTGCGCAACTTGCTCTCTCTTTTCTCTCTTCTTCTTACTCCTCAACCATGGAGAGATTCCATCCTCCATAGCTCCATGGTTGGACCTGTGATTGCCAACATGGTATCACAGCCATGATTCTCAATGATTCTCAGTGCTTTGTCCCTGCTCATCATCAAACCCTAATCATTATTAGTGAGAGTAATTAGCTATTTTATCATTTTTCACCATTTTCTCATGTTTGGTCATCTCCCTCTTCTACCCCTTGCCATTGCAGTAGTGAACGCTCTCTTCACTCATCACAACCAAAGCCCAAACTACAACTTCAAGCCTCTCCCCAAATCATAGATGCACTCAGTTGCAACTTCAATTGGACCGAATTGCGTGCATCTACGCCGGGAGAAGATGATTGAAAAAAATATAGCTTTTGGAAAAAAACGCCAGTGGCAGCATGATATATTCAAATCGACGCAATTTCACAGTACCCCGAGGGTTTTTGGGTGTTGCAAACTCGCCTAGAACATCAAATTTTCACAAAAAACATCCATAGCAGTCGGCTCAAGTTTGGATACTCAAAGGAAAGTGTCTTTGGTAAAGATATGATCAACCTTGCATAAAACTGGTCAATCTTATGTTTATGAGTTAGAAACTCATCATTGTGGAGTTGTTATATGATTAGTTTGCAAAAGGCCCATCATTTGGTGCTTCAATTAAAAGCTCCGATTCACCCCTTCTTCTATACTATAAACACTAAATTTTCTCTTCTAAATCAGTGAATCGGCACTAATCCTCGTGTTCTTGGACCATTGAGGATTCAATCATACCATTGGGGACTTGCTATTGCTTCCCAAAGCTTCATATTGAGAAAGCCCCTTGATTTTCCCCTCCGACGATGCTCTCCAAATCAAGGTATTTTCTACTCAGTGAACAAAAAATTACTTTCACTAATGCCTTGATTAGTGCTAATCATCTAAGGTTTTTAGGGCCATTAATGGTTCATATCTCACATTCAAGTGTTGCTTAACCTCTCTAAAGCATTAAATCAGATTTGGCCCTTGATTTGAGTGGTAAATTTGTTAATCCAAAATCGGGTATAAATCTGTATCAGCATTGTTTGGAACAATGGGATTTCTGAGCTTATATGCTTCATGTACCGCATCTATCATGCTCACAAATCATTTGTACAAGGGGAAGATACTGGCCATTGAAAAGGCTAAGACCTCCTTAAGCAGATTCAATGTATTATCATCTAAAAGGGACATGCATCATTATGATGTTGGGCTTTATGAACACATTGAGAATATGATCTATCTTTGCCTACATGGATTTCATTACACAATAAAATTAAGGATGAAGAAGACCAGGGGCTACATCAACATCAAGATCTACATCAACATTACGAGCTACATTAAGATCTTCATTAGCATATTGGTCCATCAAGGGGGGACTCTCCCTTTATTTCTAAATTCCTATTTTATGTTGAGTCATGGGTTCTCTGCCCGGGTCGTCCCCCAAAATCTGAATCTTTTGGACTTTTTTAGATTTGTTATATAGCCTTGATGTTAAAAAAGGCATAACTAGCTTCCTAAACCAACCATAACCAGCCCACCTGTGGTCACCTCTCTATCCTAAGTGAAATGTAATCATAACTAGATGTCTAGCATATGTCGTCATTGACTGGCGTTGTAAACCACCATGAGTAAGACCTACGGGCACTTGGATGGCTTCCTAAACTAGCCATAACCAGCCCAACTGTGGTCACCCCTCTATCCTAAGTGAAATGTAATCATAACTAGATGTCTAGCATATGTCGTCATTGACTAGCGTTGTAAACCACCATGAGTAAGACCTACAGGCACTTGGATGGTCATCATATGCAGCTTTGTAAATAGTAACTAGAGCTAGCATTGGCGTTCGGTCATTAGGTTTATAGCCAACTTGATATGAACAACCTCTTAGTTAGAGTTAAAAGATAGGGTTTAATGCCTATAAAAGGGTATTGTACTTGGTGGTTCATTCATATCTCATTCTCATATCACTCACAACACAATCACCTTGTGTTGTGCCCAACTTGCTCTCTCTTCTTCTTCCTCCTCAACCATGGAGAGATTCCATCCTCCATAGCTCCATGGTTGGACCTGTGATTGCCAACAGTCCTCTAGAAATGGGTCTATTGTTACACCTTGGTCAGGAAGGTTGAGGCAAAATGCCAAGAATTTTAACACATCATTTGGTGCTCCTACATGTGCAAAAAATTCAACAAATTCACATATATCATGAAAGGGAAAAGAGAAGGTGGATCAATCTTTCAATGTCTGATACTGCAGCATGGCATTCATATGTTGATGGGGATAGTGGCTAAGAATAGATCCTTGATGAGGAGTTTGGGATCCTGACCATTGTTACACCAGGTTTACAAAGAGCCAAAGTAGTGTTGAGAACACCTGGTAGTGATCTAGGTATATGTAGGTCTACGAGGGTCAGATATCCACCACCAGTGGTGGATAGGTTAAAATATGATGGGGATAGTTGTTGGAATTAGGGTTGCAGGAATGCACACACAACTTCAAGAAGATGAGGAAGCTTGAGCACAACACAGTAGTGTATTATGAGTGCCAAAAAGAAAGATAACAAGCCCTAGAAGATAATGGGCGTATATACAATGCACGGGGGAAAAAACCTCCTAGTGAGGGAAAAAGTGCCCCGGCGGTCCTAAGTGTGTTCACACACATCACTACTATAATATGGTAACAAATCCCCCCTGGAGTGATGCGGTGAACAAGAGCTAGCACTCATGTATAGGGAAGTGTCTAGCTATGTGGACGAATCCACAAAAGGGAGTAAGCCCAAAGCTTTGCGAAAAGCTTCGAACTTCTCACGAGGCAGAGCCTTTGTGAAAAGGTCTGCAAGGTTATCCTGTGTTGGCACATAAGCCAAACTGATCTCTCCTGCAGAGAGTCTCTCCCTGACATAATGGTAGTGCACCTCAATGTGCTTCGTACGAGCATGGAACACTGGGTTCCGCGCAACTGCCAATGCGCTCTGACTGTCAGTGAAGATGGTGGTGGCAGATGGCTGCCCAACACCCAAATCAGCCATAAGGCGTCTGAGCCACACACACTCAACCGTAGCTGTGAAAGCTGCCCTGTACTCAGCTTCACAACTAGAAGTGGCCACAGTAGGCTGCTTCTTGCTCAACCATGATATGCATGAGCTTCCAAGCATGAAGCAAAAACCACTCGTGGACACGCGTGTGTCATAACAACCAGCCCAGTCAGAATCTGAAAAAGCATGTAAATCTGGCGGCAATGATCCCCCCTTGGGATAAAACAACCCAAGATGCCGAGTACCACTCAAATAGCGAAAGATACGCTTCACTGCCTGCCAATGCTTAATGCCTGGGCTATGCATAAATCTGCTCACCTGTGAGACTGCAAACTGAATGTCTGGCCTCGTAATGCATACATAAATGAGGCAACCAACAGCTGTCTGATAGAGTGTGACATCAAAGTGATCTCCAGCATCATGAAGACTCAACTTCAAACCTGTCTCCATTGGAGTAGCAATAGGCTTGCAGTCTTCAAGGCCAAATCTCCGCAACAATGTTTCAATATACTTTGTCTGACACAAAGCAATACCTCCATCACACTGCTTAAATTGTATCCCCAAATAATGATGCAAATGCCCCAAATCTGACATCTCAAAAGAGGCATTCAAATCAGCCTTAAAATCAGCAATATGACTCTCATTTGGTCCTGTGAGCAGCATGTCATCGACATAGAGAGCAATGATTAGATGTACACCATCCACACGTTTAGCATACAAAGTGCTTTCTGTTGGACTATTCTGAAACCCATGTGCAGTCAAATATGCATGTATTTTTTCATACCAAGCTCGTGGAGCTTGCTTTAAACCATATAAAGCCTTTTTTAACCTGCACACTTTGTTTTCCTGCCCTCTTTGAACAAAACCACGAGGCTGCGATACATACACCTCCTCATGCAAATCTCCATTTAAGAACGCAGTCTTTATGTCCAGCTGATGTACATTCCAACCATTATGAGCTGCTAATGCACAGATGCTACGAACAGTGGTCATACGACATGTGGGAGCAAAAGTCTCATCAAAATCAATGCCCTTCTCTTGAGCATAACCTTTTGCAACAAGCCTAGCCTTATGGCGATCCACTGTGCCATCAGGCTTACGCTTCAATTTGTATACCCACTTAGTGCCAATGGCCTTCTTGCCAGGGGGCAAGTCACATAAAGACCATGTACCATTCTTCATAATAGCATCGTATTCTGCTTGCATAGCAGCCATCCAATTTTCTGAACTTTGTGCCTCATCAAATGAAACAGGCTCACTTTCATCGCACATACTAGAAACAGCCAATGCATAACAATCTGACGCATAAGAGGCACCATGAGAGCCAGAACGAGTGCGACTAGACAAAGGGGCATCCAACTTGCTGTCACGCAAAGTCTGCACCAGCCATCTAGGCATATTCCTAGAGCCCTCAATCTCTTGTCTCTCATCCTCAAGTGCATTATGCACATCTGCATCAGATATAGGCTGATCTGTGCCATCATTTAAAACCTGCATAGGCTGAAAAACTGCCTCATGAGGTATTGCACTTGACTGTGCACCACTGAAAAGAGGCAACAATGTATCATAGACATCACGTGAGCTGATATCTGTCTCCTTAGTACATGAAACCAAGGGCTGAACTGCATCTTCCACAAATACAACATCACGGCTAACCAAAATGCGCTTTGTCTGTGGATGATACAAACGATAGCCTTTGCTCTCAGCACTATATCCAACAAAAATACATTTGACAGCTTTGTCATCCAATTTTCTGCGATGTTGCACAGGCACTAATGCATATGCCAGGCAACCAAAAACACGTAAATGGCCAACAGATGGCTTGCGGCTATGCCAAGCCTCATATGGAGTGACAACCTGTAATGCTTTGGTGGGACACCTGTTTAGTACATAAGTGGCACACATGACAGCCTCAAGCCAAAAACCATGTGGTAGACTTTGACTCTTAACCATACATCTTGCCATTTCCATGAGAGACCTGTTTTTTCTCTCAGCCACACCATTTTGCTGTGGTGTATACGGCACTGTACATTGGTGTTTTATCCCACGCTCAGCCAGAAATGCATTAAATTCTGAAGACATATACTCCCCCCCTCGATCTGAACGGAGGGTGCCCATCTTACTTTCTGACACATTTTCAGCCATAACCAAAAACTGTTTGAAGCACAAAAACACTTCGGACTTTGCCTTCAAAGGATATACCCATGCATGCCTGGTAAAATCATCAATGAAAGTCACGAAGTAAAGGTAGTTTCCAAATGATGGAGTTTGCATGGGACCACAAACATCACTGTGAACAAGCTGCAATCTGCGTTCAGCTCTCACTGATCCATCTTTGGGAAAGGAAGCACGCTGCATTTTACCCAATATGCAGCCCTCACAAACATGCTTGACAGGTGCCTCAAGCTTAGGCAAAGAAGACACCATTTCAGATTTCTGCAGGCGCAGCAAACTTGCAAAATTCAGATGACCAAAACGTGCATGCCACAGTTTTGCATTTGAAATAGCCTGCGTATCCATAATAGCACATGCTGAATCCTCTACACATTTGCCATCCATATTGAGCTTATACAGCCCTCGACATAGTGAACCAGATGCTACAATGATGTCACCACAAGAGAGATCATGAACAGTACATCTGTCATCCACAAATTTTACAACCAAACCTGTTTTGGCAAATGCGGAGACTGACAGCAGATTCTTTTTGATCCCTGGCACATACAATGCATCAAAAAGTGTAAAGGTGTTGCCATTTGCAACATTCAGCACAATCTGTCCAACTCCTTCAACGGGATAAGAGGAGTTATTGGCACAAGTGACAGTATTCCCTGTGGGAGCAGACTCAAGGAAAGTGAATAAACTGCGCTGCGAGGTGATATGCTTAGTGGCACCACTGTCAAAGTACCATACATCTGAATCTACTGCAGACATACATGTGTCATGCAAAGATGGGTCATAACTGCACTGCGCATTGAATGCCCATTCTGTATCTAGCACAACATTAGCAGATTCATTGTTAGAAGGAGAGGCATCTGCAACAGCCATACCAGCCTCTTTCTTCTTAGCCTCTTTCGCAGCCAGCTTAGGACACGCTTTGATGACATGATCATTTCCCTTACAGTACTTGCAAAATGTCTTCTGTTTGTCACCCTTCTTCTCATCTTTGTCTTCCTTCTTTGGTTGCGCAGCATTTGCAGATTTCTGCTTACTAGAAGAAAAGCCAGCTTTACCTTTCCCGCTTCTCTGACTAGCAACGAAAGCTTGATCTGCGACACGCATAATATTCCTGTTTTGCCTTGACTGGTCTTCTTGCAGCAAAACAGAAACTAACTCCTCAAATGATAAGGCATTGGGATTGCCTTTCATCATCAAGCGAAGAGTGGAAGCAAAACCCTGATAAGAATCTGGTAGACCATTCAAAACAGTCTGCACAAGTGAACTGTCAGACAGGATTTCATCTGCAGAAATGAGCTGCTCTTTGAAATCCTTGATCTTTGTCAAAAAGCTATCCATAGAATCACCTTCGTTCATATGCTCACTCTCCAACTGTTTTCGGAGATAAGCAACACGAGCCTCATTTCTTGCCTGATACAATGTGGCAAGTACATCCCAAGCATCCTTAGAAGTCCTGCAAGAGCGAATATGTGGGATAATGGTACGTTTGACAGACAGCGCAATCAAGGCATGAGCCTGCGCATCTCTACCATCCCAACGAATCTGCTCTGCTGAAAGTGGTGGTTCTCGAACAGCTGCTACAGCACTTGTGCCTGCACCATCATCAACAGTACCTGTTTCTGATGTGTTTGCAGCATTCCCAGCCACAATAGGACGTGCATCAATATCCTGCACAATGTTCCATAACCCCTTTGCTACCAATACATGTCGCATCATATATGCCCACAATGGATAGTTGGTGCCATCCAACTTATCCTCAGCAGCCAACATGCGGAACACATCATTGTTGTCAGCCATGGCCAATGACTGTACTACTAGATGTAAATGCTGTCTGTAAGAGGTAAACCTGTATAAAATCGACCTGTGCTATGCAGCACAGCCCAAAACAGACGAATGGGCACCTGTCCTGCAGATTTTAATCTTGACAGAAAATCTGCACAGTAGGACGATTTTGCCTGCGCAGTACTTGGAATGCAAAAACGGAGGGCGAAATGACTTCAGATCAAAATTCTGAAATGACCCAGCCCTACGGGCTATCCCACGGCATATACTAACCTGCAGACGCTCGTGAAACCTCGTCGCAATCGGAGGAGATGAAGCGGCAGGTGCCGGTGATGCTGCCCGGGAGGAGGAAGCCTGCTCTGATACCAATTGTTGGAATTAGGGTTGCAGGAATGCACACACAACTTCAAGAAGATGAGGAAGCTTGAGCACAACACAGTAGTGTATTATGAGTGCCAAAAAGAAAGATAACAAGCCCTAGAAGATAATGGGCGTATATACAATGCACGGGGGAAAAAACCTCCTAGTGAGGGAAAAAGTGCCCCGGCGGTCCTAAGTGTGTTCACACACATCACTACTATAATATGGTAACAATAGTGGCTAAGAATAGATCCTTGATGAGGAGTTTGGGATCCTGACCATTGTTACACCAGGTTTATAAAGAGCCAAAGTAGTGTTGAGAACACCTGGTAGTGATCTAGGTATATGTAGGTCTACGAGGGTCAGATATCCACCAGTGGTGGATAGGTTAAAATATGATGGGTATATACAACCCATCATTGTGCTTATATGGTCAAAACAATATAGGAAATGGAGCCCACATGTTTTCAGAAAGCTTTTGGACATAAACATTAGGAAGATTCCATGGATGAAGAGATGGCTGCGTTGGATGCAAATGAGACATGGGAGTTGGTGCCTTTGCTTAAGGATACAAGTGGGTATATAAAGTAAATCAAAATTAAGATGGGTCTATTGGTAGCTAAGGGATACATACATACCTGTTGGATTGATTATGAGGAGACTTTCTGTTCGATTGCTAGGATGGTAATAGTGAGAGAAATCATTGCTATGGTGGCTGCAGTTAAGAAATTGGTATTTACATTAGATGGATGTGAAGAATACATTTCTATATGGTGATTTACAAGAGGAGGTCTACATGGTACAACCACTAGGATATGAGAACCATGCACACCCAAAGTTTGTTCATAGGTTCCGTAAATCCTTGTATATCTTGAAATAGGCACCTAGAGCGTGGTCAAACAAGATAGGAGAGTATCTCATCATTATTAGATTTCATATATCTACATCAGATTTTTTCACTCTATATAAAAAAGATTGACATGGGCATTATTCTAGTTGTTATCTATGTTGATGACTTAATTACATGGAAGTAATATTCATGAGGTGAAGATTCTCCTTAAGAGGAAACTCGAAATGAAGGATTTGGGTGAGTTGCGATACTTCCTAAGTACAAAGGTGATTAGATCACATACTGGGATTTGGCTTTTGCAGAGGCAGTATGCTTTAGATATGCTGCCCAAGTATGTGTCCAAGTATGGGATGATAGATTGTAAGCCAATCTTAGTGCCATTGAAGCATAACCACAAAATTGGCTACATATACATGTGATCATTTAAAGGACCCTACTATGTACAATCGCATTATGGGGAGTTTGATTTACATGACTATCACTAGGCCAGATTTGAGCTATGCTGTAAGTTTATGTGGACCCTGAGGAAACGACACTTGGATGCGCCTAGGAGGATACTCAAGTATATAAAGTCCATAGTACACTATGGAATTTTCTATGATGCTAGAGTAAGATTACAAATACATGGATATACAGATGTAGATATTGGAATGGTAGTGTCTCAAACATGAGAGACATGAGATCTACTAGTGGTTTTATGTTTACTTTTGGGAGTACTTCTATTAGCTGGAGCTGTAAAAAGCAACCACATTGATTTTATTGAGTATATAGGTTGAGTATAGGGGCGCTATTATGGCAACATGTGAGGTAGCTTAGTTGAAGAAGATATGGGTAAGTCCATGGATAGGGTGGTTGTCATTTACCAACATGAGTAATATACAATTAGATAATCTAGTGTATCATGCTAGGACGAGCACATAGAAGTGAACTATCACTTTGTGAGGGAGAAGGTTCTAGTAGGTGCATTAGCACATAGGATTAGGCAGTTGACATCTTCACAAAGGCATTGGGTATGAGCTTACTGGCAGTGCAAGGTATGGAGTTGATCTTGAGGGATAGTGTTGAGATATTGAGTTCAACTAGTACATATATGGGTGGCGCACTAGGATGACATCTCTGCACTTATGCCATTAGATTGGTTAGTGAGATTATGGGTAATATGTTACCAGAGGTTTACAAGGTGTGTGATAGCCACTTTGGTGTATTAGAGTTATAGCATAGTTATAGTGCCAACTCATGTAGGTGCGTTCACACTATGGACCGACCTTTATATGTTATAGTAGGAGAATCCTTTCCCTTATAGTATGTACTCTTATCTTTATGTTATTGTTGTAGAGAATAGAAGATAATAGAAAAAAATCCAACCACCCATCTCTCTTGTGTGTTTGTCTATACTACTCGTGTGTGTATGTGTGTGTGTGTGTGTGTGTGTGTGTGTGTTTGCTTTGCAAGGAGCTCCAACTCACCCTCTCACCGGCATTCTTCTCATTGTTGTAGTAACTGACATTGAGAGAGAGAGAGAGAGAGAGAGAGAGAGAGAGAGAGTTTAGCCTCATTGATGCAAAGGTCATCTAAATAGCCCAACCTATTATTCCACCCTCATGTTGTTGATGGGTGTTTGATGGTCCTCCCATGCATCTTATCATGACACTTTCTCATCATCTTTGTTAACCACATTAACTAACATGACTTCTAGCACAAGGTCATGCCATTTTTGTAATCATCTTTTGTAATCACGATAAGCACTAATGATTCAGGATTATGGAATCTAGTTGAGCCTATGACTTGTGTATTGCTAACTAAGATGGTTTATATATATATATATATATATATATATATATATATATATATATATATATATATATATATATAGAGAGAGAGAGAGAGAGAGAGAGAGAGAGAGAGAGAGAGAGAGAGAGAGAGAGAGAGCCTAGGATAGCTCACTTGATTTTTAGGCTCCTTTGGACATTCCATGAGTGGTCAGATAAGCCATGTATATAAGCCCTTTTGAGTGATGAGAAAAGGGACAATCCCATTGGACATTCTATCAGCAGGCGGTCAGATAAGCCATGCATATAAGACATTTTGAGTAATGAGAAAAGGGACAGTCCCATTAATCATAATTGAGTTTGAATTTCCATGCTTTTTCACTTATGGTTGATAACTTGCATGTATGCTTTCTCTCTCTTGTTACATGCTTGTGGATTATTGTGTGTTTGCTTGGTGGATTACTTGTACATGCTCTCTCCCTCTCTCATTAGTTAGCTTCTTCATCTTCCCTACCTTGCAAGCACACATGGCATTGTGGTTGAGGTGAGAGCTCTTCCATAGTTCCTTCCCCTTTGCTCCTCACCCAAGCTTAAAGCCTTCCCCACAAGAGGGGAGTTACCATCATTGATGGCTAGAGGTAAGCCCATAAATAAACCCTTGCATTTTTCCCATTGTGCAAGACACTAGATTATTCCCATTTTGGTGAACATCTTTGGTGTCCTTACCAACAAGGATAGTGTCCTAGCTTATAATTTACATTGTTAAGTGATGTTTAAGTTGCCCATTTGGAGTGCTTGTTGAGCTAATCTTTCTTTGAGCACCTAGAGGCCCCTTTTGGCACAATTGTTTGAAAACCAAGCAAGAAAGGAAATGAGCCCTTGGAGTTGGATAACCAATAAAAAAGCTAGCTACCGCACCTGATGCTACAAACGATGTATTGGTGGGGAGAGTTGAACTTTTAAGAGACCAACGAGCTAACTATATCCTTATCTAAGATGTGAGTTGGTTTGGTGTGCAACGTGTCATGCAATCCATACACCGAGTGTCCAAACCCAAGATCGTGTGGTAAGTCCTCTACTGTGCCCATTGCTAGAGGCTTAGGAATCATGAGACTACAAAGTGTGACAATAAAAAAAGGGATCTCTAGGCAATCTAGGTGTAAAATTAATAATAATGCTTTACTAAAGCCGAGATAATGCCAACAATGAACAAACACTTTAACCACCACTCAACTCCACTCAAGTCCTAGTAATTTTTAATCAATTTCTAAGGTAGAGCCTTGCACTTTGCAAAGTGTAGCCAATAAACTAGACTATTGAGAGAAAACAAAAGGGAAAAGTAAGGAGAAAGTAAGCGTATATGACTTGGTACACACTTTAACATAGCCATGTTCCTAGGTGGATAAGATTTGTTATCCAATTATGTGAGAAAAATGAGTGCATAGTCGCTTAATATATGCACAATATTGTAAGCATATTTAATATTATCTAAGGTACTACTGGCTTGATGCCAAGACTATGGCAAGAAACCTAATCGCCAATGCAAACATAGTTCATGAAGGAAACTATGGTGAGCCTGATAAAAATGTTTCATCTATGACTAAGATTAGCATGCTGAATGGTTATGCCATCAATAAAGACACCATATTATGTTCTAAAAAGCATGACAATGACAGCTTAAGTGCAGCCTTTACTTTTTCTTGTTTAAAATCTAATTAATATTAATAGATTCTTTTTTTCTCTCACAAAATAAACTTGAGATTTTGGTCCACTCAATAAATTGTGGATCCACTTTCTCTCCACTAGGAAGACAAGAAAGTGTAATGGTGCACACGATGATGTGCAAGGAATAGCCTAATACTTTTGCTTTCATTTATAACTCAAGTGATCACGAGCAACAAAAGGGTTTATAGCTACGACATTACACCCTTTTGAAAATCATGGTAGGTAGTATATCACTAGAATAGGAGGGTTTATAGCCAAGACATTACACCCTTTTGAAAATCATGGTAGGTATATCACTAGAATAGGAGGGCCATTTTAAACATGAGAGAAAAAGGAAAGAGAAAAATTAACCCTGAAGGAGAAAACCAGCTCGCCGACAACAACAACAACAACACCCCCACCCCACCTCCCCCCACAGGAAAGAAATATCATTGAGTAGAATCATCCATTCATGAACCATTGCCACACTTATAATTCCAAGTGTGTAAAACTTGAGATAGAAGTGTGGGGTTATTAAAGTAACAACCTATTGTGACTACCCATAAGCTACGAAGGAGGGATCTAATGTGTTAAGGGGCTAGCATGGTTACACTTCACATGTGCCCCTACCAAACTGTGGGCCCACGTCCACAAATTTGAGCGTAAGGCTTGTTACAGTATTGGAGTTATTCCTATCTTCTTCTAGTGTTGTTAGATGTTCTATGCCATGGTACCAAATGGGGCTCTACTTGTTTTGTTGTCGATGCCAACCCTTCCCCCCCCCTCCCCCTCCCAATCCTCTCACACCATAAGGTGTTCTATTGCAATACAAAAAAAAAAGCGCCCGCCCGCCCGCCCGCCCGCCCGCCCATTTTCCCATCCAGTGTGGACTAGGTGAGGAGACGGCAGCACGGGCATATTTATGTGCCGGCTGAGAAAGCAACCAGTGCAAGTGCAAGAAGAAGACGGTTGCGTGGCTTCCACGTAGGGGCACAATTCCTGTATAAAAGAGAGAAATTTGCTCAAATGAACGGCGCAAAGAAGTAAGTGGGCAGTGGAGAAAACAGGCCAGCAGAGTTTTTAACAGGTAATCTGCTTCATCATGGCTGCTCTGCAGACCTCATTTTCCCATCTCTCAAGCCCTCTAAAGCGCTCACCAACAGAAAGTTGCTCTTGGGGCTCTCTCATTTGCCCCACCAAGCTTCCATGGCTTGTCAAAGCCCCATCATCGAAGGCCATCATCTCCATCCATGTGAGAGCTTCTGACCATCCACATGCCACTGCAGACATCCTGGCCAGTAGTGAAGAAGAAGAACTGCTTGCTGCTGAGCTGGCTGCAGCTGCCCTGGCTGCAGATTCCGTACAATCCAAGACACATGCCTCCAGCAAGGATACTATTGACGCTGAGGCACGCCTATTCGTCCAAACCTATGCACGATTGCCGGTTGTGTTTGTTAATGGCAGTGGATGCAAGCTTTTTGATGCAGCAGGTAAAGAGTACCTTGACATGTCTGCTGGCATAGCAGTGAATGCCTTGGGCCATGGTGACCAAACCTGGGTTAAAGCTGTTGCAGAGCAGGCAGCTGTTCTGGCTCATGTCAGCAATCTCTATCATTCGGAACCACAGGTAATGCTGCCCTCTGATACCACTTGTCTTTGAAAAAGATATCAAACTGAGAGGTTATGACAACTTGCATGTATTGGCAAGGATTTGCACGAAAGATTCATGAAAACATGGCCATTCTTCAAGTTGAACAGGAATCTAGGCATTTGTGACCATGTGCAAGGCATTTGTTAGTCATAGTTAGAATTGATGTGGAAGTGCCATGATGAAAGCTGTAAGATGCGTGTGAAGAAATGTAAGAGAGAAGGGGGGAAGGGGGGAGGGGGGTGCGGTGGGTCTTATAGTCCCCCCTTGCCCCATAGACATTCTGCTGAATGTCTATGGCTGCTGCTCACTCTGGCTGCTCTGTTATGACTGAGTGCTAAGGGAACTGAATGGTCAAAATCGTGTGACTTGGAAGGTATTTAGCATGCCATCACCTTTCCCCTCCCCCCTCTTTTCCTCCCATGTTCCCTCTTCCCTGTTCAGTAAAAGGCCTATCTACCTTTTTCACATTGGGTCTGACGCATTCCCATCCCTCGGCCCGTCCCTTGGGGGACCTGCTTGGGCTGGTCTTGATCTGCTCATGGTCTGTAGACAGCCCCCTCCAATGCTGCTTCAAACATGTACATCTTTTCCATGCTGATTGTCTGGCTGCAACTAACGTCCAAACTGCTCATAATCTTCTGGCCTGCACACTCTCATAGGCTACATTTGGGCATTAGAATCTTCCATCTCAAGCACACACCTACTTCCCATTGTGCATTCCTGTACAGTCAATGGCCTTGTTTCTTGGCTTGTAGTCTGTTCAACCACCATGTACATGGCTTCAGTGTCATGTATCTGAGGCGTGATGCATGTGACACTAAGACAAGCAGCAGGCAGGCCTGCAATGTTTGGGGGGGGGGGGGTAAATCCTGTCATATTATCTTGGATAAAGAACTGATTGATGGAGGAGTTTTAGTACATGGAAATTTTATACGGAGGGTATACAACTTTCAACTTGAGTTCTGCTAAGATTAGGAAAATTTTCATTGAGGCTTATGATTTTTTTTTTCTTGATTCTTGAAGGCAATTTTGATTCAAAATTTGCAGGTGAAACTTGCTAAACGCTTGGTGGACTCATCCTTTGCTGACCGTGTGTTCTTTGCCAACTCTGGTACGGAGGCAAATGAAGCTGCCGTGAAGTTCGCCCGGAAATATCAACGATGCAAAGCAAAGGAAAAAAGCGAATCTCGCTGGTTCAAATTTGGGCAAGAGCAACCGGCCACGGAGTTTGTATCTTTTACCAATAGTTTTCATGGGCGGACCATTGGGGCACTTGCACTTACGAGCAAGGAGAAATATCGTGCACCGTTTGAGCCAATCATGCCAGGTGTGCAATTTGTAGAGTTCGGGAACTTAAAAGCAGCACAAATGGCCATTCGACAGGGCAGAACAGCGGCAGTTTTTGTAGAGCCAGTGCAAGGAGAGGGTGGGATTTATCCAGCTATGGTTGCTTTTCTCAGAGGTCTTCGTAAGTGTTGTGATGAGAGTGGAGCTTTGCTGGTTTTTGATGAGGTATCACTACACCAAAACACCTTTGTTTCCAAATGATTATACTGGAGCATAATCTCTTGTCTAGAAGTTTGTAATTGTTTGCAAATCTTGAATGAGCTTTACCTTTTGGCAATTGGTGCTCCAATTTCTGTTTTGAGATTATGTTATGAGTACTTGGGTTAGTGATGGAACGAGACAGAAGTCCCAAATCATGAGGCAACAAAACCATCTTAATCCACTGCCTTGGTCACATTAGCCATTCAAGCCCTAATCGACCGGCTGAAGGTTGATTACGGATGCATAGGAGGTGTCAACTCTCTCTCATCCATAACCTTATTCAGAGCTGTTGGGTGTTGGATTCACACACTCACACACACAAACATGCACATTAGGGTTAGGTGCAGGATGGAGAAGCTCACACATAGAAATGAGAGAGAGAGAGAGAGAGAGAGAGAGAGAGAGAGAGAGAGAGAGAGCCAAAAGTGTGCTATCCACAAAATGCAGGTCAACCCTTGCATGTGTGCCACATCCATATAATATAGGAGTACAAAATATATGTTAGAGCGTTCTTTCACACTTGATGTCCAAGGGGAAAAACCACATGGGAAAAAGTGCCCTTGGTTAAGCATTGTTCACACATAGCACTACCATAAGTGAGCATATGCCTACAAATCCCCCTTGTAGTGGAAGTGTGAACCTGGACAAGGTAGCAGATTACTCTCTGTATGAGAGTAAGCCCAAAGCTTTGCGGAAAGCTTCAAACTTTTCTCGAGGTAAAGCCTTTGTGAATAGATCTGCAACATTATCCTATGTAGGGCAGTAAGATAAACTGATCTCCCCTGCATGTAGCCTCTCTTTGACATAGTGATAATGAATCTCAATGTGCTTGGTATGTGCATGAAATACTGGATTTCGTGCCACGGCCATAGCACTCTGGCTATTAGTGAGAATGGTGGTGGGTGTTTGCTGACACTCACGAAGATCAGCCAATAGTCTCCTCAACCATACACAATCTACTGTAGCTGTGAAGACTGTCCTGTACTCAGCTTCACAAGTAGATGTAGCAACAGTGGGTTGCTTTTTACTCAACCAAGATATGCATGAACTGCCAAGAAAAAAACAATTCCCACTGGTGGATTGCCTGGTATCATAATCACCAGCCCAATCTGAATCACTGTATGCATAAAGCTGCAAGCTGCCCCCCCGGGATAGAACAAACCAAGATCCAGGGTACCCTTAAGATAACGAAAAATGCGTTTGATTGCTTGCCAATGCTTTGTGCCTGGGCTGTGCATGAATTTGCTCAACAAAGACACCCCAAAAGATATGTCTGGCCTCGTGTTACACAAGTAAATGAGGCATCCCACTGCCTGGCTGTAAATGCCGGCCTCAAAAGGCTCTCCAATATCATGCATAGTAAGCCGTACACCTGGTTCTACCGGAGTAGAAATGGACCTACATTCAACCATGTGAAACCTTTTTAGCAAACTTTTTATGTACTTAGTTTGCTGCATAACAATGCCATCATCTATATGCATAAACTGTATGCCGAAATAGTAGTGTAAAGGCCCCAAATGTGACATATCAAATTCAGCTTTGAAATTTGAAATTTGTGCTTTGCCAGTACCTGTAATGAGCATGTCATCTACATACAAGATGACTATGAGAATATCGGCATCGGTTTTCTTCACATACAATGTGCTTTCAGCTGGACTATTCACATAACCTTGGCTGGTTAGATGAGCATGTATCTTATCATACCAAGCTCTTGGAGCTTGCTTTAACCCATACAATGCTTTGTGTAACCTACATACTTTATGTTCCTCACCAGGAACTACAAAACCAATGGGCTGATTTACATATACTTCCTCCCGTAAATCCCCATTTAAGAATGCAGTTTTGATGTCCAATTGATGCACTATCCATCCTTTATGTGCAGCCAATGCAATCACTGATCTTATTGTGGTCATTCTCGAAGTAGGAGCAAAAGTCTCTTCATAATCTATTCCCTTTTTCTGGGAGTAGCCTTTAGCCACAAGTCTTGCTTTGTACCTGTCAATAGTACCATCAGACTTTCTTTTGACTTTGTACACCCACTTTGTTCCAATGACATGCTTGCCTTTAGGCAATTCCACAAGATCCCATGTATTGTTCTTCATGATAGAAGAAATTTCAGCTTGCATAGCTTGCAACCAATGCTCATTCTCATGTGCTTCTTCATAAGAAGAAGGCTCTTCTGAATCAAAGAGACCACCCATTGCTAATGCAGACTCCCCACGATGTATATTCAAAGCATGGCTGGAACTAGCCCTTGTTCTACCTATGAGTGGAGCTGCAAGTTTGCTTTCTTGCAAAGTTTTCAGCAACCATCTTGGCACTGACTTGGCTGTGTCTATGGCTGTTTGCTCTTCCCTGACAAGATCTTCCACTTCTTCCATAGAAGGGGGCTGAATGGCTGGCTGTTCCACATGTTCTGCATGAGGATTTTCTTGTGTTGGGGCTGGCTGATCTGAATCCCCCCTAATTGCAATGGGTAAAAGTCCATCAAACATGTCCTGTATGCCTGTATCATTGCTTTTATACAAGCTGTACATGGGTTGTTCTGCATTTTCAGCAAATACCACATCTCTATTGACAAAAATCCTTCATGTAGTTGGATTATAAAGACGGTATCCTTTGCTTTCATTGCTGTAGCCCACAAAAATGCATTTAATTGCTTTGTCATCTAGCTTTGTTCGGAGTTGTTTTGGCACATGTGCATATGCCAAACACCCAAATGTACGCATATAATCCACTGTTGTTTCGGCTATACCAAGCCTCAAATGGTGTTATGGTTTTCAAAGCTTTTGTTGGACACTTGTTCAACACATGAGTTGCACACATTATAGCTTCCATCCAAAATTTGTGAGGCAACTGTTGTGCTTTCGCCATGCATCTTGCCATCTCCATGAGATCTATTTTTCCTTTCAGCTACACCATTCTGCTGCGCTGTATAAGGCACAGTACATTGGTGTTTGATGCCTTTTTGAAGCATATAATCCATGAATGCATTTGACATGTATTCTCCACCTCTATCTGAGCGGAGTGTTTGGACTTTACATCCACCTGGAGTAGTCATCAATGAATGTGACGAAGTAAAGATGCCCCCCTATGGATGGTGTCCGCATTGGACCACATACATCACTATGTATGAGCTGTGATTTACTTTGAGCTCTAACAGCTCCATCTTTGGGGAATGGTTTTCGTTGCATCTTTCTCAAAATACACCCCTCACATACACGTCTTGGTGGAGACTCAAGAGGCGGCATATTATCAACCATATGATGCTTCTGCAAAAGCATCAAACTCCGAAAATTTACATGTCCAAAACGAGCATGCCATAGCTCTGCATCATGCATAGCAGGAGTGTGGGCAGCCACTGTATTTGCATCATAAGTACGCTTGTCATAGCTGTCCAGCTTATACAAGCCTTTGTATCGTGTTCCAGAAGTGACTTTTTCATAACCCTTTGGTGGGTCTTTTGCCAAACACTTGCCATCTTCAAATTCAACCTTTAAACCTTGGTCGTTTATGGCTGAGACGGAGAGCAGATTTTTCTTTATCCCTGGAACATACAATACATTTTTCATACAAATATTGGCACCATTGACTGCAATAAGTATGACATTGCCAATTCCCTTTACTGGATACGTGGTATGATCTGCACATGATACAGTGCGGCCATTTGAAGCATAAACCAAGTGCTGAAATACATCTTTGCATGAAGTGATGTGGCTCGAAGCACCACTATCAAAATACCATGATGCATTCTGTCTGTCAGATGCAATGCAACACAAATTACATTAGTTGATTGCTGTGTTTTGTCATTAGAAGAGTGCTATTTGCATTGCCTGCTTCTTTCCTTTTCTCTTTTGCAATCCGCTTCCTACATTCACTGATGTAGTGTGCAGGCTTATGGCAGTAGTGACATTTGTCCTTCTTTTTGGGCTTGTTTGCATCCCCTTTGTCAGACTTTTCACCACCAGAAGAGGGCTGTCCATGACCAGCCTGGCTAGACTGCTGTCCCCCATGCCTAAAGCTCTTTGCTTTACCTTTATTCTTGGCTGTAAATGCCTTGTCTCCACCACGGTTGCTCGATAAGTTTGCTCTTGTTTGCTCTTCCTGCAAGAGTAAACCCACGAGCTCTTCAAAAGTGACGGGATCACCACCTCCTCTCATTGAGAGGTTGAGAGAGGTGTGAAAGCCCAAGTAGGAAGGCCGTAAAGAATGAAGAGTGTTGGTGACCATTTGTCTGTCTGGGATAACCTCATCAATGTTGAGCAATTGTTCCTACAAATCTTTCACTTTGGTGAGATGATTTGCCATGGAGTCACCCTCATCCATAGAAAGAAGATCCAATTGCCTCTTCAAGTAGGCAACTCTTGCCTCGTTGCGTACCTGATACATTGCTTCCAATGTGTCCCATGCAAGCTTCGATGTCTTGCAAGAACGAATGTGCGGAATAATAGTCCTTTTCAATGAAAGGGCTATCAATGACATGGCCTGTGCATCTCTAGAGTCCCATCTCTTCTGCTCTTGTGTGGGAGCAGGTTCTACATCAGGAGCTCTTTGAGCACCTCCCCTTTTGGGCATGGCTGGCTGTATGGTAAGTGGGCGTGTGTCATCGTCATCACCACACACGATGCCCCAAAGCCCTTTGGCTACCAGCAAATTACGGATCATGAAACTCCAAAGGGGGTAGTTAGATCCATCCAACTTGTCCTCCTGGGTGAGCACACCAAATACATCTGGACCATTCTGTGGCATGTCAACAAAATATACCTGCAAGCAAACCAAGCACCAATGTGCACTGCCAGGCAACCAAATGTCCTGTGCAAATGTATGCCTGCAAACCAAAGCAAGTGTCAACCTGCACTAAATTGTCCAATTACACACAATGTGTATACATACGTGACAAATCACAGCTGTAATGCCCAATTACATGCTCCAATCTGAGAATCCCCAATTTTTATGCACTCCAATTGCTTCAATGTGCATCTAATTGGCCAATTTACATAAAAGCCCCAAATTTCTGCAGCAGCTGAAAGAGGTTCAATTTGCTGATTTTGACCGCAATTTTGAAAACCCCCAAATTGCAGGCAAAGCAACATGCCCAATTTTTTTCAATTTGTCCTGAAATTGAGAAATCCCTCAAATCGCCTGAACCCTTCACTACATGCACTGTAGTGTCTGCAAAATTGTATCTGACTTGTATTGAAATGGCTGCAAAATTTGTATTTGTATTTGGAAGAAAATGTGCACAAAGAATACCTTTGGGGGCAGCACGTGTAAAGCATGTGTTATGCGGGGAGCACACAGGCGAACATGTTGACGGGGCAGTAGGGAGGCGCAGCCGTTGGTGGGAGCCGGCGGAGCTAGAGACTCAACGAGGAGAAGCACACGGAGTTGCAGACGGGGGCACGTACATGGCAGCTAGGCGGAGGTTGCAGAGTGTGCCGGAGCTGCAGGTGTCGAGGAGGGCGCACGCAGCTGACGAGGCAGGCGGAGGCGGGGCGGTGCCAGGGACCCGGCGGCGGCGGAACACAGAATGGGCGGGCCAGATGGAGGTACGCCGAGGAGCTAGGTGGAGACCTGCCCACTATCCCAGCCGGCCGGGCTGGGTGGCAGCGGGCTTTTGCGCAGTGAGCGCGCCGGTTGGGTTGGGCGTCGGTGGCTCGCTGCGCACTAGAAGTGCCGGCGCGGCTGGGCGGTGGCGGCGAGCAGAGGACCGGAAGCGGGAGAGTTGGGCTGCGGTGGCGGTAGGGCGACGGAAACCAGTGAACGCCCCAGAGCTCAGAAATGGACGGAATTTCGCCGGGTTTGCTGCAGATTCTCCACAGGCAGAATTCCAGGGCCAGCTCCCAGCTTTGATACCAAATTGTTGGGTGTTGGGATCACACACTCACACACACAAACCTGCACATTAGGGTTAGGTGCAGGATGGAGAAGCTCACACACAGAAATGAGAGAGAGAGAGAGAGAGAGAGAGAGAGAGAGAGAGAGAGCCAAAAGTGTGGTATCCACAAAATGCAAGTCAACCCTTGCATGTGTGCCACATCCATATAATATAGAAGTACAAAATATTATATGTGTCCTTTCACACTTGATGTCCAAGGGGAAAAACCACATGGGAAAAAATGCCCTTGGTTAAGCCCTGTTCACTAGCACTACCATAAGTGAGCATATGCCTACAAGAGCTAGCTACCTTGTGCTGCATACATGGTACTAGTACCATACTAGTTTTGGCCAGCTGATAGGAAAAACTCATTGGTGTCTTTGTTTTCTACTCCATGTAAACCTATGTGGGACCATGCCCGAGGCAGACCATCTTTGTTACATGCATAGCAGAAGTAAGGTGCGATCAGGAAGTGTAACAACTTATGAAAAGAGAAACAAAGAAAGAAAGAAAGTTATATTAATGTCTACAGAAGGCCAAAATGACCGATGAGACCAAAAGATTACATCATGTCCATGGAATACAGCATCATGGGTGCTAAAAATAAAAGAAAGGAACGAGCTGAAATGCCAAAATTGATCCCAATACAAAGATCGTCGAGCTCTTACATCACCCTAAAATATCCCCCATAGGGCGTTGCATCATGCTACCCAATGTAGTAAAGTTGAGCCGGCGAGAGAAAGTTGTGTGGTGGGAAATGATGGCTCTAATCCTCCTATGGTGACGCGAGTGTGGATGGGGGCCACGGGATCGTGGGCGTCGGGCTCTGCATAGCTTGATGGCTCGGTCTAGTGTCACTCCTCTCGGCCAGGCTCCCGAATCAACCTGGAGGTCGAGTGTAGTGGGTGGATATGCTCTCGAAGCTCTAGTTTGGAAGAAGTCAGTGAGAGCTCTTTGTGCTGGTCCTCGGGCTGGTGCATGGCCGCAATAAGGACTCCTTGTGTTTGTGGAGCTCTAGAAGAAAGACCCTGAGGCATCTTTGGTGTGGGAAATCCATGACCGTGGAAAGTGGTCCAAATCCGTCTCGGAAGAGGCAGTGTAACCTCCCCCTGATCTCATATTATACTGGGCATTGGCATATATAGTGGGCCTCTGTCTCAGCCTCTTGTATGACAAAGCTGTCATATCCTGTCCTCGGCGTATCCTGTCCTTTGGTGCAGCTGCCCCCGGCCCATATCTGGCTGTCTCTAGTCTCAACTGATGGGATGAGGTGTGATCGCACATCGCACCCCAAATGACAGATGTGTTTCCATGTAGCGTGGGCGTATGATGAAACCGTCCTCTGTCAAGCGAAGAAGATCATCTCTGTAGAAGGCCATCTTTGTCTCCAGGGGCTGAACGGGTGAACGCCAGGTCCTATGAGTATCCGATCTCACAATGTCCTTCCTGATGAGAGCAAAGGAGGGGGCCTCTAAGCTGTATTGAAACGTGGGGAGTGCCCCCATCTGCAATGTGATGCATACCGAACCAAGTGCTCACTTGTGCATACTAGTATTGTGTGTGTCCATCTAGTGCCAGATGTCTGGAGGACTTTAGGGCAAGCCGGGGGTATCTATCTAGCGAGAGCTCGCATAATCTGTGCCAATACGTCACTATTTGGAATAGAGCCTTTGTGACGATCGGTGCAGCTCCCATCTCTGCTCGCACAATCTCATGTGGCGGCATTGAAGGTTTACTCCTAATCATGTGCGACATCATCATAACTAGGGGCCTCTCCATCGGCTTCCACCCATCATATACCTCTTCCGTATTTGTCTTAGCTGGCTACCCCCTCTGTCTTCTCTTGTGGTACAAACTGGGACCTCAGATGGGAGCTTCATACAATAGTGCAGGTGTGACTAGTGTGTCAAATTGCCAGAGCTTCGTCCTTGGCTCATGAAACTATATCTGTGAGCACTACTTCTCGAGTGAGCCAGGGCTGCATAGCCATGCAACAATCTGGTTTCAGCCACCTTCCACAGAGAGAATTGCGGTCCAACAAAAGTGATTCCAAGGTATACGTAAGAGGTCACATGCTCCATGGGCTCCTTGTTATATGTAAATTGCGGTGCGGATTTGCCTATCCAGTGTCCACTGTGAGGAGGTATTAAAGATCATAACCTTGGTGTTTCCAAAGTTCACAGTGAGGTCTTGGTCCTCCTCGCAAAAGGTATATATGATATGAGTAGTGCCACATGTGAAGAGTGTGCTGCTGTGCCAACCCTAACTCCCTGTGTGCAGCAAAACACCTGGGCCAGCAGTGGTGTCCGAGCTTTGCAACCAAGTTGTTGTCAAATAGGCAAGCTTTTTGTCCATTCGTGCACGACAAGTGACCCGACTTGACTCTTTCGTCCGGCACTAGTTCCATCCGTTCCGGTCTGGCCTTGCTCTCGCCTCCTTGCCTGCTGCATCTACTCTGCCCAACGCCCGTTTTCGTCGGCCAGCCTGAGGGCACTAGTGCGGGGAGGTCCATCTCCACCTAGCCCATAGGTGGCGCTCGACGCACAGAGGGCGCCTACTCTGTGCCTTACATGGCACGGAGCTCAATTTCATGTTTTTGGGGGAGGACTTCTATCGCCCAACCCCAGCACCGTCATCTTTTTGTCGCGCTCGTAAGGTATTTTTCTTTTGGCTTCTACTCTTGGGGCTTTTGTGAATTACATACCTCATTGCAAAATTCCAGGTGCAGGCTGCAGTACGGTGAAAAATTCCAATTGCAAGGTTCAATAAAAATTTGGGTTTTGTTTTTGAAATTTGTGCTTAATTGCACAATTGTAGCTACAGGGTACATTGGGGATTTTGTGATTAGAGCCTTTATTTGGGGCACATAAATTTGGGGCTTTTCGTATTAGAGCCTTTATTTGAATATTTATGCATTGATTGTGCAAAGATTTGCATTACTTGTTTCGTCAAGACACTACGAACATTTTTTGCAACCTTGTATATGGGGCATAAAGTTTGATCAGGAACTTGTGATTGCCTGGCATAACACTCTGGTGCATTGGGTTTTTGCCTGCAGCTGCCTTTTACAACATACTTGGTTGCAAGTGTTTGCATATCTCTTAGCAGAGAGATTCCAACATTATGGCTGAGAATACAACTGATGTATTCGGGGTTTGTCCCAAGAGGACAAATTGGATGGTAGTAATTACTCCTTGTGGAGTTTCATGGTCCGAAACTTTCTTGTGGCCAAAGTTTTGTGGAAATATGTATTAGGTGAAGATGTACGCCCTGCAGACATAGCACCTCTCACACCTGGTGTAACACGCGGAATTTCAGGGGGTCTTCTTTCAGCCCTAAACACTCTTGGAAAACATGCTGATGCAAAACGCAGATATGAAGAGAGAGTAGAGAGAGAGAGAGAGATGCTGGAAATTCAGTATATATCATATAGTACAAAAGGTACTCTTCTACAGCCCTAGGCTGTCTTCATAAAAAGGGTGATAAACACCAAAATCTGTCCTAGACTAAGGACGCTAAGGATCCACTCCCTAAAGGAATGAATGGTTCAATCTATGAGCACACTTTGCCTTTTATAGGGTTCTTGGACACTTGGTATACTGGCGGACTGCTGGTCAGCGAGTCATTTATGCTTTAAATGCTCTTCAGCGCT
This sequence comes from Cibotium barometz, assembly GCF_041138505.1. Taxonomy (NCBI): domain Eukaryota; kingdom Viridiplantae; phylum Streptophyta; class Polypodiopsida; order Cyatheales; family Cibotiaceae; genus Cibotium; species Cibotium barometz. The sequence goes on from NC_141072.1 coordinate 45,478,838, forward strand.
GCCCGACTGGTTCTCTTCCTTAATCATGATGCACCTGTAGCCGCCGTGTCCTCTGGTTCAGCCGACCAGCACTGTGAGCAGCCAACAGCCTGTCTTTTCTTCTAACGCACTGTCAGGACACCCTCTTCATGCCGTCCAGGCCTTGCTCTGAGTCCACACTTGTCCACTTGTGTATCTTGTGCTCAAAATCCTAACTCTATCTGGTTCATACTCTTTATCTGGCTGCCTCTTCTGGACCAGCACCTGAGAATGTCCATGGCATCTTTCATGCACATGACATCCCCCTCTGCTAAACTTGATGACGGGATTCCAACCTATTCTTGGATGACTGTCATCATCCCAATCTTATTCCCGAAGTCCCTCTGTCATCCATCCATCCTTGGCAAACCCTTTTCTCTGAAAGCCCGGCCGGGTCTCCAAAACCACTCTGTCTTTGAATAAGATCTATGCATCTGTTCCATCTAGTCCACAATACATTCTTGCCTTGACTCTAAACACTGGCTTGGTCTTCATTCCTAAGAAATGAGTCTGGCACTCTCACATCACCCCTTGGAGGGTAATCCTCCCTTGGGACCGTTGCGCGAGAACCTATCTGGCTCACAGGTCTGCCATCCCCTCTGGCTCTGTGGAACACCACCAACAAACTTCCCGGGAGCTCTTTTCGATTCTGTGTTTCTTGCCTTGGGCTTCGTATCCGTGTACTTTCCTGTACCTTGGACTTGTACACCATCATATGGGACCAATTCAGTGTTTAACTTTGCTGAGCCTGATGCTCTGATACCAATGTAACATGCGGAAGCTCTGGGGGTCTTCTTTCAGCCCTAAACACTTCTAGAAAACATGCTGATGCAAAACGCAGATATGAAGAGAGAGTAGAGAGAGAGATATGCTGGAAATTCAGTATATATCATATAGTACAAAAAGGTACTCTTCTACAGCCCTAGGCTGTCTTCATAAAAAGGCTGATAAACACCAAAAACTGTCCTAGACTAAGGACCCTAAGGATCCACTCCCTAAAGGAATGAATGGTTCAATCTATGAGCACACTTTGCCTTTTATAGGGTTCTTGGACACTTGGTATACTGACCGACTGCTGGTCGACCAGTCATTTATGCTTTAAATGCTCTTCAGCGCTGCCCAACTGGATCTCTTCCTTAATCATGATGCGCCTTCCTTAATCCTGATGCGCCTGCAGTAGCCGCCCTGCCTGTCTTTTCTTCTAACGCACTGTCAGGACACCCTCTTCATGCTCTCCAGGCCTTGCTTTGAGTCCACACTTGTCCACTTCTGTATCTTGTGCTCAAAATCCTAACTCTATCTGGTTCATACTCTTTATTTGGCTGCCTCTTCTGGACCAGCACTTGAGAATGTCCATGGCATCTTTCATGCACATGACATCAACTGTAACATGCGGAAGGTTCGGTAACTTCAATGCTCAGAAAATCAGCACACTCTTCACGATGGAATTAACGCACAAAATTGAATGAAGATGTGCAGAAAATAGAGAGAGAGAGAGGGAGAGATGGAGAGGACATAGTATTGGGTCCCAAATACCCTCTGTAGGGCCCCCACCACGGATGGTGTATTTGCTTTATTAGAATGATGTGAATCTGAAAAGAAAATACAGAAATCTTGACCTTTCTTGGTTGAGAAATCTCTGCCCTTGACCTGCAGTCCTTCACCCCTTTGCTTTAGCAACTCCTTGGCTTATCTAGCCCTTGTTTGCCGTGGCTCTTGGTGAAATATGAGATGAAACAATGGGATTGTGGGCTCCCTATTTATACTACTCCATAAATAGCAGTCGGCCAGCAATAATCGTGTCCCACGACTGATAAATCAGCATTAAATGTTGGAAAAATCAGTAAAAATGCTGCGCATCTCTGATTTGGCTGGTTGGCACTAGGCGCCTGAGTTCCAAGAGGCTAGGCACTGATTTGGCAAGTACCCTGGGGCTGGGCCCTGCCCCTAGGGCTGTCCTACAGTCCCTCCATGGTTGGTGGGTTCAGCTAGGGCCTTCCTGGCTCTCATGGGGTTGGTTTCACACCATCCCCATGCCCACACTAAGACTTGGGGTAGCCCTATGGGCTGGCCCCTTGTTCTAAAAGCAAACCCTAACTATCTACACAATGATCTGGCATCCGGTACCATACCAGATACACAGAATCACTGACATCATTCCAGAGGGAGACTTACAGCGCGGACTGGCACTGATTCATGTGCAGGACAGTGCACACTTGACCTTGGACTCCTGTGCAGGACAATGCACACCTAACCTTGGATGACTAAGATGGATCCTTAGCTGACTTGTCCCGGACTGGGCTCACATGGGACCAGTTCACCATCCCCGGTCCTGCACCTTCTGTACAGATATGTCTACGTGGCATCCAAGTGCGGGATGCACGTGACATCCCCTTCTGCTTAACTTGACGGAAGCTGCATAGCCTCCAAACAATCCGTCGATAACGCCGGATAGTCTTGAAAAAACTCTCTGTCGAGCCATACCACTTCGTGGGTCCCTTGGTCCTGAAACTTCGTGAGGAACTGTCTTAGTCTTCAGCTTGAGCCATGCTTGAAACGGTGCAGAAGGATCTGTTTTGGAACCATAACTTCTGCTTCATCAACAATATCTGGTTCCGCTTCGTCTTTGACTTCTGAAGGGATAGGACCTGCATATAGCTTTAACCAACTGACGTGAAACACATCGTGCATAGTCCAACTCGGAGGTAGCTTTAACTCCATAGACACCTCATTAATCTTTTTCCTAATGGGAAAAGGTCCGAAGCTCCTGAAAGACAACTTTGGGCATCGCTTGTCCACCTGTTTCAACCTTTGCTTCATAATCCGAAGATAGACCCAATCCCCTTCCGAAAACTTCATATCCCTTCGGTCTTTATTGGCTTGTCGAGTGTAGGCCTCTTGCGCTTTAGCCAACCTGTCTTTAACTGACTCTAAAATCTCCTGGTAAGACTCCGTCACTCTGTTCGCTTTAGGTACTGAAGACGAGGTCCTGGTCAACAACAATGACTGGAAAAGTCTTCCAAATGCTGCCTCATATGGAGTCCTGCTAATAGCCGAAGAAAAAGAATCATTCAAAACAGCTTGAACTAAAGACAAATAAGATTCCCACTTACCTCGCTGATCGTGGACATAACACTTCAGCATATCAAAGGCCAACTGGTTGTATATCTCTGTCTGTCCGTCCGTCTGTGGGTGGAATGCACTGGAAAAATTCAATTTAGTACCAAAGTTATCAAACAATGCCCTCCAAAAATGACTAGTAAACTTGGCATCTCGGTCTGACACTATGGTCCTAGGAAACCCGCCAATCGGGTACCAATGCCGAATGAACAACTGGGCAACATCCTCGGCGGTCACATTGGCCCTGCAAGGAATAAGCATAACAAATTTGCTAATTCTATCAACAATAGTTAAGCACTGCGTATTACGCTTACTCGGACTGGGAGGCAGATTCGTGACAAAGTCCATCGAAATATCTTGGAAAGGATCGTCAGGAATTAGCAAGGACGAGGAGCTTTCACCTTTTGACAAATATCACAGCGTTGTACATATGTAAACACATCTCGCCTCATCTTTGGCCAATACTATTGCCGTTCCAATTTCTCCAAAGTCGAATTCATGTCCCTATGACCACCTGTAATGGCGTCATGGGCATCATGGAGAAGAGCTGCCCTGAACGACTTCATGACACACAGTCGGCCTTTGTAGAAAAGCCAACCATCGCGTATCAGAAAGTGGCATGGTCCTGTGGCATCCAATGCCTGTTCCCACTGTGTACCGAATTCCTCGGAATCCGCGTACGTGTGCTTCATGTCATCTAGTCCTGTACCAACAAGATCAAGTCTAGTGGTTTGAATCGTAGTCACTTGTCCCTTCCTGCTCAAAGCATCGGCCACTGGATTTGCCTTTCCTGGAAGGTACTCAATCATACCACCGAATTGCTGGAATATTTGACTCCAGCGGTGTTATCGATCACTCCACTGGGCACTTGGCATTGTCTGAATCCAGCGTAATGCCTGATGGTCAGTGCGAACCTCAAAGTCACGGCCATACAGAAAATGTTTCCAATGTTTCAAGGCCTGTATAACTGCTAGGAGTTCAGGATCATAGACTGAGTAGTTTTTCTCTGCGGGCAGTAACTTACGAGACATGTAAGCTACTGGATGACCATTCTGTTGCAATACACCTCCAATTGCGATGTTACTCGCATCGGTGATCACCTGAAATGGCTCGTCCCACGAGGCAAGTGCTAAACAAGGCGCTTCTGATAAAGCCACCTTGAGGTTCTTGAATGCCTCCAACGCTCGTGGAGTCATTCAAATCTTTTGCCTTTTTGTCTTCACACCCTTTAGTAGATTGGTTAGATCCGCCGAGAGATCAGAAAACTTGTCTATGTGGGTGGAGTATGCCTGGCATATACCCACAAAGGATCTGATGTCATAGGCTGTCTGAGGTATTTTCCAATTGACAATCTCGGCCACTTTAGCTTGATCCAGTCGAATGCCTTCGGCACTAATTATGTATCCCAAGTAATGCTCCTGGAATAGATAAAACTCCGACTTCTTTTCATTGACGTACAGCTTGTTGCTTTCCAGCAACTTAAGGACTTTCTCCACATCAATGTCATGCCGCTCAACCGTAGCTGAAAATACCAGTATGTCGTCCAAAAATATGAACACACACTTTCCAATCAAATCCCGAAAAACACGCATCATCATGCGGTTAAATGTAGCTGGTGCGTTCGTCAAGCCAAATGGCATGACCACAAATTCATAGTGGGCCCATTCCGTACGGAAGGCGGTCTTGGGGATGTCCCCCTCCACAATCCGTACCTGGTGGTACCCACTCTTTAAATCAAGTTTTGAGAACACCTTTGCTCCATTCAGCCTCTCGAGAATATAATCTATTCGAGGCATCGGGAATCTGCTCTTGATAGTCAGCTTGTTGAGTGCACGATAATCGACACACAAACGAGAAGACCCATCTTTCTTCTTAACAAATAAGATCAGTGCTGCAAATGGCGACACGCTGGGGTGGATGAAGCCTGATTGCAATAATTCTTGAAGTTGGCGGTCCAACTCCGATTCCATTGCCTTGGAAAGGTGATACGGAAACTTGCTCGGGGGTTCCGAGCCTGGGAGGAGGTCAATCTTGTGGTCCTCCGGTCTGGACGGGGGGAGCTGGGGAGGGAGGCTGTCCCGAAGAAAAATCTTCTGGAACCTTTCATGGAGAGCCGAGTACTTCTCGGAAGCACTGGCCACCGTTTGGGCTGTTTGGATGTATATCATCGCACTCTGTGCGCCTTTCCTGACTGCTCGCTTAGCCGGCAAGTGGCTTATGAGCGAAAAGTTCGGAATTCCTGGCTCACACTTAATGGTCACTGGGGCGTTTGACACATTCCGATTGATCTGGAACGTGTGCTTGTCCCACTTGACATCAAGAAGAAACTTGTGAAACCACTGAATGCCCAAAATTATGTCTGCTCCTACAAGAGGGGCAACCATAAAATCACGCACAAATTCTATGCCCTGAATAACTAACTTAGCACCTAGAGCTTCATACTTGATGCTTGTTGTCATGCCTGTTCCGTGACCACATCCTCTGTCATGTGCATGATCAATGCCATGTACTTTCTCAGGGCTAATCCAGAAGGGGGCAGCCAGTAAAAAACTATGAACCAGATAAGAACGAGAATTTAGGAGCCTCAGGTGCAGAATCTATGGTGGACTTGGAGCAAGGCATGGGGATCATGGAGGAGGATGTTGTCGGCTGGTTCCAGAGGGCTGTCAGCTGATTCCAGAGAGCCAAGGGGCTGGAGAGCATCAAGAAAAACAAGGCGGCTGATAAAGGGGCTTGCGTTTTTGTATTTATGCCAAGGCTGCTGGCCGACTGCTGATCGGCTAGCTCTCGAAGGGATCCAAGGCCTATAAATAGATATACAACCAGTTGGCCTTTGACGTGCTGAAGTGTTATGTCCACGATCAGCAAGGTAAGTGAGAATCGTATTTGCCTTTAGTTCAAGCTGTTTTGAATGACTCTTTTTCTTCAGCTATTGGCAGGACTCCATATGAGGCAGCGTTTGGAAGACCTTTCCAGTCGTTGTTAACCAGGACTTCGTCTTCAGTACCGGAGGCGAATAGAGTGACGGAGTCTTACCAGGAGATCATAGAGTCAGTAAAAGATAGATTGGCTAAAGCGCAAGAGGCCTACACTCGACAGGCCAATAAAGACCGAAGGGATATGAAGTTTTCGGAAGGGGATTGGGTTTATCTTCGGATTATGAAGCAAAGATTGAAGCAGGTGGGCAAGCGATGCCCAAAGTTGTCTTTCAGGAGCTTCGGACCTTTTCCCATCAGGAAAAAGATTAATGAGGTGCCTATGCAGTTAAAGCTACCTCCGAGTTGGACTATGCACGATGTATTTCATGTCAGTTGGTTAAAGCCATATGTAGGTCTAACCCCTTCAGAGGTCAAAGACGAATCGGAACCAGACATTGTGGATGAAGGAGAAGTTATGGTTCCAGAACAAATCCTTATGCACCGTTTAAAGCATGGCTTAGGCCGAAGACTACGACAGTCATAGTCACAAGGGAACGTCGTTCCAAGCTCTTGGAACGGGGGAACGCGTTCCATAGAGATAGCCGTTCCCGTTCCCGTTCCAAAATGGCACCGCAGACCATGTAAGAAATATAAGTGAACTATGTATCATGTAGAACACATCTATGCATTATCATGGCCACTACTGAGATGGTTTGAGGTTCTTTCTTTACTATGCCTCTTTCCAAAGCATTTACAGATCTATAAAGTAAATTTATAAACACATTTATGCAATGATGTGGCGTTCCCGATTCCGTTCCCTTTTATTCAAGCTTTTCGTTCCCGTTCCAAACAGTCGTCCGTTCCCCAAAACGTTCCCGTTCCCTTGTGACTATGACGACAGTTCCTCACGAAGTTTCAAGACCGAGGAACTTATGAAGCGGTATGGCTCGACAAAGAGTTTTTCGAAGACTATCCGGCATTATTGACGGATTATTTGGAGGCTATGCAGCTTCCGTCAAGTTAAGCAGAAGGGGATGTCACGTGCATCCCGCACTTGGATGCCACGTAGACATTTATGTACAGAAGGTGCAGGACCTGGGATGGTGAACTGGTTCCATGTGAGCCCAGTCCGGGGACGAGTCAGCCAGGGATCCATCGTCCGAGGTCAAGTGTGCATTGTCCTGCACAGGAGTCTAAGGTCAGGTGTGCACTGTCTTGCACATGAAACAGTGCCAGTCCACGCTGTGAGTCTCCCTCTAGAATGATGTCAATGATTCTGTGTATTTGGTATGGTACCGGATGCCAGATCACTGAGTAGTTAGTGTTTAGGACAAGGGGCCAGCCCATAGGGCTACCCCGGATCTTAGTGTGGGCATGAGAATGGTGTGAAACCACCCCCATGAGGGCCAGGAATGCCCAGGCTGAACCCACCAGTCATGGAGGGGCTGTAGGACAGCCCTAGGGCAAGCAAAAGGCAGATTCCAGGAGTTTACAGCCTTTGCATGGCTGTAGGGCAAGTTTGGGGCAGCCCATACAGGCTGCCCAGCCCTAGGAATGATTGCAAAAGCCTTGCCCAACCCTTTAGAATCAGGCGCATCATTGTTCAGCCTGTTAGGAAAAAAACGCAGCATTTAATGAGATTTAATTCAGCATTTAATGCTGAATTTCCAGTCGTGGGACATTTCTGGGCTGGCCGACTGCAGTAGCACTGGCCGACTGCTCCTGATGGGGTAGTATAAATAGAATTGCCCACAATCCCATTCATTCATCTCATTATTCACCAAGAGCTCAAGCAAATCAAGGACTAGACAAGCCAAGGGAGTTGCTAAGCAAAGGGGTGGAGAACTAAAGGTCAAGGGTAGGGATTTCCCAGCCAAGAAAGGTCAAGAATTCTGTATTTTCTTTTCAGATTCACATCATTCTAATAAAGCAAATACACCATCCGTGGTGGGGGCCCTACAGAGGGTAATTGGGACCCAATACTGTGTCCTCTCTCTCTCTCTCTCTCTCTCTCTCTCTCTCTATTTTCTGCACATCTCCTTTCAGTTTGTGCGTTAATTTCTGTCGCGAAAAGAGTGCTGAATTTTGAGTATTGAAGTTACCGATTCTTCTCCGAAGCTTTCGCGTGTTACATTGGTATCAGAGCATCAGGCTCAGCAAAGCTAAACACTGATTCAGTCCCATATGATGGTGTACAGGTCCAAGGTACAGGAAAGTACACAGATACGAAGCCCAAGGCAAGGAACACAGAAGCGGGAAGAGCTCCCAGGAGGTTTGTTGGTGGTGTTCCACAAAACGAGAGGGGATGGCAGTCTTGTGAGCGAGATAGGTTCTCAGGCAACGGTCCCAAGGGAGGATTATCCTCCATAGGGCGATGTGAGAGTGCCAGACTCATTTCTCAGGAATGAAGACCAAGACAGTGTTCAGAATCGGGGCAGGAATGGATTGTGGACTAGATGGAATAGATGCATAGATCTTCGTCTAAGACAGAGTGGTTTGGAGAACAGGTTGGGCTTTCAGAGAAAAAGGTTGCCGAGGATGGATGGATGACACAAGAGCAGGTTGGATTCCCGTCATCAAGTTTAGCAGAGGGGGATGCCATGTGCATGATCAATGCCATGTACTTTCTCAGGGCTAATCCAGAAGGGGGAAGCTAGTAAAAGACTATGAACCAGAATTTAGGAGCCTCAGGTGCAAAATCTGTGGTGGACTTGGCATGGGGATCATGGAGAGGATGCCGTCGGCTGGTTCAAGAGAGCCAAGGGGCTGGAGCGCATCAAGAAAAACAAGGCGGCTGATAAGGGGGCTTGCGTTTTTGTATTTACGCCAAGGTTGTTGGCCGAGTGCTGGTCGGCCAGCTCTCCAAGGGATCCAAGGCCTATAAATAGGCACTCATGCTCATTGTTCTAGCCATTCAATCCTCTAGGGATTGGGTCAGTAGGAGTCCCATAGGGGGACATAATTTTGGGTGTTTATCACCTTTTCTTCAAGGCAGCCTAGGGCTACAGACAAGTATCTTTTTGTACTATATGAATATACCTGAATTTCCAGCTTCTCTCTCTCTCTCTCTCTCTCTCTCTCTCTCTCTCTCTCTCTCTCTTTCTCTCTTTCTCTCTCTACTTTCTCTCTATATCTGTGTTTTGCATCAGCATGTTCCCAAGAGTGTTTAGGGCTGAAAGAAGATCCCCAGAGCTTCCGCATGTTACATCCTCCGTGTTGCCGCTGTCAAACAAGACAACGACTCTCTGGCCACCTATGTAGCCAAAGTACTTGAGCAATTCGTTGCGCTCATACTCTTGGTCATGGGTGCCCTTCTGCTTATCTTCGAGCTCCCGGCTAATAATTGCTTCAACTGAAGCACCGGGGCTTGAAGAACTAGGGGTAGCCACTGGGGTCTGTGTGGGAGCTGAGCTCACCACGGAAGCTGTGGAGGCAACGGCGGCGGGCTTTGGAGGCTTCTTAGGACAATCTCGAGAAGTATGTCCTTTTGTATGACAAAAGAAACATCTACCCTCCTTCTTGTACTGAGAAAGCTCCTCAGCACTCAACTTGCCACCTGTCTTGCCTGCCTGTGCTTTCTGGGTTGGAGTAAGCTTAGTCGCATTGTTCGAGTTCTTAGAGCCAGAGGCTCCCGGGCTCTGTCCTGGGGAAGACCCCGTCTGGTTCTGGCCTTTGCCCCCCGAGGCAGTAGCCCTGGGAGAAGCCGGCTGGGAAGTCTTGGGCTTGCCACCATTATGTTTCATTTCTGCACTCTGTGCAAGCGAGAGTGCGTCTTCAAAGGTGGCTGGCCGAAACATACGCACCTCCCATTGGATTTGCGTGTCAAGGCCATACAAAAACTGCCCTTTCTTTGTCCAAATCAAATAAGCCTAATTGCAAACATAAAGTCAAAATTCTAGTGGCAAATTGAAGGATTGGTTGTGCGTTCTGACACGCTCCCCTGAACTTGTCTTCGAGTCGCTCAAGGTAGTGGGGCGGTAGAAACCGTTGCTTAAGGTCGCGGACAAACTCGTTCCACACATAAGCTACCATACCTAATCTGGTGTGGGCATGAGCCTACTGAGTCCACCAAGGAATGGCCTCACCTTCCAAGTACCAATTGGCTAAGATCACTCTGTCAGTATTTGTCTTTCTAATTGCGGCAAAGTAAGCTTCAAACTGATGTAACCATGAATGAAGAGTTGTGGGATCGAGTTTACCATTATACTTACTGAAGTTCATTTTCTCGGGAAAATGATTCGAGGGCGCCGCCGGTGTCAATCTGGCGTCCAAAGCTGCTAGGTAACGCTCGTGCTCCACGCGTCGCATGGCTTCGTCTTCACGTTGTTGGATCTCCAAAGCACGCATCTGCAACTCAAGCAAAGAGCTCGGCTACGGCTGTGACCCCGCGAGAGGGTCCTTGTGTCGAGGATCTAGAATCTGGGATACGGAAGGAGAGGGAGGAGGAGATGGACAACGCGATGCTAGAGAACGAGTACGCTCTTCCAGAGCCAACATCTGTGCTTTCTGCTCGTCCAACTTGGTTCTCTGGTCTGTGATTGCTTGCATCATTTGCTGGAACATATTTGTTACACTCAAGCCTGGTGCACTCTGGTCCCATGGTTCTTGGTCTCTCTCGTCGTCGAAGCTCGCCATAGCAGGAAAACGCACTTCCTTTTCGGAGCGCAACAACTGCTCCCAAAGATCTTGGATCTTCGTAAGATGATCAGCCATGCTGTCCGCATCTTCCATGAACACATTTTCCAACTCCCTTTTAAGAAAGGCAACTCTGGCCTCATTCTTAGCTGATACATGGTCCCCAATACATCCCAAGCTCGCCGTGAGGTTCTACAAGACTTGATATGTGATATAATTGATCGCTTTACTAATAAAGCAATCAAAGCCATCGCTTGGGCATCATGAGTATCCCATCTCTTCTGCTCTTGTTAGGAGCAGGTGCTGCAGCTTGTTGAGCACCACGACCAAGTGTCACGTGCATCCCGCACTTGGATGCCACGTAGACATATCTGTACAGAAGGTGCAGGACCTGGGATGGTGAACTGGTCCCATGTGAGCCCAGTTCGGGACAAGTCAACCAGGGATCCATCTCAGTCGTCCAAGGTCAGGTGTGCATTGTCGTGCACAGGAGTCCAAGGTTAGGTGTGCACTGTCCTGCACATGAATTAGTGCCAGTCCGCGCTGTAAGTCTCCCTCTGGAATGATGTCAGTGGTTCTGTGTATCTGGTATGGTATCGGATGCCAGATCATTGTGTAGATAGTTAGGGTTTGCTTTTAGAACAAGGGGCCAGCCCATAGGGCTACCCCAAGTCTTAGTGTGGGCATGGGGATGGTGTGAAACCACCCCCATGAGGGCTAGGAAGGCCCTGGCTGAACCCACCAGCCATGGAGGGGCTGTAGGACAGCCCCAAGGGCAAGTAGGGGTAGCCGACTGGTTATCCAGCCCTAGGAGGGGTGTAGGGCAAGAATGGGGCAGCCCATACAGGCTGCCCAGCCCCAGGGTACTTGCCAAATCAGTGCCCAGCCTCTTGGAACTCGGGCGCCTAGTGCCAGCCAGCCAAATCAGAGATGCGCAGCATTTTTACTGATTTTTCCAGCATTTAATGCTGATTTATCAGTCGTGGGACACGATTATTGCTGGCCGCCTGGACTTAAGCTGGCCGACTGCTATTTATGGAGTAGTATAAATAGGGAGCCCACAATCCCATTGTTTCATCTCATATTTCACCAAGAGCCAAGGCAAACCAAAGCCCACAACTAGGTCTGGGCCAATGATCTCTATGCCACTAGCCCACTCTGCTGCCAGCACATCAGCACTCTTCCTGGTCCCAGAAGCATCATGTGAGGCGATGAAGTACATCTCACCGCGGGAATATGCGACAAGGCCATGGATGGACCTCTTCCGCGTATCGCTCCATCCATCGGTTATCAGGGACACTCCATTCCTTGCCCATTGTCGCTTTGTGTTTTCTGTTGCTTGCTCCACAAGCCTCTTCTCCTTCTCTAGCAATGTGGTGCGCAAAGACTCCGATGATGGGGGCGTATAGTTTGGACCATACTCCCTTATCTTCTTCACCATGACCTTGAAGTAGTCCGATCTATCCACAAAAAATGAATAATTTAATAACTGATCAACTTCAAAGTTCAAAGTTCAAGTAAGAGGAACATTGTAAAATGATAGATCTTAAGCTAGACATCTTAACTCTTGATTACCTGGCAGCATGGAAAGCAATGTGGTCATGAAAGAAGAAGCAGGCTATGGCCGTATCCACCTCTTCCATAGTCACAAGGGACGGGGGACGGGGATGGGAATGGGAATGGGATGGGGGACGACCGTATGTAGGGATCGAGGACGGGGTAGGAATGGCACTTAAAAATCACTTTGTCGGCACCACCCACTGGCCTACACGGGCAAGGCTTGCATGCCCATGGCCGTGCATTGCCTCCATGAAAGTTGAGGGAGAACTTGAGTGTGAGGGTGGGTGGGGGTGTGTGTGCACTGTGTGTGTGTGTGTGTGTGAAGCTTGAGAGAGTGTGTGTGAGGGAGAGAGTGTGTGAGTCTTGAGAGGCTAGAGCTTGCTTGTGCGAGAGCTTGAAACTTGAGACCTTGGCTCTTGAGGCTTGCTGCTTGAGGGAGAGAGAGAGTGTGTGTGTATGTGTGAAGCTTAAGCTTGAAGTGTGAGAGGGAGTGTGTGTGTGTGTGTCTTCTTATAGGGAGGGAGGCAATAGATTGGCCAAGGCCCAAAGCCTCAAAGGCTCAAGGCCTATGGGCCAAGGCTAAAGGCCCACGAAAAGCCCTCCCCAAACAGCCCAAAAAAATGTGACCGTTGCTCAAACATCAACTTGGGGCGTTCCCATGCGGCTGTCCCTCACAACTGTCCCCTCCTGGATCCGTCCCTGGAACGCCGTCCCTTGTGAGGGACGCCCAGCTGGGGATGCCCGTCCGTCCCCGTCCCAAAGTGTTCCCAGGACGGCGCCCCCCCGTTCCAAGGGTCCGTCCCCTCTGTCCCCTGTGACTATGACGTCTTCCTTCTTCTTGGGGTCCCAACTACCCTCAAGAGTACTTTGCCGGCGTGAGTGTGTGGATGTGGTTGGCATGGAGAAGGATGGTGTTGGGGCCCATTCTTGTGGGGCGGGTGATGCGGCCGCGGGTGCCGATGAAGTGGATGCACATGGGGATGCCGATGTGGATGCCGAACGTGAAAGTAGGAGAGAGAGTGTAGGAGAGCAAGAGGTGAGTGTGTGTGTGTGTGTGTGCGTGCGTGCTCGCGCAATGCCAATGCCAAATGGAGTGATGGGAGAAGAAACCTGAATTAGGGTTTAGAGTTCATTCATGGGAGACATACACAGAGAAGCAAGGGAGAGAGAGAGAGTTGTGGGGATAAGTCAACTCATGAAAAGCATGAGTGTGTGACTCCCCTATCACACATGTATATTGCACTAGTACACATAGTGCACTTAGTACATTAAAAGTACTAAGTGTACTATGTACTATAACTTATGGGCTTGTACACACTATAAGGGTGGGCATAACGCCTTTACCCCAACAACCTCCCACTTAAAGGCAAAGTGCCCTTAAGTAAAGGAAAAGAAAAAATCAGCATGTACATGATAATATACAAGGCCATATCAAGGCTGAAAATGGCCTCATCCAATGCCCATCAAGTGTCTGCAATGAGCAAAACGCTCCGGAGGCAAACTCTTTGTCAACAGATCAGCCGGGTTGTCATCCGTGTGAATCTTAACAAGCTGAATTTGCTTGTTCTCTATCACCTCTCTGATGAAGTGATACTTCACATCCACATGCTTCGTCTTTGCATGAAAGACAGGGTTCTTTGCCAACTGGATGGCACTCTGACTGTCACAATGCAACAATGGAATATCCCCTGTATAACCCAAATCAACCACTAACCGAGATAGCCATAATGCCTCCTTGCAAGCCTCTGTGGTTGCAATATACTCGGCCTCTGTAGTAGATAAGGCTGTGCACTTCTGCATCCTGGATATCCATGACACAGCACCTCCTGTGAATGTAAATACATAACCGGTAGTAGACTTCCGGTTATCTGGATGACCGGCATAATCCGAATCCGTGTAACCATGCACTAATGCATCCTGTTTGCCAAAGCAAATGCACAAATCCTGTGTGCCCTTCAGGTATCTCATGACACCTTTCACTGCTTCCCAATGCTTCTTGCCAGGGTTGGCCATGTATCTAGAAACCACTCCCACTGCAAATGCAATGTCCGGCCTAGTAGCAACCATGGCATACATGAGACTGCCACAAGCTGACGCATACGGAATCTTGGCCATATCAGCCCTGTCTCTATCTGACTGTGGGCTGTCCATAGCACTGAGTTTCACATATGGAGGCAAAGGAGTACTAGCTTTCTTCCCCCCGTCCATATTGAACCTCTGTAAGACCTTGCCAATGTATTCCTTCTGAGACAAATACAACAGATGCTGATTTCTGTCCCGAAGTATCCGCATACCCAAGATGTGATTTGCATCACCCAAATCCTTCATATCAAAGGTTTGATGCAGCCTCTGCTTCAAGGCATCCATCTCTTTACGAGATTTCCCGGCAATCAACATATCATCAACATACAAAATGAGAATCAAGAGACTGCCATCCAAAGCTTTCTTGGTGTATAAGCAGTGATCTATGTCACTTCTCCTGAATTTCTGGGATTTCATGAATGTATCAAATTTGTGATACCATTCCCTTGGTGCCTGTTTGAGCCCATAAAGACTCTTTTTCAGCTTGCATACAAGCTTCTCCTTTCCACTTACTGCATAACCCTCTGGTTGCTGCATATATATCTCCTCATGGAGATCACCGTGAAGAAAAGCAGTCTTCACATCCATCTGAATCAAGTCGAGATCATCATGTGCAACCAAAGCTAACACAGCTCTAAGTGTGGTCATTTTGACCACTGGAGAGAAGATCTCATCAAAGTCCACACCATATTCCTGCTTGAAGCCCTTAGCCACTAACCTGGCTTTGTATCTTGGCTTTGCATCTGGTGCAACTTTGAGCCTGTAAACCCACTTGCATGGCAAAACCTTCTTGCCTGCAGGCAAATGCACCAACTTCCAAGTTCCATTTTTATGCAGAGAATCCATCTCTGACTTCATGGCACGCTCCCATAGAGCCTTGTCTGCCCTCTGTAAAGCCTCTTTATAACATGAGGGCTCCCCACAGTCAGTTAGCATCAAGTAGTCAACCCCTGGAACAAACTTGTCAGGGGCTCTGGAGGGTCTAGTGGACCTCCGTACCCAATGACCATCATTTGCAGGTTGCTGTCCAGCCTGCATATCACCCATTGGTGGCTCCTGTTCCATGCCATAAGGCTGAAAAATCATGCCAGGTATATCCTCCAACTGTGGTATATCCATAGGGATATCTTCTGCCATCTCTGGCTGTCCATTTGGACCATTTTCAGCACCATTTAAGGGCTGGTTTTCCTGCTGTAATGGCTGATTTACAGCCCTTTGTTGTTGTCCATGATGTCCATCATCATCAAAGATGACTCTGCCAGGCTCCTGTTGCCTTGCAGGCTCCTTATACATGCATGTTTCATAAAAAATGACATCATTGCTGCGTATGATCTTTCTATTCATGGGATCCCAAAGTCTATACCCCATTTCACCTCTGTCACCATATCCTAGGAATATGCATTTATGAGACTTAGGATCAAGTTTGGTGCGCATTTCCCTGCGTATGTGCACGTACGCAACGCAACCAAACACTCTCAAGTGCTTGTATGACGGAGGCTTCCCTGTCCATACTTCTTCTGGCACTTTCCCACCAAGCCTCGTGTTAGGTGACCTGTTTATAAGGTGAACGGCTGTCATAACAGCTTCAGCCCAAAAACCATGAGGTAATGCAGCATGTGACAACATAGAACGGACCTTCTCCTGAATGGTCCTGTTCATCCTCTCTGCTGTCCCGTTTTGTGGAGGATCATAAGGAGTAGAGAGCTCCCTCTTGATGCCTTTAGCATCACAAAAGTCCTGAAACTGTTTGGACATATACTCTCCACCATTGTCGGAACGCAAAGCCTTCAGTGTTTTGCCAGTTTGATTCTCAACAAGAGCAACAAACTTCTCAAACACTGAGAATGTATCACTCTTCAAACGAAGAGGATAAACCCACACCTTGCGTGTGGCATCATCAATGAAAGACACAAAGTATTTTGCCCCTCCCAAAGAAAGCTGAGGCATTTCACATACATCTGTATGCACAAGCTCTAACTGAGCATCTTTCTGTCCAAGAGCTTTCTTGTGGGGGCACTGTAGTTGCCTACCATATATACAATGCTCACAAAATTGAAAACTTGAAAACTTTAGAGAAGGCAAGTAACCCAAACGAGACAATTGCTCCATTCCTTTGACACTCATGTGTCCCAACCGGCTATGCCACATAGAGATTTCCGGCAGCTCGGTTGCATTTACATTAGCATGGTGACAAACACCTGCATGCATAAAGTAAAGAGTGTCCACCTTAGAGCCTCTGGCAACAACCAGTGAGCCCTTACTAATCTTCCACTTTCCACTACCAAATGTGGTAACATAATCAGCATCATCAAGCTGTCCAGTAGAAAGCAGATTCTTTTTGATCTCAGGCACATGCCTGACATCATGGAGCATAAGCTGTGAGCCATCTGAAAATACAAGCCTCACATCACCTCTGCCAAGTATCTTGCATGCATGGTTATCACCCAAATAAACAACTCCTTCATTGCCAGCAGTGTACCTGACAAACAAGTCTTTGCAACCTGTGACATGAAAGGAGGCACCTGAATCAATGATCCATGAGTGCATACCATGACCACCTGTAAGAAGTGAATGGGCATCAAGTGAAGACGTAAAGAGGACCTCATCCTCACTGCCACCTGCATGTGACACATTGATTTCTTCAATCTTGACTCCACTTTTGCCCTTTGGCTTTACATCTTTGGCTTCATCCTTCTCTTTGTCTTTGCCTTTTCCCTTTTCTTTTTGATCATTTTTCCATTTATAGCATTGCTTTTTGATGTGTCCCTTCTTGCCACAATAATGGCATTCCAAATCCTTTTTGGAGCGAGACTTGCTCCTTCCCCTTTCTTGGCTTTTCCCCCTTTGCTGGGATCTCCCACGTGCATTCATTGCATTAGACTTGCCAACAGAGTTGTTTTTCCTGTTCATCTCTTCTTGAAGAAGAGCACCCTCAACATCTGCATATGACAGCATAGCATGCGAATTGCTAGTGGCTGTCCTAAATGTGTCCCAACTCTCTGGCAAAGTGCATAACAAAAAAGTGGCTTTGAACTCATCGTCCATTGCCAACTTTTGATTGATAACCTGGCTGACAATACCATTAAACTCATTTAAATGGGCTGTCATAGACGCCCCTTCCTTCATCTGAAGACCTATGAGTTTCTTCAACCAATACACTTTGCTTGAGGCACTTTGTTGGGCATACAAGTCCTGCAATCTCTGCCACATTCCCCAAGCTGTCTTCTCTTCACGAATGCTGAAAAGTAATGAGTCTGACACAGACAACATGATAGTAGATCTTGCCAGCTCATCCATATCTTCCCACTCTTCAGCAGTAAGAGAAGCGGGCATCACACCCCTTTCTTTGATAGGCTTATGTTGCTTTTTCTGAAGCAACACATTGTAGCACTGGGTTTGCCAAATATCATAGTTATGCGAGCCTTCAAGCTTCTTGATGTGAAGCAATGAAGAGCTCTCACCTGTGGTTGCCATAGCAATATGCAACCTTTAATGCCTGACTCCCTGCAAATGTGCAAACACTGCACCCAAGATGTGCAAACACTGCACCCAAAACACACAAAGTGCTCACAAATGTTCTCCCAAGCTTTATCTCCCACTGCGGAAGCAAGAATGCAACTTTTCTCTCACTTTTTGTGATGAAAACACCAAAATCTGGTTGCTGCAGATTTTGGACAGCACCTTAAATGTGCTCTTTTGCCCTTCCAAAGTACTGTACAGCAGTACCAAGTGCTCACCAATGATGTACCAAACCTGTCCCGGCAATTTCAGCAGCTGAAATTGAACCTTTTGGTCACTCAAAATAGTGTACAGCCATGACAAAACATGCACAAAGCTGTGCCAAATCTGTACCAGCAGGTACAATAGCAATAAATGCTCTCCTGGCTGTCCAAATGAGTGAAAATCAGACTTTTACAGTCCTGTATACTGCATACAACAGTCCCGAACAGAAATTGGGCAAAAGCCCCTTGACTGCAAGCTGATTTTTGAGGATTCAAGGCATAAATGTCTTGCCTGCTGCTTTGCCAAGCTCAACAAGCATACAAACTTGAAAAGCCCCTTGATTTGAGATCAATTGCTGATCATACATGGTACATTGACGCACATGGAGGCATCCAGAGTGTTCACGATGCTTCCCCCTGGCCACATATACATCAAATACATGAAAGCCCCTTGATTTACAGGCACATTGAGTGCTTGTAAGGCATCAGCACATTAACCACAGCATCAAATGCGATTGCCTGCATGCAAATCAACCAAATCGGCACAAAAGCCCCTTGATTTGCACTGCAATTTGCTGCAATTTGCTGCAATTTTGCCCAAATGTGCGATTTTTCACATCATACAGCATGTATGAGTGCTTAATTGCACAATTACATCAAAAGCCCCAAATTTCGACATCCAATTTCCTGCAAATTGATCCTGATATGACCAATTTCCTGCAAATTTATCCTGATTGTGACCAATGTCACCCAATTTTGCCAATTTTGCTCAGAAATTGAGCAATTGGGCACCTGTACCTGCTCAATTGATAATTGTACCTGCTCAATTGCAAGTCCCAAAAAAAAAATTGAAGCAAAATACCTCTGAATTTTCTGGATTTTTCTCTGATTTGCAGGCGGGTTGATGAATTTGGTGCTGATGCTTGATGCTGATGCTGCTGTTCATGCAAACCTTTGTAGTCGGGCTCAAGAGAGGCGCCTTTACACAGGTGACTGTTGCGGGCAATGGCAGAATGCGAAGGAAGGAGGGACCATAGCGAGCCTGACGAGTCTGCAGCAGCAAATGGCCGAGAGCGCAGCGATGAAGATCAAGAAGTGCTGCCCAACGCGTCTTCGCTCCACGCTCAGATGCAAAAAAGTGGCTGCTGCTGCGTTGACTGTCCTTGCGCTTCAGTTGTTGTAGGCGCCTGAAGTCGGAAGTAGGTGCCCCCCGTTGCTCACGCGTGTTCGTTCCACGCTCACACCCTCCAGTTTCGCCTAGCGCTTAACGCCCGCCTGACGTATTCGCCTAGCGCCTTGCTGATTAGAGTCGCTCACGTAGCTGCTTATGTTTTGCTTCGCCGTGCGCCTTCTACACGCTTGCGTTCGCTGCTGAGCCGACTCGCTTCTTTGGCCACCAGCGCCTTGCTTCAGTGTTCGCCTGCGCCGTTTGCCTGCGCCGTGTGCTGACCTCCTCGCTCGTGGCTGCTGTGCAGCCCGCCTGGCTGCTGGGCAGTCATCGCTTGGCTGCTGGGCAGCTGGGGCAGCCCACGCTGCTGGCTGGGCAACAGCTGAGCCAGCCCACGCCTACTGGCTGGGCAAGGAATGACAGAAATCAGCACTCAAGAAGAATCTGGAGAGACCAACGCTCTGATACCAGTTGATGGGAGAAGAAACCTGAATTAGGGTTTAGAGTTCATTCATGGGAGACATACACAGAGAAGCAAGGGAGAGAGAGAGAGTTGTGGGGATAAGTCAACTCATGAAAAGCATGAGTGTGTGACTCCCCTATCACACATGTATATTGCACTAGTACACATAGTGCACTTAGTACATTAAAAGTACTAAGTGTACTATGTACTATAACTTATGGGCTTGTACACACTATAAGGGTGGGCATAACGCCTTTACCCCAACATGGAGAGGCTAGAGGCTAGAGCAAGAGGTGTGTGTGTGTGTGTGCGCGCGGCGTGCGCTTGCCAATGGAGAGGCTAGAGCAAGAGGTGAGTGTAGGAGAGCAACAAGACTACAAGTGACAACTTGAAATTACAACTTACCCAATGCCACTTGAGGAGAGCTTGAGCCTTGCCCAATACCCACTTGAGTCTTGAGCCTTGAGGAGTGTTGAGCCAATGAGCTTCCCACTTGAGCCTTGAAAGTTGAGGAGCCTTGAGCCTTGAGCCTGAGCTTGAGCCTTGCTTGAGTGTTGAAACTTGAGAGCTTGAGCCTTGAGCTAATGCCAAGGTTGAAGCTTTTGAAGGAGACTTGAGCGACGAGAGGCAAGAGCTAAGAGCAAGGAGGTGTGTCTTCTTATAGCATGGGGGCTCTTCTTATAGCCATGGGCCAAGTGGGGAGGGGCTGCTATAGTGCGCCGCCCAACGGCTACAATGCGCTGGCCCAACGGCTACAACTGCCCAACGGTCAGTTGACCATCCCAGTCCGTCCCGTCCCATCCCGCCCCACAGCCTCAGCCGTCCCGGCGTCCCCGAAACGCCGTCCCGCTGTTACACCTCGGACTCGCACGTCCCCCATCCTGTCTCTGTTCCAGTCCGTTATGGAACGGCGTTCCCCCGTCCCCCCCGTCCCCTGTGACTATGCTCAGGTGGCTGTTGCCAGCTCATGAAGGTGATATGTCTCTGTCAGCTGCAGCTTATGTGAATTTATTGTCCATGGATCTGGCCGACAGCAGGTCGGCCAGTCCATGAGGATTTCCCAAAGCCCATTTAAGGCGTGTATTGCTCATTGTTAGAGGTACTCACTCCTCTATGGAGTAGGGTCACAGAACAGGATGTAGATTAGGTGTTTCTACCTGTTGATGGGGCAGCCATGGGCTAGCCAAGACTTGTACACTTTTTTGTACTACAGAATATACTGAATAGTCAGCGATCTCTCTCTTCTCTCTATCTTCTGTATGCATTTTGCATCAAGCATGTTCTAGGATGGTGTTTAGGGATGAAAGAAGAGTCCCAGAGCTTCCGCATGTTACAGTTGTTGTCCTGGACAAGGGCTCACAAAGGGCGAGTTTTACCACTCTTAGTCTTGCACATGCTGTACATGTGTCGTCCACATGGCATCCAAGTGTAGGATGCATGTGACACTCCATGCTGTCAATGGATGTTTTTGTGATATAGCTAAGGGTCAGTTTTTTAGGAACTGGAGCCATGCTATGCCTCAATAATCGATATACTGTGCTACTACATGATTGAAAAGATTATCTTTTGTTTCAAAATCAGATGTGAAAGTTGTGATAGTTTTGGCCCCGGATTTTCATTGTTGCAGGTGCAATGTGGCCTTGGTCGCACAGGTCGATTGTGGGCACATGAAGCGTATGGAGTTCAACCGGACATGATGACTGTAGCAAAGCCACTTGCAGGCGGCCTTCCAATTGGTGCCGTCTTGGTAACTGAGGCGGTGGCTTCTACTATTGCTTTTGGTGATCATGGAAGTACATTCGCCGGTGGGCCTCTTGTATGCCACGCTGCACTTGCAGTGCTGGATCGGATACAAGAGGCTGGATTCTTGGAAAATGTGGCAGCAAAAGGACACCTTCTACGCAGCCTACTTGGGGAGAGGCTTGGCAGTAATCCACACGTTAAGGAGATTCGTGGAACAGGTTTGCTTGTGGGTGTTGAACTCGATGTGCCAGCTACACCCTTGGTGAATGCTGCCCTTGAGAAAGGGCTTTTAGTTCTAACAGCAGGGAAAGGGAACATTGTCAGGCTTGTACCACCTCTAATAATCTCAGAGCAAGAAATTAGGCAGGCAGTGGAGGTCTTGTTGAAGTGTATGCCTGCCCTAGAGGAGACGTGTTAGTTAAATAATGGCAACTTTGGCTAAGAAATTTTGAACTGTCTGTCTTCAACTGTTTTTGATGGCGTTGTTGTTTCTGCCAAATCGATAATATATCTTTGGCTAAGAAATTTTTGAACTGTCTGTCTTCAACTGTTTTTGATGGCGTTGTTGTTTCTGCCAAATCGATAATATATCTTGCTAGTTCGACAATGGGCCTATGTTATGGAGATCTTGATACTATAGCAAAGGCATTTTTTGTGATGAGGAAAGCAAGGTGGTGCAAGAATTGTGCAAGAGTTGCATGGCTTTCATATTTACATCTACTATGCTTCAATACATTTCTCATTTAAGGCCAACTAATTGATGTGCAGACTAGACAATGCTTATCATAGGACAAGGTAGGGACATGATGTTTTACGTTGGGCGTAATGTTGTAAATTGATGGAAGGCACGAAGGTTTACTCCAATGAGTGTTACTGTTTCTAACTGCTTAGCATATGACAAATGGATTTCCACAATAAACTTGTTGCATATGAGAGACCCATGGAAGTAACAAAAATATTGGCACAGAGAAGTGATCACCCTTTTAGTGGAAGAGGGACAAGATTTGTTAGGAAGATCATCATCAGTGTCTGTCCAATGTTTGTTAAAAAAACCTGCAAACTATATACAATGGACATGCGAGATTCTCCTTTTTCCCCCATAAATAATATTTTCTCTTTTTCAAAAGTATTAAACTAATGTAGGAATTTTCAAAATAAACTTGTAAAATTTTGTCTACGTAAGTGTTATAATATGTACAACTGTGTTCATCATCTCATTATCACATTAAAAAAATCAGCTTGTCATCATCATCATCTCACACAGTATGGGGGTGTCATCAAGGATATACATGAGCCGCTTTTGCTTGTGATCACATGAGTAGTGCTCGAAAAAAACAAGGAGAACTCTTGAATCTATCCGGTTTTTGTTTCCTAAATCTCTACTATATGCCGGTTTTATAACTAAAATATACAAAAAATCATTCCTCAAAATAAGGGCTACTTAATATCTCAGCTAGTTTTTCTTGATTTTGGTTGGTACAAATACACTAGTTTGTTGTTTTTTTGGAGCACTGATTAAGAGCAACCCTTAAAATGTACAATAATAGATAATCCATCAAACATAATGCATTGGCAAGAGTACTATTTTTTCACATCGTTTGATGGCATTAAGAGCAACCCTTCATCATCAAACATAATACATTGGCAACAATACTATTCTTTCACATCACAATTACATATTAAAAGAGATTATGTTTTGATTTATCTCTTTGTACTAACTACAAAACAAGTATGCATAACATACAAGCAAGTGCAATTGGAACTTGGAAGGGTGGCATCTTGAAGCCAAAAACAAAGAAAGTAAAGAAGAAAAAAATCTTTACAAAACAATTTGCACCTTACACATGGGGGCTAAATACTCCACTCTATGCGCTTTGTTTGGAATTCTAAACTTGCAATCCACTAAAGAATGAAATGGTAATTAAGGGGCTAAATAGTCCACTCTATGTGCTTTGTTTGGAATTCTAAACTTGCAATCCACTAAAAAATGAAGTGGTAATAAGGGCCTTTATTTATTTTTGTCTGATTCTACAAGTTCTTTAAGGTTTACCAAGAAGATACTAAAACTAGGTTAATCAAGAAGATGCTCCCTCCAAGCAATTTAGTGCCATCAAAAAGAGGTAAAGTTAGAAAGTTGCTTTCAATACTTGGTATGCAATATAGTAAATTATATGAAAACCACAATGATCATGGTTTCCATGCCAAGGTGGAGCAATGTTTGGTATGTGAGAAGGATTATTATAGGAAGCATTTACATGTAAAAAATGCCTCACAAAATGTTGAATTGATGGCATCATCATGAGGATTCTTGTGGGTTGCTTGGCACAACGTATAGTGTAAATTGCCAAGTTGCAAGGAGAAGTTGCATGACTTGCATCTTGGATTTTAAATAGTGTGAATCCATTTGGATTGCATATAGATAGTATGAAGCCATTTGGATTGTGCTCTTCAGTATGGTTTTACATGGAAAATGGTAGTGGCTAATTAAATTATCCCTCTAAGGATGTCTATCAAGAAAGAACATGTAATGCTTGATCTACTTCTACTTGGAAAAGACAAGGTTTCAAGGTGTGAGAGGATATAACGTGCATTGCGCACAAGAGACCACTCACAAGTAGGATTTTTAAAGTAAAAAATTAAAATAAAACCTAAATTGTATAATAAAGACAGAGAACAATAATGTATTACTGCTGTGATACAATAGATGGAAAAGCCTTACATTCGTGTGCTCCAGTGTTAGGGAGATTTGATGGTTGATCTAGAACTATTGAGATAGAGGCTATATGCTAGTAAAGAAGCTACATAGTAAACTTATAGTGATGGGGCTGATGAATCGTATGAATAAGGGACAATCCACGTATCCATATTGGCATGCATAAAAGGTAATAGTTAGTGCCACCATTTATGGTAAAGATGCAAGCCATATGTAGTCAGTGCTACCTCCCACAACCATCTAGACTAATCTCGGTGGGCCCCATAATTTCAAGACAGGTATCCAAAAGTAGAGTCTACCTACTCCATGTGTAAAAAATTATGTGATAAC
The DNA here is from genome assembly GCF_041138505.1 of Cibotium barometz. NCBI lineage: Eukaryota > Viridiplantae > Streptophyta > Polypodiopsida > Cyatheales > Cibotiaceae > Cibotium > Cibotium barometz. Next base: position 45,503,310 of record NC_141072.1, read on the forward strand.
GGTCCATTGTAGCACGTAGCCTATTTGTTAGTGTGCTAAAACTAATCACAGTCATCTTTAAGACATTTAGCCTTGTTTAGACTGTAGATATCTAATCTTTTCAAGCGTTGTCTTCAAAACTCATTCCATTTCAATCCAGAATCATTCCAATACATACTAAAATTATATCCATTCCACCTGTTTTACACGCCTTATCTCACCAACCATTTACCATCTTTGGTTATCCTTGATTTTCTTAAACTGTAATTTTCTAAATTACCAAAATAATTATTTATCCATTAATTCATCCACATGATATTTTCATCCATTTGAAGTCATTTCCAACCATTTTTCAAAAGTTTGGTAATTTTCAAAGTTTATTGTTTTTACCTTTGTAACCCATCGTGCCTTTTTTTTAGTGCATCTTTAGTAGGAAGATGTATTGTCAATCCTTAGAACATTTTGATGGATAATTATCTTGGACTAATGATACAAGTTCATTAGCTTAATATTTATAGGCCTAAACTTTTAAGTGGTGACACACTAGGGTTGATATGAAGGGAATTAAATGTTATGTGACACCTCTTCATATGAAAGGGAGGTTCACCCAAATCAAAATTTTTTCACATTCCTACATGTGAGTTTGGGAGCCCTATTCTATATTACCATTCCTTTGAGTGATGTTGCACTTACTAGAGCCCAATTCAACACAATTGCAAATTCAGGAAGAATTGAAGGATTAGAAGCTGGTATCCTTGATGGATCTCAAATTCATAAATAAGAAGATGAAATCTTTGAATTATAAGCATAGTAATTAATGTTATGAATCTTATTCCAATTAACATACCATTTCTATGCAAATTCATTGTTTAAAATGATAAATCGGTGGGATAGTAAACAATGATAATTGTGAACGAAATCTTGATATTAATTGTTATTCATTCTTATGGAATCAAATCGATCTCATGCATTTTATTTGCATACCTTTTTCCTTCTCAACCAAGGCTTTAAATCTCTCTGAAAGTGAGCAAACCCCTCACTTTTCTCCTTCATAAAATAAGCCCACACTTTTCTAGTGTGATCAATGAATGTAACGTAATACCTACAACCTACAATTATTACAGTTTTGGTTAGTCCCCATACATCAAAATGTATAACATCCAATGGCCTTACATTGACATTCTTTACATGTAGAAAAACATGTTTGGCATGCTTACCAAGCTAGCATGCTTCACATACTTTATGCATACCATCAACCTCAAACTTCGACAATAATATTTTGGGCCTACATAGACTTTAGTCGGTGTATATTCACATGACCATTTTGTGCCATATGTCAATATCTACAATGACAGCCATCCCATATGCAAGCATGGCTGCCTTCACCTCAGGCGCATGATGTTAACATCCAAAGTAAACATCGTGCCATTTCTATTACCCTTTACAACCAAATGACACTAATTTTTAAAGTCTTTCACAAAAGCACCCTTGAGGGTTGAACCTCCCTTGTTTGCAGACTCTTCTCAACCATTTGTCCAATAGAAACCAGGTTTTCATAATATTAGGAACATGAAGTATATCTGCTATGTACTTCATTTTGCCATCTTGCATAGACAATGAAACTGTAGTATCAACACTTATTTCCACCTATCCTGGTTTTTCCATTTTCTACGTATCTCTAAACCACTCACCCATGACTGGTCATATGGTTAGATGTTAAAAAACACGAGTATCTCAAGCAAATGGCTATGGAGTGAGCTATGATGATTGAGAGAATGCTAAGGTGAGTGATGCCTAAGATTACTCATGATGATGAGTGTGTTGTGCTAATAAAGCTTTTATATGAGGGGGGTATATATTGGCTTTGTTTACTTATATGGCAGCATGCTACATTGACACGCACTCCCTACCAACTCTTGTGCTCCATAGCACCATTTTTCTCAACACCCCTCTTTGGTGCCATTTTCTCAACACCCCTCTTTGGTGCCATTTTCATAGGCTACTGTAAGGTGTTTGGATGTGAGGTGTTATGTAATATGCCAATATAGCTACTTAAGGTGTTATTTTCATAGGCTACTGTAAGGTGTTTGGATGTGAGGTGTTATGTAATATGCCAATATAGCTACTTAAGGTGGTAAGGTGTGATTACCTACACCCCCCCTTAGTGGCAACATAGCTACTTAAGGTGGTAAGGTATGATTACCTACACCCCCCCCCTTAGTGGCAACATGGCTACTTAAGATGGTATGGTGTGGTGGAAACAATTGAATTTACGTCTACTCATTTGGTGACCATAAGCTTGGTAGGGGTAGTGAGTTTTTGTTGAAGTAGCTCAGAAGAGTTTGACATTGGGAATTTCCTCTTTGCTCAATGAAGACTCCATGAGTTGGCTTCTTGGTTCTTGAATTTTCACTCCTCTTCTTTGTGTCCAAGCTTCTTGCAATGGTCACACTTTGATTGCTCGAGTTTGCATTCGCTTTGGTAATATCCCATTCTTCCACAGTAGTGGAAGCATTTCTGGGTAGTTTAGTTAAAGAGTTCTTGCTCCACAGCTATGCTTCCTTACAAATAGTTTACTGTAGTAACCAATGCATTATACTCTTTTGGATGTTTTTAAAGAGAATGGTTAATGCATACCACCTAGTTGTGTCATTATGCTTTTCATCTTGCTTACAAATTGTGCTAGTGACTCACTTAGTTCATTTCTAGCCCATAGAACTCAATTTTGACTCTAGGTGTAATCCGATGTGAGTGAAAGTGCTTGCTCATACTTTTGTACCCACTCATCATTAGGATTCGCAGGTGCATTTTCTTTAATGAGTTTCCATAGCTTTTTGTGCATGAGAAGATACTTCATTTGTGCATGAGAAGATACTTCATTTGTGTAGCCCAAGTATGGAACCCTTCCCTAGTGAATCTTTCAACATGATTTATTGTTCTTATTGCCACTTGAGAGGGTCTTAGCAATGAGTACTACTCACTTGCTAGTGTTTACTCTCCTCATATAAGGTTGGTAGTGTGCACGAGATTTTCAAGTACAGAATCAAGCAATGAAGTGATTTAAATGTAAGTGTTTGTGAGTGCCAAATACTATCCCAACTTATGATTTACAATCTCAATTTCTACTTATAACAGTTAATTACTTGTTAATATCATTGATTAAATCTTAATTACTATGATTAATAGGACCAGAGAGTGGAGCTTTAAACTGAGCTTATGTGAGTGGAGATTGATGGGGGGTTTTTGTATGGCAACATTTCCCTTAATGTCACTAATTAAGTCTTAATTTTATTGTGATTAAGAGGACCAATGAGTGGAGCTTATCCTTCAAATTGGTGTAGATCTAACGAACTATGGGCGGTTGGTTTTTTGTTGTAGCTCATTGATCCATGGATGAAATGCCAAGAGATTCAAGTTGTAGGGTCCTTGACCTAAGTTCTATACACCCTTAAGAGGAATTTGCATAATGTTTAAAATAGAGGGAGAATGGTGGGTTTTTGCTTGTGTTGAGTTTCTGCAGTTTCCTAATAATTGCACACAAATTGAGCTAAGGGGCCTGAGGTGGAGGGTCGCGCCTAGAGTTGGGGAAGATGTACCCAAGGTGTCTTGATCAATGGTGGAGTGACTGATGAGATCTCAGGGCTCTAATCTCCTATACACACTATGCAAGAGGATAAGGTTCTACTAATCACAATGATTAGTGCTAATGATGCTAAAAAATGAACTATGGGGAGAGGGATGGATTTGATACCATGTTAAAAGACATGAGTATCTCAAGAAAGATGGCTATGGAGTGAGCTATGATGATTGAGATAATGCTAAGGTGGGTGATGTCTAAGATTATTCATGATGAGATGAGTGTGTTGTGCTAATGAAGCTTTGGACTCAAGTTCAATTAGGTTACAAGATTGAGACTTACACTCATAGAAAGATTTGAGATAGCTTGCTTGAAAATGAATCTTTTTAATGTCTTCAGCTACTATGATATTTAATGTTTCCATCTAGGGATGCAATGACATTTCACAAGCTATGCCATATGTAGTCACCAACCTAAATCCAGCACAGACCAGTGTATTTGCCTCTTCCTTAGTCAATTTTGTTCCCTCCTCAATGGGCCAAATAAAAGGAAAAAGTGGTATGGGTAAGATATTTCTATCTGCCAAGAGTGTACTACATCATCAAGGAGGCAAAACCACATGCACATCTTGTTGAATTCACTCGCAAGAGTTTTTAATGCAACACTAGCAATACCCTCTCTCGTGCGTTACATATGATGTTTGGTGTTTCCATCCTGGGATGTGGTAATATTTCACAAGCTACACCATCTGTAGTGGCCAAAGCAGAATTTAGAAATTGGACTTGCAATTGAAATGTGAAAGAGGAATTAATCTAAATGAACTAATTGCAACACTCACAGAAATGAAAAACAAGAAAAAATAAGAAAATATACACGAATTTGAACAAAGTGTAGAAATTGTAGAAAATATAGAACTTGTAGAAAATGTAGAAATCAACTAGTATGCAAACATTGCCACAAAATAGGAATATTTCCATCTATTCATTTCTACCTTCATGCAAAAATAGAAAACAGAATTCAAAGATACACACACACGCATTTAAAACACATGGTGGCTATGCGATAGAGCTATTCCTCGACAGCAGCGCCATTTATGGGATGCCCTTGCACCATAGAAAGAGTGCAGGAACTAGCCAATGTTGTGGGGCCTTGCCTCACCGCACTCGAGAGCATAAACAGCTCAAACCGAGAGGTTAATCTACCATAACCTAGCCTAGAATTGCATAAATGGGATGTGTCACTCACCTTGTTGATTGCTTGTGCTTGGATTCTCATAGGAGAGCTTCTTGCCATGCAGCCACACTCCAAGCTCTGCTCCAACACCGCCTGTCATACTCCAATGGAAGCTTGACTCTCCTCTCTCACTCAATCACACACTCACACATGCAAGCAAGCACACAATAGCTCAAACATGCAATAGGCAAGAAAGAAAGCAATAGCATAAGAGTATCGAGAAGAAGAGTACTCTCTTGAATAGTATAAAATAATGAATGGTCACTATACACAATGACCCTTATCTTCGTCCATAGCCTTCACACCTTGGGCGGCCATACTTAAAAAATAGGTCCATGGCTAACCACGGCCACCTAGACTTATGCAAAACCCTAATCTAAGAATACAATCTCCAATATTAATCCCGTAGCGTGCTTTTCATAGACAAGCAGTGATTGCACACGTAAAATATACAATGATGTTGGAGAGGTGTCCAATGAGGGTTAACAGAGGGAAAGAAAAAAAGTGAGTGAAACGATTTGAAAAGATGCAGGGGAGAAGAGAGCTTGAGCTCTGGCAAGCACACACACACTCACAAAACCCTAAAAGAGAACACACAAGGTGAGAGGCTGAAAATCTTCTTCTTCTTCAACATTCAACACACCATATACAAAGATAAGAGTACACACGATATGAAAAAGGTACTCAACCAAATACATACTAGGGTTCTCTATAGTGTGAACCCAACTAAATGAGTTGGCGCTATAACTATGCCAGTCTCTAGAATGGATGTCACACATCCTATCATCCCACTGGCCGCATATCACCCATGATCTCACCAACCATGCCAATGGTGTAAGTGTGGGACCTATCCCCCAGGCGGGTCATCAGTGTCCACCGCCTCACAAGATGAGCTCGATATCTCAACACTCCCCCTCGAGCTCAACTCCATCTCATGTACACCAAGCAAAGCCTTGAATCTGCGGAGCTTCTCTATACCCAATGCTTTGGTGAAGATGTCAGTGACCTGATCCTATGTGCTGACATAAACAAGGTCAACGTCTCCTACCAAAACCTTCTCTTCTCTGACAAAATGGTAGTGGACCTCTATATGCTTCATGCGAGCATGAAAAACTGGGTTCCTGGCCAAATGTATACTGCTAATGTTGTCATAGAAAATGACAACTTGTCTATCCATGATAGACCTAAATCTGCAAGTAGCTTTCTCAACCAAGCTACCTCACATGCTGCCATAGTAGCACCTCTGTACTCGGCCTCTGTGTAGTACTAGGGGATAGAGCAACCGTAGGCTGCTTCTTACTGCTCCAAGTCAAAATAGCACTTCCCAAAGAAAACATGAAGCCACTAGTAGATCTTCTATCTGAGATACTACCAGCCCAATCAGCATTTGTGTACCCATGTACACATATCTCTGTCCCAGTTTCATAAAATAGTCCATAATACAAAGTAGACCTCACATACCTCAGTATGCATCTCAATGCATCCAAATGCAGCTTCCGAGAGGAACCTGCATAAACTGACTCACCAACCCAATAGCATAGCTCAAATCTAGCCTGGTGATCGTCATGTAGATCAAGCTTCCTACTATGCCCCAATACATAGTAGGATCCTCCAAAATCTCTCCTGAATCTGCACTCAACTTGCCACTTTGATCTAATGGCACTGAGATAGGCTAACAGCCTGTCATACCATACTTGGACAACATGTCCAAGCTATACTGTCTTTGCAGTAATCCAATACCATGTGGTGACCTAATCAACTCAATGCCCAAGAAATATCTGAGCTCCCCCAGGTCCTTCATCTCAAACTTCTGTCTAAGCAAGATCTTTATATCAAAGATCTCTACATCATGGTCCCCCGTAATGTGCTTGTTGTCATCTACATAGATGACAACAAGCACAACCCCTCTATCATTGTGTCTCACATACAGCGAGAAATCTACATTGGCTACATGAAAGCCAATAGTGACAAGATATTCAAAAATCTTGTCAGACCATGCTCTTGGTGCTTGTTTTAAGCCATACAAGGCTTTCTTCAACCTACAAACATGCTCGGGGTGACTCACATCCTCATAACCAGGTGGCTGCAACATATACACCTCTTCCTACAAATCTCCATGCAAGAATGCATTCTTTACATCCATCTGATATAAAGACCATTGCTTTAACGCAGCCATTGCTATCACAACTCTCACTGTTGCCATCTTGGCAACTAGACTGAAAGTTTCCTCATAATCAATGCCATATGTCTGCGTATATCATTTGGCTACCAATCTAGCCTTATACCTGCTTATGCTTCTATCACAACTCTCACTGTTGCCATCTTGGCAACTAGGCTGAAAGTTTCCTCATAATCAATGCCATATGTTTGCGCATATCCTTTGGCTACCAATCTAGCCTTGTACCTGCTTATGCTTCCATCATTGTTATGTTTTACTTTGTACACCCACTTGCATCCAATGGCTTTCTTGAGGTAATTGCACTAAATCCCAAGTCTCATTTCCATATAGTGCATCCATCTCCTCATCCACACATTCCAACAACCTCATCAATGCATGTGGGCTTTACAACTATAACCTGCACAACTTTTGCCATGTATGCATAGTGATGTGCCACATATCCATCATAGGTAAACCTCTGCACTGAATTCTTCACTCTCCCAGATCTTTGCAGCTTTGCATTCATGGCTTCCATAGCCTTCTTTACACCAGGTGTACTCATAACTGGTATCCCAAGATCCTCATCAAGGCTCATCTCTAAGCCACTAGACTCTCCATCAACATGAGAATGCCCTACAAAAATGTCGAGCATATTAAGGGGCTCAATCACTTTCTCTTTGCCTTTATGTGATGCACTAATCACATTTGCAGGACTGGTATTATGATGCAGCCTGCCACTTCATTGTCTGTCAAAACTGAACCACTAGATGAGGACTCTCCTGGTCCACACAAAGACTGTGATTGCTGACTTGTATTCTGTGCAACCACATTTCCACTCACATCAGCCCTAATAGCTTCTTTTTCAGCAGCATACCAGCTGCTCATCTCATTAAAAACAACATCCCTGCTTACCCTCAACTCATGTGTAACAGGTTATAACACCTGTATCCCTTTTGCTCAAGGAAATACCCAATAAACACCTGTATCCCTTTTGCTCAAGGAAATACCCAATAAACACACATTTTTTAGCTTTTGAATCCAGCTTAGTTCTCAGCTCATCTGGCACATGCACATATGCAATGCATCCAAAGACTTTCAGATGAGACAAATCAAGTTTTCTGCCAGTAAACCTCTTCTCTGGAGTTACATCATGTATGGCTGCAGTTGTATCCTGTTCATAATGTAAACTGCTGTAGAAATAGCCTCGGCCCAATAGCTATGATGTGGCATATTCTTCTCTCCCATCAATGCTCACGCAATCTCAGTAAATGTGCCTGTTTTTTCGCTCTGCAACTCCATTTTGCTGCGGAGTGCATCTACATGTAAAATGTCTCTGAATACCATTCTTTTGCAAAAATTCAGAGAACTCATTGGATAAGTACTCTCCCCCTCCATCTGACCTTAGGCACTTTACATGTTTTCCTGTTTGCTTTTCAACCATAACTCTGAAATTCTGAAAATGAGTGAATACTTGACTCTTCTCCTTCATGAAGTATACCCACACTTTCCTTGTGTGGTCTCATTAATAAATGTCACATAATACCTGCAGCCTCCCATAGACATGGTCTTCGTAGGACCCCATACATCTGAATGCACAACGTCTAGTGCATTTTTGCTCATATTTCTGTCGTGTGGAAATACATGCTTTGTTTGCTTTCCAAATTGGCATGCTTCACATATTTTCTGCATACCTTCAACTTTAAACTTTGGTAGCCCTATCACAATTCCTTTAGTCTGCATAGACTTCATTCTCTGCACATTCACATGTCCAATTCTTTTATGCCAAATGTTTGTGTCTGCAACAATTCTTGAACCATTTGCAAACATTGCAGCACTCACTTCAGGCATGTTTACATTCAATGTAAACATTCTGTCCACTCTGTTGCCTTTTGCAAACAACCAACCTACACTTGTCTTTAAAGTCTTCAACATAACAACCATCAGGGTTAAACCGAACCTGCAAACCCTACTCAATCATCTAGCCAACTGAAACCAGATTCTTTATTATGCTCGGAACATGAAGTACATCTACAAGGTACTTCACTTTGCCATCCTGCATAGACAATGGCACATCTCCAACATGGGCAATTGGATGAGCAGTGTCATCCCCTGTTTCCACAAAACCTGGTCTTTCAAGGTTTTTCATCTCCTTGTACCACTCCCCATGACTTGTCATGTGGTTCGAAGCACCTGAATCAACGTACCATACATCATCTTTATGTGCTGCTTCAACATTTTCAGGCATGGCGACATGCTGCATAACAAACAACCTTTCATTATCCTCATTGTTTCTGCTCGAGGATGCATAGTTGTTTTGCTGCAATTTTTCATTTTGCATGTCAGCCTGCTTCTAATGGTAATCTGCCTACACATGTCCAGGCTTACTACAATAAAAGCATCCACGTGTATCATTATACTGCCTTTGCCAATTTCCACGACCTCTTTGACTCCCCCTACCTTTGAATTAGTCTCTTCCACCTGCGTGTTGTTGTTGTTGTGAATTTTGGGACTATTGTTGTTGCTGCTGTGCTGGCCATAATTCTAATTACCTGTTCGGCCACCTCCTTGGCCGCGTCCACGGCCTCCTCTACCTCGTCCTCTTCTTGAACTTGTGTAGAAGGCCTGTTGCTCTGAACTATTTTTGTTTTGTGAAGACTGTTAGTCTTTTCACCCAAGCTCTTCTCTTCTATAATCAACATAGACACCAAATCTGTGAAATTGGGAATGTTTTCTCGAGTCTGAATAGACATCTTGAACGCCTTGTATTGTGGTCCGAGACCACGTAGACAGACTTCGACCTTATCATCATCATCTACTGAAACACCAATAGATGCAAGGGATTCCACAATCCCTTGATCTTCATAGTCATTCACAAACAAACTCTTTTTCTCCACAGTATGAAGTTCATTCTTCAATTGTATCTTTCGTGCCTTGGTATTCGTTTCATAGAGTTTTACCAAGGTGTCCCATGCCAAGGTGTCCCATGCCTCCTTGGGGGACTTGGCATCCTGTATGTGCCCAATCATGGTGTCCTGTATGTGCCCAATCATGGTGTCCTGTATGCGCCCAATCATGGTGTCCTGTATACTGATAGAGAGCCAATACATAACTTTTCTGGCTCCTTAGTTCCAATCCTTGAACTCTTTCACATCTACAGTAGTCGGCCGGTATCTCCGGTGCCTCTTCATGCTCACCTTCTATGTAGTCCCAGTCACCCTTTCCCATCAGGAAATTTGTCAATCTGAACCTCTAAGCATGGAAGTTGTTCTTGTCAAGCTTCTTAGCAACAATTTGGTTTATGCCATCATTTGACATCTTACCAGACACACAAATTTACCAGAAACAGCACTCTGGTTTGTCCTGCACAAATTGCTATATTTTCTGTAGCGGTACTGTACTACACTCAAATGTCACAACCAGTGACCTCAATGTGCATACATACACCCAATGGTAACTGTTGACCTGCTTTGCAGCACACACAATGTCTGCACAACCAATCTATCTTCCTACAGTTCTTAAAACAGAGTTCTGCATAGAATCGACGACTTACCCGCAGTGCTCGAAATCGCCTGCTTTCTGAAAAACGGAGGTCCTAACATGCCCAAAACGCGTTTTGGGCTCGAAAAATATTGTCCAAGACCGATTGGACAGAATAGTTGCCCTATAGCTTTACTCCCACGAAGAAAGCTCCTCAATTAGAGATCGTTTGCCGGTGCCTCCCGTAGAGCTCCCGACAAGGGTGTAGTCGCGAACACAAATAGGGAAGAGTAGATGAAGCTCTTACCCTCGTATCGCTTCCTGTGCTTCTCTTGCTTGTAGCTTAGCCCTTAGCATGAACCAGGCTTTGATACCATGAAAAGATGCAGGGGAGAAGAGAGCTTGAGTTCTTGCAAGCACACACACACTCACAAAACCCTAAAAGAGAACACACAAGGTGAGAGGCTAAAAATCTTCTTCTTCTTCACACAACATTTAACACACCATATACAAAGATAAGAGTACACACGATATGAAAAAGGTACTCAACCAAATACATACTAAGGTTCTCTATAGTGTGAACCCAACTAAATGAGTTGGTGCTATGACTATGCCAGTCTCTAGAATGGCTGTCAGTCTCTAGAATGGCTGTCACACAGCTTGTCATCCCACTGGCCGCTTATTACCCATGATCTCACCAACCATGCCAGTGGTGTAAGTGTGGGGCCTATCCCCCAGGCGGGTCATCAGTGTCCACCGCCTCACTAGATGAGCTCGATATCTCAACATGAATGGGGGTAGGCCCTTTTATAGATTTTCAAGGGAGGTACGATCGTGGCTTCCTAGAGAAATGGTGCTTATGGAGGAACGGCCGTGGCTACAAAGAGGCACGACCATGGCTTCTGAAATAATAACTAAGAGTAGATGAGTGAATGATCATGGCTTAGCTAGGGAACAGCCACCATGGCTCTTCTGAGGAAATGGTCGTGGCTTTTTGAAATGAAAGGCCGTGTCTTTGGCCGTGGTTGTCTGAATGAACAGTCGTGTCTTTGGCCGTGGTTTTCTAAAATGAATGGCCATGTCTTTGGCTGTAGTTGTCTGAATGAATGGCCGCAGTTGTCTGAATGGGTGTTGATGATGACTGCTAGATGCCCCCTCATTCCAGCTATGTTGATGGTGGGTGTTGATGATGATTGCCAGATGCCCCCTTATTCCAGCTATGTTTGATTCTTGAATGGGGAGAAGAAGTTGCACACTTCCTAGCTAATGGCTTACCCAATTGAAGCCTCAAAAAAGTTACCCCCTATCAGTTGATCATAGGGCAACTCTACAGGCAAGGAAAAGATGGGATCATGAAGCAATGTGTTCGGGAGGATGAATGCGTCTCTATTTTGGAGCAAGCCCACTCTAGAATCACAAGAGAACACTTCATAGCAGATATCACTGCTCAAAAAATCCTACTAATAGTACTATGGTGGCCCACCTTATTTGGAGATGCCGCTGAATATGCCAAAATGGGTAGAAATTCCACACAATGATGATAAAGGGGGCATCAATTTTGTCGTATCCTTATAACCGTTTGAGAAATGGGGCATCAATTTTGTGGGACCCATTAGTCCGACTGCTCGACACACCTAGGCATGGTACATCATAGCTACGAACTATTGTACAAAATGGGTCAAATCTAGGGCCACCAGAAAAGCCAATGCAAGGTCCACGGCAAAATTCCTTTAGGAGTGTGTGATCACTCACCTTGGGTGCCCTCTTGAGCTAGTCAGTGACAATGGTACACACTTCATTAATGAAGTTATACAATTCTTATTGCAAGAATTCTTGATCACACACCAAAAATCCTCGCCCAACTACCCAATGGCCAAGCTGAAAGCATAAATAAGACCCTATGCACGCTATCCTGACCAAGATTATAGAGGCAAGCCATAACCATTGGGAAAAAAGTTATCGGCATCACTCTGGGCTTATCACACCACATATAAAGTGGCCATTAACACCACACCCTTCAACTTAACCTATGGCACACTGAAGCGGTTATGCCTATGGAGTTTTTGGTGCCAAGATTGAGAGTGGTTGTACAAGAAAAACTCACTACTAGGAATGTCCTGAGTGATCCGCTCTGGGAACTTGAAAATCTTGATGAAACACGTCTCACAACTATGTATGGAATGTTGGTAGAAAACTAAGATGCAAGCATTGGTTTGATGACCAACTTAAGGATAAGGAAATGAACGAGGGGGATATGGTCCTCCATTATAACACTAAAAATCACAAAAAGAAACTCAAATACAGAGGACTAGGACCTTTCCTAGTGACTGAAATAACCCCTTAAAAGGCGCAATGTGCATTGAAACCCTTGATGGTGTTGAGATGGATGGTTATTTCAATGGTAGCAAACTAAAACACTAATACAACCCACTCACGCAAAACACCTCAAGGACCATTTACCTCAAGAAACAAAAAAAACATCAACACTTTTGCATTTGGTCCAATGTTTAGGTGTTGTTACAATTCTGTTTCACATTGGGAATAACCCCTTGGAAGGCAAGTTCTATGTTATTCTTGCAGGAACAATGCATGAAGAGATCCTTCTAGGATGTGGATGGATGATGGGACAAACCCGGTGTCAAATTGATTGGGATGCAAGCATGGTAACACTACAATTGGCCTCAGGGCAAGTTACAGTCCTTAACAGATGAAGAGCCTGAGCCACCCAATTCCCCTCCATAAGGTGACCACTCCTTTCTGCTAGCCACCAAAATCACCCTACTTTCCAACCAACATAGAGCTATGACACCCAAAAATAGGCCTCTCCTTTGCTAACATACCCCATTTACTCCGAGAGCCACAACCGCACCTAGCTCTGTAGCAACTCAAACCTTGCCACCCGCCGAGCCCACTAACACTGCTAACTCTATTAACACCACTAACTGCCAATAGGCACCCACTCACCCCCATCACACCCAACCCACTGATTCTCTCTATTGGGTGCCCAAGAAGATTCTCATTGGCAAAGTTATTATGAGGGTGTCAAAACTTTATGGATTCCACGAAGGTCCAATCTCTCCCCTCAAACCTTAGCAAAACCCAAAGTTTCCAGCAAACCCAAATGCTCCTATTCCTTGTCATATGGGTCGACACTCACAGTAGCCTCTGATAAGGTAGCCATAAGCCCACAAAAATAGGGAGAACATCCAACAAAGACCCTCACCGGGGCAGCCACAAAGAGGTTGTCCCCACCCACCTTATCCTCAACCCAAAACTATCTATAGGTGGGTACCTAAACCTCTTCTCACTACCCAAAAGTTCTATGTGGGAAATCAAAAAATCTAGTTACCACGATTGCTGATGTACACCTCATTATTTTCAAGCTCTGCGCCCCGTAAAACAATTTCAATGGAGGCCAAAGTGAGCCCTAGCTGTTGCCACCACTGCCACTCTATAAGATAAATATCCAGTAGGAAGCCAAGGCCACACAACCCTCGCCCACTATCTCCACCAGTGATATCCCATCAACCTCGACTACCCCACCTACCCTTATCACCCAACTCCCTTGTTGCACCCCTACTTAAATTCCTGCCTCTCCAACCCCTTCTCCTACAGCGACTCCCTCCTATGAAGCACTAGAGCTTCACGATGAGCTGCCAAACTTGCCCAAACCTAATTGGACCCATCTTTTCGCTCTTGCTAGTTGGGCAAGGAGTTAATACAAAACTCCAAATGGGGTGCTAACCATGTAGTCTTAGGGTACAAAACCTGTTCACAGAGTGCCAAAAAAAAAACAAGTCCAAACATACGGTTGTTCACTTCAAAGAGCCACGACTGTTCATTTCTAAGTGCCACAGTCGTTCACTTCTAAGCGCCACGGTCGTTTACTTCTAAGAGCCACGATCATTCATTTTAGAAAGCCACGACCATTCATTCCCTAAAGCCATGACCGTGGCTCACAAAACAAACACACGTTCATTCCTTAGAGCCATGACCGTTCACTTCAAAGAGCCATGGCCATTCCATTCTAGTAAAATTAGGAGCCATCTGGTAATTTTTCCACAGTGATATAGGGTTTATTCATCAAGTAAAGAAGAGCATGATGGTCAACAAAGAAAATGAACTTGGTCGCTCGCTGGCAAAACTTTTTAACAGTGTACCATCATGGCCAACCCTTCCCTTCTCGTGGTGGTATAGTTTTGTTTTGCTTTGTTTAATTGGCAATGAACGACGACTAGCAAAGCTAATAGGGAAATCCCTATTGCATTTTTCAGACCCAAAGAGGGCCTCTTGGATTAACTTTTGATTAGGAATGGACCAATAGAAAGAGGGATGGGTGCACATTTTTGACTTCTTTGACCCTAGGGGGCCTAGGCTTTGGTTTGCTAATGGGGCCTAATTACAACTCTTGTCCCCCTACCTCCTAGGCCCAAACTTAGAGGTCTCCCCACCTAGAATCGCGCGGATTAAAAAACCCTAAAAATTAAAAAAAAAATTTCCCCAAAAGTGTGTTTTCCCTCTCAAACTTCCCCCCAACATACTCTAGGTTTGGAAAGCTCATTTTGAACCTCTTTCTTTCTCTTCTAAGCTCTCCACTGCACAAACTCCATACCTCTCAAGCTCTCCCTCCTTCTCAAGCTACCTACCTCTCAAGCTCCCTCTCTCTTTCTTTCTTTTCTAAGCTCTTTGCTGCAAAAACTCCATCCCTCTCAAGCTCTCCCTCCTTCTCAAGCTCCCTCCCTCTCCATTGCTACTATAGAAACTCTATCCCTCTTTAGTCTACTCTAGGTTCAGGAAGCCTATTCTCAAACTCTAACCCTCTTTTAAGCTTTCCATTGCTGCACTGAAAACCCTAAACTTTCTCTCCTCTCCACTCCTCTGTTGTTGACAAGCTTTTCTTTTCCCTTCTTCTCTTTTCTTACCACCATGGCCTCTTCCAATAATTTGAGAAGACCTCTTGTGTTGCATAACACAAGAGATGAGCATGGAGTTTGGGCTCCAACAAGATTCAGGGTTGGGGCTTGGGTCTACATGCAGCCAAGCTCTAAGGGACCACATCGAGTGCGTCAACTAGAGAATATGCTACATCATTGGAAGGGACGGCTACAAGGCTTCAAGCATACTAAGAAGGAAGGACTGGTTGTTGCCATAGTGCAACATGTATACCCTTGAAGACCTTTACATTCAAGGCCAACAACCAAGGTTTCCTTCAAATTGTCAGTGTAATATAAACACAACTTTAACATGTTAATATTGGATTTTTTGTTTCAAATTTTCTTATGATTCTCCATTTTCTTTTGTCTCTATCTGCTGCAGATATTTTCCTCTCTAATTATGTTGAGGAACAACCACTCCTCCAAAGCCTCACTGGAGTTTTCTATGCTATGCATGCATCCATTGGAGAGGCAATGTTTGTATCTCAAAGCCCAAGTGAGCTTGTACAGAACAATATCTTTTTCTTTTCTCACTCATATTTTGTAGATAAAAAACCAGGTTTATTTGGCAAGCTAGAAGAGATCCCCAACCCCCCTCTTAACAATCCCGAATGGCCCAAACGTGATGCTTGGACCATCTTATGCTTAAAGTTTAAGATGGTAAGTGATATCAAGACATCACTCAAGTTTTCAAAGGCATCTAGGTCAGTAGGGCTAAATTGGTTTTGTCTTTTACATGTTTTTTTGCACATGTTCAATTCCATGCCAATGCACCAAACAAAAACAATGTATATTTGTAAGGAGGTACGGTCTGACCTCATTCAAGGATTACTAGGAGAGGGTTGGGAGGTTAATGAGGGGTCACATCAAGGTGATGTGTACAAGTGCAATGTAGTCGATTCTACAGTGTCTTAGTTCTTGAAGGCATGCTCTATTTTGTACATGCGTTTGCACTACCAAAGATGGATGCAAAAGCACGGGACATGGATCCCACTTCAAGCCTCAGAAGAAGAAATTGTGCCTATTGAGGTAGCTGTGATGATGCAAAATGGATGGATTGAGTGAGTGGCAGCAAGCAATCATTGGAGACTAGCAGATATACGTCAACACTTTAGCATCATGGGCTTTGACAATGTGGAAGAGTCAAGTTTCAAGTTGATGAGAAGAAAGGTATATTTGATTCCACTACGTCTAGAATTAACCCTTACACTTTCTGGTTATTGTGCCACTTTCTATATTTTTACAGATTGGGAAGTGTAAAGAGGGGACAACTATGGTCTCAGAATCATGGCAAATGGGGGACCTTGAATTTTCAGCAGGTGCATAGCCCTACCAACACATAGTAAGCATGTGGAAGAGCTTGAAGATGAACTGGGTATATGGGAAAATAGCCTCTGTTCTGATGCACATGAGGGGCAAGAGTTTCAGGATCGAGGTGAAGGCAATGATGAGCTTTCAAGTCAACAAGGAGATGGAGATCAACATGAAGTAAATGTCACAAGAGGCAAAAAATGAAGAGATTATAACAATTTTAGATTAGATGACATGCTTGTAATTTTGTAGCAGGCTCTTTTTTAACCCCTCTTTATTTAATTGAAATCTTAATATTTTTGCAAACTTTGATTTTTTTGTCTAGCGATCTAGTGTGAAAAGGCCAAACTTTAAATTTTAACTATAAATAGACCAAAGGTGTCTTCTTTCTCATTTTCACGCGATAGAAACCAAGCACGAGCTCACACTATCTCTAGGCATGCCACATTGAGGACTCTTCTTCCATACCTAAGACAAAATGATAGACAAAAGTGCCCATAAACAAGTTGGGACACTACTTCAAAAGTAATGAAATATAAATGTCATGAACTACCTATCATTTATAAAGGCATGATGGTCTATAATCTTGGATGGTGGTGTTGGTGTGTGCACTATAGATGACTCCTTTGGTCCTCGCTAGGGAACTTGAGGAATACCGACACAAACACTAGGGTTGGGGAAAAGGGAGCGTGGACCTCCTCTCATGGAAGTATACCCGCCAAGGATGAGTCGACCTCACTGGCTAGACATGCAAGACCTATTCTCTACACTGTCTACCATGCTCTCCGACCACCACCTATCCCTACAGGCCTCTCACTCACACCACACCCACCACTAACCACTCACTCACCTTACTCACACAAAAAGATAGACAAAACACCACAAGAGCACAATATTGTATACTAAACTGTAGACAAGAACGATACAAGAGAGACTGTGCTCCAACACGGAGAATGTCATACACCAAGGAATGTGCTCTTCGCCGAATGTGCTAGAGTGAATGTGATACAAGAGAGAGTCTCTCTACCAGAATGTGCTACAATGAATGTCCTTCAAGAGAGAGTCTCCCTCCACTTCTGAGAGAGTGCTCCCCTTATCTCCTGCTTGGGTGTCCTGCTCGAAGTCCCAACCCTCATCTTGTAGTGTAGAGGGAAGATCTTCCGTCGAGAAAAGGAAGATGGTGCTCAAGAGGATCTCGCCATTCCTCGGGAAAGGGAGAGGGGTGTTGCCTCCATGATTGCCATCAGAGTTGGCCATGCACGTCGGAGATGTCAGAGGGCACCGGTGGTGACGGCAATCAGAGATGTCGGAGGGCATCAACGGCGGTGACGGCGATCGGAGAAGATAAGCAAAAATTTCATTTGTCCTATGAGTTGGCATGAGGTTGATAGCATCTTCTCTTATGAACACGGTTTCTTTCCATGTAAGGATCAACTACTTCAAGATCTTTGGTCCATTCTATGGTAAGGCTTGCTTGTCAACTACTGCTAGCGCTCTTGTTGGACTTAGAGGAATATCATTCATGTTGGAGGTCAAGGGGAGGTCTAGAAATTACCTTTGGAGTTGTGCTTGTTCTTCCTTCATCAATAGTTCCTCTACCATTACCTTGTCTTTGTTGGTCCTTTAGGTATCCAATTTTACTCTAGATTAGCTTGTTTGTGTATTGGCTTTGAGCATGATGATGATTCTCAATGCACTCTAGCTCCCAAGCTCTATTGTTGATGGCCACCTTGTGTTGGCTTTATCTTGGCATCCAAATCCAGTTTTATCCTTGATAATATCCTTGGACCTTGAGGAAGCGTTATGTGGTTATCCATCCTTGGGAGAGGCTGGATCACTTCTTTGTTTAGTGTTCCTCCCTCTCTTTGGAATCCATATCAACTTGTCATATGCTATCCACCATTGTAGATTCAATATACCTATTTTGGTGGCTCGACCTTGGCTTTTGGAGAAGTATGGAGTACATTGGTTGTAATAATTGATACTTTTGGTACCCATACCTATTAAAGTTTACCCTTGGTATTGGTGGTGAAGTGGAGACAGGAGGGATTGGTATGTCTTTGGTAGATAGAGTAAGCCTAAATGTTCAACATAAAATACAAATTTATTAGCTAAAAGATAATGGCAAAAATTCTTTATAGAATTAACCATTGATAACCCCCCCCCCTCTCTCTCTCTCTCTCTCTCTCTCTCTCTCTCTCTCTCTCTCTCTCTCTCTCTCTCTGGTCGTATAGTTCTTCTATAGCTTATTCAACTGTCTACTAGCATATTAAATTGGAACATAAATGTTCTTTTCTCTTGGTTGAGTTAGTATGCATCCTATGACATAAGCCAATGCATCAATGTCTATCAATGCATAAGTGGATGCATCAATGTGCATTAATGCAGATGCATCAATGTGATAATATCCCATCTTAGTGCTCTTAGAAGTAGAGGTGAGATCATAGATTGCTTTAGCTTATGAAGTGCTTCCTCGCATTCCTCTATCCACACAAAATAGACCAACACGGGCATATAGGGGGTCTAGGAATTTTGGTATACATGAATATAAATATTAGATAATACCCCATGTTCCCCATAAACCTTTAGAAATCCTTTTTGGTCCCTTGAGTTCTATAATAACTTAGATCTTTCCTTCATCGATTGTGATCCCATTTTCAGACACCCCACGTCCTAGGAATCTCCCATGCCTAACCATGAATTTACACTTTTCAAGGTTCACGCACAACCTATAATACCTGCATCTCTCGAACACTACCATCGAGATGATGAGGGATGTGTTCTCTTTTTTATTTTGAGTTCACATAGAGGTCATCCATGAAGACATCTAAGAATTTACATACGAAATCATGGACATTAGTTGTTGAAGTGTAGTTGGCACGTTTGTAAGTCCAGATGACATTACTGTATATATAAAAATCCCATCCCCTCTGAAGTGAAGGTGGTCTTATGTTGGTATTTAGGATCTATGAACACTTAGTAATATCCTAAAAATCCATCTAAGAAGCGACAAGCTTCTTTTTCTACTACCCTTTCAAGCAAATATTTAGTATAAGGCAATGTGGTAACGATCTCTCACTATGGCAATGTATCTTTTTCAAGTTCATGTATATGTAAATCTTGCCATTCTTTTTTGATACTATGATCACAGTTAATACCTAATCTGTGTGCTCAATCTCATATATGAAACCTGCTCAAATTAGTCTATCAACTTCTTCCTTAATAGTTTTGGAATAGGTTTCGTTATATGTATAAGGATTTAACTAGCCTTGCACTAGCGCTATCCATAGTGGAATTGTATTGAGTAGACTCCCTTGAGATTTGAGTAACTCCAAGTGAATATATATCTTTATACTCTTTGAGGAACTCCATTAATTCAATCTCCTCCATAGGATTAAGTTAGTAGAGATCCAAACCTTTTTGGGCTTTTCCCATGGTAGTGCTAGGTCAATTTATTTAACATCTTCAAGTTCATAATAAGATACCCCCATTTATTTTGGTTTCTCTTTTTTTGGTGTTGGTGCACACACCTTTCTATTCCCTATCTTGTAGTTCCTATAATGTGAGGGGAATTTCCTCTAGTTCTCTTCTTAGTCTCTATCATTAAAACTCTCATCTTAAGATTCTTTCTAAAAGCATCTATCTTAGTTCAAGGATCGGTCACCCTTTCTACCATATGAAAGCACCTAGATGGATGTAGATATCCCCCATTCCATAAAACTAAAATCAACTTGGCTATAAGAGACGGTCTTATTCTAGGATAACCATACTCCATTTCTTCCCTCAATCTAAGGGTAGGTCTGATTAATGCCAGAATGACATCAATATTTCTTCTTGTTTCTTGGATTATGTGAGTTTTGATCCCGGTCTCCTTTGGCTCTATAACTAGCTCAAGAGCCATTGCAACCATGCGCCCAGGTTCCATTCTTGGAGGTACCTGAGTATAGGATGGTCCCACATATACATAGGCTGGCACCCCAAACCATGCTTCTCTTGGTTGTTTAGGGGATATAAAGTGTTATTGGGTATCCATATATACCATTGCTCCATGAGCTATTGGTACACTTGAGGCTCTATAGTCTTTGCTCTCAACTCTCATGGTTCCTTGTCCTAACTGAATTGGCACTACTGGTTAAGGTTACCAACTTGATTCTTTTTGAAAGGATCTCACCTAATGGTTCTAATCCCTATGGAAGTTGAATGTTCCTCCCATATTGGCTCTAATGTGGAGGGAAGCCTGACTTCTCTACAGTTTGTTTCCCTTATGGAGTAAGGGAAACAAACCGTTTGTTTCCCCTCATGGAGTAAAAAGAAAATTCTTCCCTTGCCACACTATGCTTCCTAGTCTTGAGGTTATCTCCTCGAGAGAGGTCCTCACTTTGCTTGGCCTTTAAGTCCTATGTTCTTGGTATGTGTTAGATGGGAAAAATCCCCCCTGCCTAGAACTTTTCGTCCTTCTCACTTCCTTGGTGACCACTCTTGGGATATATGTGTTATCATCCTCATTCATATATATCATGATCACACCTACACTAGGGGTGTGTCCAGAAACTTGTGGTTTCTCTCTGCATCCCATTGTACATTGGTGATGTTGAAGAGGTTTCCATGGGCATCTCTCTGCACATTGGTGATGTTGAAGAAGTTACCCTAGGTATCCTCATATTGGCCTATATCACCTTGATTGACTCTAACTCTCCTTAGGAAGAATCTATCCATCATATTCAGAGGTTGAGTCATAATTGGTGGCTTCACACATGCTCTTAAACTATCAAGAACTCTATGAGGTCCGTGTGCCTTTGTTGGCACAACAAATAGTGGGATACTAGAGGAGTCTTATGTAGGGATGCACATATTTCCCTCTAGGTCTACATAAAACTCATGTTTATCACGTGAAGTTATGATAACTTTTAGTCCAAGATCACTGGTTCACACCCTAGTATAGTTGGAAGTGACCATCACTCCAAGAGTACCGCAGTATGGTTAATGTACATGGGAACTTTTGCAATTTCATGATATCCATAGCAATGTGGCACATATTTTTCATTCATCATTTGAGTGCAAACTCGTTCCCTAGCATTCTCACTAATGATTGCCTCTCTCCAACATGACGAGTTGCTTGAGCTCTTTTAGCCCTTCTTGAATGCTTCTCCCATGAATACATGATGCTCATGTCTCTTTCCAATATGATTAGTTTCTTGAACTCTTTTAGCCCTTCTTGAATGTTTCTCCCATGAATACATGATGCTCATGTCTCTTTCCAATATGATGAGTTTCTTGAACTCTTTTAGCCCTTCTTAATGATTCTCACATGAATATATGATGCTCATTTGACTCCATCCCCATAAATAGTACTAATGAAGGAATCTTGGTGTGCTTCTTGAACCAGTGTCTGGCGCAATAAGGAAGGTCAAACTTGTGTCCTGATACCACTCCTCCTCCCTAATATCGACATGTGAGACAAAGTCTCATATTCAAAGGATGGGTTAGAATAGAACTAGGTAATGATTTGACCTAATCACAAATGCATAAGCACTTGTTGATCTAATGCTATAA
Organism: Cibotium barometz; assembly: GCF_041138505.1. Taxonomy (NCBI): domain Eukaryota; kingdom Viridiplantae; phylum Streptophyta; class Polypodiopsida; order Cyatheales; family Cibotiaceae; genus Cibotium; species Cibotium barometz. The sequence continues at coordinate 45,525,532 of NC_141072.1, forward strand.
AATAGAAAGCTATTTTTGAGTTGTTTAAGCTATTTTTTTGAGTTGTTTAAGCTATATAACTAAAGGTTAAGTTCATGTATGGACACCAATGCCATGGGAAAGCATCATAGGATGTATGAATAAGTTCTTGATGATGTAAACATTGTTTAAAACAATGGAATGGACTGGTTTGAAGCATGTATACAAATAAAGAGTTCTTCTTAAGGAATGCAAGCTTGTTTAAGGGTCTAGATTACCTAAAGTGATGTGTATGGCATGTGTATGTGAGATTGGACACTTGATATGGTGATGAGAATAAGCTCAGGAATGTTACAAATGGGCAAGTTTTTATGTGAGGATGTATTCCAAAATGGTTTTGAGGTTGAGTCAGTGAATGTATACTTGGGATTGACATTGGACAGAGGTGTTACATGTGCTTGTGGTGAAGAGCGATGTGCATTGTATCATATCACATTATGTTGATTTGTTGGTGTTCCAACTAAAGTATTGTGTTTGACCAAGATGAGGGATGGCCTAGTTCAAATTGTTGGTGAAAAGCTTAATAGGAACAACTTCCAAATTTAGAAGTATTGTATGAAAAACTTCCAGATTTAGAAGTACTGTATGATAAACTTCCAGATTTGGAAGTACCGCATTATAAACTTCTTAAAAGGCAAAGGGATTTGGAATATGGTGATAGGTGAACAGGCAGTCAAGGTTTCCCATGACTAATGCGATTGTGGCACAACTTGTAGCACATAGAAATTGGTCAGAAAGGCATTCAAGGTGTTATATTACTTTTCTATTTGTGTGTTACATGGGATGTTATGTCATATCCAGGATGTGGATAATCCCAAGGATGCGTGGGATACATGGGTGAAGATGTATGACACAAACACATAGGCAAGGAATATCCAATTGAAATAAAACATACAGAGTATAACAGGAAACAATAGGAGTGTACATGATTATGCGCAAGAGATCAAAACATGTGTAGATGAATTAGCATCTATAAATGCACCAATGGATGATGATGATTTGGTTGCTGTTACATTGAAAGCTTTGGGCAAGGAGTACAAATCATTAGACCCTTTCATCATTGTGAGAAGTGATGATCCCAAAGACTTTGAAGAATTAATTTTATTGCTTATTGTGGAAGAGTTAAAGCTTGGATTAGGTACATCATTGAGTAGCAGTGGGCATGTAAGGGACCAGCCATTTTACACACAAAGAGGTGTAAGAAGCAGGGGGAGATCCTCATCTAGAGGATGTATAGGTGGATGTGGTTGGCAGGATAGACCAGCACAGCAACAACATAATTTTCAGCCCTCGTATGGTGAATGAGGAGGTAAAGAGTACTCCCGAGGTAGGGGGAGATCAAATTCTAGAGGAAGAGATAGGTGGAAACCTCAACAATAACTTATGGAAGTGGCATTGAGTATCGTGGTAAGATTGGGCATATGGCCAAGGAATATTATAAGAAGCAAAATGATTTACAAGGTGGAAAAATTCAACATGGTAATTATGCATCCTCTAGTAATGCAGGTCATGGGAATGAAGATCACTTATTTATAATGAAGCATGTGATGGGCACTATGACTTCACATAGTGAAGGAGATGATAGTTGTACATGGACGTTGGTGCATCAAACCATATGACATGTCATTGTGAATGGTTTGATAGGAAGTTTCCCACATAAACACATGGATATGTGTTTAGTGGGGATGATACACAACACCCCATCACTCAGCTTGGTATTGTGCAAATGCAAGATGGGAGAGTGAAGACAATATCTAATGTGTTGTATGTGCCATCACTAAGAATCTTGCATCCATGGGTCAAATGGTTGAACAAGGATTGCAAGTGAGCTTTAATAAGTATGGTTACTTTGTTGAAGACTTCAAGAATGGTTGAACAAGGATTGCAAGTGAGATTTAATAAGTATGGTTACTTTGTTGAAGACTTTAAGAATGGATGTAAGCTCATTAAAAAGGGACAAAAGGACGGAAGACTATTCACTTTGGATGTATATATAAAGTCCACCGTTAGTTATGGACTTTTCTATGAGGCTGGCACATAGATACAACTACATGGGTACATAGATGCTAATTGGAATGGTCATGTCACAAACAAAAGATTTACCAATAGCTTTATGGTTTCTTTTAGGAGTACTAATGTGAGTTGGAGTAGCAAGAAACAATTCAAAGTTGCCTTGTTAAGTATAGAGGCAAAGTTCAGGGGCGTTGCTATGGTAGCTTATGAGATAGATTGGTTTTAGAAGCTACTTGGTGATATGGGTAAGATCGTGTGGATAGAGCTGTTGTCATTTATTGTGACAACATGAGTAGCATACAATTTGTAAGTAACCTAGTATATCATGCTAAAACGAAGCACATTGAGGTGCATTATTACTTTGAGAGGGAGGAGATGTTCTAGCAGGTGTGATGTAGATCTAGTATATATTAGCAGAGAGGATTAGGTGGCTGACATCTTCACACGAAGGCACTTGGTACAAAGAAGATTTTCAGGTTTAGGAGCTTACTTGGAGTACAATGTGTGGAGTTGAGCTCGAGGGGGAGTGTTGAGATATCGAGCTCAACTAGTGCTGCAGACATTGATGACCCGCCTAGGTGATAGCATCCGCACTTATGGCACGATTGGTGAGATTATGGTTGGTATGTTGCCAGTGGACAGGACAGTCTGTGTGACAACCACTTGGAGGACTAGAATTATGGCATAGTTATAGCACTAGCTCATGTAGTCGGGTTCACACTATGGACATACCTTTGTAAGTTATAGTAGAAGAGTGCTTTCCTTTATAGTATGTACTCTTATCTCTTTATGTTAATGGTTGTAGAAAAGAGAAGAAGATAGAAGAAAATTCAACCATCCAACCTCTCTTGTGTCTTTCTCTCTCTCATGTGTGTATGTGTTTTCTTGCAAAGAACTAAAGCTCTCTCCCTCCCCTCTATAGGTTCACACTACCTAGGGAGGTAAGGGCCACTTTACACTCTTCTTTGTTTTGTTTTTATTTTTGAGTATGACCTTATTAATTTTCAACGTGGATATAAAATATTTGCTAATCCACAATATCGATGCCAACATCTATTAGCATTAAAAGGTATTACAAAAAGGTCTCAACTATTGGTAAGCGTAAAAATTGAGAGTGTGGGGGATGTAGAAAGAACATTCCATATGTTTGTAAGCATAACTTGGAAGCACCACTTAGATAGTGCCTTTTTTAATAAATATCTTCTCTAGAGATAGGAATACCACTTTTTGAGAGTGGTTCTAAGCTAGGGGAAGGTAGAAAGAACATTCACTCTTCCATATGTTCATAAGCATTAGTTGAAACACCACTTATATAGTGTATTTTTTATAAATATCTTCTAGTAGATAGGAATCCCTTTTCTAAGGCTTTAACAAGGTTGATGGCTTGCATATCTCTCACTTGAAGGTGAGTGCTTCAACACTTTCACATGGGCTTAATAATGGCGAAGGACATATATAATTCAATGATAAACTATGATGTTCTTGTTCTTGCTAAGGGGAAACATCAACGTTAATTGTATGTTTACGAGAAAATACTACTTTCCTCTTTTTGGGAGGGATGAGGTGGTGATGCTATGAGAGTGGGTTTTTTTTATGGTGGGGAGGGGAGGGGGTAGGTGTCAAGATTATGAAAAAAAGTATGTGTGGTAGGGCTCAAAGCTTTACACATGTTGGAGGATTGGGGTTCTTGGACTAATATAACTCGTTTGCTCCTTGTCCCTTGGTCTTCCACGAAGATTATGGGTATCCATGTTATGATTATGGGTGCTTACAATATTTTATAGAGGTAGATAGGCATTTTTGTGACTTCCTTCATAGCCATACTTTTTTCTCTTTTGTTTGACTTCAAAAAGCTAAAGCATGCCTAAGAAAAGAAACGAGGAACAATTATCTTGTTTATAAAAGCTTCCTTTGAATCCTATAGTTGATTGAAAAAATTACAAGACGATATTGAAAGAAATCTCTCTCTCTCTCTCTCTCTCTCTCTCTCTCTCTGACACACACACACACACACACGTATGCATGGGTGTGCACATATGTGTGTGGCATTTTTGTGACTTCCTTCATAGCCATACTTTTTTCTCTTTTGTTTGACTTCAAAAAGCTAAAGCATGCCTAAGAAAAGAAACGAGGAACAATTATCTTGTTTATAAAAGCTTCCTTTGAATCCTATAGTTGATTGAAAAAATTACAAGACGATATTGAAAGAAATCTCTCTCTCTCTCTCTCTCTCTCTCGCTCTCTGACACACACACACACACACACACGTATGCATGGGTGTGCACATATGTGTGTGCATGGGTGCATCTCTCTCTCTCTCTCTCTCTCTCTCTCTCTCTCTCTCTCTCTTCAAAAACACATGCCCAAACATGCCTTGTGTATGTGTGTGCACACTCATATACACCCTTGCCCTTGTGACATTGTGAAAGATATTACACATGCATGCACGTATGCGTCGAGTATACACACACATACACATGAGCACACACACACACACACACACGTCTCTTTCTCCATCATGCGTGTAATCTATTGATAGAAATCTCATATGGGAAACTCGCTCTCTCTCTCTCTCAGAAGATGTCTACTCATGACTATGAGATATGGCATGTATATCTTTTTCCCACACGACGACACACAATTTACATGCACACACACACACACACACACACACACACACACACACACACACACAATTTACATGCACACACACACACACACACACACAAGCACATATGAGTATATGACATGTATATCTTTTTCCCACTTGAGGACACACAACTTACACGCGCACACACACACACAAGCACATATGCACATTGAACTTATTCTGATTTCACTATAAAGGTTTGGTCAAGGAAGGGTGGTTCCTATGCCTCTCTCTCTCTCTCCCTCTCTCTCTCTCTCTCTCTCTCAGTAGTACGAAGGGCTTTGTGTGAACATATACTCTTGTGTGTGTGTGTGTGTGTGTGTGTGTGGAGTGCGTGTGTGAGGGCATATCTTGATACAGAGTTCTACACCCACTATTGGGCACTGATGATGGTGTTGGTGGGGGATGTCATAGTATCTAGTCCATACTATGCATAATGGAGTTGATAGTTATATAGTCTCGTGGGTTGACTACCATGAGTATATAACATGCATGTTCCTAAAAGGTGAATTTGGGCATGTTCTTGGACTCATCTAGGTATATATATATACATATATAGTAAAATCACACTGTCTACTTGACTTGTATCAAAAAAGTAATTTGCACCTCCTTACCTCATTCGTCAACATCTTCACTAACATTTTGCAAAGGTTGATGTGCTTCCTCTTGCCATTAGGGCTAAGAAGATGATGCATAATTCTATGGTCTATTCTCTCATCACCATCATAGGCGAAATGTTTACCTCCTCACAGCTCGTGGGCCAGCCATTCCTAAGACGAAAATGTGTCATTGGTTGCCCATTTTCCTCTAAGGAATGGCAAACCCATGGCCATTTCTTGCTCCATCTTGTATGTGGTCTGATCACATGCATGACACGAAGGAAGGTGGTGCATCTCTCCTCCTCTTTGTACCACTTCCAAAGCTCGTGCACTCCCCCTTGCCCTCTTTTAGCACTGCCAAAGCCTCTTCTCTTGCACCTCCCTACTTAGGTGCATGAGTTGTGCACCCTTTGTTGGGCTTATGTGTTGTGCAACATTTGCTTGTTAGTGCCTTAAGTTCCCTCCCACCTCTCCTCAAGGTTGGTAGTTGCTTGTTTATGTTGTGTGCATGCATGCTACTTACTTGTTTATGTTGTGTGCATGCATGCTACCTTGTTTATGTTGTGAGCACACATGCTACTTGCTTGTTTGTGTGCGTGCACGCGCGCGTGCGCACACACACACACACATAGAGAACCATGTGCGTGTGAGGCAAAGCAGCAAACTAAGGGGATTTACACATTGCCCTTGCCTCCAAAATTTTAGGGAAAAAGGGGAGGAATCCCAATTTTCAGAGGATAACTTCCCCGTCCAAGTTTGTGGGTGGGGAGTTTGCCCCAAGTTTTTTAGGCAATTTAGGAAAAGGTCAAGTTTTCATTGATGTTGTGTGTAAGGGGCCTTAACCATAAAGTTTTCATTGATGTTGTGTGTAAGGGGCCTTAACCATAAAGATTTTGAAGAGATTTTTTTTTTAGTACATGGGAAATAGTTGGTAGTAGCTTAGTTGGTAGAAGAGGGTGAGTGTTATCCAAGAGGTCTTGGGTTTGATCCTTGTTGACTATGGTGGATGTGCACCCTTATACAAATTACCGGCAGTGGTGTGTGCGAGTCGTATACACAAGCTGGGTGAAACTATTTATTTGTTAATTTCAAACAGAGGATTGGAGAGATTTTCTTTGAGTACATGGGCAACAATACAAACACGTTTTTTGATGGAGGAAAACAAACACGTTTTTTGATGGAGGAGGCATATTCGATGGTTGATTTGTATGCGCTTGCTTTTAACCTTGGGCAGATCAAAATCAAAGGAATATGCGCTTTAATATATTGTATTCGCCAAATATATTCAAGGGGGGTTTTCGACTTTCCAGATAGCATGCCCTGCAAGTTGGATTCTAACCTATGGCATGTGCACAACAATAATGTCATTCTTAGCTTTTGCAAAAGCAACACTTCACTCTCTATGTGCCTACTGCCTACCTGCCTGCCTGCATGCCTTCCTTCCTGCAAACCTTATCTGCAACCCTAACTCTCCACAAACCCTATCCCCTTTGCTAACCCTTACTCTGCAGAGCAAGAGAACCCCCCATCAAACGCTTCCCTACTTTTGCCACATCCTTTCATCCATCCACAAAACCCACTTCCTACAGCTACTATTAGATTCGAGAGCATGGTCAAACAAGATTCGAGAGTATCTTGTTACCATTAGATTTCAGATATCCCAATGTAGATTTTTCATTTTATGTGAAAAAGACAGATAGAGGGATCATACTATTAGTCATTTATGTGGATGACTTGATTATCACTGGTGATAGTGATGCTAACATACATGATGTCAGGATACTTTTAAAGCAGTAGTTTGAGATGAAGGATTTTGGTGAGCTGTGATATTTCTTAGGCATAGAGGTGGTGAGATCACCTTATGGCCTTTTGTTGTTATAGAGGCAATATGGCTTGGACATATTGTAGTTTGAGACAAAGGATTTAGGTGAGCTGTGGTATTTCTTGGGCATAGAGGTGGTGAGATCACCTTATGGCATTTTGTTGTTTACAGAGGTAGTATGGCTTGGACATATTGTACAAGTATGGTATGGTAGGCTATAAGCTTTTTTTAGTGCCATTGGAGCAGGACATAAAGCTTTCGGGGGCAGATATAGGTATGAGCTTTTGGAGGACCCCACTATGTACATAATGCACTGGGGTAGTTGGATCTACGTGACCACTACTAGGCCAGATTTGAGCTATGTTGTTGGACTTGTGAGTTAGTTTATGCAGGCCCCCCTAGGAAGCCACATTTGGATGTGGCTAGATGGATTCTCAATTATATAAAGTCCACCGTTAATTATGGACTTTTCTATGAGGATGGCACATAGACACAACTACATGGGCACATAGAGACGGGCAACAGTAGCTTTATGGTGTCTTTTGGGAGTGCTAATGTAAGTTGGAGCAGCAAGAAACAACCAACAATTGCCTTGTTGAGTATAGAGGTAGAGTTCAGGGGGGTGTTGCTATGTTAGCTTATGAGGTAGCTTGGTTTTAGAAGCTACTTGGTGATATGGGAGAGCTTGTATGCATAGGGTCATTGTCATTTATTGTGACAACATGATTAGCATTCAGTACCTAGTATACCATGCTAAAACGAAGCACATTGAGGTGCATTATTACGTTGTGAGGGAGAAAGTTCTAGCAGGTGTGATGTAGATCTAGTATATGTTAGCACAGAGGATCAAGTGGCTGACATCTTCACGCGAAGGCACTTGGTACAAAAAAGATCTACAAGTTTAGGAGCTTATTGGGAGTATAGTGTGTGGAGTTGAGCTCAAGGGGGAGTGATTAGATATCGAGCTCAACTAGCGCTATAAACATTGATGACCCGCCTGGATGATAGCATCCGTGCTTATGTCACGATTGGTGAGATTATGGTTGATACACCACCAGTGGACACGATAGGCTGTGTGACCACTTTGGAGGACTAGAATTATGGCATAGTTATAGTGCCACCTCATGTAGTCGGGTTCACATTATGGACAGACCTTTGTAAATTATAGTAGAAGAGTGCTTTCCCTTATAGTATGTACTCTTATCTCTTTATGTTAATGGTTGTAGAAGATAGAAGAAAATTTAGCCATCCATCTCTTTGTTGTGTCTTGCTCTCTCTCATGTGTGTATGTGTTTTCTTGCAAAGAACTCAAGCTCTCCCTCTCCCCCGCATTTCTCTCTGTAAGTTCAGACTACGGATGTTACATATCCGTAACACCGATACGGGCACTACCACAAGAGGGGACGGCCTCTGGCTCACCACCCAGCCATAGAGGAAGAATGAGGATTGCCCCTCATCCCCCAGGCTATATAGTGTGTGACCTGCCGTCCACACTAGCCTGGCCGCCCATGACTCCGCACGGGCGTCCTCTCCCACTGAACCCCGGACATGGCCATCCGGTCTGCCGTCGGTCATCACAGGCATTACAGCCTACGTGACATTACCCCCCCCTTAAGAAGAGTTTTCGTCCTCGAAAACAAACTGGGGAAACCTTTTGGAAGGTAGCTACCTCCTCATCCCTATCTGTCCATTTAACAAGTACCTTCTTATGTCGGGTTTGTCTGTCTCTCGATACCCATGAATCCTTTCCGGTTCATGTGGTATCTTTGGTGGAGTGATCAATTCCACCAAAATATCTAGAGAAACTACATTCTCTAACCCGCGAACTGATTCTTCAGTTTACTAACATCATGGAAGACAGGATGAACTTGAGAACTCTCCGGTAACTCAAGTTTGTAGGCTACGTCCCCAATCTTCTTAAGGACCTTGAAAGGACCGCAATATCTAGGAGAAAGTTTATCACACTTTCCCGTTTGCATGGTTGCTGACTGCGCAAGAACCTTTAAAAATACAAAGTCACCTTCTGCAAAGGTCACTTGTCTATCGGCAAATGTATTAGCGCGATCCTGTGCGCTACGGATGCTCTCGCGTGCAGCTTTGAGCATATCATTCATTTATCAAGGAACTCCTTGACAGATTGAATCTTCTCCTTTTCTAGGTCTACAACCATCGGAGATCTCGACTGGAATCCATACATTAACATGAATGGTGTAAATCCAGTCGTCGCTGAATGTTTGGAGCTGTTATAGGCAAACTCCAATAAGGGCAAGTACTCTTCCCAATTAGATTGCTTCTTACTGACATAAGAACACAACATATCCTTGAGTATTTGGTTAACCCTTTCTGTTTGACCATCAGACTACGGATGATCTACCGTACTCATACTCAGAGTAGTATCCAACTTTTTGAAGATTTCCCTCCAAAAATGACTGTTGAACTTTCTATCTCTATCCGACACTATATCTGCGGACAGGCCATATAGCTTGTAGAGATGTTCAATAAAGAGTTTTGCCAACTCTGGCGTTTTTACAGTTTTCTTCGTGGTAATAAACTTTGCCAGTTTAGTTGTCCACTACTACCCACACCGAGTCATTCCCTCGACTCGTCTTGGGTAAACCTGTAATGAAATCCATGGAAATGCTTTCCCATTTCCCTTGAGGAATCTCCAGCGGATGGAGTAGTTCTCCAACCTTAAGACGTTCATGTTTATTGACCTGGCAGTTACTGCATTTCAGCACATAAGTCTGGACGTTCTTAAACAAAGTAGGCCAATAAAACTGTCTTTTTACTAGTGCATAGGTCTTCTGAATCCCAGGATGACCCGCACTTGGACTATCAAAACTATACCCCGAAGACTTGTCTAGCTTCTCCGGACTAACTCTCGCCTCGCTACCCGCCGCACCTACGGCCAGTCTCTCCGGACTAGCATTACGTGCCGGCAAGGAAGGTGGGCGCGGCTGTGACAAAGTGCGTACGCGTACAGCACGCCAGACCTCTGTAAAGACAGGATCATGCTCACACAAGCCATGATTTGGTATTTCAACCAAACCTTAAGGCAAATTTCATGCCTTGATTTTGCATCATGTCATTAGCACAGAAGCTAATGTACTGGAGAGCACTCTAGTAGCGCAAGTTCTCAGACTATGCTACTAGATATTTGTAGACTACGCTACCATGTTGCATCACCAACTTGTTAAAACTTCTCGTTGGAAAGCTCTACGGCCATAGGAGAAATAAACTAGAGCCAATCTAATCATTACAAGGATTAGTTCCAAAGTTGAGAGATACTTTCTCTCTTAGAGTAACATCTTGGCACAAGCATATGCTCTAGAATTTTGTTGAGTTTCTAACTACCATCAATCTACGGATGGTTAAACTCCACTCTAACTCAGAGTAAATGAAAGTTTTGAAAATTTCCATTCAAATATAACAATCAAACTTCCTATCTCTTATGCCATACTATATATGCGGGGGCCATATAGTATGCGGAGATGTTTGATAAAGATTCTTGCACCACTATGGGTGTCTGGAGTTACATCCAATCACTTACAACTCTGTGTTGCTATTACCAGACACATCCCTTCCAGTATTGTCTGGACTCACACAACTATTCCAGTTTATGTGATATTTGAGGATATCCCTCCTTTCCCTCAAGAAAGGTTTTGTCCTCAAAAACTCTACTCTTAAGCGGACTACGCGCTAGTGTCATAGGTCCAAGAATAAATCTAGACCGTTATATTTTATTCTTGAGTCCTTCCAAGAAACTTTTAAACATCTTGCAACGAAGATGTGGTATAGTGTCTACGCACATATGGTGGTACTATTGATAAACTGCTTTGCAACCGATCAGTGGTTTCACACTTGTAACAAAGTGCTTCATTGTTGCATATTATTACCCTTCATAAGCAGTTACACACTTATGAATCATTTGGGTGGGTTGTACCATCTATCTTGAAAAATTCCAAACTACTAATAACCACATTATCAATCCACAGATAATGACTGAGCATGCTGCGAAGCCATAGGTTGCTAGATAATTGATGGTAATTACACAATTCAATGTCTCATTACATCATACATTCAATATAAATGCAAACATCACAATACTTCGTGATGATGAACTTAGGAATTTCATCCTATCCCTGTTTGGTGTTGGTATGAAGTATAACTATGAGAACATTATTTGCTGCCTCCTCATTATAGCGGCAAAGCTACCTACCCATCACAGGTGGCAATCTCTACCAAGCTATAACCAATGACTAGCAAATAAACGAGTACTCTTGTAAGAACTTCATAACCATATCTCACACCCAACTCATAACCATATCTCACACCCAACTCATAATCACTACGGATTAAATGCCAGGGCTTGCAAAATTGAATGTTATCTGATAGGTAGAGGGGATCATCAAACTACGAATGACCTCGACAACTCACTAGGACTAGTGATGTGTAACTTTTAAGTTACTCCACTCTCTTGCTTATTCCATACCATCGAACAAATCGGTCCCTCGATTTGAGCAACGTCAACATATTTATGAGTACCTCGATACTCATGAATGTGGTTCGGTAATTTAAAATGTTGATCTAGAGTTCTTTCACTCGAGGATCTTAATTTTATTAGCAGTTATGTATTAGTAGTGAGTAACTACGTACCCACTATCATCACACTAGTAGCTCCATACTAGTCTGTGAGTAACTCCGTACCCAATGGCGTACCTCCCCCGAGTGGGAGTACCATATACAACCATCTATAACAAGATGCTTAAGTCACTTGCTGCTAAGAAGTGACTACATAAATTAACCCCTCCATTGCACATTGCAGTGCAAATTCTGGTATTACAACACGAATTTCTGGACGTCCTTATCATAGAGGTCAACTCAAAAACTAGTGCATAGGTCTTGTGGAGTCTCGGCTGACCTAACCACACCACTGGTGACTTTCTACAAAAAATGTGGCGCCGAAGTCACCACCTATGTACTTTAACTCCGTAAAGTACATGGTCTCATCTATCATCTATGGAAAGTTGTAAAACATTCCTGTGATGGATTTTTATCACCCTAAAATTATTGTGCACTATTTTAGTGTGAAGAGCTTTTTTCCTGGGTACCATGGTTCACCCCAAGCTCATCTTTTGCTAAATTCTCCGATTTAACAAAAGATATGTCTGCCTCCGAACACTCCGGTTGAGTTTACTTCTTAACACTCCGGTTAAGTCAAAACTCACCAGATACAGTAGGATTTACCACTAAGCTCTCCGGCTTAGCCTTCTATCCTAACTCAGCCCGAGTTTATGTACACTTCATATGTCGGATCCGATACTAACAACAACCAGGCTCATCTGGAGTGAGATACTACTCACTATTGCCATGTAAAACCTTATTAAATCCTAGAAATGCTCCACTCATTTCCCAGGGGTCATACGACTTATAGGGTTTACACGCACATGAACTTTGTAAGCAAAATAGCCTGTCATGCAATATTACAATTGCTTATGTAGGAAAGTAATATATTTCCCAAATTCATATGGTAGCAGCTAAAATGTGCTCACAATCGCACACTTATGTTGAACATAGGCAAGACTACGCTTGCAAAATGCTATAGGGCGTCCCCCATGCATGAAACTGTCCAACCAAACTAGTCTTACTGCTAACCTCTAGATTTAGATCACTCCGGAACTAAATCACTCTGTTAGCACTAGTACACCATCATGGTCTTGCTACCTAGAGCTTCTCCGAACTCTGTAACTGGGTTTTATCCCAACTTATGGCTATATTTGGTAATTTTCAAAGTTCAAATTTTATCTTGCACACTTTATCACTACAGACAAGTGTACATACAGACCTGCCAAAGAGTCAAGTTACATGCACAAGCCTTGGCATCCCATTCCACCAAGACTCCGTGAGAATTTGATGTCCCATACCATCAAATTACCACCAAACCAATTGATGTGACATATAAAAAGGCTCTTTCCCCCCTCGAAAGATCACCACAAACTCTCGAGCAGTGGGATGTCGACGCATGGCAATAAAGCGAAGAGAAAACCATGCTAGTAAGTTTAAGAATAGTTCTCTTCGTCGATCAACTTCTATAAGGGCATTGAGCATTACATCTCAAGACTATACCCCTTCAGATTTGTTTGTCACTACAAAACAAACACAAATTTGTCCGAACAAAACTTTAACTCTAGCAAGACGACGCTCGCAAAAGTGGAAATTGAAATCTGGCGAGGCTACGCTCCCAGAGTCTAACACTAGTCATGTCTAGAGAGTACGTTGCTAATGGGGTCATGTGATCAAGGCTATTAGCAGGTAATCGACAAACGCGACCTCAATCCCAGCTATCTTAAATGCCATTGACCAATTTTAGAAGTCATGACCATGGCAAGACTGCGCTTGCAAAAGTGTTACATATTCGTAACACCGCTACGGGCACTACCACAAGAGGGGACGGCCTCTGGCTCACCACCCAGCCATAGAGGAAGAATGAGGATTGCCCCTCATCCCCCAGGCTATATAGTGTGTGACCTGCCGTCCACACTAGCCTGGCCGCCCATGACTCCGCACGGGCGTCCTCTCCCACTGAACCCCGGACATGGCCATCCGGTCTGCCGTCGGTCACAGGCATTACAGCCTACGTGACAACAGAGGTAAGGGCCACTTTACACTCTTTTTTGTTTTGTTTTTATTTTTTAGTATGATCTAATTAATTTTCAACGTGGATATAAAATATTTGCTAATCCACGATATCAATGCTAACATTTGTTAGCATTAAAAGGTTTAACAAAAGGTCTCAACTATTGGTAAGAGTAAAAATTGAGAGCGCTTATAGGGTAGGGGAAGGTAGAAAGAACATTCCATATGTTTGCAAGCATAACTTGGAAGCACCACTTATATAGTGCCTGTCTTCTAGATAGGAATCCCACATTTGAGAGTGGTTCTAAGGTGGGGGAAGGTAGAACGAACATTCACTCTTCCATATGTTCGTAAAAGCATTACTTGGAAGCACCACTTATATACTTTATTTTGTATAAATATCTTCTAGATAGGAATCCCTTTTTTTAAAGCCTTAAACAAGGTTGATGGCTTGTGTATCTCTTGCTTGAAGGTGAGTGCTTCAACACTTTCACGTGGGTTTAATACATAGATGTATAACAAATTCAATGATAAACTACGATGTTCTTGTTCTTGTTAAGAGGAAACATCAATGTTAATTGTATGTTTACGTAAAGGCCATGATAGGTGTTGAATAATGAGAAGAAAATGGCTTGTCTAAACATGAGATGAACAATGTGTATTCTAGTGTCAAGAAAATACTACTTTCCTCTTTTGGGGAGGGATGTGGTGGGGTTGTTGTGAGAGTGGTTTTTTTTTTAATGGTGGGGAGGGGGGGTAGGTGTCAAGATTATGAAAAAAAGTATGGGTGGTAGGGCTCAAAGCTTTACACATGTTGGAGGATTGGGGTTCTTGGACTAATATAACTAGTTTGCTCCTTGTCCCTTAGTCTTCCAAGGAGATTTGAGTATCCATGTTACAATTATGGGTGCTTACAATATTTTATAGAGGTAGATTGGCATTTTTGGCCTATTGTGACTTCCTTCTTAGCCATGTTATGAATTTGGATGCTGACAATATTTTATAGAGGTAGATTGGGATTTTTGGCCTATTGTGACTTCCTTTATAGCCATACTTTTGTCTCTTTGGTTTGACTTCAAAAAGCTAAAGCATGCTTAGGAGTTAAGAGCAAAGAAATGAGGAACAATTGTCTTGTTTATTAAAGCTTCCTTTGAATCCTAGTTGATTGAAAAAATTACAAGAGGATATTGAAAGAAATCTCTCTCTCTCTCTCTCTCTCTCTCTCTCTCTCTCTTTAAAAAACACACCCAAACACACCTTATGTATGTGTGTGCACACTCATACACACCCTTGCCCTTGTGACATTGTGAAAGATATCACGCATGCATATACGTATGCATCAAGAATACACACACATACACATGAGCACGCACACACGTCTCTTTCTCCATCATGTGTGTAATTTATTGATAGAAATCTCATATGGGAAACTCTCTCTCTCTCTCTCTCTCTCTCTCTCTCTCTCTCGGATGATCTCTACTCATGACTATGAGATATGGCACGTATATCTTTTTCCCACACGAGGACACACAACTTACACGCACAGACACACACACAAGCACATATGCACATTGAACTTATTCCGATTTCACTATGAAGGTTCGGTCAAGGAAGGGTGGCTCCTCTCTCTCTCTCTCTCTCTCTCTCTCTTTGTCATAGCTGTGGGTTAGTAAAATCACACCGTCTATTTGACTTGCGTCAAAAATCACACCGTCTATTTGACTTGCGTCAAAAATCACACCGTTTGTTTGACTTGCGTCAAAAAAGTAAAATCACACCGTCTATTTGACTTGCGTCAAAAAAGTAATTTGTTTTTACCTCATTCGTCAACATCTTCACTAACATTTTATGTGCTTCCTCCCACCATTAGGGCTAAGAAGTTGATGTGTAATTCTATGGTCTATTCTGTTGTCACCATCGTAGCCAAAATGTTTACCTCCTCGCAGCCCGTGGGTCGACCATTCCTAAAAGGAAAATGTTGCCCATTTTCCTCTAAGGAATGGCAAACCCATGTGACCATTTCCTGTTCCATCTTGTATGTGGTCTCATCTTTTTTAAAAAAAAACACATGCATGACATGAAGGAAGGTGGTGCATCTCTCCTCCTCCTTGTACCACTTCCAAAGCTTGTGCTTCCCCCCTTGCCCTCTTTTACCACTACGAAAGCCTCTCGTCTTGCACCTTCCTACTTAGGTGCACGAGTTGTGCACCCTTTGTTGGGCTTAAGAGTTGTGGAACATTTGCTTGTTAGTGCCTTAAGTTCCCTCCCACCTCTCCTCAAGGTTGGTACTTGCTTGTTTATGTTGTGTGCATGCAAGCTACTTGCTTGTTTATGTTGTGAGCACACATGCTACTTGCTTGTTTATGTGTGTGTGCATGCGCTCGCGCGTGTGTGCGTGCACACACACACACACACACAGAACCATGTGCGTGTGAGACAAAATAGCAAACTAAGGGGATTTACACATTTACACATTGCACTTGCCTCCGAAATTTTAGGGGAAAAGGGGAGGAATCTCACCTGTTGGATCAGGAGATCTCCCCCGAGTCTGGCCCCTAGATTCTTAGGCATTTTAGGAAAAGGTCGGGTTTTCATTGATGCTATGTGTGAAGTACCTTAACTTGGAGAGATTTTCTTTGAGTACATGGGCAATAGTTGGTAGTAGCTTAGCTGGTAGTAGAGGACGAGTGTTATCCCAGAGGACTTGGGTTCGATCCTCGCTGACGATGGTGGATGTGTGCCCGTGGACAAATTGTCTGCAGTGGTGTGTGTCAATCTGTTGAATAATCTAGAGAGCTAAAGTTGCCTACTATTGAATGTGTGCAATTAGACGAGTTAATGTGTGGCTGATCAGTGAGTTGTATGTGCGAGCTGGGTGAAAGTGTTAATTTCAAGCCTTCCTGAGGTAAAGAAAGAGAGGATTTTGGAGATATTTACAATGTGGATGGAGGCGGCATATTCGATTGATGGAGGAGGCATATTCGATGGTTGATTCGTATAGGCTTACGTTTTAACCTTGGGTAGATCAAAATCAAAGGAATATGCGTTTTTAATATATAATATTCGCTAAATATATTCAAGGGGGGTATATTCGGCTGTCCGGGAAGCGTGCCCTGCAAGTTGGATTCTAACCTATGGCATGTGCACGACGATAACGTCATTCTTAGCGTTCGGAAAAGCACTGCGCGCCTGCCTCCCTGCCTGCCTTCCTTCCTTGCCTTCCTTCCTGCAAACCTTATCTCTGCAACCCTGACCCTCCCCCGCTGCGAACCCTTCCTCCCTTACCTGCAACCCTAACCCTCCACAAACCCTATCCCCCCTGCAACCCCCCCCCCCATCATACCCTTCCCTGCCTTTCCCACATCCTTTCATCTATCCGCGATACCCCACTTCCTGCCGCTTACCCTTACCCTCCCCTCTTCCTCTGTTCTTCCTCCCCCCGAAACCCTTGCCTTCACCAACAACCCCCTACATGGAGAATCCTTACTGCTTCGGCCGGCAACTTGGTGAAGGCATCGATGGCGTCGTTCGCCTCTGCACAGAAAACTCCACCGGCCTGCATTACGCATGCAAGACCGTTTACAAGGCGAACTCTGATGCCCTTCGCCATATCCGCACCGAGATCTCGGTTCTGGAGAAGCTAAAGGGCCACCCTAACATAGTGAGTTTCCATGGTCACTTCGAGGACGATGAGTGCATTCACCTGGCGATGCAGTTGTGCGAGGGAGGGGACCTGTGCGAGTATCTGCAGCAGAAGGGGCCTCTGTCCGAGCAGGAGGCGGCGCAGGTCATGGCGCCCATCCTACGAGCTCTTTCTTTTTGTCATGAAAGAGGCGTTATGCACAGGGACCTGAAGCCGGAGAACATCCTCTTCCCGCGCAGGAACAGCCCCTACAGCGAGCTCAAGCTTGCAGACTTTGGCGCTGCGGCAGACTTCTCCCGCCGCAGGATTTTCAGCGAGGTGGAGGGCACGCCCTGGTACCTTGCCCCGGACGTCTTCACAGGAAGCTATGATGAGAAGGTAGATGTGTGGAGCCTGGGAGTTCTTCTTCACATCATGCTCTGCGGGTACCCGCCATTCGATGGTGAGACAACAGCCGATATTTTCCAGGCCATCAAGAGAGGCAGGCTAGATTTGAAGAGGGATCCATGGCCCTCCATCTCTGCAGAGGCCAAGGTTCTTGTGAAGGGCATGCTGCAGAGAAACCCTTACAGGAGGATGAGGCTGAGGGAGTTGCTGGTTCACCCTTGGGTGCAGAACTCTGTTGCAGCAGGTGCGGAGATATGGGCCAATTTGCAGACCACAGACACTATTGCAGTAGGGGGCTGAGAAACCCTAGTCAAATTTACACTCTCTCAACAATTTTGCTCACACGATATGTAAGCACCTTTGTACAGTAGTACTTGACGCCGGAGTGAAGTTCATGCCATATGCTCACATGGCACACAGGATACAAGTTTTGTCGATGATCGTATACTCCATAGAGAATGGTTTTTTTGGATCTTTTCTGTATACTGGGATGAATGTGGCTCGTATGCCACAGGCAATGTCTCTATGATAGAATGTTGGTGGCCATTAGACCACATTGTAAAGTTTGGCTGGTGTGTGCCTACATGGTACAATTTTGCCGGCCATAGTTTCTTAGTCTGTTAGTTTTGTTTCGGTGAACCCACTGCCCCACTGCATACTGTGTGTAAAGTTTCAGTGGAGCAAAGACTCGTTCAATGACAAAGCTCGAGGCTGCCCATGCCTGTGTAGCAGAAAAAATTTGGTTGTATATTCTGTGCTATTTAATACCATGCTCCCTTTTGGAGGGCTGTATACCTTGCTTCCAATTTTTTTACTTGAAGAGAGAGAGAGATTTTAATGATGGCATTTAAGTGCAGGAAGTGGGACTTTAAATTGGTTTTCTTTTTTCTGGTTTCAATCTCAATGAGTAAACCAGCAGGCCAGAGAGTTGTTTTAAACGTCATAGCAGAGAGAGAGAGAGAGAGAGAGAGAGAGAGAGAGAGAGCAGTCTTTATAATGTCATAGCCATGCTAGCAGACTACGCAATGATGTCATTGAAGTGCAGGGAATAGGTTGTGTGTGTGTGTGTGTGTGTGTGTGTGTGTGGAGAGAGAGCAAGAGAGAATCTTTTCATGTTATACTGAAGCTGGCTGACCACATGATCCACAAGAGAATTGAACTAATGGGACTTGAACAGGATCTCAGGGTTAGGAGCCTGATTGTGCAAACGAGAGAGAGAGAGAGAGAGACTAGTCTTACCCTCTCATTAACACATCATTCAAGGAGATAAAATTGGGGGAGTAGAAGGGGAGTCCCCAAGGTCCTTATGATGAGAAATAGATGTGGTGCAGTTGTAGGGGTCCATGGCAAGGACTCCATGCTGCGAACTTCTTCAGGAGGATGAAGACTGCTTTCCATTCAATGCTCTACACATACTTTCAACACTTAATGCAAATTAATCCCCTGTACACTGAGTGCAAAAGTGGAATGTTGCAATGCCATAGGTTTATATGGCTACACATTACAGTTTTGTTGATAATCACATCTTACACAGAGTCAGGTTTTACTGTAAATGTGGCTTGTATGCCATGGGCCTACATGCTTCTTTACACGCACGGTTTTGGAATAGCGAATGTGTCAACGAAGGCATGTCCATAGCGGTGGAGTAAGTGGAAGCGGTTGTGCAGTAAGGTTCATTGTAACTGTTGTGTGTTTTCTCCAACTACTAGGTACACTATTTGCTTGTATGATGTATATTGAGAGAGAGAGAGAGAGAGAGAGAGAGAGAGAGTTTCTTTTTTGTAAATGCAGCCAATAGTTGACTTGTTCTGATGCCTCAAGAAGGGTTAAAAGCCTTCAATTTCATGCTTCCATCATTTTGCATGGGTAACTCTTGCACCTTGGTCTGATGCCTTAAGAAGGGTTGAAGTCCTCAAACTTCATGCTTCCATGTGAACATTTATCATTGTGCACCTACATCTTTTAGGGTATCTATGGAACCATACCTACTTGATATTACATTTTACATCTGCAATTGATATGGGGATTTGACATTTTCTAAGAAGGAGCTAGTTTACTTCCCTACCTTTGCCATAAGTAGCACTTAAAGTGCAAATTACAATAATTAAAACTTAGCGCAAATTCTTTGTAAACAATGCAATTCATGGATTCATATTCTGTTATGGGGGCTTTTTCATCCAAATCTAAGCTGCAAATTATTTTGTGTAATCACTTTACACATAACATATTAATTGAATTGGTTATTTTTGAAATTTCAAAGGGAAGCGTTGGTTAGGGACGATTTACGTGCAAGGAGAGATAGACAACCCCAACCGCGGTTTATTAGAGTGAAAGGAGAGATGGACAACCCATAAAAATTTTGGAAATGATTTTAATACGTTTGAAGAAGTTCTATAAGTATAAACCTCAAAAAATTATACGTGTGGCTCAATAGAGGTTTCTTTTTTTGGTTACACAAGCTTATTTAAAATAAGGGCTCAAAAATTAAATAAAAGTTTGATGAATTAGAAATTACAACTCACACACCCATCTTTATAAAACACCACCTAAAGCGGCGAGCGGGGTTTGAACTTGCGACCTTATGCATGGACTTCAAACACCCTAACTAACAATTTTTGTAATTGGCAAACTTTGAGATTCTTTTGCCTAGTCATAATTTTTCTTAAAAGTTTACTTGTGCTTGGCTTAAACGCAAGACATGTGTACCCACACGCCAAGAGTGTACCACTCACGCTAGAACCCCTCGATGACCTAGTCATGATTTTGCAAAAGCAAGCCTTATAAAACAATCCTTAATCGTTTACTTGTAAAAATTGTGGATTGTTGCTTGGAACCCTTCATGATAGGTAGGTAGTTTCATTTTAAAAAACACTTTGTCATTCTTCATCAACATTTGAGATGTTTATTAATGTCTTTGTCAAAGGGTAGTGGTGTCACCCATGGATTAGATGTAATTTGAAATAAAAATAGGCAAATAATTTTACTAGATGTTGGCACTTCGACTCATGTTGTGATAGCTGCTTGGCATAATTATTTTCTCCTTAAAAAGCAATTCTATAAGGTAATTGGTGATGAAATTTTGACGTGTGTAGTGAATCTAGGATGTGGCATAACCTATTGAAGTGAAGGATTTTTGGATCTCCTTTTCTCCACACGCGAGTTTGGTAAACCTTATTCTCAAACTCTATCCAAAGAGGTGCACACAAATGGTTTAACATGGGCTTGACAGATGCAACAAGATCATAGATCTATGTGACTAAGGTAATTGGCTAGCATATTCAAATTGGCCTTATCAACCCAACTTGCACCTCCGTAGAGGGCCACTAGGACATACGCTATTTGTATAGTCATACTATAGCCCACCATCCTCTTGTCTACTTTACTTTTTATTGTTCCCTAGCTTTTATTAACATACAACCTCTTGCCTCAATAGTTTCATATCACCCATCAAAGCTTCCGTCACAAAAGCACATGGGTGTGGAGATCAACCATCTATTGTATCACATCAATAACTTATTATTTTTTCCATCTATACTATTATAACATTTAAGTTTAATGTATGTACCGCAAAATCTTCTATTTTTCGTGAGTGTTGCATACATACATATATGGCGTATCCTATTACAATTACATCCAAAGATTGTACTATAAGACGTGTCTTTATGAATTCATCTAAAAATTTAGTAGCGCACTACCATTTTGCTAATGTAATAGTCGTAAATTTGAATGCATCCATTCTTATATCATAAATTTTTATATCTCATAATAGACAAAGTATTTTATTTGAGGCATGATGGTGTAGACTAAGCATGATGAGACTTAATATTTTTGGGGCTAAATGCTAGCTTTGACATTGTTAGACCTTGTGTTCTATAATTCTTCTTGCTATAGTTGCTTTTGCAAACAAAAATGTGTTTATGTTATAGTATAAAATGCATTTTCTTCCACTTGAAATTCCTTGTGGTTTGTCATATTGGTGCCTAAATCTAGGGGGTTGTGCTAGTATATAGTTGTTTCTCTTCATGTCCACATCAAGTTTTTTGTGTGTTCAATGCATCCATGACATATGGTTTTGTTGAAAACATGTGCATTGGGGGTTGTGCTAATATATAGTTGTTTCTCTTCATGTCTACACCAAGATTTTTGTGTGTTCAATGCATGCATGACATATGGTTTTGTTGAAAACATATGCATTGCATCCTTATCCACTCCTCATTTGAATACAATAAAGATATGGATTTTGACAAGTCAACATGATAGTGCTTGTGAAATATTTTATTGAAATATTCAATATTATAGTTTGTTTGTTTGTAAATTCATAATCTGCTCAAGGCTTTGAAAATTTTGACATTGTTTTAGCACATTGTGTTAGTTAGCTTAAAATATCATACTTTTGTATGCTAATATGAAGAACACGTCAATCTTGTTTGTCTTCAAGAAAATATCCACAAGTCTTTAATTAAGGTTGCTTGGTAAAGTTAGTATGACATTAAGTGCTTAGTGTTTTTGTGTTTTATAGAGCAAATTCAACTACTTATTACAAAGTTAAACATGTGTTGCCCAACCAAAGAAATTTCAAACCAATTGCATCTATTTGTATTGGCATGACAATGTGTCTAGTTTTTTTTAAATAATGAAAGTGATATTTATGGGGTGCATCCACAGAGTGAGCACATAGGATTAGAACCATTCTCATTGGTATCATCTTTAAAAACTAGAGCAAGAAAAAGAAGGTACATAATGTTGTAGATATCTAACTATTTAAAATAATGAAAGCGATATTTATGGGGTGCATCCATGGAGCGAGCATACAAGATTAGAATTGTTTTCATTGGTATCATCTTTAAAAACTAGAGCAAGTAAAAGAAGGTATGTAAGGTTGTAAATATCTAACTATATCAAAAAGTAGATAATATATTACTATACGATAATATAAAAGTGACAAAATAAATATAGAAAGTGTAACCACTCATAATTATTTTTAAGTCTAGAATCTTAATAAGAGTGTTATAGTAATTTTATATTTTATCGTTAAGAAAGAATGTATAAATCTTCATGACCAACGTGTAGGTGAGTTAGTAAGGGTGTTAGGTGCTTTGGGTAGAGGTGCAAAGTTTAAACCTTGCTTATCAATGACGCTGATCTTGTCATTGTAAGAGTGCAAAGTTTAAACCTTGCTTATCAATGATGCTGATCTTGTCATTGTAAGAGTGCGGGGGAGGGTCATGCGTGGTTGTGTGCACATAGAATTATATAATCTTAAAAAAACATGAATACATAAATCTTGTATTGCTAACCAATCATTTGTTAAGCTATTTAAGTGCTAAAACAAGTGTATCTAAATAAGAAAAAGAAAATATTAAACACGATATACACATGTAACTTAAATACACCTCGTGTGTTTACAAAAACAAATAGCACAATCTTTTACAAGACAAAGAACTTGATGCAAGAGAGATGGAGAACAATATTGAATTACTATTTGCAAACTCATTACAAATTGATGGAGTCTGCCACAAGTAAGCTCTGGCAAGGAGATTTGATGGTGGCAAACGAGGTAGACTTTGGATAGAGGATGTCATGCACTAGCAAGGGCACACACAATCCAGTGAAGATAGATGTCTAATGATCATGATATAAGGTTTCCATGTATGGAAGATGTCCGCCACACCCTATGAACGATGGGGCCACTCTACGATTGGTCCACTTATACCAAACCGACCATATCACCTAATTGGGACAATAATAGAAATAACAAGATACCCATCTAAGGTCCACTTGGTTGCCCATTCGAGCTCCACAGCCCAAGGAATTGGTGTCTCGAGAAGATTTCCTTCTACCAAAGAGTGCACTCAATCGGCGTGCTACATGCATCCTACTTGGAATATCCTACTTGGAATGGTGCCAAGTAGGATGCATCCTACTAGGCATGGTGCTTGTAGATGGCTAGTAGGTCCTCCACACTCCACCCTTGTCTCTACCATAATCACCAAGCTCCTAACCTCACTAGGCCACGCTCTGAGCTTCCTAACCTCACCAACCATCACCATTTCCGCTGCTCTAAAAGCTCTTCGTCCCTCACTTCTGCTATCCTTAGACTTCTCCACCGCCGCTGCTAAGTCCAACCGATGGCCTCTCCTTTCACACTCTTCTTATAAATATAATTACTTCTTTAGATCCCTAAAAGACAGGTACCTAGATTAAAAGATCTTTCTTGTCCTAGATATCATAACATGTGTGTGGATATCGAGGTAGCCTTTGGCAGGGAGGTGTTACCTTGGGGGTTGTAACCTATAAATTGTATAGTGTATTGTGGACACCCCTAGAGTTAGGAGTAACATATTGTGTAGCTTACACCTCCTCTATGAACTAAGAGGAAGGTAGTATGTGTATTGGATAAGTTTATCTCTACATCAAGCTATGGTGGTGGCACTACCACGAGCACTTATGTCCACTATGTATCAAGGGAAATCAACCTCGACAAAGGGACCCATGACCAATCTTAGTGGAAACATGGGCCTGGGAGGAACCATGCTGGAGCCCACACTCGATCGTAGTGGGGGCAACATGGGCCCAAGAGGACCTTGTTACTAAGGATAGGGTTTTCACCTTCTTCAAGGAAAATCAAGATGTCTTTGCATCATGGGCATACAAGGAACTACCAAGAATTGACCTAGCCATTGGCACTCACATGATCTCACTCATAATCTTGCTCAATAAGGGTAGCCACCTAGTGTGAAAGGGTATCAAGATGATGAACCTCAAGTATTCAGAAGTAGTCAATAAAGAACTAGACAAGATGGAAGCCTACAATATCATTGTACCCATTGAACACTGAAAATGGTTATCCCCAATAGTGGTCATCCCTAAGAGGACGACCAATAAGGTCCTATTAAACCACATTGGCTAACATTACTCTAAAAGCATTCTTGAGCATATTTTTTGTACAACACAATGCACTTCATGTAAATGATTATGGGAAATCTCCAAGCTTACGACATGTAATGCCAAAAGATAGTCAAAATTGAGCTTTACGACTTGTTAATGCTGAAATTAGCCTAGACTAGCTTTTGGGCCCTCGGACATTACCTAAGATAGTCAAAATTGAGCTTTACGACTTGTTAATGCTGAAATTAGCCTAGACTAGCTTTTGGGCCCTCGGACATTACCTAGGTTGGTCGGGCAGCATTGTGCATATGAGTCTTGTATATAAGATATTTTTACTAATGACAAAACACATAATCCCATTCTCAAAATTGAGTTTGAGTTTCTTGCTCTTATGATTGAAGTTTGTTTGTATGCTTTCTCTTCTTTGTTGCATGCATGCTTAAGGATTGTGTGGGTGAGTGATGGTGCGTTTATACAAGTTCTCTTCTCCCTCTTCCCTTCTCTCCCCTTCACCTTCATTCTCTCTCATCATGGCATTAAAGTAGAGATTGAGCTTTCCATAGCTCTCTCTCTCTCTCTCTCTCTCTCTCTCTCTCTCTCTCTCTCTCTCTCTCTCTCTCTCTGTGTTCTTCACCCATTTGCTAAGATCCCGTATAGTGAACAACAAGGGAGGCTCATCCTCTCTTTATCTTGCAAGGCTCAAGTGTCCTTAATTCGGTGAACATCTTTGGCATCCCCGCTAGGGAATCCCCTTGTCTTAGGACTCCCTTGATATACTTTATATTTGGAGTATTGACCTAGTCCAATTGGACTGTAAATCCATCGGTTGGTAGTGTTTAACACTTGTTTTGTTGTTTGTTTGTTTTAATTAGTTACCTTAGCATAATGGAGTATGGAGAAACCCTTCAAACTTGGGTTACATAATTATAAGTAAGTGTTCTATTCTATTTCCTTTGATTCATGCTCTTTCCTTCTTGCATTTATAAATTTTTGAGTTTTTTGTTAATTCTAAGCGTTAATCTCACCATTAATCCTTCTAAAAATACCATTAAATTACCTTGAGCATATTATTAGATAGGTTAGGAAAATGTAAAGCATCCTATCAAATCAAAAATCCAAAAACATGCACCATTAAGTAGGAATTAGAGGACAAAACCTAGATCTTTTTAGCCAAAACTCAAAATGCTACTCTCTGATTTGCATGCGTAAGTGCTCGACTAGGCTTGGGAACACATGTTTACAAGTATGAATGCATGTTCCTAAGTTTGATAGGGAAAATTTGCACAATATTTTTATTAAGGAGGAAAGGTCAGAAATTATTCCCTCCATAAATGACCATAATGATGAAAATGGTTAGAAACTAACCATCACGTGGCCAAGACTTCCACCACCACTGTAAAGTGGTAGACCTGTTAGAACTACATATGTACATGCCAAAGTAGGAACGCATGTCCTCACTTTTGAATGCGCGTTCACACATCAACAAACACTTAGCCATGCATGTTTCCAGTTCCCCATGCACGTTCGCTTCTCCCCATGCATGTTCCCAACTCACCTTGCCACATGCACGTACCCAAGTGGGAATACACATTCTCAACTCATGAATGCACGTTCACAAGTCCAATAGAGATAAAAAGATAAACTTAAAAAATCCAACTGAATCTAAAATTTCTAGGGCCACCATTAGACTTGTGTCAGTGAGAAGGGTGTGTTTTAAGCTAATCACCCTTTCATATACACAAGATCAAGAAGAATTTTTGGACTCAATCCCCCACTAGAAGAGAGTGCCTCAACCGACACACAAAATCAAGAGCACCTCCTCAAGAGGAATCACTCTACGCTTCACAGCCTCTGGGCCCTCTCACAAGAGCTAAGAAACCTTAGTTGACCGAGTATTTGAGCGATAGCAAAGATGCTGGCTTGACTGAGGCCTATTACTGGGAGCCTGTCTCTATTGTGCTTCATATGGACCAAGAGGTTACAGTGCCTAACTCCCCTACAAATAACTTAAATGATTTTTGTGGACGTGATTAGAGACATTATCACAAAAAGTTTAACCGATGAGTGGGAGTCAAAGAATCATCAAACCGCCCAATAAGTAAGAGACTACTGGCTAGAAAGGCCAAACATGGAGGCATCCATTCTCAAATAGACCCTAACCAATCTAGTTCAGGAAAATGAGATGTGCCAACCTTATTGAGGAATGAGTAATCCTTCCTTAGAACCACAACTGGCATGGCGACAGAGACAACAATTACATTAGCAACTTTTGGCTCAATGATAAAGAGAATGCGTAGGAGAGGGAGAGCTTGACTTCCTTGCAAGAAAACACACACACACACACACACACACACACACACACACACACACACACAAGAGAGAGCAGGACATAAGAGAGAGATGGATGGATGAATTTTCTTGTCTCTTCTTCTCTTCTCTACAACCATATAACTAAAAAGATAAGAGTACATACTATAAGGAAAGGTACTCTCCTATGATAACATATATGATTGGTCCATAGTGTGAACTTGACTATATGAGTTGGCGCTATAACTATGACATAACTCTAGAACTCCAAAGTGGTTGTCACATAGCCTGTCATCCATTGGCGGCATATAAACCATAATCTCACCAACCATGCCAGTGGCATAAGGTGGAAGCTATCACCCAAGCGGGTCATTAATGTCAGCACTAATCGAGCTCGATATCTAAACACTCCCCCTCGAGCTCAACTCCACACATTGCACTCCAAGTAAGCTCCTAAACCTGTGGAGCTTCTCTGTGCCCAACGCC
The DNA here is from genome assembly GCF_041138505.1 of Cibotium barometz. NCBI lineage: Eukaryota > Viridiplantae > Streptophyta > Polypodiopsida > Cyatheales > Cibotiaceae > Cibotium > Cibotium barometz. The sequence continues at coordinate 45,552,981 of NC_141072.1, forward strand.
TTTGTGAAGATGTCAACCACCTAATCCTCTGTGTGTTGACATTTACTAGATCTACATGACCTAAACCTTCTCCCTCTCACAAAGTGATAATGTACCTCAATGTGCTTTATTCTAACATGGTATACTGGGTTACTAGCCAACTGTATGCTACTAATGTTGACACAATAAATGACAACTGCCCTATCCATAGGCTTACCCATATCACTCATTAGTAGCTTTTGAAACCAAGCTACCTCACAAGATGCCATAACACCCCTGTACTGTGCCTCTCTACTTGACAAAAAGCAATTGTTTCTTACAATTGCAACTCATAGCAACACTCCCAAATGAAGCATAAAGCCACTGGTAGACCTCCTATCTCTGACACTACTAGCCCGCCGTCTCAACATCTGTGTACCCATGTAGTTGTATCTCTGTACCAGCCTAATAGAAAAGTCCATGATTAACTTTGTGGACTTTATGTGCCTAAGAATCAATCTAGCCACATCCAAGTGTGGCTTCCTAGGGGCCTGCATAAACTAACAAGTCCAACAACATAGCTCAAGTCTGGCCTAGTAATGGTCATGTAGATCAAGCTACCCACTATGCGCCGGTACGTAGTGGGGTCCTCCAACATTTCACCTGTATCTATGGAACGCTTTGTGTTCTACTTCAATGGCATTGAAATAGGCTTACAGCCTATCATACTATACTTGGACAACATGTCCAAGCCATACTACCTCTGTAATAACAAAATGCCATGAGGTGATCTCACCACCTCTACGCCATGAGGTGATCTCACCACCTCTACGCCCAAGAAATACCGTAGCTCGCCCAAATCCTTCATCTCGAATTTCTACTTCAAAAGCCTCTTGACATCATGTATATCAGGAGTTTTACCATCCTCCAAGCGAGTCCTTCTGAGCGAATAAAAAAATTCAAATGAAGCATGGCAAAGGAGACCCCAAAAGAAAGGGAAATTGAGAAATGGTTCTTTCATCCAAAATCAATTCGTGATTTTTTTCATCTGAAATCAATTTGTGACATCCAAAATCAATTCATGACATCTGAAATTAATGGACACATACTACATGAAGAGAGTATGAAAAAAACTCATGTACACTTATAAGTGAATTTGCCATAAAATTGAGAAGCTTTAAAAATGGCCGTGAAGACTCATGAACACTGAACAATCACATGAAACCTTTGAAGTAGCTGGCAAAACAATGGATGGCAATGTCCAAAAACTCAATGGTAGGCAATCATGCAGATTCACACTCATCATCAATAAACAAATAATGGACATGGCGTTGCTCCTTATGTTCTGTCTCAAATCTTAGGTCTCCAACCATTGTCCTTGCCATTGTCTCCGACTATTATCCTTGCCATTGCCTTTGCATATTGAGAAAGTTGACTTCGCATCAAAATCAAAACAAAAATAGGTTCAGGGAATCACAAACAAGTTAGAACATTCGAATCCCACACCTTAATAAAGGTACGGCAAATCCATTATCGCTACATACTCATATTTGACTAGCATCTTGGCATCATTGATAAGGCTATAACAACATGGTTGAAGCCACATCTAGTAGTAGTGGGCGACGGCCCCGACAGCAAGCAAGGGTATGCCTCACTGCCCCAGGAGTAGTTGATCATCGAAGCTCGAGGCTGACAGTCTCCGTGGGAGGAACTAAAATTGTAGGGGTCATTTTGTGGATGGTGGTTCTGGTGTTAACATCATACCTAAAGCTACTCGGTAAGTCTTGGGTCTTCGCATTACCGAGCCAGGTCCTTTTGCCATCCGAGTGGTAGACCAGAGAGAAGTGATGCCCTCGGGACTAGTCAGGAAAGTTCCAATCACTTTTGAGAGATTAGTATTTGAAATGAATTTTGTGTTGTTAGACCTCCCACCAGCTAGAGGGGCCTACAACTTGCTCATTTGGAAGGCCTTGGTTGAGGGCTGCTCTCACGTGATTAGGGCCGAGACAACTTGCATATCCCTAACCCGGGGGGACGGTGACCTTGCCTTTGGAAAAAGGCCCCAATGAGAGTGCAAGGGGCATTGCCCTACATGACATGATTCCCATTCGGGAGGAAGGACCCAGTGACAAGGAAGAGCATGAAGAATGGCAAGGATTCCCAGTTGATGAGGCCTAGGATCCATTCGGCTCAGAAGGAGAGGTGGTAGAACCTCTATGGAATTGGTTAAATTCATATGAAGGGTTCCAATGCAATATGGTGGACATAGTGGAGTTGGACCCGAACCCCATTTAAGAGGTGTCCCAAGAAGAAGAGCTCTCACAAGAAATTGTACGGGATTGGACAGAATCTTTGCTCACTCTGGACTCCTCTTCTGCACTAGTGTCTCAACAAGAAGAGATAGAGATCATAGGTCTAGGGGAACCAATGTTTTCTCAACAAACTTGAAAGAAGGCCTTTCAAGAGGAGTCATCAAAGGTGCCTATAATCCCTCCTAGATGCACTCACAAGGAGTGGCGGGTAGCGCACCTCAAGACTAGGCAGGTAGCCTTGCCAATAGAAGAGATACCCGCCACCACCACTGGCTGAATGGAGGAATGTATTGGTGACTTCCCTCTAGACGTCACCCTAGCCCATGACCCCTTATCTCTCCATCTAGAAACACTCGGCACCGCTCCTCTTCCACCCACCACTTACCCTATGAGGAGGTGAGAGAGTTGAACCTGGGCACATCAGAGAAGCCACACCCCATCTTAGTAGAAACTTGGGTCTGGGAGGACCCTTCCACTCTTCATAGAATCACCAACTTTTTCAAAGAGCACCAAGATGTGTTTGCATGGACTTCCAGGGATAGACCCAACGATTTGCACTCACAAAATTCCACTAAAAGAAGGTAGTCGGCCAGTGAGGAAGGGCATCTATCACATGCCGCACAGGTGAGAGGGGTGAAGGATTGAGGGGAGTGAAGGGTGTGAGGAAGGGGGGGTTGGTCGGTGGGGTGAGGGAGTGAGGGGGTGGTCGGTGGGTGGTGAGGGAGTGAGGGGGTGGTCGGTGGGTGGTGAGGGAGTGATGGGGTGAGGTAAGGGGGGGGGGGTTGGTCGGTGGGGAGAGATAGATTGGGGTTGGTCGGTGGGGAGAGATAGATTGGGGTTGGTCGGTGGGGAGAGATAGATTGGGAAGTGAGGGAGGGGGTGGTCGGTTAGGGGTGTGTGTGTGAGAGCAAGAGATGTTTGTTTTTTGGAAAAGAAGAAACAAAACAAAATATGATAAGGGGGGCCTTTTTTTTGTAATGGTGGGGGGGGAGAGGAGTGGGCATGGTCAGTGAGAGGGTGGGGTGGGGGGAGTTGGTTGGTGGGGTGGGGAGAGAGAGAGAGAGAGAGAGAGAGAGAGAGAGAGAGAGAGAGAGAGAGAGAATGAGGGGAAGGGGTTGGTTGGCGAGAGAGGGATAAGGGAGAGAGAAGTTTTGTCATTTTTTTTGTTGGTTTTTTTTCTCATAATGAAAAAAAATACTAAGGGGGTATTGGGTTTTTTTGGTAATTGGAAAAAAATACTAAGGGGGGTTTTTTTGGAAAAAAAATACTAGGGGGGATTTATTTTATTATAGTTTTGATCAGGGGAGAAGGGGGGGGAGGATTGGTTGGTGATGAGGGCCAAGGGGAGAAGAGAGAGGGAAAGGGAAAGGGTTGGTCGGTGAGGAGGGCCGAGGAGAGAAGTGAGAGGGGAGGGGGTAGTTGGTGAGGTAAAGAAACAAAAAAGGGGGAGTGACGGTGAGGCGCAAGAGAGAAACATTTTTTGTTTGCTTCTTTTTTTAAGGGTAATAGAAAAAATTACTTAGAGGGGGATTTTTTTTTGAGAGGCAGCGACCCAATACCTGGCACTTCACAAACACTAGAGTGAGGTGAGGCAAATGTTCCATCACTCGAACCACCACCCTTGGTCGGCATCTTCCAAAGCCCGCTCTATGAAAGGCAAGGGAAACCTATCTTTGATTGTGCATGGATTGCGGGGTCTGAAGTCTACATAGATCCTAATCTTGTTGGGCTTATTTTTGGAATCACCACTATACGTGAAAACCACTCGGAGTGCTCAATGGGAACGATGATACCTGCCTTTTCCATCTTGTTCAGCTCTTTCTTCACCACTTTGGAATATTTTGGATTTGACCACACTAGCCCCCCCCACCTCACACCCTTCACTCCCCTCACTCTCACTCCTCTCACTCCTTCACCCCACCAGACACCCTTCACTCCCCTCACTCCTTCACCCCTCCAACCCCTCTCACCTGTGCAGCTGACCCCACTAGCGCCCCCCCTTGTTCACTCATATGACCAACCCAACCCTTTCCCCTCACGACCCCAACACCCCCCGCAGCTCTCTCTCCCTCCCACTCCTCATCGACTAGCACCCCCCCTCACTCGTGCGCAGCATCCCCCCCTATCCTCTCTTACTCACCCCGCCCCCCTCTCTCCATCTTTAAGGAAGTCGTCTCCATCCCCCCCTCCCCACCATGTACCTAGAAAGAAGAGCCACGCGAGACCAGTATGGGGAGCTGCCTCCCCCCCCCCCCGGCGAAGGCTCAACTAACACATGGCAGGAGCTAGAAAATGTCAAAGATAGTCTTAAAGACGACCAACTAGTGATGGTAGCATACTTAAGGGAGATACATTATATTGGGGTCACCCACGCATGCAAGAACGGCATGCCCCTAATCAATGTAGCTCCGAGGTGTATGACAGGACATTGTGTGCTGCTGTAGGTGGCCCATGGCTAGGCTCTCAAGTTTCGATAGGAGAGGGACTACTCTCTACTGAGAACAAGAGTGCTAATATTCTCAAGGCAGATTATTCGATTCCCAACAGAGGTGTAGCTCACCCTCTTCTCGCTCATGTGCCCCAGCTTACTCACTCCAATTCTCCCCAATCCCCCCACCCTCGTTCGCTCCCCTCAGCCGCACCCCCCTCTCCCTCTCTCTCTCGGGTGCAGCCCCCCCTTTCTCTCGTGCGCCCGCCCCCCTCCCTCACTCTCTCGTGTGTAGTGCACCATGCCCTGACCCCTCACCGACCAAGTGCCCCCTCCCTACTCCCTCTCACCCACCACCAACCCCACCCTCTCACCTTGCCCATTCTCTTCCCCCCCCCCCTTTTTCACTCACCGACCTCCTCTCGGCTCCTCCCGTCTAGCCTTGTGCAAACACAAAGAAAAGCAAAACAAAAATCCTTATTAAACCCCACCGACCACCCTCCCACTCTCACTCCCGACTCCACCCTCCCCCCCTCACTGACCATGCCTCCCCTCCCCCGTCACTGACCAACCTCTCTCCCCCCACCTCACTGACAAACCCCCCCTCTCTCCCTTTCACCCCACCGACCACCCTCCTCCAATTTTCTTTCCCAACTCCCCCCTCCCTCCTCACCGACCATGCCTCCCCTCCCCCCTCACCGACCAACCTCTCCCCCCTCACCGACCAACCTCTCTCCCCCCACCTGACCAACCAACCCCCCCTCTCTCACCTCACCCGTCTCGTCAACTCACCCGACCCCCCTCTCTCTCTCACCTCACCGGCCCTCACTTCCGCCGTGCGCAGTCACTGCCCCCCTCTCTCCCTTTTCACCCGACCCCCCTCCCATCACTCCCCACTGGCACCCTCTCTCGCAACCGCCACCTCTCACCTTTGCATTATGCTACCTCACATGGCCAATTTGACGTACTTTCGTTTGCTAGGGAGAAAGTTGTGTCATTGAAAGCAATGAATCATCATAAGATGCCTCTCATGCTTATATGTAAAAATGAAAGGGTATTTTGCATTGAGGAGTTTGTGGATAGGGAGCTGATGTCCTCGTATTATTTGATGCATCCCGTGGGAGGACTTGCATGCAGTACACTACATACAGTAAGCACATCCACTGCCTTCAGATAATCTTGAAGCAGCCTCGGATTTGGGAGCACACCTTTGCATGTTGAGGCCTGAGCTTTCCTCTTTTGTTGCAGAGCCCTTGGTATGGCCATCTCCATGGAAGTTTATGAGCAATCTTGACCCTGAAGCAAAAGTTTTGTTGGAGGCTACCTTGGCAGATATTACTGAGTCTTGGGAGAAGTGGATCTTTTAGGTACTGGCCATGGCAATGGTTCATTTTGTATCTTTGTATGCCTAGAATTCGTGTCGAAAGTTTTTACTGGACACGAAGTGGCCAGTGTGATGATTACTGTTTAGTTGGTTTGTGCTTTTGTTGGTGTCAATGTAAGCTTCCTACGAGATGCTTTGCCCGGGGATGACAGTGGTAATACAGTTAGTGATGGCTTGCTAGATGAAGTGCCTAGGAGATCTCAAAAAATAGCTTGCTGGATGAAGTGCCTAGGAGCTCTCAGAAATGGCTTGCTGGATGAAGTGCCCAGGAGCTCTCAGTTCAATCATTTTTTCCACAACTCGCTTGCTGGATGAAGTTGCCCAGGAGCCTAGTTGAATCATTTTTATTTATTCTGTCTCTCTAGAAGGTTTGCCCGGAAGGATCATTGTATGAGGTATGCTTGGGAGCCTGCTTGCTGGATGTTTTTCCTAGAGGCTAGCTTGCCCAAGAACCACCCGTTTTTCTGTGGCATTCAACAGGACAGTGAATTGAGTAGTAGTGGGTGACCTATGGATGGGAAGCTAGGTCCTCCATGCTGGATGTTTTTCCTAGAGGCTAGCTTGCCCAAGAACCACCCGTTTTTCCGTGGCATTCAACAGGACAGTGAATTGAGTAGTAGTGGGTGACCTATGGATGGGAAGCTAGGTCCTCCATGCTGAAATATACAAGTGAATAGGGTGTGTGCGGGAACAAGCCCTTGGCAACAAGAGGCTGTAAAAGAGAATCTGTAAATGTGAGAAAACCTATGAAAAGGTGAGAAGTATCTACTGGGAGAGAATAAAGGGTAGCATGAGGAGATTTAGGAGGTGTGGAGATATTCTGGGAAGAGGTGGAGAGAATCAAGCAAAAGAGGTGGAGTGAATCAAGGAGAAATCAGTGGGATTGGATGCTTGGATGTAAACTCTATAAATTGAGGCATTGGCCTAATGAGAATTTGCTGGTTTTTGATTATCCATGCCTACATTAAGCTATCAGTTAATTGCTCACTAATCATGTCTTAATTATCATCTAATCTCTTTGTTAATGATGTTGATTCTAGCATTTGATCCACCATAGCTCATCACATTGCTGTAATTTTAACATGGTATCAGAGCCTAGCCTAGAATCCATCAATTTGTGAGCCCATTATCTTGCTAATCACCTAGCTAATTAGGATTAGTAAATAATTAATATTTTTACCTCTTTTCAACAAACCCTCTGTACCCCCAGCTCGTGGAGGGGCTCTATCTCCCATCATACATCAAATTAGCTCAAGCCACTTTAGCCAAACATAGCTAACACACTTGTGCTCCAGCCCATCAAATCAACGCATCAAACTGTCTACTACCGTAGCTTTAGATTTTTGCGATTTAGCAGGCACCGTTTTTCTGAGGAGAAATTGAAATCTCTGCTTCACCAGATGCAATGGGTCTAATTCCTCTTGGCCCTAGGGGTTTTCAAGGGTGCTCTACAAGCTGGTGAGACGACAGAATTTGATTTGATCAAGTCTATAGTGAGATCCAAGCTCTTCATCAAATCTGCAGGTGACTTTGGTAAAACACAGATTAAGCACTCAATGTTTGGTCAAATCTTGTGTTTCTTAGCTTAATCCTCTACTAGACTAATTTCTATTGATGGCCTTGAAAGGATTTGAGCTCATTTAAACTCTAAGGCCTCAGATCTAGGCTCCCCACATAGTCTGTTTTTTGCACACAAAATAGAGGATTAATTTGCTAATCAGTGATTAATCAGTGCTGCTAATCACTATTTTTTGGTGCAATTGAGGGTTCAAATTAACCATTAGGTATCTGATACAAATCCCTATAACTTCATATTGCAATTCGGAGATGGTTTGATACTCCAACCATTCCGTACAAATTGGTTACTCTTGATTTAATGTAATTTCTAGTGATTTTATGCTGATAAATCTGTTGTAATCATCTCCTAAACACCAGATTGAGTTGTAAAAGGGTAGACACTACCCTTGAATCTTGAAATTGGATCAAGAGGCACAAGAGATAGCCAAATTTAATGGGGAGCAGTTTTATACATGGCAGACAAAAACCATGTATCTGCTCATGAGAGAAAAAATTTGTGGGGGCTAGTTGAGGGAAGAGATGAATGCCCAGAGGTGAGAGGGGAAAATGAGTGGAAGAGCAAGAATGAAAAAGCATTGGGACTTATCGCACTCAATTTAAATGATGAAATCATTCATCACATCACAGGGATACAATGGGCAAAAGATGCATGGGATGAACTCAATAAATTATTTTGGCACACTAGCTAAAAATTCAAAGATAAATCTGTTAATGCAATTCTACAAATTGGATATGAAGGAAAGTGAACCTTTAATCACACACTTGAACAAATATAAAAGCATTAAGCAACAAGTGGCAGCTATTGGCAAAAAGGTAGAAGATGATGAGGCACTAGCAGTGCTTGTGTGGACAAAGGTGAATATGAAAACATTGTAGCAACATTAAAGAATGTACCTGAATTAAAGCTACACGAGATAGAAGGAGCTCTACTAGAGCAAGAGACCAGAAGAGAAGAAATGGCTCGACTCAACAGCAGAAGAAGAAAAAGCATTCTTCAACCGAGGAGGACTCTCGAGGACGAGGACGAGGAAGAGGCAGAGTAGGAGGAAGGACCTTCACTTGCCACAATTGTGGAAAGCCAGGACACATGGCAAGAGACTACTACAACAAACCCAGTGGAGAAGGAGAACGACATCAGTAGACTTCATGGAGGCTCCAAAAAGAAGTGGAGTCAAATCATCTTTTCTGAGAGAGAGAGAGAGAGAGAGAGAGAGAGAGAGAAACCCCACAACCGAATGTAACCTGCCCCAACAGAGTAAACCCACCTCTGAGCCACCGATGATGTAGGCCATGTGGTAGATGTATGTGTGAGCACTTTAGTCAAGGTCACGGGCACTTGTAGTAGCCTTGGACATATAGAGAGAGAGTGTGTTGACTATGAGTTTAGGGACTTGAGGCACTGGTCGTGGACCATCAAGTAAGAGAAAAACTTGGTATAGAGTCCAGGTGTGCTAGGAGTATTCACTTGAGGGGAGGTGTTGAAATATACAAGTGAATAGGGTGTGTGCGGGAACAAGCCCTTGGCAAGAGGCTGTAAAAGAGAATCTGTAAATGTAAGAGAGCCTGTGAAAAGGTGAGAAGTATTTACTGGGAGAGAATAAAGGGTAGCATGAGGAGATTTAGGAGCTGTGGAGATATTCTGGGAAGAGGTAGAGAGAATCAAGTAAAAGAGGTGGTGGAGTGAATCAAGGAGAAATCAGTGGGATTGGATGCTTGGATGTAAACTCTATAAATTGAGGCATTTGCCTAATGAGAATTTGTTGGTTTTTGATTATCCATTGCTACATTAAGCTATCAGTTACATTAATTGCTCACTAATCATATCTTAATTATCATCTAATCTCTTGTTAATAATGTTGATTCTAGCATTTGATCCACCATAGCTCATCACATTGCTGTAATTTTGACAGTCCACACTCCACCAAGAGCTTCCCACCATCACCTCTGACATCTCCGACCACTCTGATCGTCGTCGGTGCCCTCCGAGGCTCCAACCACCGTCCCACACTGGCCGATGCCCTCCGACCGCCATCACCATTGCCAGTTCCCTCCAACTGCTCCGACCACCGTCACCACCAATGCCCTTCAACTCCTCCAATTGCCATCACTACCGGTGCCCTTCGACATCTCCGACCATCGTCTCATCGCCAGTGCCCTCTGACATCTCCGACCGTCGTCTCATCACCAGTGCCCTCCGACATCTCCGATGTGCATGGCCAACTCCGATGGCACTCATGGGGGCAACACCCCTCAGCCACTAGAATCACCATCCACATATGAGTGACATGTTGTGCTGCTTGCTGACAGATTAGGCACAAAAGGTTGATCTACCTTTTCCTTTCCTTTGCATGATACATGTGTACCTACATCTATCCTCAACCTGCATAACCATGGACTAACACTAGATCCACTACTAGAGGACTCTCCAGGTCTACTAAGCACCTATGATTGTAGCTCTACATGTGGTGAAGAATCAATACTTCTTACATCTACATCTTCTATTGCCTTCACTGCCAGCTACTCATCTCATCAAAGACAACATCTTTGCTTACTCGCATCTCATGAGAGGTAGGGCTATAATATCTATAACCTTTCTACTCCAAAGCATAACCAATGAAGATGCATTTCTCTGCCTTTGGATCTATTAGCATGTTATGTGCACATTATATGTGCATATACTAGGAGGCTAACCCACATTAGGCTTGTGAGCATGGGAGCATGGGAACAAGCTCTAGTGGAGCATGGGTTAGGGCTAACCTTAGGGGTTGAGGTTAGGGTCAGGCATCCAAGGGTCACACATGGGAAATGGAGAGTCAAGAGTCACTTGAGGGCCCTCCTATATAATAGGAGAATGGGGCACACTCAAGGGATGTCCTCTTGTGTAGAGGATTGTATCTACTCTCATGCCATTTCACACTAGAGCTATGTGCTGCTAGAATGATGTCGTATCTCTTGGTGGTATGGGACACCAAGGTAAGGTATATGGTACTTCATTGTATTTACATGTGCACCCTTGGGCTCGGGGGTGGTTGGGTGGATGAGTTTATGCTTGGTTTATACATGTTTATGTATGATGATTATTATCTAGAGAGATCTTAGGGTTTTAACATAGCATAACCTTGCTAGCATGGTAGAAAACACATGCTCCTACACACATAGCCATGGAGTACACATGTACACCATGTACACATGAGCATGGAGAGTAGGAGACATGGATCAAGAACAAGATAAAAGATACAAGCAAAACATCATAGTGTATTCCATTTCCATCATCTTGTGTATCCAATTTGCATACAAGAGGGGATTTATATAGCATCCAACCATGTGACTCTTGGGATACCCATGTGACTATTGGGCTCCCATAACCTCCCTTGGGTCCGTAAAGTGAGTCCTCCCTTGGGTCCTAAAATTACAACACCCAACAAGTAATTGTGTTTTAGAAATCATTACATTATTTTCTTATGCTTTTAACATTTTTATTTTTGTTTACATTCTGTTTTTTCTTGGACTTATAGGCGACTCAGTAGGGAACTCACTGAGACTCTCCTCCGGACCTCATGCCTTCTCTCTCGGACTTATAGGCATTATGGTAGGGACCTCATTGAGCCTCTCCCTCAGCCCTCACACCTATTTCTCTTGGACTTATAGGCAACACAGTAGGGACCTCTCTAAGTCTCGCCTACGGACCTCATGCCTTCTCTCTCAGACTTATGGGTGTCACGGTATGGACCTCATTAAGCCTCTCCTCTAGCCCTCATGCCTCATTATTAGACTTACAGGCGATGTGGGAGAGACCTCGCTAGGGATTTCCTCTAAACCTCATGCCTTCTCTCTCAGACTTATAGGCGTCATGGTAGGGACCTCATCAAGCCTCTCCTCCAGCCCTCATGCCTCATTCTTTTTAATGCTTTTATTCATACAGTATTTCAAGAAGGCAATGTACAAAAACTGATGTATTTGTAATTTGCAAATTACTCACCCCCGAGTTTCCCATGGTGGAGGAGAAGGATGTGTTCCATGTACTCCATACAGTAGGCATAGATGACCTGGATCATCAAAGCCAACATGTCGTATGCCATATGTGTGCTTCTTTTAATGTGCTCATGAAATCCTTTAAACTTTAATTGTCTTCTTAATTTTTTGTTTTTTTTTGTGATTTAGATTTGTGCAAGGCATGCCAGATTCACTAGAACTCATTCTCCAATGATAGTGCACAATACGACTTCCAGGGACCCCGTGCATTACAGTGTTTACACAAATAGATATGACCACCTTTAGTGTGGTGATTCTTATCATGACACAACTCACACTTTCTCCCCATTTTTAGTGTTTGATTTGATCAAATCCCCCACAACTAGTGCACCACACTAGCGTAAGACCAAGTGTGCTCCTAACAAATAGAGCTTAGTGCAATACCAAGGTTCTTGCCGTTTACACGCACGGCTGCTTGATCTTATCTTTTAGTGTTCATTTTGTAAAAAAAACCTCTCGCTTATGTGTATTTCTCGTGCATGGAAAGGCATTATAGCCCCATCATTCCAAGTTGCCCAAGGAATCATAAAATAACTTTGTCATCTTCAATGACATGAGAGTCATCATCAAGTAGTCCATGTGCATCATCGACAGCGGCTACATCTACATTAAAGAACACATCATGATCATCCTCAACTATGTGAGGGATAGCATCAAGTATCCCATATGCATCATTGGCCATGGCTACATCAAGTAAAACATATACATCTCAGTAAGGTGAAGGAACCCATCTAATAGACCATGTGCATCATCGGCCATGGCTACATCATTACAGATAAACATAACAACATTAGCAAATGGGGTGGTGGAGCGTTCTTCACCCCCCTCATCATCAATACATACAATAGGAGTCACAAACTCAAGATGCATGAATGAAGCATCCCCATGGATCTACATAATAGAATTTGGCCACTTTGAGTAGAGTATGCACCATGCGGTCTCATGAAATACGACCAAAAAAATGGGGGGGGAGCATTGTCCTCAAACGATGATTACTCAGAAACAAGAGAAGTTGTAAGCTAATATTTCCAGCCTAAGATCAATGCAAAGTGAGCTTTTCGAGCAACTTCAATCCGAGCAAAGGGCAACAATTGTAGCTCCGAAATGCATTATTTCTTTGACAGCAAACAAACAGGCAATGCTTGCCAAGAAAAACAAGGTTGAATGTAATCGTTCTGAATTGAATGTAAAGCAGAAGGATCTTATTGATAGTTGAATGTAGGAGAAAAGAACCATGGCTGCTGAAGAAAACATTTCTTCCTTGGTGGTGGGAAAGCAGGCAATGCTAGCTGAGAAAATGAAATGCAATTTGCTCTCTCTGATCTAAGCTCACAGCAGAAGGCCTTGATGAAGTAGTTGGATGTTGAGAAAAAAAACCATGGCCATTGCGCAAAGTAGCATCTCTTCCCTGAACGATCAAGTTAAGAATCTAAGTCTTTTGAGTGATAATCTCCTCGAGCAGGGGGTTTCTTTGAAGAACCAAGTAGCTCATTTGGAGCTTGATAAGTGTAACATGCTTGCAAAGAAAAAAACATGCATGCTTGACTAGTGGGAGTTCCTAGAGACTCTTGCTTGAAGGCGCAGGTTTGAGTCCCATGCTGTTCGTTGACGATGAGACCAATGGGCTCTGCTCTATGTGTGTGACAACCACCCATCTTTTGTTCTCCCTTATGGCTCCTACACAGCTCTTGTCGATGGCCACACACTACACTAGAGGAAGGAGACCCACCCAGTTGCTATACATTTGATGAGACGATTGGAAGCCCTGCCTGTTGCACTCCATGAGATGGGAATTTTTACATATAGCTCTTTCTTCCCCCTTACAACATGTTGTGTTTACAAACACAAAGGAGCTCAATGCCAAAAGTGCAGCTTGCTTTTGTAAGTCTGGGTAGCCATCACTTCAAGAGATGGAAGGAGGACCCAAGGAGAAAGAGATTGGGTTGGGCAAAGATAAGATCAAAGATTCTCATCCCATCGTGATCACCAAAGTGTTAGCATTTTCCTTTCTAACATAGGGGAAAACACATGCTCCTACACACATAGTACACATGTACACATGACCATGGAGTAGGATACATGGATCAAGAACAAGTTAAAAGATAGAAGATAAAGATGCAAGAAAACACCATAGTGTATTCCATTTCATCATGTCCAATATGCATATAAGAGGGGCTTTATATAGCTATCCAACCATGTGAATCTTGGGATACCCATATGTCTATTGGGTTCCACAAAATCCTAACTCCCCATTAGCCCTCTTGTAAACCACTTCTTGATATGACATCTTTTAATGACCAAATCCCACAACTCATTAGCCTAAGCTAATTCTAGTAATGCTAGGGGGTGTTCACACCCAAGCTAATGCCAAAATGCTATCAATGGGATCCTACTTTTTTCTCACTTTATCGAGAACATGGACATGTGCAATACACCCAAACACTTTCACTAGTGAGACACATCTGGTTTTATGTCTATAAACTTATGTTCAACCATCATACAATGAACAACTGGGGGTCCTATTTGTAATGTACACAGTAGTTTCTACTACTTCTGTCCAAAAATAATGTGGCATATTCTTTTCTCACATCAAGGCACATGCCACTTTTGCAATGTGCTTATTTTTTCTCTCTGCAACACAATTATGTTGTTTTGCAGAGTGTACCTACATGTAAATTGTCTCTTGATTCCTTGATTTCTTAAGAAATCACTAAACTCATTGGAGAAGTACTGTCCCCCACCATCTAATCTCAAGCATTTTATTTGTATGCCTTTTTCCTTCTCAAAACCAAGACTTTACATCTCTGAAAGTTTCTAGTTTGATCATCAACAATGAATGTAACATAATACCTGTAGGTTGTAATTATTATTACATTCTTGGTTGGTCCTCATACATCTAAATGTATAACATCTAATGGCCTTGCAGCACTGACATGCTTTTCATGTGGGAAAGCATGTTTGGGCTGCTTACCAAGCTGGCATGCTTCACATACTTTATGCATACCATCAACCTTAAACTTTGGAAAGCCTGCAGCTTGCATAGACTTTAGTTATTGTATATTCACATGACCAATGCGCTTGTGACACATGTCAATATCTATAACAATGACACATGTTCCATGCACAGACCTCAGACATGTTCACATCCAAATTGAGGAGCTTCACTAAAAAATATATGTGTCGCACGTGAATTCATCAAGAGGGATATATTAATTTAAAAAAGTTACAGAATTACATTTACATGAGGGGATTTTTTTAACCAATTTTGAAAAAAAACCGTAAGTTTATGAAGAAAAAGGGATCATTTTATTCACAAAATTATGTAAGTGTAAGGGGCTTTTTAAATACTCCTTGAACACATGTGATACATAGTATTTCTTCATAGTGCACACCCCAAGCATCGAAAGTAAACATCTTGCCATTTTTGTTACCCTTTGCAACCAAGCGACATTGGTTTTTGAAGTCTTCCAAAACATCCTTGAGGATTAAACCTCACTTTAAAGACCCTGCTCAATCATCTAACATAAACTAGGTTCTTTATAATATTTAGAACATGAAGTACATTTGGTAAGTACTTCATTTTGCCATCCTGCATAGACAATGACACTTTACCAACATGCGCAATGGGATGTGTACTATCATCATTCATTTCTACATAACCTGGTTTTTCCATTTTTTGCATGTCTCTAACTCACTCACCATGATTGGCCATGTGCTTAAAGGTTCCAGAATCCACATAACATATATCTTTAGATCCTGACACATCTCTTGTTATGGAACTGAGCATGTGCTGTATCACAAATAGCTACTCACTTCTGTCATTCACCACCTTGTTTGCTAGATGATGCATAGCTTCCTTGCTGCAACTTTCCACTTTTAATATTATTATGCCTTTTAAAGAAGTCCTTTTCTATATGCCCTAGTTTGCCACAATAATATCACTCTATGCTATTTGCACTCTGATTTATTTGTCCACTACCTTAGCCCCTTTGGCTCCCCCTGCCTCTAGAGTGGCCTCTTCCACTTGTGTGATTGTTGCTACTATGTTGCTATTGTGAATCATTAAATTATTGTTATCTATAATTATGGTCTCCATGTCAGCCACCATCTTGGCCTCAACCCACAACCTCTACCTATGCCTCTACGTGAATCGGAGTAGAAGGCCTATTTTGATGTGTTCTTGCTTTGTGAAGAAGAGTACTCACCTAGATACTTTTTCTATGATAAGCATAGAAACTAAGTCCCAAAAGTTGGGAAAACTCTCTGACTACAATGGAGGTCTTGAATGGCTAGTACTTTTTGCCAAGCCCATTCAGACAGACACTCACTAAATCATTATCTTTTATCAATACATTAATAGACCCAAGGAATTCAATAATGCCCTTGAACTTTAAATCATACTCATTAATAGACATGCTTTTCTTCTCCAAAATATGTAGCTCTTGTTTTAGCTACAGTTTCCTTACCTTTGTGTTGGTCTGAAACATCTGCACACCAGGTTTTGCCATGCAACTACTGGAGTGTTAGCATCCTATATATGTCCTATCATTGTGTCTATGACATTTATTTAAAGATAATACATGACTTTCCTTGCGCCCTGGTTTGTCCTTGAATGCCTTTATATCTGCTGGAGTGGCATTCTCTTTAGACAACTCTGGAGGCTCCTCATTATCTCCTTTGAAATAATCCCAAAATCCTTTACCCATCAAGAAATTGGTTATTCTGAACTTCCAAGCATGGAAGTTGATCTTATCCAATTTCTCACTAAGAATTTGATTGAGTCTATCAGACATGTTTGCCTACAACAACCATGAGAATTTGATTGAGTCTGTCAAACATGTTTGCCTACAATAACCATGAGAATTTGATTGAGTCTGTCAAACATTTTTGCCTACAACAACCAGAAACTTGCAAACGGATAATTTATGTATGCAACATGTAACACAACAGTATCTTTTGTGACTGCTGTATGCGGTCCTTAAGCATAACCTGTATGTCAGCAGATGTGACCAGAGTACATGTACAGACACCCAAGATCAACAATAGATCAAACATTGTATGTATTCCAAAAGTACATTGCTGCACTGCAATAACCAAATTTTAACTAGAGACAATTCTTAACCATAACTTCTTGAAACTATCAAAAAAACCTTACAGCAACCGAATGGAGACCTAAATGCACCCAAAACGCGGTTTTGGACGCTTTAACTACAATACAAAGTATTATGAACCACTTAGGCACTTTCACGCATATGAAGAAAGCTCCTCAATTAGAGTAGGTAGCTCTGAGCTACCCAGGGGGTGTTGTACCTAAACAAGAAGGGGAAGATATGATGATGCTCTTACCCATGTATCACTTCCCTGCTTGCTTTGTTCTTGCTTCTTGCCTGTCTCCTTAGCTCTCACATGAACCGAAGCTCTGATACCATAAAGAGCATGCAGAGGAGAGAGAGAAAGAGCTTGAGTTCCTTGCAACAAGAAAACATACGCACACACACAAAAGAGAGCAAGACACGAGAGAGATATGGCTAATTTTTCCTCTATCTTCTTCTTTTCTCTACAACCATAAAACTAAAAAGATAAGATTAGATACTATTTGTTGAAAATACAAGTGAATAGGTGTGTGCGGGAACAAGCCCTTGGTTAGAGGCTATAAAAGAGAAGATGTAATTGTGAAAGAACCTGTGAAAAGGTGAGAAGAATCTACTAGGAGAGAATAAAGGATAGCATGAGAGAATTTAGGAAGTGTGGAGTTATTCTGGGAGATATTCAGGGAAAAGAGAAGAGGTGGAGAGAATCAAGCAAGAGGTGGAGATATTTTGGGAGTGAATCATGGAGAAATCAATGGGATTTGATGCTTGATGTAAACTCTATAAATTGAGGCATAGCCCTAATGAGAATTTGCTGGTTTTCGAGTATCCATGCCTACATTAATCTATTTGCTAATTACCCACTGTTGATTCTAGTGTTTGATCCACCATAGCTCATCACAATGCTCAAATTTCAACATGGTATCAGAGCCATGCCTAGAATCCATCAGGTTTATGAGCCCATTAGTTAATTAATCAAGATTAGTAGATAATAAGAAAATAATCCAAATTTTAGTTATTTTTCACTTCACCCCTTCACCCCTAGCCAGTGGAGGATCTCATTCACCTTGCACACTCACATTAAGGGAAAACCCTTCTAGCATATGGTAGCCAACTCCCTTGGCTTTAAGCCCATCAAAACGGCGCAGCAAACTGCCAGCGAAGGAAGGAGAAATCGACGATTTGGTCGGTGCGTTTTTTCTTGAGTAATTTCCAGATCTCTCCATCAAATCAAATGCTTCTAATTCCTCCTAGCCCAAGGTGTATTCAAGCATGCTCTACAAGGTAGTGAAGACAGAATTGAGTTTCATCAAGTCTACAGTGAGATCCAAGCTCTTCATCAAATCTGCAGGTGACTTTGGTAAAACAGAGATTAAGCTTTCAATATTTGGTCAAATCTTGTGTTTCTTGGCTTAATCCTCTACTAGACTCATTGCTATTAATACATTTGAAAGCATTTGAGCTCATTTGAAGTCTAAGGCACCAGATCTAGACTCCTCGCATACTCTGTTTTCTGCACATAAAACAGTGGATTAATTTACTAATCAATGATTAATCAGTGCTAATCACTATATTTTGGTGCAATTGAGGGTTCAAATTAACCATTAGGTATCTGATACAGATCCCTATAGCTTCAGATTGCAAATCGGAGTTGGTTTGATACTCTAACCATCCCGTACAAATTGGTTACCCTTGATTTAGTGTAATTTTTGGTGATTTTATGCTGATAAATTTGTTGTAATCATCTATTAAACACCAGATTGAGTTGTAAAAGGGTAGACACTGCTCTTGAATCTTGAAATTGGATCAAGAGGTAAGACCCCCTTCACATCACCATGAGTTCAACACAGAAAATAGCCAAATTTAATGGGGAACAATTTTATACATGGCTGACAAAAACCATGTATTTGCTGATGAGGAAAAATCTGTGGGGACTAGTTGAAGGGAGAGATGAATGCCCAGAGAGAGGAGAAAATGAGTGGAAGAGCATGAATGAAAAAGCATTGGGACTTATTGCACTCAGTTTAAATGATGAAATCATTCATCACATCACAGGGATACAATGGGCAAAAGATGCATGGGATGAACTCAATAAATTATTTGGTACACAAGCAAAAAATTCAAAGATAAATCTGTTAATGCAATTCTGCAAATATGACATGAAGGAAAGTGAACCTTTAATCACACACTTGAATAAATATAAAAGCATTAAGCAACAGCTGGGAGCTATTGGCAAAAAGGTAGAAGATGATGAAGCATTAGCTGTACTTCTGAAGAGTGTGGACAAAGGTGATTATGAAAACATTGTTGCAACACTCAAGAATGTACCTGAATTGAAGCTACAAGAGATAGAAACAGCTCTACTAGAGCAAGAGAGCAGAGGCAAAGAGAAGAAAGGGCTCGACTCAACAACAGGAGAGGAAAAAGCATTCTTCACCCGAGGAGGATTCTCTCGAGGACGAGGAGGAGGAAGAGGCAGAGAAGGAGGAAGGACCTTCACTTGCCACAAATGTGGAAAGCCAGGACACATGGCGAGAGACTGCTACAGCAAACCCAGTGGAGAAGGAACGACATCGGCAAACTTCATGGAGGCTCCAAAGGAAGTGGAGACGAATCATCTTTTCTGAGAGAGAGAGAGAGAGAGAGAGAGAGAGAGAGAGGGAGAGAGAGAGAGACCCCACAACCCAATGTAACCTGCCCCAACAAAGTAAAACCACCTCTAAGCCACCGATGATGTAGGCCACGTGGTAGATGTATGTGTGAGCACTTTAGTCAAGGTCGCGGCGGCGGGCACTTATAGTAGCCTTGGACACATAGAGAGAGACAGTGAAGGACTATGGAGTTTAGGGCCTTGAAGCACTGGTCGCGGGCTATCAAGTAAGAGGGAAACTTGGTATAGGGTCCAGGTGTGCTAGGATTATTCACTTGAGGGGAGGTGTTGAAAATACAAGTGAATAGGGTGTGTGCGGGAACAAGCCCTTGGTTAGAGGCTATAAAAGAGAAGATGTAATTGTGAAAGAACCTGTGAAAAGGTGAGAAGAATCTACTGGGAGAGAATAAAGGGTAGCATGAGAGAATTTAGGAAGTGTGGAGTTATTATGGGAGATATTCAGGGAAAAGAGAAGAGGTGGAGAGAATCAGGCAAGAGGTGGAGATATTCTGGGAGTGAATCATGGAGAAATCAATGGGATTTGATGCTTGATGTAAACTCTATAAATTGAGGCATAGCCCTAATGAGAATTTGCTGGTTTTTGAGTATCCTTGCCTACAGTAATCGATTTGCTAATAATTAATCTATTTGCTAATAATTAATCTATTTACTACCACTAATTACATCTTAATTATTTGCTAATCACTTTGTTAATGATGTTGATTCTAGTGTTTGATCCACCATAGCTCATCACTCACAATGCTCAAATTTCAACACTATTAGGGAAAGTGCTCTCCTACAATAGCATACAATGGTCAATCCATAGTGTGAACTCAACTATATGAGCGTTATAACTATGCATAACTCTAGTCCAAAGTGGTTGTCACATAGCCTGTCATCCACTGGCAACATATCAACTATAATCTCATTGACCTTGATATCTCAAAAAATGAGCTCTCAACACATGAACCTGGGAGTGTTTGAAATAGCCTAGAGAGGCCCACTATATCTTAAGGCTTTGTAGCATTAGACCCTAGTATAAGAAGTGTAGGGGAGTTTAGGTTCAATAATATGGCCATTGGAGCAACAACGTAGGCCACTAGGGACAAAGAATCAACCTAAGCTGTTGGGTACACTATAATGGAAACCTTACAACAAGAAGCATGAAGATATCTGTAATAAAGCTGACACTGGGAGGAGCATATGCACCATAGTACGACCCAACCTTACATAGCTACTCTCCATAGTACCCCAATTTACATTAAGGACAAGTACAATATCCAGCATATACCATGCCACCACCAACCTACCAATACCCTCTTACTATCCCTCATAGCCACCATTAGCTCAACTTCCACCTACACCTCTACTTGCTCATTGTACCTGCTATAACCGAAGGAGATATCTTGAGGATATTAACCCAAATAGGGAGGGCGATAGTAGCAATAAGGCCTCGCCAACTCCACCACAAGCTGTGTAATGGCAGTAGGGCCAAACCCTAGACATCAAAATACAATCAAACCAATGCAAATCATAAAATTGACAACAAAGTTCAATGGGACTAGAGATCCCATTGAACATTTGGAATTTTTTGATCAAATGTGTGATACATGTGGGTGTTCTGATGACTTAGTAAGGGTGGGAAGGGAAGATAGTGGTTCCGATCACTAAAAATAGAAGACAATGCTGATTTTGACACCCTAAAGACTGCATTCATGATTGGGTATTCTCATCACAAGAAACCCAATGGAAGCAAGTCAATCAATTATATCATACCAGCGAGAGAAAGAATCAATTAGAGACTACATCAATAGAATAAGATACCTCCACTCTCAATGTTCTAAAATCCTCTGATGAATAGCTAAGTGAAAGATTCCTAGAAGGGATCCTTGATTCAACCTTGCATAACACCTTTTGTACTCATAAAAATATAAAAACTTTGAGCCATGCTATAGGTGTCCTTGATTCAAAAATTGAGCCATGCTATAGGAGTGCCATAGATTTTGATAACTTCATTAGAACTTCTTCAAGGAATCTCCCTAAAGAGGGAACCCCATCAAAAGTATCTTTTGGCAACCCCATCCCAAGACCAGCCCAAGAGCATAAGCCAAGTATAAACATTAACTTGCTAAGCCGTGGGTTGTTGTGATATAAACAATTCCTCTCAATGCTGTGACCAGAATGCAAAATAGGAGGAGAGTCACCACCACTCATGAAGCTGCACAAGCATCGTCTTCCCGTACTCAAAGAGGACAAAAACTAGCTCGGGTCCTACCAATCGATGAAGTCTTGAAACATGCTAGAGTCATCCCTAAGACCAAAAGATGAAGGTCCAAGAAGATAGGACAAGGGAAGACTACATGATAGTTCAAGAGGGATCAGGTAGATAAAATTTCCAACGTCTCTTCATCCTCTTCAGAGAAAGGATTAGAATCTTAGCCCACCATGGACGAGGCCGCTTTCACCCCTTGCTCAAGAGAAGATCAAGGAATGAACCAATCTGTCTTATAACTCAAGGAATGAACCAATCTGTTTTATAACTCAAGGAGACTCAAAATAGGGACAAGAAGATGAGGATAAAAGCTTTGAAGCCATTTCCTACAAAACTCCTGGGTGATGACAAAAGAGTGCCACACTCAAAAGGGCCAATTCACATTCCATATGCCACTGTCGGCCCCAAAAGCTATGTAAGTGTGATAATGGACTCACCCTTAGAGACATAGCAAGACTCATCGCCTTCCTTTCCTCCCAAGTCTAGATGTCTGTTGGCTTCTTGTTGTGTGCAAGGTAGCCCAAGCCTATGGAAGGACCTAAAGGATTGGATGGACGGAGATCTAAAAGTAGGCATGGAAGAACAACCCCTTCATCAAGACTCATCAAAAGAGTTGGATAATGATGGACCCACTAGGGAAGAGGCAGTTCACCAAGCTTTTTCAAAAGTACTAGAGTGAATAAACTAGACCAATACTTTGAGAGTGAGATGATGTGAATGTTATCCTTCCTATAAAATACGACAATCAAGTCATAGCCATCCTACATGAAGGGGCTAGAGTCAGAGCATCATTACCAAAAGTAGTGTTGTAGTGTTGGGAGAAATGGGGAAAACTTTCGCTGATGGACACTTATAGTCTAAGAATCAAGTCATAGCCATCCTACATGAAGGGGCTGGAGTCAGACCATCATTACCAAAAGTAGTGTTGTAGTGTTGGGAGAAATGGGGGAAACTTTCGCTCATGGACACTAATAGTCTAATAATGAAGCTTGGTGATGGGTCCACTACAAAACCCATGCTTTTGCAAAATCTAAGAATCAAGACTTTTGGCCTAATTTTTCACCACCCTTTTGTGGTAATGAGCTTTTCTCAGTACAATTCTTGACTACATCCTAGGTAGACCCTTCATGAGAGAAACTAGAATGGTTCACGACAATTGACACAACCCACATATATATATGAAAAAAGAATGAAACCCTCATAACATGGAAAACTCATCCCATAAGTGGTGGACATTTTGCCAAGAAGATTCAATAACCACAAATAACACCATTGTACTAAACATGTGCCTCACTTGTCATAGAACATTGGATAAGGAATTTGAGAGCTCAAAGTTTTCCTTGCTTTTAGCATTGAACTAAACATGTGCCTCACTTGTCATAGAACACCGGATAAGGAATTTGAGAGCTCAAAGTTTTCCTTGCTTTTAGAGCAAGAAGATAATGAGAATTGGCTGCATATCCTTGTAACCATAGACATCCTCCCAACTAGCGTGACTCTTCTTACATGGGCAGCACATATGAAGCTATCATTCATAAAGTCTATAAGGAAGTCTTCACAAGCTTCTTGTAGACATGCTACTACACTGCTCTGCCATCTATAATGTCCCTGCTCTTTGATACTATCACTTAGTGTTCTTACAATTCTTAGGAATGATGCCCTAGGGATGAGAAGATGTTTAGAATCTTGTGCTTGCCTTATCTCAGCAAACGATTTCTTTTGTTTCTAAAGGAAATTTCTTGCCTTAGATAAATTAGTTCTCCCCTTTACTAGTTTCTTCTCTAATAGTTGCTTAGATGTTGTTGCCTCAGCTTGAGTTTGAGGTTCTGGCTCTAAATCTTGTTGTTTTGGAAGGGAGGGATCATGGTACACCATCCTCACAATTTCCTTTGTACAAGCCATACTTTCCACACGAAGCGATAGTGAAAAACCAAATCAAGATGATGATCTAAATTACACCATCGACAGAAAGGTGCTTGCTATCGATGGAGCAATAAATCAAATCAAACCTAGCGCGGAGATTTGAAATCGCACTGTCGATGGAATTGATCGAGGAGGAGAAGCTAGAAGCAATAGAAGAAATCCTCGCGCCGTCGTAGAAATGCCACCCACGAAGCGATAAATCAAATCAAACCTAACTCGAAGATATGAAATCGTGCCGTTGATGGAATCAGGCGAGGAGGAGAAGAAGCCTTCCATCCACGGAGTGATAGAAGAAATCTTGTTGAAGAACGATCCTCAGAATTGCACCGTCGAAGGAATGGGCCGATGCGAGAACCATCCACAAAGTGAAAAGAAAAATTTGAAAATAAAGAAAATAGCTCTCGTATCGTCAATGGAACTCGACAAAAAAATGCATATTTTCTCCTTTTTATAGAGTGTGATGTCATTATTGCAAGGATGATATAAGCCCTACACGTGGCGATTCGACGATGATGTCAACCCTACACATGGCAATTTTGTGACGATGTCAGCCCTAGATGTGGCAATTCGGGACACTTTGCTGACGTCAACCCTTCACGTCCGTCGTACACCGATGATGTCAGCCTAATAATGTCTATATATAGTCTTGCCTTGTTTAATTTTTATTTTTATTTTTTGGTCCCCCTTCCTTGTGCCATAGATCGCTTTCAATCCCCCTTCACTTGCGTGCCGAGAATTCAGTTCAGCAATTTCAGTTCCGGTTGGTTCTTCATCCTCGCACCATGGCCGGCAATTCGAGCATGGTGCAGCAAGTGGTTCACTATTATGATCCTATGGAAGATTTAGAGACACTTGAAGAGGTAACAGATGAGCTTAGTGCCAATGAAAACCTATTCGATTTCTTAAGGAGAGTTGGGCACGATGAACATCTTCCAGATGTTGAGCCTATATTCAATGTGCCCTTCAGTGTAGAACATATCCCTAATCTATGTAACTTCCATTGGTGTTGGCATGACACGAAAAACATAATCTTATAGAATCTAAAGTTGAGGAATTGTCAAACCATAGTGCATTTGTTGGAATGGCAATTCAATTCATACAACATGAGGGGAGCGCTCCCTTAGTACCCTCACTTGCTGGCGATTGTGCTACGTGTGGGGAACCCTTGTCAAGTGACCACATGGCAGGACTTTTCATTCTGGCATGTAGACACAAGTACCACCCTTTTTACTTTTCGGTACTATGTATGACAAAATCGACGTGCGCTCACAGCAGGTGTAGGGAGGAAATTCTTGAAATTGCGAAGTGCTGGGCTGCTGGGTGCCCGTTATGTGGTCACTGAGGGTGAGTTTTTTATTGCTAGTCTTTGCCTCTACAAAGTTACAATGAATTGGTATGTCATGTGACTTATGTGCAAACATCCTTTAACTTATGCCATAGGCACGAATGCAAATGAAAATCCTCATGAGGAATCGAAAATCACATCTAAGTTTATCCATGAACTACTAAGTGGAGCTGAGGTACTCAAAGTGGTTAAAGAGGTTGATGAGACTGCAAAAGTTGGTCAACGAACAATAGCATGAAGGTATATACTGAACACCTCAGCGGGGCATTGATGTAGAATGATAACATGCTAAAAAAATGATTGTGTTGTCATGTCAGAAAATGCCCCTGGACATGTGGAAACTACAAGTGTAGTGAAGGACAAAGATGATGGTCAAGTGGAAGAGACCATGTTTGACATTACTATGCAATGTAAGAAGAAGCGTAAGGGTGCATCTAGACAGGTTGAAGGATCACAGCTAGCGAAAACCAAAAAAAGTACATCTATTGACCCTCCTAAACCCCATGGTGTACTCCTGGCTCGAATGAAGCTTGTGTTGTAACACTTTATGCATGAATATGAAACTTTTTTGCCAGACATTGTGTACACCATTTGGCAAACCCTTTTGTTCTCCTGTTAGTACCTGTGTGATGTACTATTTATAACTATAAATTTTTTTTCAAGGCATTGACCAAGTGCCTTTGTTGTTGTAGTTAAAATTTGAGTGATTGGTAACAAACCTTACCCACCCGTCCAAGAACATGTGCATATCGAAAGGGTGCTACCTAGACCTCAGCCTAAGAACCTTGCAAGAAATGTAGGAAAGCCAGATCTTCCTGCATTGATCTTGGATTTGAATAGTGTTGTAATGGTCACCTATGAGATTCACAAAAGCAAAGAGCCTCCTGACTTATCATATGCCGATTTTGATGTTGTGAGGCAGGACTCCAATGTGGTTCACTATGTGAGGAAGGATGCTGCTTTCTTCATCTTGGCTGCGAGCTAAATAACAAAGGTGTTCATATGGAGTTGTTGTAAGCTAGAAAACTTGCAAAGAAGGATTGATTTGTGTTTGCTAGTAGCTATAAGGAACAGGTTGGCCGAGTGGGAGGGCCAAGAAATATGTGGGGTTTCTTTCTTTGAGTACAGGGGAAAACCCATTTTTTTTCAAGACCTTGAGGAGATTCTAGGCTCTGTTACCATAGTTCAAAACAAGAACACACTGCTGTTGGATGATAGCCACCACTACAAGTGGTATACAAACCAAGATGGAACATACGTTATCCCGTCTAATCTTGAGAAGTAGACAGAGTCAGAGTGGATTAATTTTCTGGGAAGGGATGTTTTGGATTTTGTGCACGTGGGTGGAGTTAACTGACTATAGGGCTCTTGCAGAAGAGGATGTTTTCAATGCAAGATCACAACCTGATCAGGTCTGAGCAATGTAGCACATAGAAGAACGCTTATGCTCTGGAGCTCACATATTGTCCTATGGAGAGTGGATGTGCAAGGGAGTTGTTGGAGGGTGATGATGTGGTAGACCAAGTGCCATGTAAAGTCAGCTCCCATATATCGGCTTATACTTTTGTTGTACATGGATGTAATGCTCTACAGCACTTAGTCACTGAATACTTTTGTTGTCATGGATGTAGTGCTCTACAGCACTTTATCATTGAACATATGTAAATTGTTTACATGGATGTAGTGCTTTTTGTGCAGCATATTGCTAGTTTTCCTTTGTAGTCTCGGTGCAAGTCAAAAAATGGTTCTCCTTTATAGTATTCTTTGTACATGGATGTGCACGCAGTCCTCGCATTCGTTTTCTTTACTAAATTCTAGACATGGTTAAGATCTCTTCAATAGGTGGATCTTTTTGTTTGCTTCTTACGCTCCCTTTGAATTACGATACAATTGATTTTGTAGTAAACTTTTTACGCTGATAAACAGGTAAACTTACTATGTTGATGACAAGTAAACATACTACCCACCACGATACAAATGATTCCACTGCATCAATGATTGACAAGTAAACTTAATAGGCACATGCAATTAATTATCTGCTCCCTTACACAACTAGAAGTTAGATTACATCTATGGCATGTCTTCAAAAGGCATGATGTTATATATGTCCTCATATACCTCACTAGTTAATCTGTATACATTTGGCTCACCCTCCATAGGATACAAGGGAAACTTAAGGCATCTAATCAAGTGTGAGTAAAGGATGGCAGGAGGTTTATCACCAACCTTGATTTCCCAAAATACTCGGTTCACTCCTTTTGTGGACGACATGTGGTTTCCACTATTGCTCCCACAATTGTTGCATTGTCTAATCTCCATCCATCTAGCTTCAACTGTTCACTTGTCAGTGCTCTCTTGATTACTGCTCCAACCCCGTCATGCTCACCCTTGCCATGTCCTGATCCAAAATAGTTATACATCATCTTAAGACCAGTGAGTTCGAAGTACCTCGCAACAAAGTAGAATGGACACCTTGCTTTAAATTGAGATGCCGCACCATCAGACCACACCCAATGCCGCTGTAGATCGCTGCTCTATTCTTTCCTTGTTATGCAAAAGAAAACAATGATGCACAAACAAGGTGTCATGGACCTTGTCATCAGAGATATAGAAATGGGTGGTCTTTTTTATATCACCCATTGCCAAGCGCACATAAGAGATGTGAACCGAGATGGTCACCTGGTTGGAATACCAATGCATTGATTGGATCTCATTCTACACTTTGAAAGAGTAATTTTCTACAAAGTCCACCACTGAGACCACCACATCATCTGGGAACTTTTGTAAACAATCTCTAAATTAGTCAGCATACC
The DNA here is from genome assembly GCF_041138505.1 of Cibotium barometz. NCBI lineage: Eukaryota > Viridiplantae > Streptophyta > Polypodiopsida > Cyatheales > Cibotiaceae > Cibotium > Cibotium barometz. Next base: position 45,580,766 of record NC_141072.1, read on the forward strand.
ATTTGTAAATATAGTTATGTTTGATAAAAGTGGTTAGCTTGTCCTTGAACAAAGAAATGAAACTTTTGCGCCCTACTTGCCGAACTACAAGATCCTTTCTTTTTTTTTTTGTAGCCCTCTTCATCCACTTCTTGTATCTCCACATCAGCAAAAAGCTTGACAATTACCAAGTATTTGTTATCATGCTCCTTTTAATCACACAATGCCATCCTTCTTGTACCATATTAACCACACATTCCTAACAAGCATCTCTTTGAGTGGAACCTCGAATTCTCTAGTCTTGTACACAGTAGGGACTCCCAAAGAGTTATCAGGCTGTGAAATGTGGATTTTGTTGCTGCACATGTAATACCACCTATTTTGGGAACACATATTTTTCAATTGCAGTTGCAAGCCAATCCATGTTGTCCAAACCTCCCTTGCCGCATTTGATTGAAGGCATATTTAAGATAACCTACACATGATACTCACAGGCAGCAAGTATTTTGGTCCTTCAATTTGCGCATAAAATAAGGCTTGAGACCCTCAAAGCATCTAAGGGAAAGCTTCACATGAGGATGTTTGTCTTGAAATCTTTTATAAAATTCCACCTGTGCCAATACACCATGTAAATTTATAGTTAAAACAAAGAGATCACTCTACAAGTGTTTTTTGCAAGTGCAATTATAACTTACATCTAAGAGAACTCAAGATATTACCTAAGAGTACCCTAGAGTGTGCTTGGGAGTACCTGGGAGTACTTGGAAGTGCTTTAGAAAGAACCTAAGAGTACTTCCAAGAAGTGCTTGGGATTTCTTGAGCCCACTTGAAAGCACTCTAGAAAGTGCGAGACCAGAAAGTGCGAGACCTTTTGAAAGTACTCCAAAAGTGCTTGGGAGCTTCTGAGAGTATTTGGAAGTACTTTATTAAGTACCTAAGAGTACTTGTAAGTACTCTAAAAAGAACCTAACAGTACTTGAAAGTACTTTAGAAAGCTCCTAAGAGTACTCCAGAAAGTGCTTGTTGGGAGTTCTTGAGAGTACATGGATATAGTTTAGAAAGTACCTAAGAGTACTTGGAAGTTCTTTTGAAAGTATCTAAGAGTACTTGTGAGTACCTGAGAGTAGTAGTACTTTAGAAAATACCTAAGAGTACTTCACAAAGTGCTTGGGAGTGCCTGAGATTGCTATAGAAAGAATTCCATAATGCACTTGATAGCACTCCAAAGTGCTTGGGAGTGGCTGAGACCACTCCAAAGTAGTCCAAAAAGTTCCTATGAGTACTCTAGATAGTGGTTGGGAGTGCTTGAGAGTACTTAGAAGGACTTTAGGCATTGATTGAGGGTTCTTAGGGGTACTAGGTAGGACTTGAGGAAGTACATAAAAGTCCTTCAGACTAAGAGCACTCTAGAAATTTCTTAGAAGTGCGTGAGAGTACTTGTAAAGACTCGAAAAAGTACTTGAGAGCTACTAAGTGTACTTGAGACCTCCCATGCATACTTAAAAGAACTCCAAAAAGTACTTCAGTACTTCAATGGGAGAAAAAAGTGGATAAGAAAGCTGTATGAGCTTTGCAAAGTGCAAAGTAAAACACAATGCCAACTTAGCAAAGTGTTTGAGAGGATTTTAGAGGTAACTGAGAGCAGCACATTCAAGAATAGATTGCATACCTGAGGTAAGTCAAGTAGATGCACTGGATGCATCACAAAAGCCTTTCTACCAATCCTCTTTTGACATATATCTTTTTTGTTTGGGGAGACATGGGTCTCTATTGCCCAAAAGTCAAATACAAGGTCTTTAATCTATGGTGTGATGCTGGTAGTACGATGCACCTGTCGTTGGCATGTAAACAAGGGGAAGAGTCCATTGTCATCCTCACACTTCAAGCATGAATTGGCAGAAATGATGTTCCTCATATGTATACCCAATGCCTTGGCAATTGTTCTACTACAAACAAGAGCTTTGCATCCTCCGCATCATTGGCATTGATACAGGCCATCACAGTTGCCCTTTCGAAATACAACTCATTACTTGAGTGAGGCACCTTCACTTCTTCGGACAAGTTTTTGTGAATGTTGAAGAAAATTGCTCTCTCCAGTTCCATTTTGCTGGTGGTCGTAGCCCACGAAATGTTGGATGTAGGAGGAGTTGCCCAAGAATCTCTATTTTAATTTCGTATGTCAATCCTTGTGTTTCCTTGCGCCAGCACGTGTTGGCCATAGCTCTGTAAATCTTCTTTCTTTGGATCTCATCAACACGATCGTTTTCTCTCTTCCTTTGCCCTACTTCTCTGTTCTCTCTTCTTTGCAGCCCAGTAATCTCTCATACTTGGTATGAGTTCTTGTGGAATTTGCATTGCAATGCTCACACGTGGACTCTGCACGAGGGAGAGAGAGAGAGAGAGAGAGAGAGAGAGAGAGAGAGATGCATAACGATGGAAGGTGTCTTGCCTCTATGTGTGTGTGTGTGTGTGTGTGCGCGCGCGCGCGCACGTGTGTGTGCACGCATGTGTGTGTGTGTGTGTGTGTGAGAGAGAGAGAGAGAGAGAGAGGGAGGGAAAGTGAAAGATGATCGTTACCAAAAGGAGGTCATGGGCACGCACTTGCAATTATTTGTAGACAATAGTTTTTTCTTTTCTTTATTTCCATTGTTTCCCCCCAGATTCACTACGTACAACAGTTTTTTTTTCTTTATTTCCATTGTTTCCCCCCAAATTCACTACGTGAAAAGGAATGTTCAAGACATCCCTTTTTGGTACCACCAATACATGCTATGACCCAAAGACAAGGAGACTAAATCTTTCTTCCCACAGAGCTAGAATTTCAAAGCCTTCAAGAGGAGTTGGGAATGACTAAAATGGGAAGAGAGCCCTTGCACGGCCTTGATCAAAGAAATGAAGAAGGCTCCATCAACCTTTGGGATGTATCCAAGTTGGAAGAGGATCAAAACCAGAAGGTTATTTATTTGTTCGTGAGTGAGTTTTATGGTATTAACTGAATTTATGTGAAAGCCAAGTTCTTTGTTTAATGCAGATTGAGCTTGATGATGCCGATTGTTTCCTTGGACGTGGAGGTGCTAACCGTGCAAGAGTTGGGCAAGATGCTACTCTTGCACACTACATTCCATCTATTAACAAATAAATATTTATTGTCTACCATAGGAAATATTCTAGTGATGCTGAAATTCCACTTCTCACACTCAAGGCACTATCTAGATATATGGGCTATTCTTTTATCCCTTACAATACACATAAGGTCATGCTTATAGAGAAATGTGCTGCTATTCGTATTTTTGGATACAGTATAGGATTTTGGCCTTCCAGAACCAGATACTTCCTCTACTATACTAGCTATGCTCTAGGTGCCAGACTAGAAGATGTAAATGCACTCAAGGGTTATAGTCGCAATAAGTTTTACACTATAGAGGAAAAATGCCTAATGAAGAGGAAGAGCAAGTAGAGAAGAGACTCGAGAGCAATTAATTATCTTATTGTAAATATTTTGTTTTATCTTTTATTTAATGAAATGATGCGATTAAGTTTTAATTACAAGTATGTATTAAGAAAAAATGTTTACAACACTCTTCAAAATGTTTACTTGTTATGGCATGTTCTTAATTATTTGGTATACAAAATTTCATTACACTAAATCCAAATTCTTCCTTCTCGTATTCTTAATAATCTCCATGCCACATGATGTGTTGGTCCTGTGTGCTAGCTTTCCACCTCAATGATCTCCTCATTTTGGCTTGATTTCATGGTGCCTTTGCTAAATCACTCGTACAGGCCTTTTCCATTTGGGGTCTCTCAAATGCCTCTTTGGCTCAGCTAGCATGTTAGCAGACAAGACACCACCAACCCAATTACCAGCATCATCATCCATTGTGTCGTTCTCATCATCTTGATTCTCTAGCTTCCTCTTCCTTCCTGCCTTCTTCTGTTTCTTTTCTCTCACCATTCTCATGCACCATGGACAAGGATTTGGGGTGCTAGCACCTTGTGAACACCCAAGAAGGCACCTTATTGTCTTCAAGTCACCTCCTAAATGCTAATCTACTGTATAAGTGCCCTTATCCTCCACTTCTAATTTTTCCCCATGAATCTCTGCTTTGATGAAATTGGTAATCCATGGTATCCTATCAAACATCCAAGCCAGCACTTCATGTGTCTTCTTCGGTACTTCAAACGCCCCAAGACACCATATCTCCCTCTCAAATTGGACACTAAAAGAGGGAAAACTTGACTTGCAAACCCTCTCCCTATTGCTCGTCTGATTGTCTAGGTTTTCATTAGAACCTGCCAAAGGAAACTCAGTCTCCTTAGTCATGTTGATCTCACTCTTTGCATATGCCATTGCCTCATTCATAAGTGATATACTCATTCATTCTAACCTCTTACCTTTCACAATCTGACACTCATCCACTTTCAACACAAAACTTACCTTGTCACCTTGCATGACAAACAAAAGTAGATAAGTTTTAGTACTTCAAAGATTTTTCTATTAGCTCGCAGGAATGTAAAAAATACTTACATTGTTTAAGGAGTCCATAGAATAAGATCATAGCACTCTGAAGACGTTGTAGATCAACAAATATATTGTTGAACTCATTGTAGGGACACATGATCTTACTATTTGTGCCTCGCTTTTTCCCCCAAGCTCCAATGGTTAATGTATCATTGATACAATAGTATTCTCCAATTTTGTGTTACACATCATCATTGTATGTCCTCTTTGCTAATCTTATCTTTCTGGGGACAGGAAAAATATTCCTTGTGATGCCTTGTTTGCGGAGTATATCTTTTAGCAAAATTGATGGAGGACTTGATATCCTTTTGTGCTAATGCCCACCTCATCACATGCATTGTGAACCTCCTCAATTCTTAGAAGATTGGTAATGTCATCCATTATCTTATTTGCAAGTACCTGGCGTATCTTCTTATGGCATGGGTCTCAAATGATGGAAAGAATGTCACGCCTCCTCACACAACTACGTAATATTTCACCAAAATCTTGAGGACCATTATCACCACATGCTTCTTTCAAAAAGTTCCTATCACAAACCAATAAAGATTACCAAAAACACCTTAACCTATTGCTTATAACAACCACAACAACCAAAAATACCTTAATCAAAATTACTTTGCACAACAATAATAGACAAAGAACAAAAAAAAAAACCTTGCTGCATGGATTCTTTGCTTGCGAGCACCACCACCAACAACTACGAGTTTTTGAATGTTATTAATTGTCCTCTTTCACTCTCTTGCTCCCACGGGGGTGCTCTTCATGCGAGAGATTGTATCTTGTAGCTTCATAACACAAGCCTCTTTCTCTTTGTCTCTTTTCTCTAGCTCTACAATATTATTTTGTGCATCTTGTAGTGCATGTTGTGCACTACTCAAAGTGCTTTGTAAGATTTGTGTTTGTGAGTGGAGGAATTGGACTCTCCATGTATCACTCATGCTTAACCTTCTACAATACCCAAGCAGTCCATTCTCACCCTCTCCAACAAATTGAATAAATTAAGGGAGATTAGTGAAGGGTGGAGGACAATGCGAAGAAGGATATAAATATCCATCAACCCAAAGATCCACATTAGTCTGACCTCGTTGTCTTCTTGAATGCTTCTCCTGTGCATTTAGACATTCTTTCTTGATTGGTGCATATTCATTCAATATACGAACATGCAAGTCGAAATTTTTGCCATTCGAAAAAGGGAAGAGACTATTCTAAAGTGACTCATGGCTGTCCTATTGTATTCACAATAGGGCTATCCTATTGTATCACAATGGGAGCTTCAGGAAGAGAGAGAGAGAGGGAAGAGAGAGAGAGAGAGAGAGAGAGAGAGAGAGAGAGAGAGAGAGAGAGAGAGAGAGAGAGAGAGAGAGAGAGAGAGAGAGAGAGAGAGAGGAGAAGAGAGCTTGGGAAAAGGGGAGAGAGAGAGAGAGAGAGAGAGAGAATCTTATTTTGCAAAGGTTGGTGTAGGAAACGTGATGAATAATAGTAATGATTGAAAGAAACATGATGAATAATAGTAATGATTGAAAGAAACGGAATGTGGAGGGAGTTTCAAATACAACTATTAAAGTGGAGTAAATAAGATTGAAAGCATAGATATCAGTGATCATGCTAGTAGGGGTTTTAATAGCTAGAAAGAGAATCCTAGAGAGAAAATTGGAGAGATCCCCTACTTTTAGGACCAAAAGTAGACTTCATTATGAGCTTTGCCTCCTTAAGCCTCAATAAAATTAGTCTTAATTCCTTAAAATTAGGGATCCTACAGGGCCCTTTTTATGCTCAAATGCCCCTAATGCCACCACCTCTCAAACCAGCATACTTTTTCCCCCTCCAGCCCAGCTTAACTCCTTCCTTTCCTCTCTCTCTCTCTTTGACTCACTCACTCTCTCTCTCTTCCCTCCTCTTTCCTCTCTCTCTCTCTCTCTCTCTCTCTCTCTCTCCCTCCCTCTCCCTCTCTTTCCCTCTCCCACCCTCTTCCCTCTCTCTTGCTTCCCTCCTCTCTCTCTCTCTCTCTCTCTCTCTCTCTTCCCTCCTCTCCCACCCTCTTCCCTTTATCTCTCCCTCTCTTTCCCTCTCCCCCCTCTCCTGCACTCTTCCCTCTCCCTCTCCCTCTCCCTCTCCCACCCTCTTGCCTCTCTCTCTCCCTCTCCCACCCTCTTCCCGTTCTCTCTCCCTCTCCCTCTTTCTTCTCCTCCCTTTCCCTTTCCCTCTTTCCTCCCTTTCCCCCTCCCTCGCTCTCCCTCTCACCCTCACACCGTCCCTATTACTCTCTCTCCTCCCCATCTCTCTCCTTCCCTCCCTCTCACTCTCTTCTCCCCATCTCTCTCCCTCCCATCCTACCACACCCTCCGTGTCTCCTTCTCCCCTCCCTCACACCCTCCCTCTCTCCCTCTCTCTCTCTCTCTCTCTCTCTCTCTCTCTCTCTCTCTCTCCACCCTCTCTTGTAGCCATTCATATGGTAGTGATGTGTGGACATAGGCTAATAATGGGCCAAGGTACTTTTTCCCTCCTTAGGAGGTCTTTTCCTCATAGCTTGTGTATAAACTCTCATGAGTGTGTGTAAGTGACCTTCACTTGTACACTTGTTCTCATCAATTTGTAAGTGACCTTATCATGTCACTTAACTTGAACTTCACTCATTCTCATCAATCTACTTTGAGTGCTATGCTTCTCTTGATCTCTCCTTGATTGTTGCATCTACATGTGTGTTGCTACCTTTGTCTCCACTCAAACCAATTTGTGCTAGTTAGCTATTAAAGCTATATGTGGATGTGCATCTATGTGAGAAGGGAGAAATCGATAATGGTGTGTTGTCTTAGTAATGGTGTTACTAATAATGGATTACAAATACTTTGTGTACTTTGGACAAGAGCTTCAACACTCCCCGAAGTAGAGAGTAGACTATCGTTACCATGGAGTCATTTTGGACTCGGATGAGAGGAAGATGTAATAAACACTGCTTTGCTCCTCATCGCCCATCTCATAGTAGAAAAAGTGTCAGAAAGTTACAAGATACTTAGGGCACACTTCACTTGCATCTTGCCATGGTGAGGGCAGATTGCCTGTAGCTTTTATTGTCACCATCTTACTAGTGGGCCCTATACCCCCTAGACGGATTGAGCATGATGGAAGGTTTGGGCTACTTTGCATCATATGTTCACTGAGGACATGTGCACTTCATTAGATGCCCCTTCTCCACTGAGGAGTTCAAGTAGTCACTCAAGATACATGTTTAAGGGATGGTGTCCAAGGTTCTCGCCCATATTTTCCATGACATTTTGGGATGAGTTTGGGGAGGATATCATTATGGCCCTTTAGGAAATGTGGAAGACATGGATTATGCCTTCTTCTCTTACTAAGGGTCTTATTCACCTTATCCAAAAAGCTAGTGATAAGGTAAATATTGGTCAATCAAGGCCTATCACATTGATGTTCCCTCTGTAATGCTGATAACCTATGTATGATAGCCCTCTCATGGGAAATAACTTTCTATCTCGTAAGGTCATTATGTGGTAAAAATCACTAACATGCTATACTGTAGAAGCCACACCCACTAGGCCATCAGATGAGTCATGAGACCTCCATACATCTATCACATGCTGCAAAAGCTCTATATCTAAGTAGAAATGCACACACGAGGAGTATAGCCACGGTATTTGCATCTCTGATACGTAAAACCACTAGAGGCAATGATTATATTTAGAGGTGCTAGATGCTATAAGTGTAGGTCATCCCCTATTAAGAACCTAATCATCAACATGGAAGTGATCTAAGTGTGCATAGATGTGACTTGTATCCCTCCTCCTATAAGACCAAGAACAGAGAAGAGAGGATGGCCTCATTGAATATCATCCTCGAGCTAATATCTTTTCAATGTATAGAGAGAATAAGCCTATCCCATGAGGCCCTCTCAAGTGCGTGCACCACCTATCCTCCTCTTTTGTGTGCAGGTTGCTCAACCATATTAAATCCTATCCCATGAGGCCCTCTCAAGTGGGTGCATCACATGTCCTCCTCTTTTGTTTGTAGGCTCCTCAACCATATTAAATTCATCCCTAATGATCTAATGATTAGCATGAGGAAGAAAATTAGTGAGGGCCTTCTAAAAGGAAATCATCCCTAATGATCTAATGATTAGCATGAGGAAGAAAATTAGTGAGGGCCTTCTAAAAGGAAATCATCCCCCCTCTATGATTAGGTGCATACATGTTCAGAATACCAACGTGTCTCCCATCCTACATAATGATAACCCATTGTGTTGTAACAAGTAAAATGACACCATGGTTAGTGATGTAAGTCAAGATAGGGGTTGACACTAAAATGCATGCACCACCTTTGGTCCTTGTTGCTGCTCTCGACCAAAAGGTGTGACGAGATAATAATTTGCCATATATCTACCACATTGGCTTGTATCAAGTTTATTCTCTTACAAGAGTAAAATTTGCATAGAACCTTTCATGAGTGAATCTGGTTGATAAGGTCTTTTTGACGACATGAAAAGACACCACCAAGACCATTTATGTTCCATGCGACAATCCTCATGAAGACAAGGACTAAAAGTTGTAACCAAATCTCTTGGTGATGAAGAAGGACCCCCTTTCAAGCTAGAAATGCGTCTCACATAAGTGAAGGAGGGAAAAATTCTCCAAGGAGAGGTCCACCTCTCCTTCCATTTCAGGGAGAAATCCTTTCCCTTCTCAAGAATGGGAACAGAAAGGTCCACCTCCCCTTCCCACCATTCTGAGGGGGGAAATCCTTTCCCTTGTCAAGACTGGGAAGGAGCCAGCTCTCCTTCCCATTTTGGGGAGAAATCCTTTTCCTTCTCAAGAATGGGAGAAGGGAAGGTCTACCTCTCCTTCCCATTTTGGGGAGAAATCCTTTCTCTTCTCAAGAATGGGAGAAGGGGAGCGTAACATAACATCATCATTACAATCTGACTACAAGGCATAGTGTGATGTATCATCATTACATTCCAGCTGCAATGTATAATGTGACGTATCATCATCATTAAATTCTAACTACAATACATAGTGTGATGTATGATCATCACCACATTCCAATTGTAATGTATCGTCTCATTACTATGAGGATAACCCAACTGTAAAGTATCCTCATCTTGTGAAGAATCATCATCATGTGTAGCCATGGATGTAAAGGGGTTAGGATGTTCCACTGGAGTGTATAGGTGTTGGTGCAGGGATGGAGTTCCAAGGATGACTACCATCCCTAACCATCACCCACCATAATTGTGTAGTGTGCTGAGTACAGGAGCTGCAATATAAAGGGACATATTATGGACATGTCCATGCTGCCTTTGGATGTGGGATAATCTCTAGCAAGATGAGACAACTGGAGGAAAATATAACATTGATCTACTATGCTACCAGCAATCTCTATCCTTTATCAAAAATGTGAGCCATCCAGTCTCTATCCTCTATCAAAAATGTGAGCCATCCAGTCTCTATCCTCTATCAAAAATGTGAGCCATCCAGTCTTGATGTGACCCATCAACGCAAATGGAAGGGTCAAGAACAAGAACAAAAACTTAGGTTTGTTTAGTGGAAGAAGACGTGGAAGGACAGGTACTTCAAAGGTAAACTTGGAAGGACAGGTACTTGGAAGAATAGATACTTCCAAGACCTAACTAAATGCAACTCCTATCGAAGGCAAAGGGAAGGCAAAAGCTTCCAAAAAACTAATGGAAGAGTGGAAAATATGATAGAGATCAGAATAAGGCACTAATCCTCTGCCACCACAGGATCAAAGTCTACCTATAGTACTCACTCGAAGAAGAAGATTTTCCATGGGCTAAGGGGAAAAGGGCTACCACAGAAAGTGCCTGAGATGTGGCTTTCAGGGAGTTGAAGTCAACCTCGAAGAACCCTCATCCAAGTAAACGTGCATCAAGAAAGTTCACAGCTAGTTCCAAAGGGAGGGCTACTAGAAGCTAATGTTTCTTGTTGTGAACAAGCAAGGTGAGAGAGATAGACTCTTCCAATGAGAGTTTCATTTCATTGTCGATGCTGCTTTTGGAGGATTAGAAGATTGTACTAGTAGGAAAAACCGATAGTTCTCATAGCCTCTAGAAGTGGAGAAGGATTGGCTTAGGAAAAAAGCCATAATGCCAATCAAGGGATGGTGGGCGAGCCGACTTGAACACAATAGGAGTTTTTTGTATGTAGGCACCAAAGTGGCAGGTGCAAGAAGAAGGTCTGGAAGGCAAAGATAACAAAGACAAGGGGGAGTGGAAGAGGAGTGTGCAACAATAAAGGAGAAGGACGAAGGTGAAGGTGGGAAGGCTGTAGAGGTTAGAGGCAGAAGGTTAGAGGACAAGGTAAAGATCAGAGGAGGGTAGAAGGCTAGAGAAGAAGACAAGCAGGTGAAATGGCACTGGAGAGATAGAGCGAGTGAAGAGTTAAGTAAGAGAGGGAAAAAGGCTCAAGAACAGGCAAAATGGCACGGATTAGGTGACATGAAAACCGCTTAGATGGACGAAGGGGGGTGCACAATAGGTGAAAACTGCTTAGATGGAGGGAGGGGGTGACTATAGTATGGGAAGCATCTAATTTTAAATGTATTCATGTGACATATATTGAAAAATAGATTTAAAAATTTATTATAAAAACCACACAAAATACATAAAAATTAGCATGAATTGAAACAAATATCAATATATAAATATAGATAATTATTTTATAAAGAAATTGAATCATAAAACATAAAAATTGATTTATATTTAGCAATTTTATTTGTTTTCTCTATGCCAACAACATGGGTCCATTCCTGGTCATAAATGTGTAAAACTTCTTTTTTCAAGGGTATCATGCTCAATATGATATCTAGGTAGCTGGTTGTGATTCCATTAAAACGCAAGCATCAACAAATGTGAAGTATTCACATGAACCAACATAGTAAACACAATAAGATATTTCAAACACACCCACTTAATCAAAGGATATCATTAAGGATGTTCTAGTTGATCTTAATGTATGCAAATGCCTTTGATATAACCACACTCAATAGGATGTTATAATAAATTGAACACTTCTTTAACATGCTTTTTGTAAGGTCCTAAATAATTGACATAATAGAATAACGATTATAATTGAGTGAATGAAGAGAGAATTTAATAGGAATTATGACTAAATTAGAATTTTCCAGTTTTTTAGAATTTTATACGTGAGAAATGTTCTTTAAGATTACTATGATTCCCATGAAAGTTACGGTCAAATGAGGATTGGCATGGGAACCCTGACTTAGTGAAGATACGCATGAAATAGTTAAACATGAATAATTTGGGATTACTTGAGTCGCCTAAGCTAACTCAAAAGACATCTTACACTTAGATGGATAATGAAACTAAAATTAGGACAAGTTCTAGAAGTCTTGAAAATAGAAGAGAAACCATATTCCCAAATTTGAGGGGGAGAGAAAGCTACAATGTTGGGACTTGCCCTTAATCTCGAAAGGATGTGTTTTCTTTTTATCTTTCTATCAAGCTAAAGGTTTTTTTTAGAATTTAAAAGAATATGTATTGGTTAATTTGCAAGGGAATGAAGATTAAGAATGAAAATTAAATTCCTTTAGCAAAGAACAATCTTTGGCAAAGATGGGCATCATCTTGGACTATTAATCTGATGTTATCAAGATAAACCTTTTTGTGAGCTTTCTTTTGGGAATGTTTTTGATTCATTAAGATAATATTTTGGGGTTCTCAAAAGTAGAAAATTTGTAGAATTTCACATCTCAAAATTATTATAGTTAGGGTTAGCAAAATCTGGCTTAGCTAAGGTGGATAGTAAATATTCATTTGTGTTAGCTAAGGTGGATAGTAAATATTCATTTGTGTGTGTGTGTGTGTGTGTGTGTGTGTGTGTGTGTGGATAGAGAGAGAGAGAGCTCAAAGAAATATAGTATTGCATGACTCAATGATGGTTGATTGAGTTGACGGAATAATGACCTTCACCAAGTACATTTCTTTTATAGTCTTAGAGGCTCATTTATATAGCATCATTGCTTATGTCCAAACAGGTATAATATCTAGATAACACTCATGCACACTTGCAGTAACAAAGAATCCATAGAGAATGAACATAACCAACAAAAGAACTAGGCAAAAGTAGCTATATTGTATCATATTAATAATTACAAGAAGGGACTACTATCTGTCATCGTGGATGCAATATGTAGCTACCACAAGAACCTTGATAAGCTAAACAAGAAGTGAACATTTAGTTTGCCTGAGGAAAACAAGTGTGTTATGTATCACCCATCCTTTTGTGTCTATTACAATCAAACGGGGAGCTTATAAAGTCTTCCTTGTCTGTTACAATTAAGAAGGTAAGAATAATAATGAGGATGCATAGAACAAGAATCATATCATGACAAGGATGATCAAGAGAACCCAAGAACTACATGATCACAACATCACCATCATCATAAACAACATCCATGCATAATGAATGTGGAGAACCATCAAATGAGATCACATCAATGTGATCACCACCACCATGCATATTAGGCTCAATAGATGGAACCTCTAAACCTGGATCACGAACATCTAGAACACCTACAAGAAGAACATCCTATATAGACCCAAAGATAGGCCTCATATCTCCATCAATGCTAGCCAAGGCTAGGTTCTCCTAATCATCAAAAATCTCGAAGAGAACCTCCTCATCACTAAAAACAAGATCAAGGCATCATGAATGGAACCACGTCACTATCATCGCATCATGTGTAAATGCATCATCATGAGAAGAAACCTGGCTATTATCAACCATATCTGAAAGTGCATCAGGTGAAGTAGACTCCACTGAAAATGAATCACAAAACTTACCTCTCTGGAAGAACATTAGCAAGAGATATTCCATAAAAGCCATGTAATGTTGCCTCATCATGAGACACAACATCAAAAATCACATTGGCTCATCCATACCCAAATTGCATACTATCATGATAAACTTGACCATTTACCACACCTTGGGAAACACCTGATGTAAAGCTAGGGACATCCAAGAACTCCTCTTAGCACTTCTAGCCTTCTTGGTTCTCCCATAACCCCCACCACATTCATCCCAACATAATGGAAAGCAAGATCAACATCATCATCAACCATGCGACTCAGAGTCACTCTCATAAGCTTCCTCTAGTACCTCTATTGCTGATTGCAATAAAGCTATCCACTTGTGGGCTAGAAAAGGATTTGTGTCTACCCCTCTCATGATCATAAATCCAATCATAAGAACTGTCTAAGGCAACTAAAAAATTTGACATTTTATCTCTAGCCTTATCTAGCTTTTTACATGAAGATGCGTTGCAAAAAGATTTAATGATCCCATATAACTCCTTTGTTAAATCCACCATGCAACCAATACTTGCATTGATCCCGCTTTCAATAAGGTGCACTCAAATATGGGCATGTTGATGTGCTGACCCTTCTTCAAGCAAATGTCACACGTTTTCTTTTTCTTCCCCATTACTTGAGGAATCAAAATGCAGCATGGAAACAACCCTTAGATGATTAAGCAAGGTAAAGTGTGAAACAAATTAATGAGCATTCTTACTGGAACCTCTCGGTTGGCAACTCCATTGGTGTCATAAGCATGTCACTGATGAAGGATCACCATTAAAGCACTAATGAACATCAAGGATGCCTAAAATGATCACGTGACTATAAGAAGCAACCACTACTGCATGTCTGAGATGTTCCATCCAGCTCCGTCGCTTTGCCTTCCCTTGTTCGAAAGTTGATGGCCACACTGGTCCCTTATAAAGGCAATTCAATCACAGCAGGCAGCCAACTTCATCATCCGATTGTGTGTGAGTAAGAGCATCAACAAGAGCATGGCACGCTGACAAGTGTAAAAAGTTCTAAAAAACGGGCATGGCAATCAAGTGTAAAAAGTTCTAAAAAACGGGCATGCCAAAGTGATGGGTGAAGAACAAAAGAGAGAGAGATTGCCATTGAAACTTGCTCATTCTTACTTCATTCAAAATTGCCCCTATTGGTTGTATACATAGCCAAGATGGAAGTTATATCTTCATGTACATAATGGGGATATCAAAAGTCATGGGTATATGAAAGAGCATCAACAAGAGCATGGCACGCTGACAAGTGTAAAAAGTTCTAAAAAACGGGCATGGCAATCAAGTGTAAAAAGTTCTAAAAAACGGGCATGCCAAAGTGATGGGTGAAGAACAAAAGAGAGAGAGATTGCCATTGAAACTTGCTCATTCTTACTTCATTCAAAATTGCTCCTATTGGTTGTATACATAGCCAAGATGGAAGTTATATCTTCATGTACATAATGGGGATATCAAAAGTCATGGGTATATGAAAGCTCATAGGTCATAACTCCTAAGAGTGCATGCAATTGCATTCACATGCATAAGTGGGTTTCACTGCTAAGAGTGCATGCAATTGCATTCACATGCAACTGCATAAGTGGGTTTCACTGCTAAGAGTGCATGCAGTTGCATTCACATAAGTGGGTTTCACTGCTAACAACCCCCCTTCGGAGTGAAGGTAGAGATGCCTAAGATAACCTTCATCAACCCCACGGCAATTCGGGCTCTGAACTACACCACGTGATACAAAAGATCACATTGTGCCAACACCTGAAACTCTCATGGCATGCTTGATATAAGAGCTTTACCACACATGACTGTGCCTACATCCGCTCCCCAAAGCAATCCCCCTGGACCTAAGTATGTTGTAAGCAAGTCTTAGAAGGAAAAACACACAAGATTATTTATCAAATTTCATGGACATCCCGGGTAGAGAACCCTTGACTCATACAAGAGTACTTTAGAAAGTGTAATCTTCCTCATTAAGAGAAATATTATTCATCGTTTGTGAGGGCCTTATCTAGTGTCATGGTGGATGCCTTTGCTACATCATTGTCTTCATCTTCTTCTGCCTTCTTCTACATCTTGACTTACATAAAAAGGGTATAATGCGTGAAGATTATTGTTTGAGCATAATTTGTTTATGTGAGAGCATATCTTTACATAGCCAAATAAGATAAATTTTATCAACAGGTTTACTTGTCTGTCTTGATTTCCCATAAAAATGCATGGTTGGGTGATATATCTTCCTTTTTGTAGTCATGCTTTCTCTAATGTGCACTTATCTAAGAGAAATCCAAAGATCTAGAAATGTACTTTTGTAAGAATAAGTCATCTACATAAGCATCAAGGTATGTTGTGTTCATGATATGTTTGAAAGACATTGAAAATTCTATTATTTATCATAAGTGATTATACTATCGTGTCTATATAATTCTTTATGGATATATCAACAATGATTATACTATCTTGCCTATGTAATTCTTTAGAAGGAGTTAAATTGTCATACTTTCATACGATTTGATTAGTTGTAGTGTGCATTTTCTTCAAAAAGTGTTGATCTTCTTAAACCCATACAAGTAAGAAGACATTTGTATAATTACTAATGTGCAGGTGTATGTTCATGATGATGAGGGTTACATGGATGGAGTCAATGGAGGGAGAAAGCAAGTGAAACTCTCTCAAGGCTTCCATGTTCTAAACAAAGATTGGTCTATGGAGGGGAATTACTTCAATGAAGATGGGAGAAATGGTGGAAGGTACTCGATCTGTAATGAAGGTATCATGAAGTTTGTTGTGAGGAGAACAAGAGTACTATGAAGATCATCTCCATGGGATGAATGTACCCACAAACCATTAGGTATCTGATACAGATCCCTATAACTTCAGATTGCAATTCGGAGATTGTTTGATACTCCAGCCATTCCGTACAAATTTGTTACCCTTGGTTTAATGTACTTTTTGGTGATTTTATGCTGATAAATCTGTTTGTAATCATATCCTAAACACCAGATTGAGTTGTAAAAGGGTAGACACTGCCCTTGAATCTTGAAATTGGATCAAGAGGTAAGACCCCCTTCACATCATCATAAGTACGGCACAAGAGATAGCCAAATTTAATGGGGAGCAGTTTTACACATGGAAGGCAAAAACCATGTATGCTCATGAGAGGAAAAATCTGTGGGGGTTAGTTGAGGGAAGAGATGAATGCCCAGAGGTGAGAGGGGAAAATGAGTGGAAGAGCAGGAATGAAAAAGCATTGGGACTTATCGCACTCAGTTTAAATGATGAAATCATTCATCACATCACAGGGATACAATGGGCAAAAGATGCATGGGATGAATTCAATAAATTATTTGGCACACAAGCTAAAAATTCAAAAATAAATCTGTTAATGCAATTCTACAAATTGGATATGAAGGAAAGTGAACCTTTAATCACACACTTAAACAGATATAAAAGCATTAAGCAATATCTGGCAGCAGCTATTAGCAAAAAGGTAGAAGATGATGAGGCACTAGCAGTGCTTTTGAAGAGTGTGGACAAAGGTGAATATGAAAACATTGTCGCAACACTAAAGAATGTACCTGAATTGAAGCTACATGAGATAGAAGGAGCTCTACTAAAGCAAGAGACCAGAGACAAAGAGAAGAAATGGCTGGACTCAACAAAACAGGAGAAGAAATGGCTGGACTCAACAACAGGAGAAGAAAAATCATTCTTCACCCGAGGAGGATTCTCTCGAGGACGAGGACGAGGAAGAGGCAAAGTAGGAGGAAGGACCTTCACTTGTTGCCCCACAACTGTGGAAAGCCATGACACATGGCAAAAGACTGCTACAGCAAACCTAGTGGAGAAGGAACGACATCAGCAAACTTCATGGAGGCTCCTAAGGAAGTGGAGTCAGATCATCTTTTCTAAGAGAGAGAGAGAGAGAGAGAGACTGAAACCCCACAACCCAATGTAACCTGCCCCAACAGGGTAAAACCACTTCTGAGCCACCGATGATGTAGGCCATGTGGTAGATGTATGTGTGAGCACTTTAGTCAAGGTCACGGGCACTTGTAGTAGCCTTGGACACATAGAGAGAGAGTGTGTCAAGGACTATGAGTTTAGGGACTTGAGGCACTGGTTACAGACTATCAAGTAAGAGGGAAACTTGGTATAGGGTCCAAGTGTGCTAAGAGTATTCACTTGAGGGGAGGTGTTTAAATATACAAGTAAATAGGGTGTGTGCAGGAACAAGCCCTTAGCAAGAGGCTGTAAAAGAGAATCTATAAATGTGAGAGAACCTATGAAAAGGTGAGAAGCATCTACTGGGAGAGAATAAAGGGTAGAATGAGGAGATTTAGGAGGTGTGGAGATATTCTGGGAAGAGGTGGAGAGAATCAAGCAAAAGAGGTGGAGTGAATCGAGGAGAAATCAGTGGGATTAGATGCTTGGATGTAAACTCTATAAATTGAGGCATTGGCCTAATGAGAATTTGTGGTTTTTTACTATCCATGCCTACATTAAGCTATCAATTAATTGCTCACATCTTAATTATCGTGTCTAATCTCTTTGTTAATGATGTTGATTCTAGCATTTGATCCACCATAGCTCATCACATTGCTGCAAATTTAACATGATATCAGAGCCTAACCTAGAATCCATCAATTTGTGAGCCCATTATCTTGCTAATCACCTGGCTAATTAAGATTAGTAGATAATTAAGATTTTTACCTCTTTTTCAACAAACCCTCTGTACCCCCAGCTGGTGGAGGAGCTCTATCTCCCTTCATACATCAAATTAGCCCAAACCACTTTAGCCACAAATAGCTATCACCCTTGTGCTCCAGCCCGTTCAAACAAAAACTCAAACTGCAGACGCACACAGTGTTGTTCCACGTGATTTTGCAGGCGCCTATTTTCTAAGGAGAATCTGAGATTTCTGCTGCTGCACTTACAATGGGTCTAATTCCTCTTGGCCCTAGGGGTTTTCAAGTGTGCTCTACAAGCTAGTGAAGACAGATTTTGATTTGATCAAGTCCACAGTGAGATCCAAGCTCTTCATCAAATCTGCAGGTGACTTTGGTAAAACAAAGATTAAGCATTCAATGTTTGGTCAAATCTTGTGTTTCTTGGCTTAATCCTCTAATAGAATAATTGCTATTGATGGCCTTGAAAGGATTTAAGCTCATTTGAACTCTAAGGCCTCAGATCTGCACTCCCCGCATACTCTATTTTCTGTATACAAAACATAGGATTACTTTGCTAATCAGTGATTAATCAATACTAATGACTATATTTTGGTGCAATTGAGGGTTTAAATTAACCATTAGGTATCTGATACAGATTCCTATAACTTCAGATTGCAATTCAGAGATTGTTTGATACTCCAACCATTCCGTACAAATTTGTTACCCTTGGTTTAATGTAATTTCTGGTGATTTTATGCTGATAAATCTGTTTGTAATCATATCCTAAACACCAGATTGAGTTGTAAAAGGGTAGACACTGCCCTTGAATCTTGAAATTGGATCAAGAGGTAAGACCCCCTTCACATCATCATGAGTACGGCACAAGAGATAGCCAAATTTAATGGGGAGCAGTTTTACACATGGAAGGCAAAAACCATGTATGCTCATGAGAGGAAAAATCTGTGGGGGCTAGTTGAGGGAAGAGATGAATGCCCAGAGGTGAGAGGGGAAAATGAGTGGAAGAGCAGGAATGAAAAAGCATTGGAACTTATCGCACTCAGTTTAAATGATGAAATCATTCTTCACATCACAAGGATACAATGGGCAAAAGATGCATGGGATGAACTCAATAAATTATTTGGCACACAAGCTAAAAATTTAAAATAAAATCTGTTAATGCAACTCTACAAATTGGATATGAAGGAAAGTGAACCTTTAATCACACACTTGAACAGATATAAAAGCATTAAGCAATATCTGGCAGCTATTAGCAAAAAGGTAGAAGATGATGAGGCACTAGCAGTGCTTTTGAAGAGTGTGGACAAAGGTGAATATGAAAACATTATAGCGACACTAAAGAATGTACCTAAATTGAAGCTACACGAGATAGAAGGAGCTCTACTAGAGCAAGAGACCAGAGGCAAAGAGAAGAAATGGCTGGACTCAACAACAGGAGAAGAAAAAGCATTCTTCACCCGAGGAAGATTCTCTCGAGGACAAGGACGAGGAAGAGGCAAAGTAGGAGGAAGGACCTTCACTTGTTGCCCCACAACTGTGGAAAGCCAGGACACATGGCAAAAGACTGCTACAACAAACCTAGTGGGGAGAAGGAATGACATCAGCAAACTTCATGGAGGCTCCTAAGGAAGTGGAGTCAGATCATCTTTTCTGAGAGAGAGAGAGAGAGAGAGAGAGAGACTGAAACCCCACAACCCAATGTAACCTGCCCCAATAGAGTAAAACCACCTCTGAGCCACCGATGATGTAGGCCATGTGGTAGATGTATGTGTGAGCATTTTAGTCAAGGTCACGGACACTTGTAGTAGGCCTTGGACACATAGAGAGAGAGTGTGTCAAGGACTATGAGTTTAGGGACTTGAGGCACTGGTTGCGGACTATCAAGTAAGAGGAAAACTTGGTATAGGGTCCAGGTGTGCTAAGAGTATTCACTTGAGGGGAGGTGTTGAAATATACAAGTAAATAGGGTGTGTGCAGGAACAAGCCCTTAGCAAGAGGCTGTAAAAGAGAATCTATAAATGTGAGAGAACCTATGAAAAGGTGAGAAGCATCTACTGGGAGAGAATAAAGGGTAGCATGAGGAGATTTAGGAGGTGTGGAGATATTCTGGGAAGAGGTGGAGAGAATCAAGCAAAAGAGGTGGAGTGAATCAAGGAGAAATCAGTGGGATTAGATGCTTGGATGTAAACTCTATAAATTGAGGCATTGGCCTAATGAGATTTTTTTGGTTTTTGATTATCCATGCCTACATTAAACTATCAATTAATTGCTCTTTAATCACGTCTTAATTATCATCTAATCTCTTTGTTAATGATGTTGATTCTAGCATTTGATCCACCATAGCTCATCACATTGCTGCAAATTTAACACCTACAAATTTAACAATAGCTACCTTAAGTTTTTCAAAACTTCTTTGCTGGGAATCCCCCAAACGAAGGTCTTTCCCTTTCCTTTAAGCTGATTTATCATCGGAACATCTATCTTAGTATAATCTCAAACATACAGCTATCTTGGTATGATCTCGAAAATACTTTCTATAGAATCCAGACAAACCAAGAAAAATTTGTAGTTCTTCTAAGTTTGTGGGATGTGGCCATTTCAATATGGCTTCAACTTTTGTTCAATCCATATGAATGCCATCTTCCAAGATTATATGGCCCGAGATTGGATTTCTTTTATAATAAAGAATTCACATTTGCTCTCTTTGGAAAAAAGTGAATACTTCTTGAGTAATTCAAATACTTGTCGTAAGTGTTCGAGATGTTCTTTCTTAGTGCGACTATAGATCAAGATATCGTCTAGGAAAACCATAGGAAATTTTTCTACATAAGGTTTCAAGACACTATCTATGAGTGTCATGAATATGGCCAGAGCATTAGTCAAACCGATGGGCATGACTAAAAACTCATAGTGACCAAGCTTAGTTTGAAAAGTAGTCTTTTGGACATCCGCTTCCTGAATTCTCACGATGATATCCGGATCGTAAATCAATTTTTGTAAAGTACTTTGCCCCTTGGAGTTAATCAAACAAATCATTCATGTGGCAAAGGGTACTTATTCTTAATCGTGATTATATTCAAACCACAGTAGTCTACGCATAGTCACATAGACCCATCTTTTTTCTTCACCAATAGAATTGGTAAAGCCCAAGGCGAAGTGCTTGGTTTCGAATGAATCCACCTTTAAGGTATTCCGTTAACTTTCGTTCTACTTCTTGTGCTTCCTTAGCCGATAAGGAGGCTTACTTACTGGCTCAGTTATTACATCGGTTGGATGCTCAAGATCATGGACAAGAGGTAGTCCTTCCGGTAATTCATTTGGAAACACATCTTTAAATTGTTTTAACAATTTCTTTAAGGATTCATTAACCTTTTTATTGTTAACATGATTTGATTGAAAAGAAGTCATGTAAACACTATGCTCACTCGAACCACTTATGTTTTCACATGTGAAAAAATAAGTAACATCATCAAGAATCATGTAACACAAAAAGATGTTTTCTACTTCATTAGCTTTTACAAGGCAATTGAGTTCCATAGAGCATATGAGAGGTGAGGAGGGTGCATCATGTTCACCTTGCAAATGCCCTTTGTTACCATCTACTTCAAACTCAAAAGAATTATGCAAATAAGACAAAGATGGACCAATGTTATATAACCAGTCGTGACCTAAAATAACATCTGCTCAAGTGATATGCATAACCTGAAAATCCAAATGCATCTCATGACCTTGAATGACTAATGGGACATCATGAACTACTATACCCCATACATCTTTATCATAACCGTTAATCAAAGAAACCACATACTTATGGTCACTTGAACTTTTTGGCAACTTTAATTTCTTGACTAAAGTATAGTTCAAGTTGTGCGTGGCACTATCATCAATCATAACTCATACCTTGTGACCCTTAACATAACCATACATTCGAACCAACTTATGTGGTCCAAATGTTGGCACCCACATCGATGACATGACACAACACTCATGGGTAGAATCAACATGGTAAACTTGAACTTTAAACTTATGAGAAGTCTCTAGAGGGAGCACTTGAATAGTGTGCACTTTCTTTTCTTTACTTTAATCACCCTGATTCTTCTCATTTACTTTAAGTTAAGGACACTCTAGTTTACTATGAATAGTGTGCACTTTCTTTTCTTTACTTTAATCACCTTGATTCTTCTCATTTTCTTTAAGTTTAGGACACTCTAGTTTACTATGACCCTTTCCCATGCAGTGAAAACATAAAGTTTCCTTTTTAGCTCTTTCAAAATTCTCATGCTTTAAAAATATTTGTGGTCCCTTAGACTTCTTAGATTGGTTGTTATTTTAGCTAGGTCCCTTCCTCTTATTTTGACCTTGATGCTTGGAACCCTCGAACACACTAGGTGTTCATTGTGTAGTCTGCGCACGCTTTTTCTTTTCGACAATGTCGTAAAAAATGTGAGCAAATTTAATTACTTCTTCTAAAGTTTTCGGCTCATTTTGCTTAACTTGATTCTTAGAGTCTGAGTCTAGTCCAACGAATCTTTTAAAAGTCGTCCATTCCTTTGAGCTTCAGAATGATTTCTCTATAATTGGAGATGTACTGAGTTAATGTGAGATTTCTCATCTCACAATTGTCCCACGCTTCCCAATTATGATCCATCTCATTCTTAGGTAGAAATTCCTTCATGAACGCACTTTCAAATTTAACCCACATAATAGACCGAGTTCCGGACTCCAAGCTCATCCACCACTTGTATACTTTACCTCCTAGATTTAAGCTTGCTTCAAGCGCGTGTATCTCCTCTGGAATTTGGTGCAATCGATGCAAATCCTGCCATTGTTGTAAAAAAGTATTGACTGCATCCTTATTGCATTCAGCCTATTCTCATGTGTGTGGCCTCTCCCCAGAGAGTATTTACGTAGTTTCATTCCAAGAATAGTCCATAGCTTCCAAAAATACAAAAAGGTGACACGAACTCTCTTATGCTCAACATAGAGTGTCTATAAATTGAGGCTAAGATTAAAACATATAACACTTTACAAAAGTATTAAAGTTTGAATGCTCAAGTCTAAGCTTGTTAAATCTAACCAACAATAAATTGGTAAACAAATATTCCATAAGCATACAAACCATCACTATACACATATTTGCCAGGCGTAAGTAACCCAAGAATCACCTTGATCCAAGATAGTACTATTGGTAACCTCAGTTTGTCCATTTGTTTCCAAATGGAAAGCGGTGGAGAAATCTATCTTAGTTAAGTTGGAGAAAAGAATGATCCAAAATTTACTGTAAAGAGTCTCTATCAAAAACAATGACTTTTGGCAATCCATGATGCACAAATATATGCTTGATAAACATAATCGCGGCTTTCTTAGAAGTCAATGTTTTCTTACAAGGTAAGAAATGGGCTTGCTTACTTATAGTCCAAATCATGTCATTATGATTGTTCCCAAGTATCATTAGGGATTGGTAAAGATGTGAGACATCCTCGGGTCTTACCTCCTGTATAGATTTTATTTTTTTGACAAATAGAACACTCAGCTCCACAAATTTTGCTACATCTTGTTTAAGAAAAGGCTAAAAGAATCATATAGACACTAATTGTAAAGTAGCAGAAACACCTCGATGACCCATGTATGGTGGTTAATGCATTTCCTTCGATATAAATTGTTTGAAAGGTTATTTAATATATAAAATCTTCTAGAAGAAAAGGTAACCATCATGGCATGAGTAATCACCAATAGGATTCTAATTATTATCTTTGAGCTTAATCCAAACCTCAGAGAAATTAGGGCCATTCTCTTAAGACTCTCTCATAGGACTCAAAGGTTCACTCTCAATCTCACAGAGATGTTGTGGAAACCAAGACGTCTACTTAAAGCATCTGCCATAACATTTTCTTTCCTTGTTTGATATTGGATTATGGATTGGAAACTCTAGAAAAATGAATCCCATTTGATATAACGGATGACGAATGCTTTGTTGGTCACTCGATTAAAAATTCAAATCCCGTTAAATAATGTTTCCAAATTTTCAAGGCATGAACGACAATAGCTGATTCCTTGTCATAATAAGAACTATAATTTCCTTATGCTAGTTTAAGCTTACAACTTTCATAAGTAATGGGATATCCATCTTGCAATGGAGCAGTACCAAAACCTTGTCCATTTGCATCAGTTAACTACTGTAGAAATCTGGTAGTGTAAGAATTGGTGCATGAATCAAAGCTTTCTTAAGCTCATAAAAGGGATGGTCCTATCTCCTAGTCGAGTCAAAGTGTCCAGCTTTCTTAAGAAGTTTGGTTAAAGGATGCATAATATATGCAAAAATTCTAACAAACTTTCTATAGTAACTACACAAGCCAAGAAAATATCAAAGTTCATGAATATCACATGGTTTGGACTAGTTAGCAATGCTTTTTTTTGGGGGTCTACTTGAATACCATCAACAGATACAATATGTCTTAAGCATTCAATCCCCTCTTAAAGGAATTTGCTCTTATCAGGATTAACATAGAGCTGATTCTCTCGAAGAAGAGAGTACACTTTTTCTAAATCTTATTCGTGCTCTTGATGATTCTTACTGAAAACTAAGATATCATCAAAAAACACAACAACAAAATTTTGATGTTTCAAGAATGTTCTATTTAATTAAATCATTCTTTTGAAAGTAGCCGGGGCTTTAGTCAAACTAAATGGCATAACTATAAAAGCAGTCTTGAAAATGTCCACTTCAACCATACGAATCTAATGATACCTAGGCTTGAGGTCAATTTTGCTAAAAACTTGTGCTTCCTTGAGCTTGTCTTGCAAGTCATCCACTCATGGTATTGGATATTGGTTCTTGACATTAATCTTGTTTAAATCATGATAATCGATACACATTTGATATGCCCCATTCTTTTTTTTTTTAACGAGAAGAGATGGAGTACCAAATGGGAAACTATCGGATCTAATCGGTCCTTTCTCTAACAATTCTTCTACTTGTTTCTAAGTCTCTTTCTACTCAAGCATGTTACCTCGATAAGAAGCTTTACATGGCAAAGAGCCTCCAGGTATTATCTCAATTTTATGACCTTCTGGACAAGGTTTAGGTATACTAGGAGGTAGGTCATCTAAAGCAACTAGAGAACTTAGAAATAAAAGGATCATGAGACGCGTTTAATTTAGAGTCAGCCTCAGCACTAAGCTGGTGACAGGAATTAAAAATGTCTTCTCCTTTTTTCTTAAAGCTCTTTTAGCTTAAGTATGAGTTAAAAGGAGACCTAAGTCACCCTTGTGAAGACAAATTTCTGTATCATCTTTCATTAACCATATTATATGGGTATCATAATCAATCGGAGGAATATGTTCATGTCCCCATTCCTAAAATGAAATCAACACCTTGTAAAGGAGCAACAAAAAATGTTCTCTTTTCTCTTAATGAGTCCATTTCTAACTTTAAATTCTTAACCTCTTTAGTGCAATTGTACTTAGCTCCTTGAAATGCGGCTTTCATTTTATAACTAGAGTACGATGCATCTAGGTTAAGTGCTTTCAATGCCATTTCGGAAATAAAATCATGAGAACTACCGTCATCATGTAAAATAGAAATTTGTTTTC
The DNA here is from genome assembly GCF_041138505.1 of Cibotium barometz. NCBI lineage: Eukaryota > Viridiplantae > Streptophyta > Polypodiopsida > Cyatheales > Cibotiaceae > Cibotium > Cibotium barometz. The sequence continues at coordinate 45,606,401 of NC_141072.1, forward strand.
CTTTTATTTTTCCTTGAACTCTCAACAAGCGCATGAATAGGAATCTTACCTTCATCCGAATAGTTAGGATGAAAATTACCCTCTTCTTGACTAAAACATCATTGTCCTCTTCAACCATGTTGACATAAGCCACAAATATGGAGTTCTTTCTTATTTAGATATTCTAGTGCCCCTCCTTGTGACATCTATAATACCTGACGATACGAATCTTCAGCTAACTATTTGAGGGTGTGTTGTTATTGTCTTTTCGAACATCTTCTTTGGCTATGTCTTTACCTTATGCGTCCTAGATTTATCAAAATTTCTCGAAGGAAAACATGGTTTAGAAGACTTTGCATAAGACTTTTCCTGCATTCTAGAACCCCTAGAAATAGAAGTTTTGCATTCAAAATTGAAAGCAAGATCCATAGTAGAACTGAGATTATGAGGATGAAACATATTAACAACTACCCTAATAGTAGGCTTGAGACCGACAATAAATTTTCTTCTTTACTCACTTGAACTTGCAATAGAATATCCTAGAATTTATCGTTAGCTTGGACATTCTCTTTCTTAACCTGGTGTAAAGTATCCCATCGTTGAGATGAGCTTTAGCCTTGTATTGCGAAGGAAGAAAATGTTTCTTTAAAAGTTTCAAAAATTCCTTCCATGTGATAGGTCGATGCTTACTCTGCTTAATCACATTCCACCATAAAGCAACACTTTCAATAAAATGATTGCAAGCACATTTAATCTTATCTTTTTTTGAGAATTTTTTGTCTAAAAAATAACCATCCAGTTGATTGAGCCATGTAATAAGCACTCGTGTGTCTTTCTTTCCATTATAGTTGTGGAAAGTGAATGCATTTTGGCTAATCCGTGAGTCTTTTTAAGAACTCTGGGCATGCAAAGTAGCCTTAATAGTGCACCCAACATGATCACTTTTCTCCTCGTCAAGGTCAAAAGAGTCACACTTACACTTAGAATGCTTCATGTCGTTCGCGTTGATGCTCACACTCACTTGTGATTTGCTCTTAAAGTGCAATAGTTTGCTCTTGCATAGCGGGTTGTGCAGGTAGATTAGCCATTGCAAATAAATAAATAAAGAAAATGTATATTTATGATGCGGATAAATAAATAAATACAAAAAACTTAGTTCTTGCCCTGAATCATGTTGAATTCGGATTTGAAATTTGTTAAAAGGTTGAGCTTAGCACCGTACTTTACTCCAATTCCAAATGAATCCTGAGCATCGTCAAGAGTCTTGAGCTTTTGGTTGACTTCGGCAAGATTTTAAGCCACTTCTATGTGTAGTGTGTCCAAGAACCCCCCCAAAAAAAATAAACATAAAAAAAAAATCTTGATTTAATGAGAAACTTGCAAAGAGCACCTCCAAATTTTTTTGCTTTAACTCCCCTTTGTATTTCCCGAAAAGTGTTTATAAGGGGTTTGCCAATTCTTCAAAGGGTTAATGTAAATCTCCCTAGAATTTTATTGCATATATTATGCAAGCTAGAAGTTAAAGAGCTTTCTCCTTTTTTGTAGCTATGATAGATTTTTGTAGCTATGATAGATTTTTGAAGCTATGATAGCTTGCATATATTATGCAAGCTAGAAGTTAAAGAGCTTTCTCCTTTTTTGTAGCTATGATAGATTTTTGAAGCATATGAGAGTATAAGATTTTTAGCTTATAAAAGATATAATCTTTTAAATCTTATAAAGGGTATAAAGCTTTAAAAATTATAAAGATTAACACTTAAGCTTTTTAATATCTTCTCCATAACTATAGAAACCACTGGCGGTGATTAAGAGGAAGATAAAAATCTACCACAACCTATCTTCATGAATTTGCTATGCGATTGCACTTGAGAGAGAAGAAAAATAAATAAGCTTTAACTCTTTCCTTTGAAATATTGAAGATTTTATTTAATTAATCTTTAATCAAAAGATTAATGACCTGTAGAGAAACAAAAAAACAATTTCTCTCCTTTTCTCAAAATTAGCTTGAGAGCCCACCATAGCCATCCATTATGCATTTCTCACGCTGCCATGGGTTTAGCAATCTAAGAATTGAGCTTAAGTCTCCTTCAATCGTTAATTCCATCCATACGGTTGGATCACGGAGACGTTAAGTTTATGCAGAGTGGTTTACCAGCTTCTTTGCCTTGTGGTCTTTGTCCTTTGGATAAAAGCTTGCAACTCTTCAAACCTTTGATTTAATCCTTCATGCTTTTAAATCTTGCCTCCATCTTCCTAGACCCATAGCTTTGATACCACTGACACGAATCCACTTCTAGAAAGATAGAGGAAATATAAACAAGAAATATATTATTCAACCCAAATAACTCATCAAAAACCACAAGTTCAACATATTCAAGAATTGAATAAATAACTTGCAAAGTACTTAGCTCATGAAAGCGACACAATACTGGGTGCGATCTTCCCACCTCATGTGTGTGGCCTCTCCCCACACATGAGTATGTACATTCCAAGAATAGGCCATACCCTCTAAAAGCACAAAAAGGTGCTTTTCCTTGCGCGACACTCTCTTATGCTTAAAATAGAGTGTCTATAAATTGAGGCTAGGGTTAAAGCATATAATGCTTTACAAAAGTATTAAAGTTTGAATGTTCAAGTCTAAGCTTGATAAATCTAAGCTTCCAAAATAAATCAAAATATGCACAAGCTAGCACAAATATATACAGAGCTTGTTTCCAAAAATATGTGCCATCAAGTAATAATGCACGCATCCTCCTCAATCTTCTGAATTTTCTTCACCTATAAAATAACCAATAATAAATTGGTAAACAAATATTCCATAAGCATACAAACCATCGCCACACACATAATTGCGAAGAATAAGTAGCCCAAGAATCACCTTGCCATACAAACCAACTGTAACAAACATTGGAGGCCCCAAATATACGTTAATGTACACCAAATGTATTAATATTTACAATGGCTTCACCCATGATATTAACATAATTTAGCATGATGCAAAGAGAATCCAAGTGTCTACGAGTTATCTAAGAGGGTAGAATAATATTTTAAAGAGAGCTTAAAATGTAACACTAATACATGTGTATGTTCATGATGAGGATTACATGGGTGGAATGGAGGGATAAATCAAGTGGAACTCTCTCAAGACTTCCATGCTGTAAGCAAAGACTAGTAGTACATGGAGGGGGATTACTTCAAAGATGGGATAAAGGTACTCCATCCACATGATGAAGGTATCATGAAGTTTGTTGTGTAGAGAACAAGAGTATTGTGAAGATCATCTCAATAGGAAGATGAATGCTTCACAAGATTTGATTACCAACATGTGGCAAGGTTTGGTAATTACTTCACAAAGGTTCTTTTTATCTTTCTTATAAAAATTATCTTACCCTTGAAACTCTATGGAGTTAAGGTGGACCCCACTACGACTGACATGTCACTATGGAGTATGTAAGTGAAAGTGTCTTATTACATACACAAGTGTTTTATATGCGTACTTTGTGGAGTCCATGTTTAGTCCATTCTACGATGGACCAACCATATTGACAAGAGTTTTATATGTGTACTATGTGGAGTCCATATTTGGTCCACTATATGGTGGAATAAGAGGGGAGTGCCTTATTTGTGTACTTTGTATCAATGTTTGGTCCACTTTTTGTGGGTGGAATAAGAGGGATCTATGCGGAGTCCATATGTTTGGTCCACTCTACATGGAATAAGAGGGAATCCTCATGTGGTAATGATCTCACTTATGTGGTGTTGTAATGCAAGAGTGATCCTACTTATGTGGAAGCTTTGCACTCTACGAGAGGTGAGATAGGTTCCCGCTATGGTGGAAGACCTAAATGATGATTGTGGGACTCACTGTGGCACTGCAGTGTATAATAGGGAGCCATACTGCAATAGTGTCCCGCTTTTGACACTTTGCAAGACAAGTCAGGTTTTATCATTGCAGTGGAGAGACCAAGGTGACCTGGGTGAGGATTATGGGACACTCACTGGCACGACATTGATGTGTTAGGGTTTGTCTGACACCCTTGCTACACATCTCTCTGGGATGATTTGGCTAGATCTTGGGGGTGGTTTTATGAGGTCCTACAAAAGAATGTCTCCCCTATTTGTATAAAACCATGGGAATAAATGCAAATTGGGGGGTGATTTATGTGTTCATTTGCTTAAAGTGTGAAATATGAGATGTGGTTGGGCAATTATGAGCTCCTATAGAAGAATGTCTCCCATAAAACCATGGAAATGGATGCAATTTGGGGAGTGATTTATGTGTTCATAAGTTGTTGAGTTTGATATGTGCATCTTATTTGTTTAAAGTGTGAAATATTGATGATATATTTTGAAGTTAGGCTTTAAGAGTTACTATGTGGATATTGCACATGAAATTTGAGTGAAATGAAATGAGGATTTGAGTAATTTAAATGAAATTTTATTTATCCATTTTTGAGTTGTACTTCCGCTATGCCATCTTTAAAGTAATTTGGAGCCTCACATTTTCCATGCAACATCTTCTTGATAGGCCTTAGTGCATACATTATTTTAATCAAAGTTCTATTTGTTTATAGAATTATTCTTTTATAAAGTTTCAAATGATGAGTGCACTATCATCCCACTATCATATTTTCAATGTAAATAAGACTTTTCAACCTCCTTTCATGGAGGAAGGTAGCCCATCATGGAAATCTTTGTATTTTCTTAATGATCTTGTCAATTAGTCAATCATTGAATACTCAAAGAAAGACGCAACAACTTGGATTCGCCACCATAACTCTAAAATTGTGTCTTTGTTATAACCTCCAAAATGCCATTTAGAAGTTTGGGGAGTCACTACTGGTGGAAGGACATCACTTCTTGGTTACCAGAGTCTAGACCATTCAAGGATATTCTAGGATAAAGGATAATGTGAAAAAACATTGAAGATTTCCAGTGAGGAAGAAAGTAGTGTAACTCTAAAATTGTGTTTCTTCATTTATAGCCTCAAAAATGCTATTTAGAAGTTTGGGGAGTTTCTATTACATCACTTCTTGGTTACCAAAGTCTAGACTATTCTAGGATAACGGATGATGTGAAAGTTGTGAGTGAGGAAGAAAGTGTTGTACTAACAATCAAGCTATCTTTAATAAGTTCATGCGTTACCTAGTGAAACTATCAATGCTAAGAGTGAAAATTCATGTTTTAAAAAACCATAAAAATGGGTAACTATATAAAATAACAATGGAGATGGAGCTAGCTAATTTTATTTTCAGGGCTTGGAAACCTTGATTGCAAAGCATGGCAAGGCAAGTGCCCCTTGAAATCCACAACCTTTTCCTTCCAAAGGAATGTGTATTGACACACACTTTTCTATTGTGTATTAGTTTATGCCCGCTTTTGTGGACATAAATGAATACCAAGGTATACCCTTTAAGGCAGCGCCATTGCCAACCTATTTGAGTCCACCTCTTGCCTGCAAACTCGCTCCCCTCCTCGATTGTGGTTGTGATGTCTCCCCTCACCTTTACAAGCTTCGAGCTTCCGAGTCCAACACCTCTACAAGGTTACGATGGAGAGCCTCTACAAGGTTACGATGGAGAGCCTCATCTGCAAAGATAGCTAAGCCGTGTCACTATGTCTACATAGAGACAGAGTCACTCCCCATTACATAGCAGTGGAAAAGCCTCTATCTCAGGTGGGAAATTTGCCTCACACAACGATGGCAATGTCAAGACACCCACATCAATTAATGAAAGGGGCATCCAGGGTTCAAACCCCACAGGACTCCCCTTGAGGCCTTAAGGAGCATTGTGAGGGACACGTGGCATTGCCACGTGGGCTTCTTGTGGAGATGACTCCTATTTAGAAGCCTATCACCACCACCACCAGCATCGTCATCGTCGTCATCATCATCATCATCATCATCATCATCGTGTTCTTTCTTCTGCCTGTGTGTGCACTGCGCGGCGACAATGGCTTAGAAGCGACGAAACCTGCTTGCCATCGCTTGCAGCAAAAGCAACACTAAACCTTAACTAGGGTTTTTATCTCTCCCCTGCCGCCGGCTCGTGAAGAGGTAATCTTCTTCTCTCTCCCTGGTTTTTGCTTTTCTGCGAACATTTGCACAGTTTTTATTCTCTGTCTCTACCCTTGAGGTCAGAGGCTATGGCGGCCTCTGTCTTATCTTATTTATTTTCTGGCCCTGCCAATTTCCCTTTTTTACTTCTTCTTCCTGCAATGGCGTTGGAGTTGTACTGCCATAGCCTGTAGCTTCACAATCAAAATCCAAGGAATCAACCTGGAAAACCCAGGGTTTGCAGGAAAACTAGGTTTTTCTTGCGATTACCTGTGCTTTTGAACTTTTGCTTCTTTTTTTTTCCCTGTTCATCCTATGGCTATGGCGGCCTCTGTGTTTCCCCTTCCACTACGGCGGCTGTTCCTGGACCTTTTAAATTAAACTCCGTAAAAGGTTCACGTCTTGTAGGGCACTGGCCTGCAATAGGGGCCTCGTGAGAGAGGCCCACTTTCCCGCCCTGGCAAGCGGGAAAATTTTACAGCTTTAGAGACGTCCAATTTCGGCTACTTTTGCAAGGCACTCATTTGCCTTCAATTTTCATCCCACATTAATGAAAGTGGGCGTTTCCTGGAAAAAGTGCCTTTCCAATTCAGGGAACTGCAAGGGCTGAGCCGTCATGGCCATGGGGAAGGTGTTTATCAGGTAGCAGGATTCACGGATTCCAGCTGCTGGCTGAGGTGTCACACCGTGGTCGCATTCCCCAGAAATTCATGTTCTAGCTGCTGAGGTGTCGTGTTGCTAGGCCATGACGGCCTAGAATGGCCGTCAGTCTGCCATTTTCTAGCAGCCGGCTGCCGCCTGTCACCAGTGCTGGAAAATGGCCTCCTGGTGGCCATTCAGTACTCCATCATTGCTGGAAGCAGAGGTGTCTTGGAAAAAGTGTTTGAAGCCAGCTGTCAATGTAGAATTGGAGAAATAATTATGTCCAGATTTTCTCTGAATCTGATCAAGGAATTGTGTTGGACTGAAATTCCCAGGCATTCCCACTTCGTACGGCAACGAGATGATGGACAGCTCAGTTTCGCTGAAATTTGTGGAACACGGCTGCCTCCAGCAACGACGGATGTAAATTGCTGTGGGTACCATTTGCTGCCCCCCTACACTTACATCGTTTTCTATGTGCTGTGATATTTAAAAGGTAGCAAGAGCAGCAACAGCAAGGCGACGATATAGTAGCTGGGGAGCATGGTAGCATTGCTATGTCAAGGAAAAGGGGATGGGATGAATATTTGCACAACACTAACCAGTGAGGCGAAATCTTGAGAGGAGTCAATCCAATCAAGTACTGTGGACCAATATGGCATCAAATATAATCAGTCGTAAGGGTTATTATAAAACCAAACTCTGAAAGTGGTTTTTATGAACGAAATCAAGGAGTAGAAGCATTTTACAAATGGCTGAAAAGCGAATTAAAATAGCAATGCTACATACCCTGTAATGATGCCCCCATAAGGATGTATGTAAGCTGGGGAATCAAGAGGGGGCTTATGGGTCCTAATGTGAAAGGGCGTAGCTAGGGGGAGCATTTGCATCTGTCTTTGGTTGTCAAGTGTTTACGAAGTAATATTGCCACCTTGCAGTAAAGCAGCCCGTGAGAGACAAGGCGATGGGTTTTGGCATAAACCTGGCGGATTTGGAGATGTGTAGATGGGTGGTTCTGATGAAACAAGCCCTATCTGCTTTACAGGACTCTTAACAAGCAAATTGTAAATCATAAGGATATTGAAATACCCAGCTGGCAGCTTGCATTTTTGTGTCAATGTTGCCATGCGTTTCAGAAATGCCTTGTACGAAACGGGTTTAAGAAACGTTTCATCTGTTTCTTATTCCTTAGAACCGTTTCCAAAACATTTCATACAATAAAGGCGTCAAAAATGCTTGCTTTAGCTTGGTAAACAAATAGTTGCAGTTGAAGGAGTGTGATTGGGTCTTATTGAAATCCGAAAAAGCTCGCCTCCGTAAGAAGACATGCAAAGAGAGAACGTATCCTAAGCTATCTTGTAGGTATTATGGACCATTTCAGATCTTGGAAAAGATCAATGAGGTAGCTTTTCGATTGGTATTACAAGATCATCAGCAGATACATAATGCCCTTAATGTCAGTCTCTTGAAACCATATGTTGGTCGAGATCCTTTGGAACCGGTAGTGGAGGACCAACCGGAGATTGATGAATTGGAAGAAATCTTGTAGCTTGAGCTGATTGTCTTTCACAAGGAACGAAAAGCGCCTTGCGACAAGCTTGTTCGTAAATATCTAGTTAAATTCAAAAACTACCTAGCACTTGATGGGAAGTGGGTTGATGAAGAATACTTTAAGGAGTACTCGGATCTCCTTACAGCATATATGGACGCTTTTCAATTGAGGACAACTGATGAGAAGCCGAGGGGGGTGTCACAATCCTCTAGAGATTTGTGCCATGCAGAAGGATTTTCTGGAGCATGATGGATTCACTCATGTAAGAGTTGGGGACTTTAATGAGTGATTTGAGTTGGTGACTCTTAAGTCAGTAAGAAGAGTTGGTGACTCTGACTACTATGGTTTTGCATTCATGCAAGGGTTGATGACCCTAGTGTCTTCATAAACTCATGAAAGAGTCGGTGACTCCGTTCCATGAGTATGTTAACTCATAGAAGAGTTGGTGATCGTGGTGAGTTAGCTGGGATAGTGTACACACTCAACCTTGTTTAATTATTATTTCTTTGTTTACTAAAGTCTATGGTTGTAGGTTCATATTCATTAAAGTTTGGGCGGACAAACTTATAACTTATAAGAGAGTTCACATCGGGTTGGACCATTTTAATGAACCGGGGACCAATTATTAGGCTTTGGCACTTGGGCATGGACCAAAAACCCATGAGTTGCTAAAAATTAAAAGTGACCTTGGGGGCTATTTTTGACACACAACACGAGTTGCTTTTCTGGTTTTTTGGGGTGTTGAGCAAGCTAGGGCAGCCACATGGAGCAGGTCGACTTCTTTTGTAGAGGGCATATGGGGACTTCTTTTGTAGAGGGCATATGGGCTATGGACAGTAGTAAGAAGCGTGGTGAGGCTGGCCGACTCCATGCACAAGAGCTACAAAGCTGGTCGGCTTATGGAACAGGGGCAATAGGCCTGGTTGACTGTTGAAAAACAGGTTACAGGGCTGGCTGATAGTGCTCTCTCTCTCTTCTATTGCTATTCGGGTTTCCCACAAGCCACAGAGGGCCAGTCGAGTTGCATAATTGCTCTCTAAAGCTGGTCGACTTCGTCTACTATTTCTCTTTTGGCTGGCTGTGCTGAATTACAGCAAAACTCAGCCATACTTGATGGGTTTCTTTGAGATGGAACAGATACAGGTTGTGCCAAGCTTCAACACAGCTTCATGGGATGCAAAACGATTGGTCTCATTGCTGTTTTGGGCCTGTTTGGAGCTGCTGAAATTGCACAATCGTGTGGACAGCCGTGAAACTAAGGAACAGTTGGTGACTGTTAAGCGCGGGTTGGTGACCAAGGGCTTGGTTTCACGGGACAGCAGTTGGTGACTGCTTTGGCCTTGGTTGGTGACTAAGGGTTGGCTTTATCTAGACAGCAGTTGGTGACTACTTTGGTCTTGGTTGGTGACCGAGGATTTGTTTTCTCTATTGGGCAGTTGGTGAATGCCTTGCTCTGGTTGGTGACCGAGAGTTTATATTGTTTTGTTTAACACCATATCTGGATAAATCTGGTCTTGGCTGAGGAGTGGAACTCCCGGGCACTCGCATCTTGTACAAGAGAACACTCTGTTGGTAATAAAGATACCTCAAGGAGTGCTATGTCATGTGCAAGATTATCTTATGTGGTTTTAGGATGTATATGTACATGATGTATGTGACAAATGTGTTGATTCATGCTCATGTTGTGATGGATGTTGAATGTATGCTGTGATTTGGGACACTGGTTTTTTGTATCACATGCGCCCGCCAGTGTGGCTAGTAGTCTTATTTGGAGCAGGTGGTTGTTTCAGGATGATAAGAGTTTGTGTACTAGGTAGTGTCGAGTTTCGGGCTCCCAATCACATGGTTACTTGGAGCCGTATGCACAAAGCATATCCTCCAAACCTAATTCACCCTTTTTTGCCCACCAAACTAAGGATGATTAGAGGAACAACTCATATTCAACATAGTCCAATTCCTTGAAAACTAGCTGCCGCAAGTGTCTAGAAAACTTTAGAGTTCATGTCACTCACTATGTCTAAAGGCAAACCAGACAATCTGAAAAGCTGCCCAACAAGTGTTGTGCCAATTCAATTGCTTCATAATTGTCCTTTTGGGTGAGAAATTAAGAATCTTGCCATCTTCGTCGGCCTATCTAAGGTATATCCCCATGGTCGAGTTTGCATATGATGCGTTTATGTTAATGTACTCTTAGTGGATATGCAAGAGATGTAGGAGATGCTAGTCAATGCACGGGATGCTATTAGACAAAGCACGGTTTTATCCATTATAGGTAACGTTCATTGAGGAGTTGTTCAAGGGAATGCTAATATATTTGAGAGCACCTAAGAAATCTGAGACGTTATGGCCAGGAAGGTTGGAAGTTATCCCCTAGGTATTGTGGACCTTACTAGATTCTGGAAAAGATTGGTGAGGTGGCTTATAAGCTAGAACTACCTCCTAATGTCTGAGTTCATCTAGTTTTCCATGCGAGGAGAGTCTAGGAGAAACTAGGGGCTGAAGATAATATTGTTACTCTTCAAGAACTTGCTGTGGTTGAGGACTTCTCCTTTGCTCAACGAGCTGGAACTCATGATTGACTTCAGGGAGAGGCAGCCTAGGAATGAGTTGATCCCTAAATGCAAAAAGATAGGACGGAGGAGGACTCAACTTGGGAGATAGTGGCTAGTTCTAACATCGGTTTATGTGTGAGAAGGGAAAGTATGTTTCATACCTAATACGAATCCTTGAGATTAGGGCCTAATCTGGTAGGCTTAGGGGGGCCTTGAGATTAGGGTAAGTAGGCGGATATTGGTTGCAAAGGTTCATTATTGATAAATCCATGTGAATTGGCTATTTATGATTGTATGGTTATTTATAACATCAATTATCACTATATAAGTGAGGCATGGGTTATTATCAGGTGAGACTAACAGCTGGCATGTGCCTGGACCAGAGTATTCAATTATCACTATATAAGTGAGGCATGGGTTATTATCAGGTGAGACTAACAGCTGGCATGTGCCTGGACCAGAGTATTCATAATCCTACCATGGAGGTGGTGGATTAGAGATAGTCTTGCATGGGTTGTATTATCAAGTGAGACTAATAATTGGCATGTGCCTGGACCAGAGTAGTCATAATCCTACCATGGAGGTGGCAGATTAGAGATAGTCTTGCAAAGGGCTTGTACGGGCGGGCTCGAGTGGTATGGGGCGCCAAGGCTGATTTGGCATGGATATGTGGGAGTGAGTTTTAGCCCTTGGCTCTCGGGGAGGTTTGCGGATGCGGACCGTGGCTGGGTGGTGAGCTTGCTTGCATGCTTCTATGTTGTTTGTACTAATCTTGTGTTTAGACTGTGATTTAGGTGATTAGAAGGATCTTATAGGTGTCCACCATTCATGGGCTCGTGTGTTATGTCTCAAGACTAGCCAGGGTTAAGACCTTTACATTAGGTTCACTATAGCCTAGGGGTTAGGCATCTTAAGTGGGGGTTATTAGCTTTTTTGAGACATGTGCTATATTTGGCTCCTGGTTTATATGAAGCCTATATAAGTGACTTTATGAGTCGGATCGAGGACCCAGACTCGAGGCCTTGAGGTTGCTTTGTGCTTACATATGATGGGTGTGTACTAGTGGCATGGGACGCTAGGGACTTTGTTAGAATATTGTGCATCTCAATGTGTGGGGACCCTGCCTTTTTATTGGGATTTTATCCACTTTTTTCTTTATTTGTAGGTCGTGGAGTAGTCGGCCAGCTCCATAGGGAGGACAGTTGGACGGAACCAACTATGCCCATTGAAAGCTGAATATGCGGATGTGGTTCATCTATAAGGGTTTGTGGGAGCTTGTTCAGGGTAGTGAGAAGGAGCCCAAGTGTCCTCAGAACTCAAGGCGGTGGACCCAGGTTCAAGAGGATGAATTCCTTGCGGAATTACAAGGTTGGGAGGATTGTGATTCGAAGGTGCACTCCGTGCTTGTGTGGACCATTACGAAGGAGGTCTCACCATCCGTGCAAACTGTTACCAGCGCAAATCAAGTTTGGTCCAAATTGGAGGATCTCTATGCCCGAGATTCATCAATGCGGGGCGTTACTTTGCGAGGGCAACTCTACGGTTTGTTATTTCCCACTGGTAGTTCTATGCGGTTGTTCCTTATGAAGGCCAAGGTTATCCATGACCAATGGGTGCTACCTTGTCCTCTGCTCTTCTCAGTTGGCTGCTCTTATCCTCACCAAGCTTCCCCCGAGTATGATGTGGTTTCTCGGGCTTTGAGGTGCCAGGTCACAACCACTCAAGTGGATTTTGATGACCTCAGCTCCCTTCTCTTGGGTGGAAGAAGAGCCCGTCCTCGTCTCTCAGGGTAAGATCAAGGTGTTTCTTAATAGTTTAGATCAGGCACTTACTTAAGCATAGAAGAAAGGTCAGAGTCGGTGCTTCTCGCGTGGGAAGAGAGGACATTTATCTAAGGACTGCTTGTCCAAGAAGAAGGACAAGACCAAGGGCAAGTCTTCATCTCAGAAGAAGGGCAAAGATGCAACACAAGATAGTGATAGAGATACTTCTAGTGACTCATCTAGGGCTCCCAGGGAGCTTTCGGCTCGGGAGGACCACGATGGTGTTCTTCTCTAGTATACAGATAAGTTTCCCCCATGTGCTTCCAGCCAGAGGAGGCTTGTGGGTGGGAGAGGGGGCTGTAAGGCAGGCCCACACGTGTGTATACAAGGCAGACAGAAAGGCTGAAGATGGCTGGAGCATTGGCGCACGGGCACTCTACAAGGATACACCACTTTTAAAAAAAAGGAGGACGTGCATGGGTTATTTTAGGCATCCTTAGCCATAAGTGGCTTTTATGCTAAAAAAGGGGAAAAGAAAGCTGAGAGTTGGGTGCCCTGTTATTTTGGGGTTACGCTTGTTTTTTTTTTTTTTGGGTACATACTTATAAAAGCTTGCATGCTTGATGCGTGGACTGAAAGTTGAGCTCTGTGAGTTGTGTTTGTACTAAAAGCTGAAGCTTAAGTGCTCTACCCACTCAAGTGCTTACATCCGATGGGTGTTTGTGGGTGAAACGGATGCCATTGTCTATGTGTGTTTCCTTTTTGTTTATGCTTAATCGCAGGGTCTGTTAGCTTGGGGGCTTTACAACCTGCCTGCCTGCTCAATATAGCCCTTCTTACTTTGTGTGAATTGCCACCCTTTTTCAGGCATGTGCAGGGTGATATTGGGCAGTCAGCAAGAACATTTTTTGAAGGACCAGCCATGTGCATCTGGGTGTTGGGTAGTTTATGTTGAGCATTTTAGTTATGCATGTGTTGCTTGTATCCTAGTTTGGCAAAAGGAACTCCACCTTTAACAAGGCATATCCACTTTTTACCTTGCAGGTTACTTTCGAACATGAGAAGGGAGGCTTTGTAAATTACTAAATTCATACCTTTTCAGAGCATCTCATGGGAGGGGCTTGCTCACGAAAGAGGAGCCAGCAAGAAAACGATGGAGATGAGTTTCAAAGGGTTGGCTTTTTGAGGTTCAGTAGAAGCATCAGCTTTAAAAAGCCATCTTCTTTTGGTAATGATGCGGATACTGAGCAGAAGTCACGGGGGAAAATCCCGTCCCTTCTAGAGCTTTCTGTTTTGAAAATATGCCAGGTAAAAGCCTGAAATATTAGGCTTTTTTTGTTTATAGTTTTAAACTTGGAATGATTCATTTACTAATTTCTGGCAGAGAATAGAGAGGTATGGTCCTCTCTCTGTGCTTCCAAGAGACCTGAGCCAACAACTTCTAAATGTGCTGATTCGAAGCGAGTCACTCAATATATCCGTGCTCAAAGCTTTTCAGAATTGTGGCATAGAGGTTACTTTTTAAATTCTATAAATGTGTGTGATATTTGGCAAGACATGGCAATATTGAGGGAAAAACAGGGAGAAAAAAGAAAATTTTAATTTTCTTCCTCTTCCCACCCCCCCTCTTCTCTCTCTCTCTCTCTCTCTCTCTCTCTCTCACGTGCACGCGCACACGCATTATTTTAATATTTATGCGTTTGTATTTTAATGTATATGTAAAATACATTTTAGTGTAATCTCTTGCATTATAATTGTTTTGATACTCATAGATTGATATTTTAATGTACAAAAAAGTTTAATGAATTTGTAGGATAAGGAAAAACCAGAGAATTCTGCACATTTAAAAAATGAAATTATTATATTTGATCTCTCTCTCTTCAGTTCTTTCTTTTCTTTTCCAGACAGTGTATCAGATGTCACATGGTTGTAACTTTGGTCTCATAGGTCACTTTGGCCTTTTGAAGACGTTAGTATAACATTTTATTTCATTTCTCTTTCCTCCTTTATGTGGTATGGGAATGGAATAACTAGACACATTGAAATATTAAACTTTAAGAACTCATGACGCAAATCATTTTTGTGGGTATAGTCATGTGGCTGTATAATTTAATTTTTTTTTGCTGCTCACAAAAGGCTTTTGTGAAGGCATAGTAATATGAGACTACTGAATTGACAACATGTTTTTGGTGGATCGGAAGGATGTGCTTCTTGGTGATTACCCTTGGGTTGAAGACAACTGGCTGGAGGTTATTGGTTCCCAGGGGTTCTCACTTTTGGCCGTTGATATTTCTAGCTCTGCCATCTCTGATTCAGGGCTTTTGCACATCCAACAGTGCAGAAGCTTGCAAACCTTAAATTTAAATTATTGTGACAACATTTCGGAGGCAGGATTGGATTGTTTGACAGGTCAATCTCACATTGCAGGATAAACTTTTCATTAGTGCCTCTGCTTTATTTGATGTTCGTTCTTAAGCTTGATTTGATAGCAGACGGGAGATGTTGATGCTCTCAGGATTCAAAAACTTGACAAGCTTAAGCTTTAAGAGAAGCAATGCGATTACCTCGGCAGGAATGCGTCATTTGGCAGAGCTGGCAAATTTGAAGATTCTCGATCTTGAGAGATGTCCTCGGATTAACGGTGGACTTAATCACATCAAAGGTTTATTTATTTGGCCCCTTCCTCCAAGTGACAGCACCTGCTTCTGCCAATGGCACAAGTTCCTTCTGCCATGTGGCCCATCCTTGTCATTTTTTATTATGTGTTTATGCAGGTTGCCATCAAATCTTGGGTATTATTGAAGGATTTTTTGGGGGGTTTTTGGTAACAGGCCTGACAAAGCTGGAGCGATTGAATTTGGGATGGTGCAATTGCATTACGAACCACGATATGAAATCACTTGTTGGTATAAATTTCAAACTGCAAAAGCATCGTTCGTTTCAGAATTTTATGGTTGATTAAGTTGAAGGGAGAGGAAGAGCATGAGAATATAGCTTGATAGAAGGCACATTTGGTGTGTGAATGCAAGTCATAACATCGGGTTGATGTCAATGCTCATTTGAAGAATTCTTTGTGCAATACAAAAAAATGATCGTTCATCTGTTTGAAATTTATGCAATTTCCTTGAAGCATTCTCAACAAGAGTCGTAGGTTAATGGTTGTGTTGATGGCCTTTTCCTTTACACGGGTTGGGGGCTCGCATGTGCAAGATTGATCGAACATGTGTGAAACAGAGCCATGAGATATGAACTTTGTCAGCTTTACATTCATAGGACATGGGTCCAACCTAACATGCTCCCATCAAGGAGTCTAGACAGATTGTTGAAAATGTTTAGGGGCAATGTGTATGAACCTTCCCTTAGGCAGTATATGTGTGTGTGAACACACCTATGTGCGTGAGTGTGTGAACACACCCATGTGAGCGAGTGTGTGTGAACACACCCTTGTATTATCTAGATTGTATCTTCAGTGTGATGTAGACCTTTGATTTTTTGTGTGGTCCTCACGATCTTATCTTCTGTTCTTCAAGGCTATTTGATATCCCCTAGCTAATGATAATTTGTGCATCTTCATTTGTGTCCACGACTCCCTACACTCTCTTGGTGTTGACTCTCCCCTTCTCTCTCTTGCACCATCTATTCTCCATCCTCTCTGTTCACCAATAGAGACGACTGTGACTTTGGAGAGATGTATTGTGCGGATACCACACTTGAAGAAAACTTCTTAAACTTCTCACATTCGTGAGCTGTTGTACCATTGGGCATTTTATCCATCACATGTATTCATTCGTGCAATATACAGTAGATGAGGTCAATTCATTCATTTGATCAGTGCTATTTAGCAGCTTAATCAGCATTTAATTAGCAAGCATGGCTCATAACATTTTTTGTGATTCAGTACCTACATGTGGCTTTGGTTAGAAGAGAGTATTTGATGCCTGCATTTATGTTCTATTTAATGTAATCTTTAGAATTAATAGTAAAGGTGCTGGCAATCTGTTTGTACACACTTTTTTGCACATGGACTTGTCTTATGGTTCCTACTGATGTAATGTGTGCATTATGCTTGACACAGGGTTGTTGAATCTGCAAGAGTTGCAGATATCACGAAGTAAAGTCACAGATCCTGGGATTGCATTTCTCAAAGGTATCTCACTCTGAATATAAAGGTCCATGTGGTAGGACATGATCTATGATTTTGTGAGGCTTGGTACTATGCTTGCGCATGCATTAGAAACACATGTAATTAGAGAAGGAAGTGAGGACAATATATATTTTTCAACACTGGATAAAATTTCTGCATTTATGCAGAAGGTCGGTTTGAAGGTATATATCAGGATTCTAGATATGAAAAGACATAACGCAAGACTTCTTAACTGAATTATATTTCATTCTTTGTCGTTAGGTCTTCAGAAGCTTCGTGTTCTCCATATGGAAGGATGCCGTGTGTCTCCAGCATGCATGGAGACAATTGCAGGTGTGTATCTCTATGTGCTTAAGAAACCCGAAACAAGCTTCTCCTTTTGAGTTATTAACATGGATCATTAGCTCTGTTGTAAACAAGTGCATGCATCGGAGGGGGAACAGGTGAAGCTAAGGTGGCTAATGTGCATGAACCTTGCAAAGACAATCTTAAGCCTATCACTTTTTTTTTTTGCCTTTTATACAAAAAATTATTAATCTGCTTTCAGGTCTTATTTCATTGACGTCCCTTAACATTAAGTCGTGTGGTCTACCGGATTTTGGATGCGAAAAGCTTAAAGGTATATGTTATGAGTACTTGTGGGGCTCTCATGTATGCTGGACTGTTCTCGGATTTTATCACTTTTAGCGTTCCACTTTATCATTGTTTGAAAAATGGGTTATCATACATCTGTCATTTTACTGCATGCACAATCCCTTACTATATTAAAAAGTCAAGGCAACCTTGTTTTTTAATCATTGCCTATAGTCAAGGCTGCACATACGATACCCCTAGACATTTTGAACCTTACCAAAACATACTATAGAAGAGCATATAACATGTTGTGAAGAGAGCACTAGGCAACATTGTTTTTTAATCATTGCCTATAGTCAAGGCTGCACATACGATACCCCTAGACATTTTGAACCTTACCAAAACATACTATAGAAGAGCATATAACGCACACAAGTAAATGTATGCAAGTATCATATGCACTTATTTTCAAATGTTTGCAAAGGTTAGGTCAGCAATCATGCAAGTATGAACTATGGTTCAACTTGTACCTAGTGAACAGTAGTGAGATGGGATCAGGTGGTGTTATAAGCCCTTCCTTTTCTTTTCTCATCAGTCCAATGGCTCTGCACAGTAGTGTTATCAGTTTTTTTCTGTTGTCACTAGAAGAAAAATTTCAACAGTATGCACAAAGTTTTGAACTTAACACATAGCATTGATGCAACTACAATTTGCCTTTCTTTGGATGTGGGAATGACTTTGGAAGAGTAAGAGCCTATGTGCAGGGTGGATTTGTGGTGTAGTGGGGGTAGTTGGAGCAATTCTATGTTAATTGTCAAACATTGTTATTGATTTTTTTAAAATAAAAGAATCAGTAGCTTTTTGGAGCAGTAAAGAGATTGTAAGGGACCCCATCTAGCAAGATCAGGATGGGCTTGGAGCCTTCAGCCTTCTTTGATCGAAAGCTTTCTTCCTTGTAACTGCTTCCATGGTTGTTGGGCTGCCACAGTTGTGCGAATGATAGTTTTTGAATTTTGAATCTAGGCCATGAAAGGCCCATTTTGGACATCAAATTATATGTAGAGAATCAGTGTGACATGTCTAGTGATTTTTAGATTTGATGTGATTTTTTTTGAATCTGCCTAACTTAGTCCGGTAGTTAAGTGCGTGCAGGGCTAGTGAATTTGCAGATCCTGAATCTTGCCTATAATAATGTAACTGATGCAGGGATGGCTCACTTGAAAGGTATGCCTCTGTTGTTCTAACTTGTCATTGATGGAACTCCTTCAAAGCACTCAAGTAGAGATGTGCAAGGTGCTCACTTCTCACAATCTTCACTTTCCTGAATGCCTTCATTTTGGGGGTCCAAGCCTCCGCCCTCAAGGTTATGGGATTTAGAGATCTCCTTTATGCTGATGGGGAGGTTCTTCAGATGGGGAGTTTTGTGAGCTTCAAAGCTAGTGACAAGCATAGGCATTGTGACCATGGAGGATTAAAAGGGAATCTGGAAAATGAGTAATCTGAGTGCTTTTCTGATGTGAGAAATTTAGGATACTAGATCTGTGTCCATGGATGGTAGTAGGGAATGTGGATCAAAGTTGGACTGAAGTGAGTATCTCTAAGGGGTCTCAAAGAACTTAAGGGCTTGGAGGCTTTGGAGAGGATGTCTTAGCCCTGAGCACTAGAAATGCTTTACCCAAGACCTGTATAGTTGAGGATGTGTGACAACTTAGTTTTCCTTGCAGCAGAACTATGTTTTGATATGAGAGAAGATTTTTCTGATCCTGCAATGCATCCTTGTATTTTTGCCAAAGGTTTGACAAATTTGGAGGATCTCAATCTGGACTCGTGCAAAATTGGCGACGAAGGTCTCGAAAATCTCAAAAGTAATTCTCTCAGTCCTATGTTCTTACGGAGTCCTTTTGCTAATGTTGGGCTAAAATAAACTTCTTTTTCATTTTCTCTTCATAGATAATGGGGTGGGGGTGTGGGTTTTTGGTGGGCTTGTTTGGAGCAGCACCCAGGGTGGGGGGTTATATGTTGTCATGTGTGGAAGGTTGCTGGGCATGATATTAACATTTTGGTCATAATAATGATAGGTCTTGTGAATCTAAGGAGTTTGGATCTCTCAGACACTGAAGTTGGCAGCATCAGCCTTCGTTCTATATCTAGTTAAGCTCTTCTTTACGCCCAATTATGTGCTAAATGTGCTTGAAAAGAAATGTATGCTTGGTTTTATTGATGTCATTACACGATACACATCTTTGAGTATGTCATGAAGTGAAGAATGCCTAGATGTGAGCTGGCATCTCTTATGAATGATTTATGGTTGTTTTGCAGGCATGAAGAAGCTAGCAAGCCTTAATTTGTCTTATACGAGTGTGACTGACAGTGGTCTTGGAAGGATAGCAGGGTTAACATCCCTTATTTCTCTTAATCTTGACACACGGCAAGTGACAGATACAGGACTTGCTGCTCTTACAAGTAAGGCTTATCTTCACTAGTCTTAAGGGGCTCTCAATGAGGCATGCTCTTACAAGTAAGGTTTGCCTTCACTTTTCTTTAAGGGGCTCTCAATGAGTCATGCAGTCAGTTCCTAGCATCCAAAATGCTTTGAACTATGCTTGTGCAGGATAAACTTCAATATTTTAAGTGTGCGTAGTATATTAGCTGCAATTATGGATGAAGCTTGTCTAGACTATTGATTTGTTATTTGGAATTTGAAAACAACCTTTGTTAAGGTGCTTTTTTGGAAATGAAGGTTTGACTAACCTCAAGCACCTGGATCTCTTTGGAGCAAAGATTACAGATTACGGCACTGCTTGCTTGAAATGTATCACTCCAATGTGCCTTTGTTTGGATCAACAGTGACTTCAATTCGCTCATTCAAGACTTAAATTTTGATGTATTACCACTTGAAGCAAAACAAGACGTGTTAAAGTGCTACCTTTCTTGTTCAACATAATTATTAATGCATGTCATTTTATTTCAGATTTCAAGAAGCTGCAATCTTTGGAGCTATGTGGAGGAGGGATAACTGACTTGGGTGTGAGAAACCTGAAAGACCTTACATCTATGACTTCTTTGAACTTGTCACAGAATTGCCTTCTTACGGACCATTCCCTTGAGTTTCTTATCGGTGAGTCTTTTTGTTTTGAATTTTTTTTAAAGGGGTGGGTGGGGGCAGTGGCCTTGTGTTGTGCACAAGGGAACTACAAGCTGTAGTGATGCGTTTTTGAATTCTCCTATCATTTCGATGGAATGATCCTCCTCATCATGAGGAACGTGTTGGAAGGTTGGCGATTTCGAGCGTGTAATCTATGGCTAGAAAGTGTCTTGGATTTTATCCCATAAGTGGAAGCATGGGAAGTTGAAGAGCCATATATAGGCTAGAGTGGCACCTTGTCATAGTCATCTCCTCCGGCCGTTGTTTTGGAGGCAGCTCACCGGGAGATGGGAGCCCGGTGGAGGGATGTTGCAGGGCCCGTTGGGGGTGTTCGTGGAGCTCGATGGTGATGCGTCTCCTACGTGCGTTAGTTTTCCGCTGCGCATTCTGACATGGTAGCAGAGCCCGGGCGTGTGTGGTCCTGGGCAGCTCACTCGTGTGTAGTCCTGGGCGACCCCCTCGTGCCTCGGTGGCTTGCGGAGCTCAAATCAAGGGAGGGTGTTGGAAGGTTGGCGATTTCGAGCGTGTGATCTATGGCTAGAAGGTGTCTTGGATTATCCCATAAGTGGAAGCATGGGAAGTTGAAGAGCCATATATAGGCTAGAGTGGCACCTTGTCATAGTCATCGCCTCCGGCCGGTGTTTTGGGAGGCAGCTCACCGGGAAATGGGAGCCCGTGGAGGGATGCGGCAGTGCCCGTTGGGGGTGTTCGTGGAGCTCAATGGTGATGCATCTCCTACCTGCGTTAGTCTTCCGCTACGCATTCTGACAGAACCATGTGTGGACTAGGCATTGATACATAGGTAGGGTGGGTGAAGGGTATACTATAACCCCTTCTCAACCATAGTAGCATCTTGATGAAATCCATCCCAAGCATAGATGTATCAGTTTTTTCCGAGGTAGCTGTAAGTAGGCATTCTCAATATGCACATAAAAAAGCATAAAGATAACCATCGTTGTAAGGTAGAGCCAGTCTTTTCGAAGGAATAACAAAAACAGATAATTTATCTGTGTAGAGCACAAAGAGTGTAGAAGAGCGTTCATATCCCTGTTTGACTTTCATTATCCTGTGCTTCCTGTGGTGGTGTGGCCGTGGGCGAGGGCCATGGGGTCTCGGGTGTCGAGCTCTGCATAACTCAATGGCTCTCTGGAGTGTCACACCTCTCAGCCGAGCTCCTGCACTAGCCTGTGGTCTGAGTATAGTGGGTGGATCGGCCCTCGGAGTGCTGGTATGGAAGAAGTCGGTTAGAGCTCTCTGTGCATGTATAGCTGATCTGGATCTCACTAAGGACTCCCTGTGTCTGTGGAGCTCTAGAAGAAAAAGTCCCAAGCATCTCTGATCCAGGAAGTCCATTATCATGGAAAGTGGTCCGAACCTAGCTCGGAAGAGGCAGTGGAGAGAGAGAGAGAGAGAGAGAGGCCTAGGTCCATAGAGTCGGATGGCTGAGTGGAAGTAGTTTGGTGCTGTTGTAGGATGTTTTGGATCTGGATCTGTAGACCAGATGTCTACCAGAGGTGGGGGGCATTTGGCACGCTGTAGTCCTACTGCTTGCTCTGGTGTGAGTCCTCTGGTCTGTCTCAACCAAGGTGGTACCAAACGTTATGTACTGTACGGATCCGTACGTACTGTACGTTGTTTGGTACGGAAAATAAATTTAAGGTACGTAAAAATACGTACCATTGGTAAAAATACATAAAATCTCAGAAATTTCAGCCACCTACATAAAATTTCAATCCATGTCCACATTGACATATAAAACTTTCGAAATAGAGACACAACAAGGTCACAAACCTACTAATTCAAAAGTGAGAAATTAGAATCACAAGTCGTCAATCATACTTAATACTTAATACTTATTGTCACAAGTGAGTCGTCCACAGATGGTGGGCTAAGGCTCTGAGAGAGAGAGAGAGAGAGAGAGAGAGAGAGAGTTATGTTGCTGCCTTGGGGGCCTGAGCAAGGGTGGGTGAGTTATATTGCCAGCCGTACTGGGCGCCAGTGGCGAACAGAGAGGCGGCTACGCACAGAGGCGCGAAGGGAACAGGGGCGGTGAGGGCAGAGGCGAACTGAGGCGGCGGTGAGCAGGGGGCGGCCCAGGGAGAAGGCGGCGGCGACAGTAGCGAAGAGAGAGAGAGAGTGCGACTATAGAGAAGAGAGACCATGGCGGCTAGCTCTTACCGGAAGGTTGAGGTCGTACGGCCTCCAGAGTCCAGACGCAAGACGCAGGCACGCCGCCCCCTCCCCCCCCCAAAAAAAAAAACGTACGGATTGGATCCGTACGTACGTTTTGATCCTACCTTGGTCTCAACGGATGGCTCTGATGGGTGCATCAGTGGTTCTTGTGTTCCCTCCATCTCTGAAGAAGCTGGTGATAGTCGCTTGTTGGGAAAGGGGTGGCACTTGAGGCCTGGGCTCTAGAGAGGATCCTCCGGTTCTGCCCATCTCAAGTAGAAACATACCAAGGCATCTCTGGTCTGGGAAGTCCATAATCTTGGAGAGTGGACCAAAGCCCTCTCGGAAGAGGCCGTGGAATCTCCCCCGAATCTCATAGTACATTGGGCATTGGCAGATATAGTGCTCCTTTGTCTCCACCTCTGTGTGGCATAATTTGCAAATCTTGTGCTCTCTCCACTCTTGTGGCTCACCCAATCTCTCTGTGTAGGCGATGGGGGATGACTCTGATCTGGCCAATGCCATCCTCATGGCATGTGACATGTGGACGTCTATGTAGGTGGCTTGCTTGAGGACGCCATCTTCAGTGAGTCGGAGGAGATGGTCTCGGTAGAAGGCCATCTTCAAGCCAAACTCAGCTGCAAGTGTCACCCAAGTGGCCCGAATATGCTGTCTGAAGAGGTCCAATCAGGTGAGCCGGTTGATCTCTACATGTGTGATCTGTAGGAGAGGGGAGGCGAGGTCATACTGTAGTGGTGGGAGGCAGTCCATTTGTATACCATGTGATGTAAACCATACAGAGACTTTCGCAACCAAATGTCTTGCCCTTTTTCTGCTAGTAGACGGGAAGACTCCATGGCTAGATTGGGGTACCTGTGTGGGCCCATCTCCCACACTCGGCAGATGTATGAGATGGTTTGGAAGAAGGCATCTACCTCCATCAGTGTTTGGGCGATGCTTTCACAATCTCATGTGGCCCTGATGGTTTGCTGCGGATCATGCGCGAGAACATGATCTGAGGCCTCTCAGTCTTCTTCCATCTGTCTGGTGATAGGTCAGGTCCTCAAAAGGCCGTGCCATACATCAATGTCAGTGTGACTAGTGTGCCAAACAGCCAGAGCTTTCGTCCTAGGATCGTGAAAGTGTGCCTGGAAGCACTGCTGCTGAAGCAAGGCCAATGCTGGATACCCTCAGGGTTAGCCAGGCATCTGCTGCCGGTAACATGGTGTTCTTGGGCCCATTGAACACGGTGTTCTCCCCTGTATGTGAAGCTGTTAGCCCTGAGCTGTGCCAGAGAGGTGTCGAAGACCATCACCTTGGTCTTGCCAAGGTTGGTCGATGGTACCAAAATCCTGTAGAGCATCTAGATGCCTCCGCAATCCAGCCACTGAATCTGAAATGAGGACTATGTCATCTGCACATGGCAGAAAGCATGCCTACCCCTAGGCCTTCCATCCTTGAGTCTCCGCTAAG
This sequence comes from Cibotium barometz, assembly GCF_041138505.1. Taxonomy (NCBI): domain Eukaryota; kingdom Viridiplantae; phylum Streptophyta; class Polypodiopsida; order Cyatheales; family Cibotiaceae; genus Cibotium; species Cibotium barometz. Next base: position 45,630,454 of record NC_141072.1, read on the forward strand.
GAACTCAGTTGCATCTCCACAACAGACCCATAGAGCTTATCCAATGTGTGGCCAATCATGATGGTGCGGTATTCCAGGGGGTCTTCTGCCTTCAGGATGTGGGTGATGGCATTGGTCGTCCATGTGAGTGGGAAATCCTCACGTAAAGCACAGTTGAACGTGTGAGCCAGGAGCTGGGCTAATGCATGTGCGACATGAGAGATGTGTTTTGCTAGAAGCTCTTTGTGATCTTGAGCACGACACCTTTGTGAAGAAAGTGGATGTGGAGGGGGCGAGGATCATGTGAAGGGGTAGGGGTGGCTGGTTGGGGATGGAGTAGTGAGTGGGTGGTGAAGGTACCAAGTGTCGGGAGAGGTAATGGGTGTGGGGTCGTGGGGTGAGATACCTGTCACCATTTGGTCCCTTCACGAGTGTTTTGGGGCAAGCCCACACTAAACAGAGCCAAGGTGAGAATGGGGATTTTCCATAGAAGAAAGCTGAAGCATTCATTGGCAAAGTTTGGCCTGTAAAATGGTTAAACAGCATGAGCAACATGGGATTTTATTCATTAAAGTGACTTATAATGTTTATAAGTCAATGTGTTCACACATCATCAAAAACGGGCTGGACTTATTATTATTTTGGGCATGTTTAAGTGGACAGAAGGAGGCACCTAGCATAAACTTGGGGAGCAAGCTGGGAAAAGCATAAAAGCTGATATTTTGGGCACACTCAGCCACTTATGGCAAAAAGAGAAAAGCACAAGCCAAAAGTAGGGGCTGGTCGACGTCATAAAAAGCTGGAAGGGTCTTCTCTTTGGATCATGAGCAAGCGCTCACATCTTCTGGCTAGCAGCAGCTGTCTCCCTCTCTCCTCTCAGCGTTGGCCGTACAGCTGACTGCAGGTGTTTCTCTGTGTGCTGGCCGTACATCTGACTGCAGGTGTTTTCCTTGCGCTGGCCGTACATTTGATTGCAGGTGTTTTCCTTGCACTGGCCGTACATCTGACTGCAGGTGTTTTCCTTGCGCTGGCCATACACAGCAGCTGCCATCTGGCAGTCCACCCGTTTTCTGTTTCTCTGTGCGCTGGTCGTACACAAGCTGTACAACACTTTCTCTCTCCTCTGTTCGGCTGCTGGCCGCCAGCTGTGTACAGCAGCTCCTAAGCTTCTCCTAAGCAGCTCCATCTTCTGGCTGGCTGCTGGCTGTACGAATAGCCATACAGCAGTCGTGCACTGGAATCCGGACAGCAGCAGCTTAGTAGACAAGCCATACCAATATAGCCACTCGTGTGGTTAGGCACGGAGAGTTGTCAACAAGCCGATAGATCTCTCTCTCTCTCTCTCTCTCCCCCACAATAAAATAACGACACTGCACTGAGCCGACACCCCCCCCCCCCACCCTAGGAACTACTTTATTCAGATAGAAGCTTTTACAAAAACTCAAGGTGCGGATGCATATAGCACCGGATTTTCCATAAAGCATCCACAAAATTTAGACCAAGCTTTCTTAGCAAAAGACGGGCCCAGTCATTGCCATAAATCAGTCCAAACAGTGCTGTTCCGTGTGAGATGACTCTAGGGGAACATTTCACGATTGTACGGCTGTTCTTCTGTTGTGTTTCAAAGCTCTGTTAAGTGTCTGTCTATCCTTCTGGGTTACTCTGGCATCGGAGCTGCTTTTCTAGACTGTTTGGAAAAGGGCGGGAAAGATTCGGAAGATTTTTATAGTTCTCTTTCACTTCTATACGATGGACCAAAGAGCTTTGTTGGGATACGACATCAAAATACTGTTCAAGCACATGGCGAAGACCCTGGATGCCCAAAAGGAGTTTTATACCCAGCTGTTGGACAAGCTTCTTGGACAGTTGACGAGATGAGAGTCCTTGTTGAGCAAATACTGACAAAGATTATTATTTGGAAAGGTAGCTTAAGGTAGCTTGTGATCAGTCAGTTATGGATATCTTCGGAGATCTAGCATAGATGTACGACGAAAATCTTGCAGACTTAGCTTTTAGGTATCTCTTGGAGAACGGTGACGTCGAGGTACAGCCTTATAGTGAATTCCTCATCTCAAAACCTCCTGAGAAATACAGGAAATGCACACCTAAGGATTTGTATGAGCATTCATGCTATGTGAAGAAGAGGCCCCGCTTGCCTTCTATGACATCTGAAGAACAATTGAAGACTGAAGATCCTCATCCAACTCCTCTTTCTCCTAGGTTTCAAGGAAGAGTAGCACTTGGAAGGAAACCCTGAGCTAGTGTGAAACAGCATGCATGGCAGCCTACGTGTACAGATTGTGGAGCAGTAGGTCATATGACAGTCTTTTGTCCTCAACCAAAGATCACGCACTATGACGATGTCGAGGCTTCGCTTGAATTATAGATTAGCGGACTTCAGCCTAACATCAAGGCATAAAAATTTGTACAAAGAATGCTATTTTGCTTACACTTCATTTGTATATTGTTGCCAATTAACTAAGTATTTTTGGCTTTGTATATGCAATTCTTTCAAAATAAATATATATTCAATTTTCGGTTCAATATATGTTTTTACTCTTGCATGTTTGTGCATGCTCTGCTTGTTGATATGTGTTGCAGGATAGATACTTGATTCAGATATCTATCTCTTTTCTTGGCCGCAAAGCCACTTAACTACTTCATGATTTTGGTATTCTATGGATACGGAATCATTCATTTATATGCAATGAGGATTTACTGATTTCTTTGGCGCTTTTGTTATTATGACTATGCATACACATGACAATTATATTGGCGTTAGTTCTCGAATCAAGTTTCTCACTCCCTGTTTTCATGGATATAGTGGATTTATGGAATTCATGGATATCTCATGGATCGAGGATTTTTCTATGGATTTCTATCATCGGCCGAAATGCCTGTAAAAACTATATGTATCAGACATTTTTATGGAGAACCAAGATCTTTGTACTTGTGATTCATTCTTATCCTATGTTATATTGCACTCATGGAAGAGTTGGTGACTCTAGTGAGTGAGTATTTTGCACTCATGGAAGAGTTGGTGATTCTATCCCGTGAGTATTTCATGAATTCATGGGAGAGTTGGTGACTCTGTCCAGTGAGTATTTCATGAACTCATGGAAGGGTTGGTGACCCTCTAAACTCATGTAAGAGTTGGTGATTCTAGTGAGTTAGTATTTGGACTCATGGATGGGTTGGTGACCTAGCGAATAAAGACTCCTGGAAAGGGGAAACCTTGGCAAGCATGTATGGTTACAAGAAAGGGTTGCTGCCTTGGAGAACCATATGGACATGTGAAGCATGTTTGGCTTGGGCATGCGTATTGATAATAGGAGTGGTGCTATTATGGAGGACAATGGCATGGCAAGATCTTTTGTGGCTATGTATTCTGCTTATTTTTCTTTTTGCAAGTTCTTAAAGCTCTACTTATCGATTTATGAATATTCGGGACACAGTTGGCTTTTGTGCCCGTGTCAAGCTATTATCAAAGTTGTTTACTTGGGATATGGCTAAAGTTTGTTTCTCGATACGGTTGGCTCTTGTGTCAGTATCTGACTTCAGTTACAATGGATCTGCACTCATGGTTTTAATGATCAGATTATGAAATATTATAGATTGGGAGTGGATCTGCTATACTTGAAGAATGTTTCAGTGGTATCAGGCTTATACACTGTCACCATTTGGTCTCTTCACCAATTTTCACCAGTGTTTTGGGGCTAGTCCACATACTGAACAGAGCCAAGGTAAGAACGGGGATTTTCCATAGAAGAAAGCTGAAGCATTCACTGGCAAATGTTGGCCTGTAAGATGGTTAGTTAGCATGAGCAACATGGGATTTTATTCATTAAAGTGACTTATAATGTTCATAAGTCTGTGTGTTCACACATCATTAAAGACGGGCTGGACTTATTATTATTTTGGGCATGTTTAAGTGGACAGAAGGAGGCACCTAGCATAAACTTGGGGAGCAAGTTGGGAAGCATAAAAGCAGATATTTTGGGCACTCTTGGCCACTTATGGCAAAAAGAGAAAAGCACAAGCCAAAAGTAGGGTCTGGTCAACTTTATAAAAAGCTGGAAGGAGATTCTCTTTGGATCATCAGCAAGCGCTCACATCTTCTGCCGGCGGCAGCTCTCTCCCTCTCTCCTCTCAGCGCTGGCTGTGTAGCTGACTGCAGGTGTCTCCTGTGCGCTGGCCGTACATCTGACTATAGGTGTTTTCCTTGTGCTAGCCGTACACAGTAGCTGCCAGCAGGCAGTCGACCTGTTTTCCGTTTCTGTGTGTGCGGGTGGTACACAAGCCGTACAACACTTTCTCTCCTTTGTTCGGCTGCTGGTCACCAGCCGTGTACAGCTTCTCCTAAGCAGCTCCATCTTCTGGTTGGCTTCTGTTTGTACGAATAGCCATACATCAGTTGTACACTGGAATCCGGACAGCAGCAGCTCAGTAGACAGGCCGTACCAATATAGCCACTCATGTAGTTAGGCGCGGAGAGTTGTCAACAAGCAGATAGATCTGTATCTCTCTCTCAGGGTACAGAACAGCCGTACAATTGTAAACTGTCCCCCCGGGCCTGTCTTTTGCTAAGAAAGCTTGGTCTAAATCTTGTGGATGCTTTGTGGAAAATCCGGTGCTATATGCACCGGCACCTTGAGTTCTTGTAAAAGCTTCTATGATCTATCTGAATAAAGAAGTTCCTAGGGGGGGGCTCAAAGATCTGTTTTATTTTGGTTTTCTTCTTATGTGTTTCAAAGCTCTATTTGGTATTTGAAGTTTGGTATTTGAAGTGTATGTCCTTCCTTCCGGGTCTCACGGATCGGTTACAATACCTTCCTCCGAGCCTTCTTGTATTCCTTACCAGAAAACATGCGGTAGAATGACTCCTTGATTCGGATGTAGTGGCCTCGCTTCTTCCAGTGAGTCAAGCGCTAGAAAATCCTATTCGCTTCTCACGATGACATTTTCCCTTGGTTTTCCTTCTCTCGTAAGTGGGCCTGTGTATTCCAGCACTCATCATCATGCCATCCATTCTGAGGCATAGTTCCACAAGAGGTGGCTTGGCGGTAGATTTCTAGGTGCATGGGAAGGTGGCGGCAGCAGAGCTATGGAGGACATGAGTGAGCTCGGGGAGGCATATATATATATATATATATGAGACCAAAAGTAATACAATGGTACCATGGATATACTGAGCCATGGAAAACCGAAAGAAAAGTAAAATGAAAACATCTGACAGTGCATGTTATCAACAGATGATCTTGTGTAGAGTGAGAGATGTTGTGATCAGCTAATGATGTTACTTGCCTCGGCCAGAACTGATCTGATGGTGGAGTGAATGTCAGGCCTTTGTGATGGGAGCGTGTCGTGGAGAGCCTCACAAATCTGTCTCTGTGTGGTGAAGGGTCCTGATGCTCTGGGTCGAGGACGTCTAGCTTGCAGAATGGATCGAGCTCTCTCGCTAAGAACTCCTGTGGGGTGTAGAGCTGGAGCATGGGTACGGGTGGTGGTCTCGCATGTCGTAGTAGAGAAACTGTTGTGTGGGCAGTGGATTCCAATGTGGATGTGTGTATGAGAGAGAGAGAGAGAGAGAGAGAGAGAGAGAGAGAGGGTCTGAGGGTCTATAAGACCAAAAAGTAGTATAATGAATATATATGTAAATATGGAGTCATGGAAAACCAAACACACGTGCACACACACACACACACACACACACATAAATACGGAGTCATGGAAAACCGAACACGCGCGCGCGCATGCACATAGAGAGAGAGAGAGAGAGAGAGAGAGAGAGAGAGAGAGAGAGCAAACTCAGGTACATGCAGGTATGACTGGCCTTGTTTCTCTGAATATTTCAAGTTCAAGAATTACAAATTCTGGACTTCAACATTTGAGACCACTCCGTAATTTAACCTCTCTTGCTCTACAAGCGTGCAAAGTGACACGGCCAGCTGTGGAAAAGCTGCAAGCTACATCCCTTCCTAATCTTATGGTGGTGCGGGTGCAGTAATGTGGACGACTTTCTGCTGATTCTTTACACATTATTTCTTGAAGGCAGTTTCCAAGAGTACCTGGAAAGCACTACTATGTTTGTACAGATGACCTGTACAGTGTTCCTGCGATGAGGTGTGGTGCAGTATATGCAGGAAGAAAATATGTATTTTACTTCAAAACTTGTAAATTAATATGTATATATGGGTAGCTTTGCCCAGAACCATAAACATGTGAATAGGATAGACAGTGTCCAGCTTTACAAGAAGCGTGTGTACACATAGATCTTATATGCCACCAGGGTAGTTATACCCTTTACCAAACTTTGATATATAGACATGTTCTCAACATCATGAAGTTAAGCTCAACTTATGTCATTAGAAATCCTTAATGCTGCTGCGATATAAGGCAGGCTTGGTATTTTCTTCTTTGTCAAAGCATTTATCTTCGCAATGGCAGAGCCATCATTCAAGAATTGCATATGCTTAAAAAGCCAAACTATACTTAGTCTCAAACTGGTTCTCTCCCTAATGTGAATTGTTTTATCAGCTCAGAAAGTGTGACACACCTATGAGTATGCAGGTCACAGCCGGACATCAGATAGCAGTTGATAGGCAGAGTTGGACAGTGTAGGTAACACGTGGCACTGCCACGTGGCCATGATGACATGGTGACGGTGATGTGGAATGGATGGCATGGCAATTGGGTACAGGTGGCTGACAGCATTACTACTAGCTGACTAGGAGCATTGGTGCATATTTATACGTGGGTAGCCAAATCGTCATATTCATCTTCCTCGGTGTTGGACTTCATACAGCATTTCTCTGTAGGTGAAATGCTAGTGCCAGGAGTGTATAGTAGGTCAGAGGTGTTGGGAATATTTAAAATTCACAATAGTGAAAATGTGTAATGGGTTAGTATAAGCTAGCACTAATTGTGTGTAAAGTAGGGCTTAAATAATGTGGTCCTAGTGTGTGAACAACCACTAGCGTGTAGGTTCATTTATGGATGGGAACAACCCCTTAGAAGGGTCTTATGTAAGCAATGATCTGTAAAGGTGACACCTCTTAGGGACACTTGGCACAACATGTTGACATGTGTAGTGGCAGCATATGCAGACACCTTGTAAAGGGGGCCTCTCCTATAAAAAGCATCAAATAACATAATATAAATATGCTTCCCCAACGTCACAAACTTCTCGGGTTCCTCCCTTACTCCCTTTCGTGGGCTGGTTGTCATCTTCTCTCTTTCTCTCTTTGTTTGTGTACAGGACCTGCAGTAACAATTGGTATCAGAGCTAAGGAGCTGCACGCTGCAGAGTCACTGTCACCATCTCGGAGCCGCGCACTGCCAAGTTCTGCCACCTAGCTGGGTGGCAGTAGTGGAGAGTTTCTGCCACTCTGGGCAGCACCACCAAGTGTGCCACTCTCTGCCAGCCAGCTAGTGGACCAGGTCTTCCCATTTCGGCAGTGGTGCCCCCAGTCAACCTGCCTTAGCCATTGCCACCGCCGCCGGGCCTTTTCTGGAGGATGAATTTATCGGCTCTTGCTCTGTTTCAAGTCACACCTTCTCAGCTAATTGGTCATTTCTGGGGACTGCATCATCAGGCGTAGTGTCTGCCCCTCCTGTATGCAGCTGTGCGTGTGTTTGCACCAGCCATTTGAAGACTAAGGGTGATGTCTGCAGACCTTCTGCAGATAGGCAGAGGTGCTACTGCTGCCTAGAGGGGTGCACTCTTCTCTAGATTATGGTTTTTTTGTTGCCTGTACAGTTGCAAGAGAAAGACCAAGGTGAGGAGCGTTTGTTATTCAAAGGCTTCAGTATCTTTATGGCTGTATGGTGAGCATAAAGGAGAGAAAAGAGGAAGATCAGTACACACCAGCATCTTGTTCACACAGGTAAACTCAATTTTGGGCCTTTTGCATATATATCAGTTTTTTGGGCAAATCAAATGCATGTCTTGTGTGAATTTTGGGGATTCGGTGGTTGTGTAAACTAGCACTTGATTGTGTGTGAACTAGGGCTAAATAAAGTGGTTCTAGTTTGTGTGAACAACCACTAGTGTGTAGGTTTATTTATGTGTGAGAACAACCCCTTAGAAGGGTCTTATGTAAGCAATGATGTGTAAAGGTGACACCTCTTAAGGACACTTGGCACATGTTGACATGTGGCATGTGTGGTGGCAGCATATGCACACAGGGGGCCTCTCCTATAAAAAAGACCAAATAACACAATACAAATATGCTTTCCCAACTTAACAACTTCTGGTGTCTCCCTTACTCCCCTTCGTGGGCGGCCGTCGTCTTCCCTCTCTCTCTCTCTCTCTCTCTCTCTCTCTATGGGACTTGCAGTAACAACATGGGTGTGATTTAACGTCTTCATTCTCAGCCAAATCTTGTACTCGAATTTCAGTTGTGATACTTCTTTCTTGTACATTATACAGAGCATTAGTTCTTGTGTGTTGTATGTTGATTCTTCTGCACTCTTCTTTCTATCTCTAGAAAACCCTAGCACATAGGCATAAGTGTTTTGCAATTGGTATCAGAGCCGAGGAAACTTGCAAATTTGTTTTCTTTTTGGCGACTCGTGTGCATTGAGTGCTTGGATAGGCTTGAGCACTTAGATTCCAAGATTGCTCAAGTTCGGGTTTTGTAGTTGGGTTAATTGGAGTATGATGTGCACCTTTGCTCCATTGCAGGGTCGAATTCTCTCACTTGGTCCTTGATAACTTGATTTTTGTCATGGATTCACAACTCAGTGCATGAAGGCATCCATGGACATGTAGGGGGCTAAAATGGAGGCTATATTTGCTTGTCTAGACAGGATGTAATTGGCACCTCAAACACCTAGTATTCCGGATCCAGAATCTACAAGGGATCATGCTTTGGAGAAGTATTGGATGATATTCTAAGGACAAAGTGGGAAAATCTTATGGAGGAAGATTTTTCACTCCTTTGGATGCAAACAAGGATGTACTTGATGAGCTTTGCTTCTAGTCCGGTAGTCATCATTCTATACGTGGGCGTAGTCCGTAGGAGAGACGTCTTTTGTGTCACCAATGGTCTCCTTCGGAGAGTCCCTTTCCATCGGATTCTCTGGGTAGTTTTCGCTTGCCTTCACCGGCTCAATGTTCAGGGACTACTGGTTTGCCGAATTCTTCTTCCATGCCTTGTGAGGAACAAGCTCAATTATTGAAGCTTCTGAAGCCTCCCAAATTAAACGAGAATATGGATGGAGAAGTCATCACCAATTGGACCGACGGCCACACTAGTAGCAAAGATATTTTTAAGCTCCATTTGGTGTGTACGGCTTTGACGGGTGCCACTCTCTTTGAAGGTATAGCTAAGGAGGCTTGAAGAGCAAGGCATCCATGGCTATGGCTTTTGCTCGTGCTCCCAAGGACTGTCTGGCGGTCGAGGACGTTGAGCGATCTGTGGATGGTTTGAAATCGTCTTTGCACGTAGACGTTCGTGTACGTTGGCCCTGTGTTCTTTCAAATGCGGTTCATCTTGCCACAATCCTCGAGATGCAGGAGAATTCCAAGTTTGGGACTCAACAAGGGCAACGGAAAGCCAAAGACAAGGGTAGCCAATCCAAGACAAGGCAAGTGGAAGAGCCTCCACGATCAATCGCCTCACTCCTGAGAGGAGTGTCGTGCTGCCAAGATAGTTGCTGAACAAACGTCGTCTTCCAAAAGACCGAACTCGGCCTATGAGACAAATCAGTGTACATGTGTGGGGTATCCTCTGTCATCCCAACAAAATGAAAAAAAGTACTGAACTAAAAAAGCTGAATCTGGGTGTGCAATAAGTACAATGAGTGGGGGAGGTGATGGAGCTCTACTACTAGGAGAATGCAAAGCTATATGCATGGAGTATACAATCATGATATGCAATCTAGCTAGCTCCATCTTGTACCATACTGGGGGTATAGAATGGTATACATCAATGAAGGGGGTGTCATCTGGCTCTGGCTGTGCTGTAGAGAAGTTAACCCCTAGGTACACGTATGATGTCACCACCTCCACCATATCCTGAGTTTATCACATCACATCCATCCACATCTCATCACATCCATTCACATCTCATTTGTCCAAAGAACACGAGGGAGCATAATGGTAAGGACAAGGAGAAGGTCAAGTCGTTTGCCCGCAGCAGTAGTATCTACGACATCATCACCATCTTCTCTTCCTCCCACTCCCTCCCGCTCCCACTAGTACCACAACTGCTTTTCACTTGGCCATGCGTGGGAGGATCTTAGTGGTCCTCGGTTGGCATGATAGGGTGATGTGCCAAGGGATGCTTCATGGACAAGTCTCAGAGGACATCATTAGAGATCATATGGTTGAGATTTTGCCATGAAAGTTAAGCGCATGAAATCGAACCAATTTTTGATTGTGGAGACATTAGGGGATCCTCCATTGGCTTTTGGAGAGTTTTTTGAACGTCGCACATTCAAGATGGTACCATCGGATTAGGTGGATATTATCCTAGGCCACCCATGGTTGTATGATCATACAGGTGTGGTCTACCACAAGGAGCACATGTTGACTTTCCAAGATACTTCCAGATTGGGGAGTCCTTATTGTCTTCACACAGTTATATTTGCACTTTAGATGAAACAGGGCGGCACACAAGGGTGGTCATATTGTATGGTATATGTCCGAGCTATTTAGCCAGACGACTTGGACGATTTGGCGGCACATAGAGAACGCATTTTGGATGAGCATGGACACTTGGTGTCGATTTGCTCGAGGAGTTACCTCTATCATGGCTCGAGGACCACCAAATTGATCTCATTTGTTGTGCAGAGCCCGTCTCGTGCCCCATAGTGGATGTCCCGAGATGACAAAGCTCAAGCATAGAGCTAGATGAAATGTTGGGTCGAAGGCTTGGTCCATCTGAGCTCCTCGCTATTCGGAGCTCCGATCCTCTTGATCAAGAAGTTGGACGGGAGTATGCGTGTGTGTGGACTACCAGGTTCTCAACAAGCTCATAGTAAAAAACAAGTTCTCGCTGCCCTGTATTGATGACTTGTTGGATTAGCTTGTAGGGGCGAAGTGTTGTAGCAAGTTGGATCTAAAATCCAAATACCATTATGTTAACGGACTTCGTTGGAGTTTCTTGGGATGTCGTTTGGGTTAACGAAGGCCTCGACTCCCTTAGTACGATGATCTTACCTACGTAAAGAGCTAGAATCGAAGATTATGCAGGAAGATGATGATATGAATGTTTTTCTTGCTGAGATTAAAGATCTCAAGAAACAGTTGATTTCTGCAGGTGAGATTATTCCAGATCATTCTCTTGTGCAGACTGTTCTTGATGCTTTACCTGAGTCATATCAGACTTTTGCTTCCACGTGGAGACTTGTTCCTGAGGACAGACCTGATGTTGTCAAGTATGATACTTTAGTCAACAAGCTCTTGCAAGAAGCGCAGTCTAGGCAAAACAGGGCTAGGCAGCGTGCAGCTGATCAGGCATTTATTGCTGCCCAGCAGAGAAGAAGTGGTAAGGCAGTCCCTTCCACTATTTCTTCTCTTATTAGTAGGTCTGCAACTTCTTCTCCTTCCACAGGTAGCAACAATAAGTCTGAGAAGGCTCTTGATAAAGGCAAGAAAAAGACCAGGTGCAACTATTGTAAGACAAATGATCATGTCATTAAGAATTGCCCTAAGCTAAAGGCTAAAGAGGCAAAGAAAGAGTCAAATGCAGCCACAATAGCGGATGCTTCTACAAATGCAGATTTTGTAAATGTTGTGCAGGATACAGAATGAGCGTTTAGCGTGTATTGCCAGTATGACCCATCTGTAGATGATGCATGTTTGGCAATTTCTGTTGACTCTCATGTATGGTATTTTGACAGTGGTGCTACAAAGCACATTACCTCGCATCGTGATATGTTCACTTCTCTTGAGGCTGTCCCTAATGGGAATATTGTCACATGTGCCAATAATGCTTCTTACCCAGTGAAGGGCATTGGTAAAATTATGCTTACTGCAGCAAATGGTAGCGCTTTCACACTTTCAGATGCTTTGTATGTGCCAGGGATAAAGAAGAATCTATTGTCTGTCTCTGCGCTTGCTAGACTTGGACTTGTAGTCAAATTTGTGGATGACAGATGTACTGTTCATGATTTGACTTCTGGTGATACGATTATTGTATCTGGCATCTTGTTTTGTGGGCTGTATAGGCTCAATTCTTATGACAAGTGTGTGGAAGATTCCGCAAATGCAGTTTCTGATGAAAAGGCAGTTTCAGATGCAAAACTATGGCATGCTCGTTTTGGTTATCTGAACTTTGCTAGTTTGCTGCGTTTGCAGAAATTTGATATGGTTGCTTCATTGCCCCCTCTTGAGGCACCATTGAAACATGTTTGTGAAGGCTGTATTTTGGGCAAAATGCAGCGTTCTGTATTTCCAACAAAGGATGGTTCTGTGCGGGCCAATCACAAATTGCAACTTGTACATAGTGATGTATGTGGGCCTATGCAAACTCCGTCATTTGGTAAACACTTGTACTTCGTGACTTTCATTGATGATTACTCAAGGCATGCATGGGTATATCCACTGAAGGCAAAGTCCGAAGTGTTTTTGTGCTTCAAACAGTTTTTGCTTATGGTTGAAAATGTATCCAATTGTAATGTGGGCATCCTCCATTCTGATCGAGGGGGGGAGTACATGTCTAAAGAGTTTGATGCATTTCTGGCTGGTCGTGGGATAAAACACCAATGTACAGTGCCGTATACCCCTCAGCAAAATGGTGTTGCTGAGAGGAAAAACAGGTCACTTATGGAGATGGCACGATGTATGGTCAAGAGCCAAGCTTTGGCACATGCGTTTTAGCTTGAGGCTGTCATGTGTGCTGTATATATACTCAACAGATGTCCCACTAAGGCCTTGCAGTCTATTACTCCATACGAAGCTTGGCATGGCAGGAAACCTTCTATTGGTCACTTGCGTGTCTTTGGTTGCTTGGCCTATGCTTTAGTGCCTGTGCAACAACGCAGAAAATTGGATGATAAGGCTGTCAAATGTATTTTTGTTGTTACAGTGCTGAGAGCAAGGGTTACAGATTGTATCATCCGCAGTCAAAGCGTATCTTGATTAGTCGAGATGTTGTTTTTGTGGAAGATGCTGTGCAGCCTTTGTTATCATGTACCAAAGGGACAGGTGTGAGCTCACGGGATGTATTTGATACGCTGTTGCCTCTATTTACACGTGGGAATTCAAATGTAAGTCCTAATGAGGCAAATATTCAGCCTATGCAGATTTCAAACGACATCATAGATCAGCCTATTTCTGATGCAGATTTACAGGATGTAATTTATGAAGATAGGGCTGAAAATGAGCAGGCTAGAGGTATGCCTAAATGGCTGGTGCAAACCTTGTGTGATAGTAAAATTGATGCACCTATGTCTAGTCGTACTTGTTCAGGTTTTCAGCATGCCTCTTATGCATCAGATTGTTATGCTTTGGCTGTGTCTAGTATGTGAAGAGGAAGAACCTCTTTCATTTGATGAGGCACAAAAATCAAAAAATTGATTGGCTGCAATGCAAAGTGAATATGATGCTATAATGAAGAATGGTACTACATGGTCTTTGTGTGATTTGCCTATTGGTAAAAAGGCCATTGGATGTAAGTGGGTTTTTAAGTTGAAACAAAAGCCAGATGGCAGTGTTGATCGCTATAAAGCTAGACTTGTTGCAAAGGGTTATGCTCAAAAAAAGGGCATTGATTTTGATGAGACCTTTGCTCCCACTTGTCGTATGACTACCATTCGTAGCATTTGTGCATTGGCAGCTCATAATGGTTGGAATGTACATCAGTTGGATATAAAGACTGCGTTCTTGAATGGAGATTTGCATGAGGAGGTGTATGTAACGCAGCCTCGTGGTTTTGTTCAAAGAGGGCAGGAAAACAAAGTGTGCAAGTTGAAAAAGGCTTTATATGGTTTAAAGCAAGCTCCACGAGCTTGGTATGAAAAGATACATGCATATTTGACTGCACATAATTTTCAGAATAGTCCAACAGAAAGCACTTTGTATGTTAAACGTGTGGATGATGTACATCTAGTCATCGCTCTCTATGTCGATGACATGCTGCTCACAGGACCAAATGAGAGTCATATTGCTGATTTTAAGGCTAATTTGAATGCCTCTTTTGAGATGTCAGATTTGGAAAATTTGCATCATTATTTGGGGATACAATTTAAGCAATGTGATGGAGGCATTGCTTTGTGTCAGACAAAGTATATTAAGACATTGTTGCGGAGATTTGGCCTTGAAGACTGCAAGCCTATTGCTACTCCAATGGATACAGGTTTGAAGTTGAGTCTTCATGATGCTGGAGATCACTTTGATGTCACACTCTATCAGACAGCTGTTGGTTGCCTCATTTATGTATGCATTATACGAGGTCGGACATTCAGTTTGCAGTCTCACAGGTGAGCAGGTTTATGCATAGCCCAGGGTCTCAGCATTGGAAGGCAGTTAAATGCATCGTTCGCTACTTGAGTGGCACCATACATCTTGGGTTGTTTTATCCCAAGGGGGGATCGTTGCCGCCAGATTTACATACTTTTTCGGACTCAGATTGGGCTGGTTGCTATGACACAAGAGTGTCCACAAGTGGTTTTTGTTTCATGCTCGGTAGCTCATGCATATCTTGGTTGAGCAAGAAGCAACCTACTGTGGCCACTTCTAGTTATGAAGCTGAGTACAGGGTAGCTTTCATAGCTACGGTTGAGTGTGTGTGGCTCAGACGGCTTATGGCTGATTTGGGTGTTGGACAGGAGTCTGCCACCTCTATCTACACTGACAGTTAGAGCGCATTGACAGTTGCGAGAAACCCAGTTTTTTATGCTCGCACAAAGCACATTGAGGTGCATTATTACTATGTCAGGGAGAGACTCTCAGCAGGAGAGATCAGCTTAGCCTATGTGCCAACACAGGACAACCTCACCGATCTTTTCACAAAGGCGCTTCCTCATGAGAAGTTCGAAGCTTTCCGCAAAGCTTTGGGCTTGCTCCTCTTTGTGGATTGATCTACTTCGGGCATGGCACTCCCCTATACATGAGTGCCAGCTCTCGTTCACACCATCACTCCCAGGGGGGATTTGTTGCCATATACATAGGCAGTGATGTGTGTGAACACACTTAGGACCACCGGGACACTTTTTCCCTCTTTAGGAGTTTTTTTTCCCCGGCTTGTATATACGCCCATCATTCTAGGGCTAACTTATCTTTTGTACATTGACACAATCTAATACACTTTGTATTGTGTGCATTCTTGCCTCTTCTTCTCCAAAGCGTTGTGTGCTTTCCTGCAACCCTAATTCCAACAATAGGGACCTCATATGCCGAGCAATAATGGCTCTGATTAGGCGATGGTGAGGATGTTGTGATCGGGATCTTCGTGGGTGGTACCAACGACCACGACATAAGACAACTTCTCTATCAGTGGTGACTCTCTAGGAGCATGATTGGTGCCCTAATGGCCCGATGGAGGAGGTATCATGAGGTGTGTGGGCTAGGCTACTGGTGCTAGTGCTGAAGAAATCTATCATCCTCTGTCTAGGTACATCATGGCTCGGTCTCCTGTCTGCCAAGAGGGTTTCTCTATGTCTCCTGAGCTCAAGTAGGAACATCTCTAATTCTCAAACTCCATGACCTTGCGTAACGGCCCAAAACCCTCTCAGAAGAGGCAGTGATATCTCCCTTGGATCTCATAATAGATTACACATTGGCAAATGTAGTGCTCCTCTATCTCTACCTCTTGGTAGCATAGTTGACAAATGCGGTCATCCGAGATCTGATGCACATATCGCCCTTTCTCAATCCGTAGCTGGTGTGATGAGGTCCGGATCTTTTCAATGGCACAACCTATCCCGTGTGATAGGTGTACATCCATGTACGCCGAGTGATGATAAAATCATTTGGGTGAGGTGCAGAAAATGGCTCTTGTAATGAGCCATTTTCGTGCCTAAGGGCTCAAGGGGACTAGTCCATGTCCTCTCTGTGTCCACTGTGACGGTATCCATCCTAATCATGCGGTTCAACTCTGAGCGGGTGAGATCCAAAAATGGACAATCCAGGTTGTACTAAAAGGGTGGGAGTGCCT
The DNA here is from genome assembly GCF_041138505.1 of Cibotium barometz. Classification (NCBI taxonomy): domain Eukaryota; kingdom Viridiplantae; phylum Streptophyta; class Polypodiopsida; order Cyatheales; family Cibotiaceae; genus Cibotium; species Cibotium barometz. Next base: position 45,646,539 of record NC_141072.1, read on the forward strand.
CTATCCGCAAACCATGATCTCATTTGAGCACACCAGCAATGAGTGTCTCCATTCTCTGTCAACTAAATGGATGAGGTCAATGATGCCAATCAGGAGTACCTCTGCTGAGGGAGCTCCTATAGCCGCTGTAAGAAGGTAACTGCCTAGAAAAGGGCCTCGGTCACTATTGGTGCGGCACTCAGCTCAGCTCGAACAATCCCATGTGGTAACGATGATTTGCTCCGAATCATGCAGGCAATCATCATAATCAGTGGTCTCTCCATATGCCTCCATCCCTCATCTGTCTCTCTCTGAGATATGTGATGTATGTTGGGCCCCAAAATTGGAGCTTCGTACACGAGGGTCGGTGTGACAAGTGTATCAAATAGCCACAATTTGGTGCGCGGCTCCTGAAACTGTATGTGTGCACATTGCCTCTCAAGTGCCCCCAAGGCTGCATGTCCTTGAGCTGATCTAGCTGCTGCTACCTCCTTCAGAGAGAAACGCGGTCCTGTGAAAGTAACTCCCAAGTAGACATATGACCTGACATACTCAACCGGCTTCCCTCGTAAAGTGAACTGACGCTCTGATCCATTACCCATGCCTGTGTGGTGTTAAACACCATAACCTTGGTTTTCCCGAGGTTCACTTGCTGTCAGATCTCTATCTGAACAGATGTCTCTGTAATCCCTCCGAAGAGTCTGAGATTAGAATAATATCATTAGCATATAACAAAATGGGTATCAACACCCTTGCCAGGCATGCCCTTGGGCCTCCCAATCTATCTACATAATCGGAGACCACATTAATGTTCAGTCCAAAGAGGGGTGATAGCGGGCATCCGTGCTTCACCCCTATTGTGCTGGTCACCATATCAGATAGTTCGCCTAGAGCTCGGACTCTGCCTGTCAAAGACTCATACAAAGCACATATCCCCTACTGCATATCCTCAGGTACCTCAATGTCATGCAATCTGTGCTTAAGCCTAGCATGTGGTATGGTATCGAAGGCTTTGCAGAAGTCCACAAAGTAGTAGTATATCCTTCTCTTCTGTGCCCTGCCCTCTTCAATAAGTGCCCGAAGTGTTAGTATGTGATCCAAGGTAGTAAGTCCTCTTCTGAAACTGGCATGTCCCTATGCTCAATGACCATGCCTCTCTGCCTAGCGGCTTAGGTCTGATTCCAATATAGAGCCATATAGTTTGGCCAAGTAATGACCAATCATGATCGTCCTGTAGTTGCCTGGTACCATGGGGTCCCCACTCTTAAAGAGTGATACAATGATACGCTCTGTCTAGCTTGCTGGGAAACCCTCACAAATGGCACAATTAAACTTATGTACAATCAGCGGAGCCAAAGTATCGCACGCATATGAGAAGTGCTCTCCAACTAGCCCATCATGATCCTATGCCTTTCCATTCTGTAACCTGTCTTTTACATCTAGCACCATCTACATAGTAAAATAGGTGTTGCTAGCCGGTCTAGCTCCTAGTGGAGGGGGCTGGGGGCTTGTCCTGGTGCATCATATAGCTCTGTAGTAGCATAAGCATACCATGCCTCAGGTGCAGTAATCGGAGTACTAGGCTGTCTCTCCTAAAACATCTTCCATGCCCTCTTGTTGTCCTTCCCCAGGAAGAGTTGGTAGATCTCCTCCTCTAACTTAGCTAGGTAGGCTCGTTTCTTCCTCCGCACAAGGTGCTGAAAGATCATCCTGGATTGTCTATGTGTGTGAGTCCCAATGGCAATCTCACACTATAGTTGTGCCCGTGTCTCACAACACTCATCATCATACCAACTGTTCTGTGGGGGTAGTGCTGCGCAGGGGGGGTGGAAGGGATCATAGTGCAGGGAAACGCATATGAGGTGGATGCATGTAGTACACCTGCCAATCCTCTCGTAATCTCGTCCAGAGGGCTATGCGGGTCTAAATCAAACAAGCCATCATATACTGCATCTCGGTAAATCCCAGTTGTCTCAGGTGTAAACTGATATCTCGGGTACCTAGGTAGATGAGTGGCTGGCCTATCTCTCGGGGATCTACCTACTAGTGTAAAACTCAGGTATGCATGATCGGTTGCTATGCCAATGGGCCGAATGGAAATCGTGAAACCCCACACATCAGGTATCAAAATGAAGGAGATCCCATCAAGTAGTCCACTGTGCTTGCTCCCCCTTTAGAGTTCCAGTGTGTGAGCATCTGATCCCTGCCATCTCAATAGGCCATTATATATGACCAACCCATGTGCACTCCCGAGTGTGAGAAAATGCCTGCCATAATTTGTAATCTCCCCCTCATCCTGTGTTAGATATCCGTAACGCCACTATGGGCGTTACCACGAGAGGGGACGGCCTTTGGCTCACCACCCAGCCATAGAGGAAGAATGAGGATTGCCCCTCATCCCCCAGGCTATATAGTGTGTGGCCTGCCGTCCACACTAGCCTGGTCGCCCATGACTCCGCATGGGCGTCCTCTCCCACTGAACCCCGAATATGGCCATCCGATCTGTCGTCGTCGGTCATCACAGGCATTACAGCCTACGTGACATTACCCCCCCCTTAAGAAGAGTTTTCGTCCTCGAAAACAAACTGGGAAAACCTTTTAGAAATTGCACTACGGCGTTCCCAGGTAGCTACCTCCTCATCCCTATCTGTCCATTTAACAAGTACCTCCTGGTACACTTTATGTCAGGTCTGTCTATCACGATACTGTAGAATCCTTTCAGGTTCATGTGGTATCTTTGGTGGCTCTATCAAGTCCACCAAAATCTCTGGAGAAACTGCGTTCTCTAACCCGTGAACTGATTTCTTCAGTTTACTGACATGGAAGACAGGATGGACTTGAGAACTCTCCGGTAACTCAAGTTTATATGCTACGTCCCCAATCTTCTTAAGGATTTTAAAAGGACCACAATATCTCGGAGAAAGTTTATTACACTTTCCCGTTTTCATGGTTTCTGACTGCACAGGAACCTTGAGGAATACAAAGTCACCTTCTGCAAAGGTCACCTTTCTTCGTCCTTTATCCGCATAAGTTTTAGCGCGATCCTGGGCGCTACGAATGCTCTCACGTGCGGCTCTGAGCATATCATTCATATCTTCAAGGAAATCCTTGACAGATTGAATCTTCTCCTTTTCTAGGCCTACAGCCATCGGAGATCTCGGCTGGAATCCATACATTAACATGAATGGTGTAAATCCGGTCGTCGCTGAGTGTTTGGAGCTGTTATAGGCAAACTCCAATAAGGGCAAGTACTCTTCCCAATTAGATTGCTTCTTACTAACATAAGAACGCAACATATCCTCTAGAATTTGGTTAACTCTTTCAGTTTGACCATCAAACTTCGGATGATCTGCCGTACTCATACTCAGAGTAGTATCCAACTTTTTGAAGACTTCCCTCCAAAAATGACTGTTGAACTTTCTATCTCTATCCGACACTATATCTGCGGGCAGGCCATATAGCTTGTAGAGATGTTCAATAAAGAGTTTTGCCAACTCTGGCGTTTTAACAGTTTTCTTCGTGGCAATAAACTTTGCCATTTTAGTTAACCTGTCCACTACCATGCACACCGAGTCATTCCCTCGACTCGTCTTGGGTAAACCAGTAATGAAATCCATGGAAATGCTTTCCCATTTTCCTTGAGGAATCTCCAGCGGATGGAGTAGTCCTCCAACCTTAAGACGTTCATGTTTATTGACCTGGCACTTACTGCATTTCAGCACATAAGCCTGGATGTCCCTAAACAAACTAGGCCAATAAAACTGTCTTTTTACTAGTGCATAGGTCTTCTGAATCCCAGGATGACCCGCACTTGGACTATCATGACTTTCTTTAAGAATATGGGCCCGAAAGTCACCAATAGTTGGTACACATATTCTACCCTTGTAGAGTAAGTACCCGTCGTCAATGGAGTAATTAGCATATTTCTCCCCCCGACAAAGTTTATCACTCCCCTTTGAAGTCGTGGCAGTCAAAGGTGATGAAGGGCCTACGTCAGAACTCTCCGGTTCCAAACTATACCCAGAAGACACGGCTAGTCTCTCCGGACTAACTCTCGCTTCCCTTCTCGTTGCACCTTCGGCCAGTCTCTCCGGACTAGCAATACGTGCCAACGAGGGAGGTGGTCGCGTCTGTGAAGAAGTGCGTACACGTACAGCGCGCCAGACCTCTGTAAAAGATGGATCGTGCTCACATAAACCACGTAGGGACTCCAAGAAATCATTCTTGAAGACTGTGAAACTAAGTTCATTTATCTGTGGCATGCGACTAAGTGCATCTGCCACCACGTTATACTTACCTTTCTGGTAACGTATCTGAAGGTCAAACTCCTGTAGAATCTCCGCCCACCGAGCTTTTCTACCCTTCAGTTCATTTTGACTTGAAAGCCATTTCAGACTTTCATGGTCCGTCCGAACCTCAAAAGTGGCACCATATAAATAGTGTCTCCACTTTTTCAGTGCATGAACTATCGCTAGTAACTCTCACTCGTAAGCCGAGTAGTTACGCTGCGTACGATCTAACTTTTTACTCTCAAATGCAATTGGGCGTCCCCTTTGCATAAGTACGGCCCCAATGGCCTCATTACTAGCGTCTGTTTCCAAAACAAACGGCTCATTTGGATCGACAATTGTCAAAACAGGTGCAGCTGCTACGGTCACCTTGAGCTTGTCAAAGCTCTTCTGTTGGGCGTGGGGCGTCCCCCCAACTTATGTTTTTTGTTTTTGACCGTAAACTGGTCAGTCAACGGGACTGCGATCTTCGCGTAGTCCTTCACATACTGTCGGTAGAACCCCGACATGCCAAGAAAAATCTGCAGTTCTTCGAGATTCTTCGGCGCTGGCCATTTAAGAATAGCCTCTACTTTTTCTGGCTCCATCCGCATACCATCGGCGGATATAATATGGCCAAGCTAGTGAATTTCTGTTTCAAAAAATTCACATTTGCTTTTCTTCGCAAATAGTTTGTGCTCTCGTAACAACTCGAACACTAGACGCAAATGCTCTATGTGTTCTTTCTGTGTTTTACTGTACACAAGAATATCATCTAGGAAAACTACTACGAATTTTCCCAGATATGGACGTAAAATACTGTCCATCAGCGTCATAAACGTCGCTGGAGCATTGGTTAGCCCAAATGGCATAACCAAAAACTCAAAATGCCCGAAACGGGTCCTAAATACTGTCTTTGCAACATCTTCTGCTTTTATTCTTACCTGATGATACCCAGATCTCAGGTCTATTTTTGTGAAGTATCTCGATCCATAGAGTTGATCAAACAACTCATCCATGCGTGGCATCGGATACTTGTTCTTAATCGTTATCTGATTAAGAGCCCTATAGTCTATGCACATCCGCATAGATCCGTCTTTCTTCTTTACCAGAAGAATAGGCGATGCCCACGGACTTGAACTAGGCCGAATAAAGCCTTTGTTCAAATATTCCGTTAATTGTTTTTCCACCTCCTGTGCCTCGGAGTGGCTTAATCTATAAGCAGGTTTGCTTATAGGTTTTGATCCTGGCATAACTTCGATGCCATGGTCTACTTCTCTAGATGGTGGTAAACCATCTGGTAAATCATCAGGAAAAACATCCTGAAATTCCTCTAATAAATTCATTAAAGTATCTACGTACTTTTTCTTTAATGTCTCATTCACCTTGGATTTTTTCTTGTTTGAATCACATGCATGCCAAACAGGGTTTTCAAACAGTGGGTCTCGTCCAAGGTTATTTTGTTTTTCTTGTTTGTCTACGCAAACATCATTTATCGTTTCATCTACGAAAACAATATTCAATAGAGGGTAACAAGCATATACCTCTGCTATCTGGTCTCTGCGGACCGCTGTACACAGCTCCATGGAGGAAATAAGTGGTGTGGCAGGGACAGTACGGTCGCCCTGCAGGGTGATGACTCTACCTCCATGCTCAAAACATAGCGCATTATGTAAGTAATTCCGAGCTAGACTAGGGCCCAAGCCATACAGCCACTCCCTGCCTAGATATACGTCTGCTCTGGCTAAGTGCATGACCTGAAAGTCAAGCAGAGCCTCGTAGTCCTGCATAGATAATGGGACTCCCAATACTACGGTATTCCATACCGTTTTGTCATATCCATTGGCTAGGCCAACAGTATACTCATGATCACTCCGGGTCTCAGTCAACCCCAACTTCTTGACTAACGAGTAGTTCAAAAAGTTGTGGCTAGCTCCATCATCAATAAAAACTGTGACTCTACGGCCACCTATGGTGCCATACATGCGCACCATGTCATGCGGACCTACAGTAGGCTACCACATCGCTGGTGTCACTGAACAAGCGTGATGCTCATCACAATGACACACTGTCATCTCTCTGAACTCTGCGGAACTGAGAGGGCGAGTTGTCAAACTCATCCACCACTTGTACGCTTTGTCGGTTAATGAGAGGCTAGCCTCTACGGGCTGTATACGGCTAGGCTGCTGTCGTAGCACGTGCAAATCTGACCACTTCGCTAGAAACATATTGACTGAGTCCTTGTTTCTCTCCTTTTCCTCGCCACCAAAACTAGGCGGCTTTAAGTCTTTTAACAACGACGAAGCTATCGCTACGGACGGCCCCGTAGGCGCATCGGCCTGTACTCCTGCAATTACTGGCGAGGCTACGCTCACCCGTGCCGCAGGAACTCGGCTACCACGAGGAGTCGGAGTACTAGTCGAGGCGGCTGTCAGTGCATCTAACCGTGTGGAGATGCTCTGTAGCATCATGACTAAATCAGCCTGGACTTTACCCATAGTGTTCAATTTGGCATTAAGATATTTAAACAGTCCACTAGAGAGCTCCGTCTCTGTCAGGACATCAGTAGGGTCCAATAGGTCATAGTCGTCGTCGTCATAATCCAAGAGGTCTTCCTCGGTCCCCTCGGCGACGCCAGTATTCATGTCCTCTGGCTCATCGGTCATCAGCCAATGCGGCCGCTGCGGGCTCGCTGGGTCCTAAGACGGGGTCAATAGACGAGGAGGGCGCTGGCGGATCATGAGTGATCGATAAGCGCGCTCCGGACCGAACAACGGTCGGGCGTGTACGGCCTGACAATTCGGTCGGGGTCAAACCCGCGACCGAGGACAAGAGACTGGAAAAACCTAGAGAAGTAGAAGGCGGTGGGGACACGCTACGCCTAGCAGACATTTTTAATTCTTGCAAAAAATAATGCGAGAACTCGAAAATTACTTAAAAAAACGCTAATAAAAATGAGCAGTGGTGGAGAGAGAATAATAGTCACCCCCCTTTACGGTCGCCTGTCGAATTGTTGTGCGTTGCGGGCCTCTACAAGGATGCTTCTGGGATGCTCCGATCCACGAGAAAAATGCCTGCAACTCATAATAAGAATTTAAATGATCGAGAGGTGCCTTGCCGGGATTATTTCTTGCGGGGATGATTCTCCTCCCCAGCCGAGAGAGAGGGTTTCCTTGATTTTTTTGATTTTTAATTTCCAAGAAATGAATAATGAAAATTAATTTTTTTAAAAATAAATGGTTTTTTTTGGTCTCTGGCCGTTGGTGGGTTGGCTGTTTGCTGGCCGTTGTGGCCCTTGGCCGCCGCCGCCGTTGGCTGGCCTAGCTGGCTGGCCCGCCGCCGCCGCCACCACTGGCCGGCCTGGCTGGCTGGCCTCCACCGGCTGGCCTGGTTGGCCGTGGCCCTGGCCGCCTCCTCCTCCCCGCAAGGCTGTACAACGGCGAAAAGTCAGACGTCGCTGTGGTCTTCGCTGTGTCTCCTGCGCCTCCCCCCCCTCTACACGTGGGCTTTGGGGTTGATGTGTGGTTGGATGCGAAGCAGAGGAAGCTCCTCCCCTGCTCTCTACACAGGTCATGGGGAATGTGCTTTGCCCCACACACACACACGAGCTTCAACTCTGAAAACTCTTCTTTCGTGGGGTTTTCGCCGCCCCACCCCCACACACATGCGTTTTTTTTAATTTCGTGGGGTTGGTCTGCGCCCCCCCACCTCTACATAGGTTTCAAATCTTTTCGCAGCCATTCAACGGAGAGGTTTTCGCAGTTATTCAATGCAGAAAACAAAAAAAAACAAACAAAAATTTTGCTTAGCTGCGATGCTGCTCCTTGTGTGTGACGGGGAGAGAGAGTGAGAGAGAGAGAGAAAGAGTTCTTCCCTTCCAAAAAATCTTGGCCCCCCTCCCTCCACACATTCCCTTGTGGAGATAAGGGTGAGAAGATTGTGGATGAAAACCATCGAGTGGGCTCCGGTCCCCCATTCGCGCGCGGACTCTCACGATCCCCTCGAACCACGCTCTGATACCAGTGTTAGATATCCGTAACGCCACTACGGGCGTTACCACGAGAGGGGACGGCCTCTGGCTCACCACCCAGCCATGGAGGAAGAATGAGGATTGCCCCTCATCCCCCAGGCTATATAGTGTGTGGCCTGCCGTCCACACTAGCCTGGCCGCCCATGACTCCGCATGGGCGTCCTCTCCCACTGAACCCCGGATATGGCCATCCGGTCTGCCGCGTCGGTCACAGGCATTACAGCCTACGTGACATCCTGTGCTGATCTCTGCAACCCTACATCCTCTACCGTGATCTCTCGGTACATAGCCTCCTGAGTATCATACAGATCTGTCTGCTTTGTGCCTGTACGTGTATTAAAGTCATCCAATAGTAATATGTCTCCCATGCTGGCAAACCTTATAATATCATCATATAGTGGCGTATAGGGTGACTCTCCCGATGGTGCAAACCTAGTGGGCTGGGGGAAAGTAGCATGCTGCCACATATAGATCGCGGAGCCCCTCTCTGCATACTCGGACCCACATGTACCTCACATCTGCATCTTTATGTACCACATGTATTTTGTCACAAAGCTCCTCCCTGAAAAGTACTGCCACTCCTCCAGATCCTCTAGTACCTCCCACTGTGCGTGGCTGAGGGCGGAACACTGAGACACAGAGAGAGAGAGAGAGAGAGAGAGAGAGAGAGAGAGAGAGAGAGAGAGAGAGAGAGAAGACTTGAGGACCCAATCTTGCAAGTACATGTTTTGATAGACTTTATAAATTAAAATCCTCCATACGAAGGCATTGATGGTGCTTGTGTTTCCCTTTTTCAAAAGGAATGTGTGGATATTGGCACATTTTCAAGTATGTGAATTTCAAAGTGCCGCGCAAAAAAAAGGCACTCTCCTTTAAACATTTGGAACATAGTCTTGGAGCATACTGTGCAACCTCAAGCTCAAAACTACCATGGGGTAGCCATGCCTTACGTCTTATATTGTGCAAATTGAATATTGTGCCACTTCTTCTACCATCATTTAGCAGGGCACCCTACAACCTTCTTTTGCAAAGGTGGTGACACTACTTCATTGTCATCTGGTGATCTACATTTGTGTGTGCTTGTGGCTAGGCATCACAGATTTCTCCCATTTATGATTTCAAGCCACTTCTATACTTAGATATTTGAAGGTGCCCACAACTTCTGTTGGTAGATTTAGGTGAATACAATGTGAAGAGGCTCTTTCAAGAGTTTTACTTGCATGGATTTTTCTTTTGCACATTTGATCATGGGACTTGCACATAATGAGTCATGAAAAGAGCATTGTTTGCATGAAAAGGAGAAGAATGACCACTAACTCGATGCATGGCCAGCATAAATTATGTTGCCTAGCATGGGTAGGCACCTTTGTTTCAAAAGTTCATCAATGAAGAGCTCAGAATAAATATAGTGCATCTTTTGACACATCATTAAGTGCTTTATATGGTCTTCTTTTTTCCCAAACACACTGAAGTAATCTACAAAAACCCTCATGCAGGTGGTCAAATATTCATAGAATATTTCCTGCACCATTCTTTGGAATGTGGTTAGAGCATTCTTCAGTTTGAAGATCATCACATTAGAGGCGAAAGCCCCCCATTGTCTCACAAATGTTGCTTTCTCTTTATCTTCTAGATCCATGCACACTTGATTCTAATAACCATTGAGCCCATCTAGAAATGAATATATCGCATGTCCTGCTATAGCATCCAATAGTGAGTCTATATGGTAGAGGGAATGGATCTGATATTGTAGAGGCATTCATATTCCTTTAGTCTACGCAAAGTCTGAGCTTCCCATTGTTCTTAGGGACAATGACTATAGGTGACAGCCATTCTGCTCTGTCTATAGGCTAGATGAATCCCATTCTTAATACTCTTCCTTGACTTGCTTGGCGTAGTTAGGATTCATCATGTACCTGCTCTACCTTATTGGAATTGCATCCTCCTTTAGATTGATTTTGTGCTGATAGAAGTTGGGATCAATTCCCTTCATGTCAGTGTAGTTCCAAGCAAATACATCATTGTAGGATCTCAACAGCTCTAGAAGTTTTTCCTTAAATTCCAAACTTAGTTTTGCACTGACTTTGGCTGTCCTGGGATCTTTTTCATCTCCTAGGTTTATCTCTTCAAGTTCATCTTCTTACACTCTGATGTTATGTCTCTTTAATTTGTCTTCTTCTTGCTTGAGAACAAACATGACCCTTTCTTACTCTACATGTATCTCTGTTATCTCGTCTCTATTGTCTTTATCTTCTCCCCCATTTTATTCTTTTTTATTTCCTTCATTCATTAGCACCTCAGGTTGAGTGACCAAGACTTCTGGATTATACCTTTGGACAATCCGCAATATTCGAATGCTCATAAATTATAATTTTCTTATCATTTTACATTTAAAAGAATTATCAAAGTTTAATCTAAATTGAATTAAGAATACTATTAATTAATCTCTACACAATTTACTAAACCAGAGATCTCTAAGGTCTAGCCTTTATCACTTTCTGCATTAATTTAATGCCCAAGCCTTAATAGAACCTTAAAAATTTAAGAAAATCCTTTTTGTGTATCTTGGACCTTAAAAAACTAGATGTTGGATAGTCTACACTCAACCATAGCATAATTTAACTATTTATTAAATTGTGGAGAAGCCTTAGGTCAATTTTATTTCTAGAGAGAGATAATTGGTCTACATGTTTTAATTTGATATAAACCCAAGTCTAGTTTAACTCTTACGGCAACTTTTAAGTTGAGGGATGTAAAGAGAAGGCTTGAAATTAATTATAAATTTAGGGTTAGCCCTAGGTATAGAGAGAAAATAGCACTAAGGTGGAGAAATTTTACCCTAGCTCAATTGGAAATTATTACAATTGATAAATAGAAATATTTAGAAGAGTTGACAGAAGTTCAATTGTACAAGGAAAATTTAGAGAGAAGAAGAGATTTTAGAGAGAGGAAATAACCTTTTAAACAAGTGAGATTAAGGATAAGATTATGTTAAAACTCTAGAATTATCTCAATAAAATTAAGTTCATCCAATTATGATTAGATTAAGTCAATCTCTCTCAAGAAAAAAGATTTTAGAGAGAGAAAGTCTCAATTAATCCTTAAATCAAGATATTGATAAATTCTTAATCAAGTAAAGGGTTGTATCTCAAAAGCAATGTCTAGGGTCCCTTAAAAAGGCTAGATTAAATGAATTTAAATGGAGAATAAGGACCATAACAAAAATCAAGAAAGATAGGGATATAAAGATCTAAATACGAGAATTAGACCAATGATCCTAAAAGTGACTATCCTTGTGTATGAAGGACCTTAAGCAATGTTTATTGGATTAACTTATGGAATCGAGACTCTAAAATGATCCCAAGAAGGGAAGATTTTGAGAAGACCTCCTTGCCATGTTATGTTATGGTTGGAGGAACTTAGTTGCTCGTCAGAGTTCCGATTGGTGAAGAGTTGGATATCTCGAGGAGCTTGTAACACAAATTCGAATGTGAATATGGTGTATTTTGATTATAATACTATTTATTTGTTAAGAATATGTATTTATGTGTTGTATATGGTTTTTTATGGAAGCATGTAAAGGTACCACACAAGTTTATAGATTGTCATGTGGTGTCATCCATAGTGTGCATCACACGAAGGTGGTTTTCCGAGACCTTGAACCCTCTCGGCCAAACGTGGGTGTGCTCCTGGAAATAATTGGTGTGTAGATGAGAAGCGACTCCAAAGTGAAATAGTACTAGACATATGTGGCTCCTGGAGGGTTGGTGCTTCTAAGATATGTGACGAATAGAAGCAACTCCTATGATTATTTGGCACTTGTGTTGAGGTGGATGTGAGACATTATAAAGCTCCTCTAGTTATCATAATGGTTAAGGAGTGTTCGAGCTCACTAGTGTGTGTACTGTCTTGGTCTATGAATTGCGGTGGTGGGTATGAGGAGATTTGATGATGATGATACGGTGACACAGACGTGTTACTTGGATATTTAATATGTGAGACCACCAACCACTAATAATGAACCCGTACCGTTGGCTAGTGTTAATCCCATTTTGGATTAACAAGTATGCTCCTCAAATGAGGACATTAATAAGTGTCATGAAACAGCACTATAAAAGTTGTACATTATGAGATATTGGCCACCCAAGGCCTAGTTAATTAAGTTTTGGGTGCCCAAGTGTGAATAAGGACCAAATGTATATAAGGCATTTTCTCATATAATGAAAAGACACAATCCCCCTTGTGCTATTGAGAACTCTTCTTTGTGTCGTCTTGAGAGAAATTAAGAGAGCATTCTAGCATTTGTGCCTCTTCTATGCTTGTATGATTCATGCTTGTGTGGGAGAGTGAGAGAGAGTGATTGCCTTATGCAACGGTGTGAGTGACTTTACGGTGACAGTGTGGAGGTGGAGCTTGGAGGTTTGGAGATTAATAAGTGAGCTTGGAGACCTCAAGGGACTCAAGTTCGAAACATTGGTAAGTGCCCTATGATAGTTGTGTTCTATTGCTCATCCTTTAGGTGAATGCATTGAGTTCCCTCTTGGAGGTGTGGTAGCCCATAACATTTTTGGCACCGCTGCAAGAAAACACCTTTGTTTCTTCCTTCCTCTTGTGGCGTTTCAGCTCCCATTACATAAGATTCATGATTGCCTTTGCATTCTAGTAGTGCATTGTGTAGGAAATTAATGGATAAGATTTGTGTTTTGTGGAAGTAAAAAATCGTGTGAAATTGGATGTGTTTGTTGTGTATATGTGTGGTGGACTGGTCTTAGAATAGAGCTTCACTGTTTTTTCTAATTAACTATGATATCTGCATCATTGGAAGCATCAACGTGAATGAGCAGGTTGGTGTTTTGTTTTTCTTCTTTTTCAAAAATTCATAAAAATATAAAAAATAAGGAGCCATTGACTATGCCTTGAACTTGTATTCCACTCCTTAGATGTGGCACAATCATTTTGGGAATTGTTGGATAAGTATTTTGCACCCAAAATCATAATAGTCGACATGGAAAGTTCCCACGTGAAACTGCAGGAAAACGTTCACACCGTGAACCATTTTTTGTAACTTCATGCCATGAACCGCTTCTGACATCAGTGCCACGTTTAATGCCACAATTCACGAGATTACCTTGCCAAAAATAGGTAATCTTATCCTGACACCTCTGATGCCATGAGGTCTGACGACGAAATCAAGAATCGTGAGGGTGCAGAAAACCGTTCACGATGTGAACTATTTCAGAACTCTTCATGGCGTGAACCATTTAAGAAACTTTCATATGAACCATTTTTTGTTCACGACATGAATTCATTATTTTTCACGACGTGAAACCTTATCTTTTCATGACGTGAACTTTTTCCTGCAATCTCACGCCTTAATCAAATCCAACTCACGAGCTTGGTATAGTCAGGATAAGGCTAAGGAAGTCTTGAAAAGAATGACACCCATAACAAGGTAACGAGGAGTTCTGATTCCAAGAACAAAAACTTTTAAACATGTGAAAGTGCAGAAAATCGTTCACAACGTGAACTGTTTTCTAACACTTCACACCGTGAACTATTCTCTGCAATCTCACGGCCTCAGAAATAGATCGACAGAATCTGATTAAAACTTAGTTGGGACATCAAAGTAGCTTATCAAATCATACATGCATGCACTTGAGATTTGGAAAGCTCATCCGGAGCCAATCTTACACTTGAAGATAGTGTATCAAACCACCCAGGATCTTCTTATCAAAAAAGTGTGGATTCAGGTCACTCAGTAAGCACTCACTTGAGTGTCTTTAAGGAACCTAACCATCGTTTGAAACTAGTAGTGAAGAGTCCATGGAAGAAGGGTTGAGGTACTCTGGGTTTGGGGAAGAGGAGAAACCACCCTCCCCAACCAGATCTAGTGGTACCCTTGATATCGCCCGAGGATTTTTTGGTCTCCAAACTAGTCATGATACGAAGAAGCGCAATCTGTGGGCATGGGTCCGTCAACTAGCGCTGGGGACTTGGACCAAGGCAAGAAGTGCCCATCCAAACGTCAAATTCAAGGCTGTCGAACACCACCACCACCCGAATGAGATGGGACATGGAAAGTGTGGCCAGGATGGGTCAAGTATTCTTCCCCACCTCAAAAGAAGTAGAGTTAGATCTAAAAAGGATCGAGGTGGAATGACAACTACGAGAGTTGAACTTAAAGAAACAAGAGCTCGATACTCGAAGGGAAATAGCTAAACAAAAGGAGATAGGAGGTTCAAACCTACTCCAATCACGGGGTAAGGAGCCGAAGATAGACATGGGAAGAAGTGAGGGAGAAAATCCAAACTTAGAACCCATAAATGAAGAGCCTAGAGCTGAGGAAGGGTTTGTAACCCTAGAAGAAGAGGATAATCTAGCAAGAGCAGCGGGTGAAGTGGAGGACCATTTGTACACCAAAAAAGATATTGAGCAGATGATCAATCATCCTACGTTCCAACAGGACATGGAACTTTTAATTCTGCAAAGGCGTGTAGAGGCAGCTAATGAGGAGCCACTCCAAGGTGTAGTGGCAGGACCATCCCACGGGGACTGGAGATACCTAGAAGAGCCAACACAGGAAGAGGACTAGGTCTAGGTAGGGGGGAGAGAAATTCCTCACAAACCAAGGGTGGACCCAACCATTGACCTTAATACAGCCACAAGGATAGATCTGTTGAATACGGCTGTAGAGATGGGCCGAGGAATGGTCAGGGAACTAGGCACTGCTCTAGAATCCCGACCCTCCCAGATGAAGCTGCACATCATTTCCAAACTCGTCCAAAAATTCTCTGGGGGACGAAGATTCTATCCAACATGTAGAGATTTTTGAATCCACATGCAAAACTCCATGCCTGTCTCAGTGATGTGACAATGATTCATGCTTTCTCACACTGACCCTGGAAGGGAAAGTGCATCAGTGGTTCTGAAACCTCAAACCTGAGGATAAGGTTAACTTCGCAACGACTCAAGAATGTGTTTGTGCCTAGCTTTTCCAGAAGTGGTGACAGATGGAGCCCTGTGGGACACAACTGCACACAATATCAAACAAAAGGAAATGGAGTCGATGAGAGACTATGTGTCTCAACTTAAGAACTAAAATTCAAGGTGCAAACTATGGGAGAGGTTAACTGACGATCAGTTATTGCCTTGCTTCCGGAGAGGGGTTAGAGACCACAAGATGCACGATTGTCTGGTACTAGCCTGACCAGCCACTCTAGATGCATGTTGCAAACTGGCAATTGAAAATGAAGATAATATGCTGGAATTGCCGCAACCGGAAGATGTCAACAGATCTTTGGCAACAACGACTTCGTGTGTTTTGAGTCACCAAGAGATTGGAACTTGGAGCAAGCGAATCGAAAACATGACTGCAATACTAGAGAAATTGAAGGTAAAGGAGGGAAGAGAGACATCTGGGCATGGGCATAACCATCTTTACCCCCACAGGGAATTGGTGTGGTGCTCTATGTGTAGATTGAATCACACTACCACCGAATGTCCGCAATTAAGAGCAAGGCCATTACTCTATTGTGCACACTGTGTAAAATTAGAGAACCATGACACTTCAATGTGCAGATATCCAAGGTTCCAAACTGTTGCACAGTTGCAGCACCTAGAGCTCCATTGGCTTTACCCACACCACCTAGACAAATCACTGCAATTGTAGGACAACCCAACTCTTCCTATTTACCTAGGGGGATGTTCTGGGTGTACAGGACACTTTACCTCTACCACCACCTGTTCTACCACCATAACCACCATAGATTAAGATCAACCAAGTATTGATTGAAGATTCATCTAAAGATATTGATATGGTGTGTGAAGTAGAACTTAGCGGAGAGTACTATGAAGAAGCTGCGGAGGTCACACCAGAATTCTATGTCCTGCATAATAACATGCCAGTACCTGTGTTTCAAACCATGGTATAGTGGAAGGGAAAGGATATGAACTCGAGCATTGGGAGAGGACCACTACAATGTTTTGGCTATGGAGGGCCGCATCGAATCGCTGAGTGCCCAAACAAGAATATTTGATCAAGGATTCTCCATCGCACAAGTGGTTCGGCTTCCACTTCGAATCAGGCCACCATCCAAACCATTAGTGTTGTGCAGCCTGGAAATATCACACCACTCAATGTCCTGACACGAGCCCAAGCCTAATTAGGAGACAAGGGGAAGAACCGAGCAGATGTGACTATTTCCAAAATTGGCCATAGGAGAAGGGTAAAAAAAGTGGGTAAGGGTGACAGAAGGGTCACAATCCAAGATGGATCCAAAGAAGATACGATTGACAACGGATCCACCCAATCAACGGAAGAAGGGATCAACCACAAGGGCCGGACCTAGAGGAGCAAAGGGAGCAACCATCAACTCCTAAAGGAGTCAGTGAATACCCCAATGCCGATGAGGAGATAAGAAAGCTCAAAGATGCCAGGGCCTTAATAGAAGAATGTCAATGGCTTCATGAAGCCAACTTAAGGGCTAACCGAGTCGTCAGGGACATAATGTATCCACGAAACGAGCCAACAAGGGAAAGGGAATTGGACATACCAATTCCAATTCCAGAAGAAACAGAAGAGGGATCTCAAGCAAACATAATGTCTAGAATGTTTGAGGAAAATGCGTTGGGTGAGTCCATACATTCCTTCCCTATGGATGAATCGAGACACACACCTAGGAAGAACCCTCAATCACCAGAGACACACACCTAGGGAGAACCCTCAATCACCAGAGAACCCAAAGACATAGGAAGTCTCGTCTCGTGGTTGTACTATCCATGCTTGTACAAATGCCATTAGGGCAACTGTTACGCAATTCACCAACCCTATGGACAAATATAAAGAAATGGGTAGAAGGTGGACTAAATCCAGCTAATACTATAGAGGAGATGCCGCCACCTTTGGCAGAAAGAGCCCTAAGACACACAAGGAAACCCAAGTCATTAATATACTAGTTAATCAAATGGGATGTTATTACATGAAAGTGACGACACAAATACTACAATCCCGATTCATCATGGTGGGTACTAGGCACTGGCTATCCTGGATGGCAGGAAGGGGGTTATCATCATCACAAAACGTTGCTGGGAGAACTGAGAAAAACCCGATCTAAAAAGGCGGATCTAATCGATCGTTAAAATGGCTAACGGAACATCTTTAAGGCCCATTGGGGACTTCTAGAGAATGTGAAACTCAAACTCTTTACGTTTCACTACCATCATATATTTGTGTGGTAATGGACTTCCTGCGCCAACCTGACTCATATGACATAATCTTGGGGAGACCCTTCATGAGGGAATCCAAATTGGTGCATGATTGGGCATTAGATCACGTGTATGTGCGTAGGGATTCGCAAATTTTAAAGATAGATCTGAGAACATGGAAAGCACATCCCATGGAAGGAAAATTGTTTGATAATGATTCGGTCACAATGGAGCGGACTGCATTTGTACAAATATGCTAAACCACAGTGGAAAATTCCAAGGAAGAAGAGGAAACGAAAATGGATGCATCACTTCCTCCTCCAGACTTCAGTGAAAACTGGATGCATGTGCTAGCTACCATAGATGTGATGCAACCCAGGGGGACCCACAGTATGTGGAATCTAGAACTATCCCCTACTACGACCTCTGTCTTGAAAAGATGCAGGGGAGAAGACAGCTTGAGCTCTTGCAAGCACACACACTCACAATACCCTAAAAGAGAACACACAAGGTGAGAGGCTGAAAATCTTCTTCTTCTTCACTCAACACTCAACACACCATATACTAAGATAAGAGTACACATATATGAAAAGGTACTCAACCAAATACATACTAGGGTTCTCTATAGTGTGAACCCAACTAAATGAGCTGGCGCTATAACTATGCCAGTCTCTAGAATGGTTGTCACACAACTTGTCATCTCACTGGCCGCATATCACCCATGATCTCACCAACCATGCCAGTGGTGTAAGTGTGGGGCCTATCCCCTAGGCGGGTCATCTCAGTGTCCACCGCCTCACTAGATGAGCTCCATATCTCAACACTCCCCCTCGAGCTCAACTACTCCATCTCATGTACACCAAGCGAAGCCCTGAATCTGCGGAGCTTCTCTGTACCCAACGCTTTGGTGAAGATGTCAGCGACCTGATCCTTTGTGCTGACATAAACAAGGTCAACGTTTTCTACCAAAACCTTCTCTCTGACAAAATGGTAGTGGACCTCTATATGCTTCATGCGAGCATGAAAAACTGGATTCCTGGCCAACTGTATACTGCTGATGTTGTCATAGAAAATGATAACTTGTCTATCCACTGATAGACCCAAATCTGCAAGTAGCTTTCTCAACCAAGCTACCTCACATGCTGCTATAGCAGCACCTCTGTACTGGATAAAGCAACCGTAGGCTGCTTCTTGCTGCTCCAAGTCACAGCAGCACTCCCCAAAGAAAACATGAAGCCACTAGTAGACTTCTGTCTGAGATATCTTCTATCTGAGATACTACCAGCCCAATCAGCATCTGTGTACCCATGTACACAGATCTCTGTCCCAGTTTCATAAAATAGTCCACAATGCAAAGTAGACCTCACACACCTAAGTATGCGTCTCAATGCATCCAAATGCGACTTTCGAGGAGCCTGCATAAACTGACTCACCAACCCAATAGCATAGCTGGCCTGGTGATCGTCATGTAGATCAAGCTTCCTACTATGCGCCTATACATAGTAGGATCCTCCAAAATCTCTCCTGAATCTGCACTCAACTTGCCATTCTGATCCAATGGCAAGCCTGTCATACCATACTTGGACAACATGTTCAAGCCATACTGTCTCTACAGTAATCCAATACCATGTGGTGACCTAATCACCTCAATGCCCAAGAAATATCTGAGCTCCCCCAGATCCTTCATCTCAAACTTCTGTCTAAGTAAGATCTTTACATCAAAGATCTCTGCATCATGGTCCCCCGTAATGATCAAGTCATCCACATAGATGACAACAAGCACAACCCCTCTATCACTGTGTCTCATATACAGCGAGAAATCTACATTGGCTACATGAAAGCCAATAGTGACAAGATATTTAGAAATCTTGTCAAACCATACTCTTGGTGCTTGTTTTAAGCCATACAAGGTTTTCTTCAACCTGCAAACATGCTCGGGGTGACTCACATCCTCATAACCAGGTGGCTGCAACATATACACCTCTTCCTGCAAATCCCCATGCAAGAATGCATTCTTTACATCCATCTGATGTAAAGACCATTGCTTTGACACAGCCACTGCTATCACAACTCTCACTGCTGTCATCTTGGCAACTGGGCTGAAAGTTTCCTCATAATCAATGCCATATGTCTGCGCATATCCTTTGGCTACCAATCTAGCCTTGTACCTGATTATGCTTCCATCAATGTTATGTTTTACTTTGTACACCCACTTGCATCCAATGGCTTTCTTACCTTGAGGCAATTGTACTAAATCACAAGTCTCATTTCCATATAGTGCATCCATCTCCTCATTCATAGCTTTCTCCCAACACACATTTCCAACAACCTCATCAATGCATGTGGGCTCTACAACCTGTATAACTTTTGCCATATATGCATCATGATGTGCCACATAACCATCATAGGTAAACCTCTGCATAGGATTCTTCACTCTCCCAGATCTTCGCAGCTTTGCATTCATGGCTTCCATAGCCTTCTTTACACCAGTTGTGTTCTCATAGCTGGTATCCCAAGCTCCTCATCAAGGCTCATCTCTGAGCCACTAGACTCTCCATCAACATGTGAATGCCCTGCAGAAATGTCAACCATACTAAGGGACTCAACCACTTTCTCTTTGCCTTTATGTGATGTACTAATCACATTTGCAGGATTGGTATTATGACACAGCCTGCCACTCTATGGTCTATCAACTGAACCACTAGATGAGAACTCTCCTGGTCCACTCATATCAAAGACTGTGATTGCTGACTTGCATTCTGTACAACCACATTTCCACTCACATCAGCCCCAACAGCTTCTTTTTCAGCAGCATACCAGCTGCTCATCTCATCAAAAACATCCCGGCTTACCCTCAACTCACGTGTAGCAGGGTTATAACACATGTATCCCTTTTGCTCAAGGGAATACCTAATAAACACACATTTTTTAGCTTTTGGATCTAGCTTAGTTCTCAGCTCATCTGGCACATGCACATATGCAATGCATCCCCAAAGACTTTTAGATGAGACAAATCAGGTTTTCTGCCAGTAAACCTCTCCTTTGGAGTTACATCATGTATGGCTGCAGTTGGAGTCCTGTTCATGATGTAAACTGCTGTAGAATCAGCCTCAGCGCAATAGCTATGTGGCATATTCTTCTCTCCCATCAATGCTCGTGCAATTTCAGCAATGTGCCTGTTTTTTTGCTCAGCAACTCCATTTTGCTGCGGAGTGTATCTGTATGTAAACTGTCTCCGAATACCATTCTTCTTCAAAAATTCAGAGAACTCATTGAAGAAGTACTCTCCCCCTCCATCTGACCTTAGGCACTTTACATATTTCCCTGTTTGCTTTTCAACCATAACTGTGAAATTCTGAAAATGAGTGAACACCTCACTCTTCTCCTTCATGAAGTATACCCACACTTTCCTTGTGTGGTCACATCAATAAATGTCACATAATACCTGCAGCCTTCCATAGGCATGGTCTTTGTAAGACCCCATACATCTGAATGCACAACATCTAGTGCATTTTTGCTCACATTTCTGTCACGTGGAAATACATGCTTTGTTTGCTTTCCAAATTGGCATGCTTCACATATTTTCTGCATACCTTCAACTTTAAACTTTGGTAGCCCTGTCACAATTCCTTTAGTCTGTATAGACTTCATTCTCTGCACATTCACATGTCCAATTCTTTTATGCCAAATGTCTGTGTCTGCAACAATTCCTGAACCATTTGCAAATATCGCAGCACTCACTTCAGGCATGTTTACATTCAATGTAAACATTTTGCCCACTATGTTGCCTTTTGCAACCAACCTGCATTTGTCTTTAAAGTCTTCAACATGACAACCATCAGGGCTAAACCGAACCTGCAAACCCTGCTCAATCATCTGGCCAACTGAAACCAGATTCTTTGTTATGTTCGGAACATGAAGTACATCTGCAAGGTACTTCACTTTGCCATCCTGCATAGACAATGGCACATCTCCAACATGGACAATTGGATGAGCAGTGTCATCCCCTGTTTCCACAAAACCTGGTCTTTCAAGGTTTTTCATCTCCTTGAACCACTCCCCATGACTTGTCATGTGGTTCGAAGATGCAGGGGAGAAGAGAGCTTGAGCTCTTGCAGGCACACACACACTCACAAAACCCTAAAAGAGAACACACAAGGTGAGAGGCTGAAAATCTTCTTCTTCTTCACTCAACACTCAACACTCATAACACTCAACACACCATATACTAAGATAAGAGTACACATATATGAAAAGGTACTCAACAACCAAATACATACTAGGGTTCTCTATAGTGTGAACCCAACTAAATGAGCTGGCACTATAACTATGCCAGTCTCTAGAATGGCTGTCACACAACCTGTCACCTCACTGGCCGCATATCACCCATGATCTCACCAACCATGCCAGTGGTGTAAGTGTGGGGCCTATCCCCCAGGCGGGTCATCAGTATCCACCGCCTCACTAGATGAGCTCGATATCTCAACATGTCTGTATGGTTAATTGTCAAACCATTAATGAAGAATCAGAAGGGGAGACCTCTAGCATAGAAGGGACCATAACTACCAGCACTCAATGCCTAAGAAGATGGCGAAAACAAAAACGATATATTGCCCAACAAACTGCCCTAACCCACGGATGCCCAATGGCTGAGATACCTTCAAGCCACTAAGGTACACGATGAGTTTTCCAAGAATTGGGATGAGGAGTTGAGTAAGATATCACTAGAAGGAAAACACAAGGAGACAGTCACCCTCCAAGAGACAGAAACACCTAAGATTACAAAAGTTGGGCGTCGAAAATGGAATAAAGCTTTGGCAGAAGCCAAACGTGAGGCTAGAAAAGTCATGGCTAAAATAAAAAGTGAGAATGAGGATAAACCAGACTTGCTCACAGTACTAGACTACTTTAAAACCTACACTATTAAAACGAACGAAAAGTGGTCCAACTAACAGTAACAACAAGGGTTAATGAGAATGGGCTATCCACATCATACAATGGCCCAACGGAGGTCAAGGAAGTTGATATTGCGGGACCAAGGGAGGAAGCCAGACCCGTATTCATTGTTGCAAGGACCTGACTTCGGCGAAAGAAGAGGAGCTCGTTTCCCTCCTTAAGGAATTTAAGGACTGCTTCGCCTAGAATTACAAGGAGATGAAGAGTGTACCACCTGAGGTAGTGCAGCATACCATTCCAATCATGAAAGGATCAAGGCCAACCGGCAAAACCCAAACCAGATGAATCCTAAGTATGCGGCGATTGTAAAGGAGAAAATAGACAAGTTCATTTGCTGCTACGGATTTCATCTATGAAATCGAGCACAAGAATTGGTTGTCACCAATCGTAATAGTGCCAAAAAAGAATGGAAAACTTAGGGTATGTGTCGATCTTAAAAAGGTCAACGTAGCGACTAGGAAAGATCATTACCCATTATCCTATACGGAACAAGTTTTAGAGAGAGTGGCTGGTGAAGAAGCTTAGAGCTTCTTGGATGGATTCTCCGGCTATAATCAGGTGTCCATAGCACCAGAAGACCAGTATAAGACAGCTTTCAATACAATGTGGGAGACATTTGCATACAAAGTCATGCCCTTTGGTCTCACCAATGTCCCAGCAACATTTCAACGCTTGATGTGCATTGCCTTCAAAGACTACTTGCAGAAGTGGTTGGAGGTATTCATTGATGATCTGCGTGCACACTCTCGATGGGCAGACGATCTGGCTTGCTTAAGGAAGGTGTTCAAGCGATGTCGATTATATCGTATATGATGGGGAGAAACAGTTAGGGTTTCACTTGTGTGGGAGACATACACAGAGAAGAACAAGGGAGAGAGAGAGAGAGAGAGAGAGAGTTGTGGGGATAAGTCAACTCATCAAGTGAGTGTGTGACTCCCCTATCACACATGTATATTGCACTAGTACACATAGTGCACTTAGTACATTAAAAGTACTAAGTGTACTATGTACTATAACTTATGGGCTTGTACACACTATAAGGGTGGGCATAACGCCTTTACCCCAACAACCTCCCACTTAAAGGCAAAGTGCCCTTAAGTAAAGGAAAAGAAAAAATCAGCATGTACATGATAATATACAAGGCCATATCAAGGCTGAAACTGGCCTCATCCAATGCCCATCAAGTGTCTGCAATGAGCAAACCGCTCCGGAGGCAAACTCTTTGTCAACAGATCAGCCGGGTTGTCATCCGTGTGAATCTTAACAAGCTGAATTTGCTTGTTCTCTATCACCTCTCTGATGAAGTGATACTTCACATCCACATGCTTCGTCTTTGCATGAAAAATAGGGTTCTTTGCCAACTGAATGGCACTCTGACTGTCACAATGCAACAATGGAATATCCCCTGTATAGCCCAAATCAACTACTAACCGAGATAGCCATAATGCCTCCTTGCAAGCCTCTGTGGCTGCAATATACTCGGCCTCTGTAGTAGATAAGGCTGTGCACTTCTGCATCCTGGATATCCATGACACAGCACCTCCTGTGAATGTAAATACATAACCGGTAGTAGACTTCCGGTTATCTGGATGACCGGCATAATCCGAATCCGTGTAACCATGCACTAATGCATCCTGTTTGCCAAAGCAAATGCACAAATCCTGTGTGCCCTTCAGGTATCTCATGACACCTTTCACTGCTTCCCAATGCTTCTTGCCAGGGTTGGCCATGTATCTAGAAACCAATCCCACTGCAAATGCAATGTCCGGCCTAGTAGCAACCATGGCATACATGAGACTGCCACAAGCTGAAGCATACGGAATCTTGGCCATATCAGCCTTGTCTCTATCTGACTGTGGGCTGTCCATAGCACTGAGTTTCACATATGGAGGCAAAGGAGTACTAGTCTTCTTCCCCCCGTCCATATTGAACCTCTGCAAGACTTTGCCAATGTATTCCTTCTGAGACAAATACAACACATGCTGATTTCTGTCCCGAAGTATCCGCATACCCAAAATGTGATTTGCATCACCCAAATCCTTCATATCAAAGGTTTGATGCAGCCTCTGCTTCAAGGCATCCATCTCTTTACGAGATTTCCCGGCAATCAACATATCATCAACATACAAGATGAGGATCAATAGACTGCCATCCAAAGCTTTCTTGGTGTACAAGCAGTGATCTATGTCACTTCTCCTGAATTTTTGTGATTTCATGAATGTATCAAATTTATGATACCATTCTCTTGGTGCCTGTTTGAGCCCATAAAGACTCTTTTTCAGCTTGCATACAAGCTTCTCCTTTCCACTCACTGCATAACCCTCTGGCTGCTGCATATATATCTCCTCATGGAGATCACCGTGAAGAAAAGCAGTCTTCACATCCATCTGAATCAAGTCCAGATCATCATGCGCAACCAAAGCCAACACAGCTCTAAGTGTGGTCATTTTGACCACTGGAGAGAAGATCTCATCAAAGTCCACACCATATTCCTGCTTGAAGCCCTTAGCCACTAACCTGGCTTTGTATCTTGGCTTTGCATCTGGTGCAACTTTGAGCCTGTAAACCCACTTGCATGGCAAAACCTTCTTGCCTGCAGGCAAATGCACCAACTTCCAAGTTCCATTTTTATGCAGAGAATCCATCTCTGACTTCATGGCACGCTCCCATAGAGCTTTGTCTGCCCTCTGTAAAGCCTCCTTATAACATGAGGGCTCCCCACAGTCAGTAAGCATCAAGTAGTCAACCCCTGGAACAAACCTGTCAGGGGCTCTGGAGGGTCTAGTGGACCTCCGTACCCAATGACCATCATTTGCAGGTTGCTGTCCAGCCTGCATATCACCTATTGGTGGCTCCTGTTCCATGCCATAAGGCTGAAAAATCATGCCCGGTATCTCCTCCAACTGTGGTATATCCATAGGGATATCTTCTGCCATATCTGGCTGTCCATTTGGACCATTTTCAGCACCATTTAAGGGCTGGTTTTCCTGCTGTAATGGCTGATTTACAGCCCTTGGTTGTTGTCCATGATGTCCATCATCATCAAAGATGACTCTGCCAGGCTCCTGTTGCCTTGCAGGCTCCTTATAAATGCATGTTTCATCAAAAATGACATCATTGCTGCGTATGATCTTTCTATTCATGGGATCCCAAAGTCTATACCCCATTTCACCTCTGTCACCATATCCTAGGAATATGCATTTGTGAGACTTAGGATCAAGTTTGGTGCGCATTTCCCTGCGTATGTGCACGTACGCAACGCAACCAAACACTCTCAAGTGCTTGTATGACGGAGGCTTCCCTGTCCATACTTCCTCTGGCACTTTCCCACCAAGCCTCGTGTTAGGTGACCTGTTTATAAGGTGAACAGCTGTCATAACAGCTTCAGCCCAAAAACCATGAGGTAACGCAGCATGTGACAACATAGAATGGACCTTCTCCTGAATGGTCCTGTTCATCCTCTCTGCTGTCCCGTTTTGTGGAGGATCATAAGGAGTAGAGAGCTCCCTCTTGATGCCTTTAGCATCACAAAAGTCCTGAAACTGTTTGGACATATACTCTCCACCATTGTCGGAACACAAAGCCTTCAGTGTTTTGCCAGTTTGATTCTCAACATGAGCAACAAACTTCTGAAACACTGAGAATGTATCACTCTTCAAACGAAGAGGATGAACCCACACCTTGCGTGTGGCATCATCAATAAAAGACACATTTTGCCCCTCCCAAAGAAAGTTGAGGCATCTCACATACATCTGTATGCACAAGCTCTAACTGAGCATCTTTCTGTCCAATAGCTTTCTTGTGGGGGCACTGTAGTTGCCTACCATATATACAATGCTCACAAAATTGAAAACTTGAAAACTTTAGAGAAGGCAAGTAACCCAAATGAGACAATTGCTCCATTCCCTTGACACTCATGTGTCCCAACCGGCTATGCCACATAGAGATTTCCGGCAGCTCAGTTGCATTTACATTAGCATGGTGACAAACACCTGCATGCATAAAGTAAAGAGTGTCCACCTTAGAGCCTCTGGCAACAACCAGTGAGCCCTTACTAATTTTCCACTTTCCACTACCAAATGTGGTAACATAATCAGCATCATCAAGCTGTCCAGTAGAAAGCAAATTCTTCTTGATCTCAGGCACATGCCTGACATCATGAAGCATAAGCTGTGAGCCATCTGAAAACACAAGCCTCACATCACCTCTGCCAAGAATCTTGCATGCATGGTTATCACCCAAATAAACCACTCCTTCATTGCCAGCAGTGTACCTGACAAACAAGTCTCTGCAACCTGTGACATGAAAGGAGGCACCTGAATCAATGATCCATGAGTGCATACCATGACCACCTGTAAGAAGTGAATGGGCATCAAGTGAAGAAGTAAATAGGACCTCATCCTCACTGCCACCTGCATGTGACACATTGATTTCTTCAATCTTGACTCCACTTTTGCCCTTTGGCTTTACATCTTTGGCTTCATCCTTCTCTTTGTCTTTGCCTTTTCCCTTTTCTTTTTGATCATTTTTCCATTTGTAGCATTGCTTTTTAATGTGTCCCTTTTTGCCACAATAATGGCATTCCAAATCCTTTTTGGAGCGAGACTTGCTCCTTCCCCTTTCTTGGCTTTTCCCCCTTTGCTGGGATCTCCCACGTGCATTCATTGCATTGGACTTTCCAACAGAGTTGTTCTTCCTGTTCATCTCTTCTTGAAGAAGAGCACCCTCAACATCTGCATATGACATCATAGCATTCGAATTGCTAGTGGCTGTCCTAAATGTGTCCCAACTCTCTGGCAAAGTGCATAACAAAAAAGTGGCTTTGAACTCATCGTCCATTGCCAACTTTTGATTGATGACCTGGCTGACAATACCATTAAACTCATTTAGATGGGCTGTCATAGACGCCCCTTCCTTCATCTGAAGACCTATGAGTTTCTTCAACCAATACACTTTGCTTGAGGCACTTTATTGGGCATACAAGTCCTGCAATCTCTGCCACATTCCCCAAGCTGTCTTCTCTTCACGAATGCTGAAAAGTAAAGAGTCTGACACAGACAACATGATAGTAGATCTTGCCAGCTCATCCATATCTTCCCACTCTTCAGCAGTAAGAGAAGCGGGCATCACACCCCTTTCTTTGATAGGCTTGTGCTGCTTTTTTTGGAGCAACACATTGTAGCACTGGGTTTGCCAAATATCATAATTATGCGAGCCTTCAAGCTTCTTGATGTGAAGCAATGAAGAGCTCTCACATGTGGTTGCCATAGCAAAATGCAACCTGTCAATGCCTGACTCCCTGCAAAATGTGCAAACACTGCACCAAAAGCACACAAAGTGCTCACTATTGTTCTCCCAAGCTTTATCTCCCACTGCGGAAGCACAAATGCAACTTTTCTCCCACTTTATGTGATGAAATCATCAAAATCTGGTTGCTGCAGATTTTGGACAGCACCTTAAATGTGCTCTTTTTCCCTTCCAAAGTACTGTACAGCAGTACCAAGTGCTCACCAATGATGTACCAAACCTGTACCGGCAAGTACAGCAGCTGAAATTGAACCTTTTGGTCACTCAAAACAGTGTACAGCCATGCCAAAACTTGCACAAAGCTGTGCCAAATCTGTACCAACAGGTACAGTAGCAATAAATGCTCTCCTGGCTGTCCAAATGAGTGAAAATCAGACTTTTACAGTCCCGTACACTGCATACAACAGTCCCGAACAGAAATTGGGCAAAAGCCCCTTGACTGCAAGCTGATTTTTGAGGATTCAAGGCATAAATGTCTTGCCTGCTGCTTTGCCAAGCTCAACAAGCATAAAAACTTGAAAAGCCCCTTGATTTAAGATCAATTTCTGATCATACATGGTACATTGACGCACATGAAGGCATCCAGAGTGTTCACGATGCTTCCCCCTGGCCACATATACATCAAATACATGAAAGCCCCTTGATTTACAGGCACATTGAGTGCTTGTAAGGCATCAACACATTATCCACAGCATCAAATGCGATTGCCTGCATGCAAATCAACCAAATCGGCACAAAAGCCCCTTGATTTGCACTGCAATTTGCTGCAATTTGCTGTAATTTTGCCCAAATGTGCGATTTTTCACATCATACAGCATGTATGAGTGCTTAATTGCACAATTACATCAAAAGCCCCAAATTTTGACATCCAATTTCCTGCAAATTGATCCTGATTGTGACCAATTTCCTGCAAATTGATCCTAATTGTGACCAATGTCACCCAATTTTGCCAATTTTGCTCAAAAATTGAGCAATTGGGTACCTGTATCTGCTCAATTGTTGATTGTACTTGCTCAATTGCAAATCCCAAAAAAAATTTGAGGAAAATACCTTGTAATTTTTTGATTTTTCTCTGATTTGCAGGAGGGTTTTGTTGTTGCAGGAAAAGGGGGTGATGATTTGGTGCTGCTATTGATGCTGATGCTGATGCTCCTGTAGCTGTAGCTAATGTACGGATGGCTGGGCAGTGTAGCTCTCCTCAGCAGGTACAGTAGAGTTGATGCTTATGCGTCTGCCTGTTGACGCCTTGTGACTGAGTCTGACCACCACCACGTAGGTGTGTCGCCTGACGTGGAGCTGATGCTTATGCGCCTCCCGACGTTGCAGCCTTCGCCTACCCGCCACCTAGTAGCGCTAAACTTTTTGGACCAACGCCTCGTTTGCTGCAAGCGCTGACGCGTGGCTATGAAGAGTGCATAAAGGCGTTCTTGTGGCGTCTATGGTTCTGGTCCGCAGCCAGTTACTGGTCGCTCGATCAACCAGGTTAGTTTATGACGCCTCTTTCTGTATCCTTCCCCTAGTCGACCAAAGCTGCCGCCTGGGTTCCCTTCGTAGCCAGCTATCTTATGCTGTCAATGGTTCAGTTTTCGCTTGCTAGCGACCTTGCACGACTTGATCAGATTACATCGTTTGCAGCATTAGGAGGTAGTATTTGTGTCGGCGGGAAAAATGGCTCTGATACCATTTGATGGGGAGAAACAGTTAGGGTTTCACTTGTGTGGGAGACATACACAGAGAAGAACAAGGGAGAGAGAGAGAGAGAGAGAGTTGTGGGGATAAGTCAACTCATCAAGTGAGTGTGTGACTCCCCTATCACACATGTATATTGCACTAGTACACATAGTGCACTTAGTACATTAAAAGTACTAAGTGTACTATGTACTATAACTTATGGGCTTGTACACACTATAAGGGTGGGCATAACGCCTTTACCCCAACAGTATATCCCTGAACCCTTTAAAGTGCCAACTTTGGGTCAAGCATGGTGTGATATTGGGACACATTGTCTCAAAGAACGGTATATCCACGGATGATAGCAAAGTCAAGTTGATATTAGAGATACCACCACCCACTAACTACAAAGGTGTGCAAAGGTTTATGGGCCACGTTGGGTATTACCATTGCTTCATCATTTTCTATGCTGAAATCGCCAAGCCATTATACAAGCCACTCATTGTCTTTGAATGGACTGAGGAATGCCAAGAAGCATATGATCGACTAAAGCAGGCATTGACTAGCACGCCAATTCTACGACCCCCCAATTGGGACCTCATATTTCATGTGCATATTGATGCATCAAACTTTGCTCTTGGATGCGTACTAGCTGAGCCCAGTGAGTTCAAATTGGACTATCCAGTCTGCTTCACTAGTCGTCAATTAAATGATGCAGAGGTGAACTACACCACCACAGAGAGAGAAGGATTGGCCATGGTTTACGCTGTCAAGAAGTATCAACACTACCTATTGGCCAACAAATCCGTATTATTCATGGACCATCAAGCCTTATTGTACCTAGTGAATAAGCCTTGCACCACGGGAAGAATCACACGATGGTTGCTATTACTGTTGGAATTCGACTTTACAGTTATGGTAAGAAAAGGGACATAGCATGTGTTAGCTGATCATATGTCAAGAATTCCAAATGGGGAACTAGCAAATGGGCGTTGAAGATGATCTCCCTAATGCTTATCTGTTCAAATAGGACATGGTACCCAAATGGAGTGAGGAGATATCTGATTATCTAGCTTATGGTTTTCGGAAACACCCTTGAACAAAGATAAAACACGGCGGCTTATCAAGCTTGATGCACCTTATCAATTAATTACGGGAGAACTATATAATCTGGGTAAAGACAATGTTCTAAGAAGATGTGTGAGAGAAGATGAGTTCGTCCGATATTGGATGAAGCTCATTCAGGGATAGCAGGGGGGCATTTTGCTGGGAAAATCACGGCTCGCAAGGTGCTTCAAGCAAGATTATGGTGGCCCATGTTGTTCGGAGATGTCATAGAATTTGTCAAAAGGTGCGAAGAATGTCAGCGTTTTGCTATCCCACAACAAAGGGACAAGATGCCGCTCACCCCTATTATTGTAAGACAACCCTTCGAAAAATGGGGAGTAGATTTTGTTGGACCTATTAGTCCAGCGGCACATCCATCATCAGCCCGATATGTGATCGTGCCCCACGGACTATTTCACCAAATGAGCAGAAGCTAGAGCCTTGAAGCAAGCTGATGCACAAACAACAGCAAAATTCTTATATGAGCAAATTATCTCAAGGTTCAGCTGCCCATTAGAAAGTGATCGCGGCTCACGTTTTATTAATGAGATGATTGATCATTTCTTGTTGGATTCTTAGTTGGTCCATCGAAAATCATCACCTTATTATCCACAGGCTAATGGTCAAGGAGAGAGTACAAACAAAATTTTGTGTACTATCTTGACCAAAATCTTGGAAGCAAGTCGAACGGAATGGGAACATAAGCTGACAGCGGCCCTATGGGCATATCGAACATCATATAAGGTAGCGACACATGGGATACACTCCCTTCCGTCTAGCTTATGGTGTTGAGGTAGTAATGCCTATGGAATACCTAGTTCCGAGCTTAAGGATTGCAGTGCAAGAACACCTAACGGAGAATGTATTAGCTGAAAGGCTAATCGATTTAGAGAAGCTTGATGAGACCAGGCTAATAGCATCGCATGAACTCATGGTTGAGAAACTACATAAGAAGCATTGGTTCAACAAAAATTTGAAACAAAAAGAACTGGAAACGGGGGACATTGTCCTTATGTATGGTGTAGGAAGCACCAGAAAAAAGAAACTCAAATATAGAGGCTTGGGACTCTTCTAAGTTTCTGAGATCACACCTCAGGGGTCAGTTAGAATTGAGACAATTGACGGCATACAGATGGAGGGTTATGTCAATGGAAGCAAACTCAAAAAATATTTTAGACCAGTGACCCAAGAGATGATCTTACAAGAACATCTCTTAAAACAACAAAAACAGCTTGTAGAGGAAAAAATCCAACAAGCTCAAGAAGAGGCTAAGGCAAGGGAGGCCAAAGCTAAACAATTACTCCAGAAGAGAATGTTACACATCAACATGGCTTCCTTGACTCTCTCGAACAACATTGAGCTTAAGATGGAACTCACTACAACTAAAGACCATGCAACGAGCATTGCACTAATAGATACGGGATCAAGTCATAACTTGATCTCATATGACATGGGTAGCCTTAAATAGACCACACCTTGAACCCACTGATGCACAAGTACGTCGTGTGCACTTGATAACTATGAAAGCTGAGGGATTTTTAAGTGTTAACATTTCCATCAGAAATAATTCCTTGGTTGGAAAAGTGTTTGTCATGCCTCGAGGTTCCATGGAAAGAGGAAATGATCCTAGGACGATCCTGGATTTGCACTAGCAAATGTAATATCCAATCGAAGAAGGAGATAACACTGTTGAACGAGGGCGACAATGTCATGTCCATACCCTTATGGAGCCTGACAAACATAGGAAAACGTATCATGATTGAGGAAAGAACGAGACCAAGCACAGTAACATCAACTCATAAAATAGAACAAGCATCAGTCCCACAAAGCCTACACAAACAATACCCAAAGTCGCAAGGTACATAGAAATGGGTGCCCAAGGTTCAACTCAAAAACCAACCCCACAAGAAGGAGAAGGAGGATAATACGGAGACAGTAAGAAAGATTCACAAAGGAGCCAAAAATTAGACTTGGCCTTCACAAGTTGGCAGTACTCCAAACATACCAACATCCCACAAGGCCTTCATAAACAATGGGTTTGAATGGAGCGCAAGGATACTACCAAGGCAATACGGTAGTGTGGGTACCCAAACCCCGCTTAGTGGCCACTCTCACAAGCTGTTCCGGTAACGAATGAAAGGGTAGTAAAATCATGCAGCACACCAACACCCAACTAAAGCCAATGCTAAAACTACACAAACATTGGTATGGAGGAGGAAAACAACTCAACAAGATGGGTTGAGGATTGCCAAAGCAATGTTAGTAACCACTTCAACTTGGACAAATACCCTAAAAGAAACAAAGAAGTTTAGCCAAGGGACACGGATAAAAGTCCCCACCCACAGGACCCAGTAACAACATTGTTCAGTTGGGTGGAAGGAAGAATCAAAACTCCCACACAGAGCTAAAACACTTGTAGCAACACCTACCCAGAAGTGCCAAGGTGTCACCTTGGTTTTCATGGCAATAAAAGATGAAGGTATCCATTTGTTGCCGAATGGATACAAGGTAAAAGTGGATATCGTTCACTAATTTAATACATGTTTGAATGACTGAGCATGAAGAAAAAAATAGAAGGTATCAATCTTGCACATTCATGATCCAAAAGAGTTCATGCCGCCGTGAGCCAATCTTAAAAAGTTCAAGCCGTTAGCCAATCCTAAAAGGTTCACTCCGTGAACTAATTCAAAGCAGTTCACGCCATGAACTGGTTCAAAAAAAGTTCACGCCGTGAAATGGTCACTTCTCACGAGCCAATCATAAGACGCAACGTGGCTTTCTTCATTAAGGCAGCCGCCCTATCCGAGGGTTGTGTTGTAAATTCAAATATTCTTTCCTTTTTCGTCATTTCGCATCATGTGTTTCCATCGCAAAAAGCACTTTGAGCTTCTGTCTCCGATCATGCATTGTCTTCCTTGGTTCTTCCAACCCTAATCGATAGTCATCGATTAAGGTGGAAGCTTAGACCATTTCTCATTTTCTTTTCTTATTCTTTTTTCCTTTTTTATTTTTATTTTTATGTTCAATCAATATCATGCTCATAATCATGAGCATTAGTATCGTCCATATTCTATGTTTGTTCTAAAAATTCCTTTAGTATCATCACTTGCACACATTGCATATTTTGATAAACAAAAACATAAAAACGCTAAAATCACAAAAAACCTACAGTTTCACGAAACTGCCACCAAACTGTAGCTTCACGAAACAACAAAACCTGCAACTTCACACACTTCACTGTAGTTTCACGGAACTTATAGTTCTCACGAAACAACATCTCACGAGATTCTCTCATGGAACTCCCTTTCACGTAACCACATTTCACGTGAAAAACTCTCACGGAACCTCATTTCACGAAACTAACTCTCACGGAACTCCCTTTCACGAAACTAACTCTCACGGGATTCCGTCGTCTGACGAAACTCCCTTTCACGTGACCACATTTCACATGACACTCTCAATCTCACAGAACTCCCTTTCATGAAACTAACATCTCACGGGATTTTGTCTCACGAAACTCCCTTTCAAGTAAACACCTTTCATGGGATTCCATCTCACTGAACTCCCTTTCACGAAACTAACTTTCACGAAACAACATCGCACGGGATTCTCTCTCACAGAACTCCCTTTCACACGTAACCACCTTTCACATGACAACTCCTCTCACGACCTACAGGTTCACGGGACTACCAAGACCATGCACCTTCATGCCACAACATTTACCCTGTCAACAATTAACACACCTTGTTTATTGCTCCTACACTAACACACTTCTCATCTCAACTAACCAGTTTACCATTAACACCAAAAAAAAAAGGAGAAAAAGAAAGGAAAAGAAAAGGAATGGTACCTACCCCACCCAGTCTGGAGACTGATGTTCTTTTCATGTACATATGTTGGCCTGAAAAACAGAAGCTGTAGAGACCCCCGCAGTCACCCAAGCCAACGCTACAAGCTCCCCCCAGCAAGTCAGAAGAAGAAACCAGTGCGGGTACCAAAACTGAACTACTTGGGCCCATATGTCCAAGCCTTCTATGGGGCCATCATCAGCCAAGGAGATCCTTATAGCCCATGGAAAGGTCCCACTGCATTATCACAGCCCTAGTGCCTCCAAATCCTGGAAGAGGTAGAGGTCAAGGAGAAGTTGGAGAAAGTGGGCCTAGGGAGAATGGCGCAGATACTCCCAACAAGGAACATCGACACGGAGCTCTGTGTCCAATATATCAAGACTTATGACAAAAGCACCAAGCGTGGCACCATCACAAAGGCCGATAGTACAACAGAGCAGATTTTAATCACAGAAGAACTCATCCGTGATGCTCTGCAGCTCCCACCAGCCAGTTAAAGTCTGTGCCCATACCTTTGACAAAATGCCTTTGGACACTATGCTGAAGAGGAGTTCATATAACTCCAATGGGGCAGAGTATGAGAATATTCGAGATGAGGTCATGGAGAAATCATGCATAGCTATGTCACTGATAATGTAGGTGAAGCGATTGGATTGTTACAACAACGGGGTCCTATTGAATAGGATTTCTAAAGTGCATGAATAAAAGGAAGAGGATTGGGCATATTACATCCATTGAGAAATGAAAAACTATCTAAAGGCCCACCAGTGCAAAATATGCAACCCGTACCTGCTGACCCAAGTCCTCAATCATGTGGCAAAAAGGTCTCTCCTAGAGCCCAAGCCAGAAGAACAGCTGCAACTAGCATTGTTGCCAGAGCAACCAACACTAACAGGCTGAAGAAATGCAAGAGGGCCAAGCTATCCTAGTGGAAACACAAGCCATTATGAAGGAGATAAAGAAAGGGAGGAAGAAAAAGACAGAAAGAGAAATGAGGGGCGTCATCCTGAACGCAGCTGTAGAATCACAAAGACTAGAGGCTGAGCTGCACAGGAAATCAGATCATACCAGGAAGCATCGACAATGCAAGAAGCCACAGCCAGCCATGCCACTCAAGAGCAAACCCAACAAGTTACTCCCTCGACGAGCACAGCGCAGCGCTGATCTTCACAAACCTGTCCTCACTTAAGGATTCAGCCTTGGTAGACACACTTGCAGAGATAGAACCAGCACCAGCAGCATCAATTCTAATGCCGGGATAAAGAATCGCAAGGCATTGAGACAGCAAAACGGCCCTAGTGCATGATCCAGCAGCCCATAGAGATATAGGCAAAAGACCAAGAAGTGCAGAGCCATCAAGCCCGAGCAAAAGACGACATCTGGAAAATGAAGAAAGGCTACCCCAGCTTTCCTTCCTGCTGCTGCTGCAGAATGTCGATTATGAACAGTTCATGCAGGACACTATTATGGAAGGGTTGGATGAGCTGTTAAACCTACCACATGCTGGACTCGATTTAAGCGCAAGCACAAGTGCACCATGGGAGCAAGAGCAAAAAGTATGGCGTTGCCACCTCCTCACAACACACATGCTGCATGATCGTAACGTTGCCCTTTGGAAAAGCAGATTAACGAGTCAAACACACAAGTGCGGACTTTAAAGGACCACTTGGCAGCAACAACAAAGGCCACGCATCGGGATGTCATAATGAAAAGTTAGAAGGCCACGGAGGAGCAAGAGACCAAATACAAAGGCCACGCATCGGGATGTCATAATGAAAAGTTAGAAGGCCACGGAGGAGCAAGAGACCAAATACAAGGCACTAGAAAGCAATAATGTGGTCCTTAGCCAAACTATTGTTCAGAGAATCAAAGAAAATACGGACCTCAAGGCAAAGTTGGAACATGCTAAAGAGCAACTCTAGAAGGAGGTCACTCACAACCACGAGCTCATAGCCCTTCATGCCCCCCTAGCAAGTACAAGAACTCTAGAAGGAGGTCACTCACAACCACGAGCTCATAGCCCTTCATGCCCCCCCAGCAAGTACAAGAACTCCATCATAAATCCATGGCCAAAGAAGAGGAACAACGATAGATCCAACAGTTATCCTCAAATCTAAAAGAAGAAGAAGACAAAGCCACTCACTTATAGCAAGAGAGAAAACAATCAAACAAGGCACATGCAGAGAAAGTGAGAGCACTTAATGACGCCATCAGTGCCAGTCAAGTCGCGAGATGCAAAGGATGGTATTAGCACACCAAGAGGCTATGGCACAAATCACACAACAGTTACAAGACAGTCAGAGGCTGGCTACCGAAAGGCTCCAAAGAATCATAGAAGCTCAAGAAAGCGAAGCAACAGCCAGGCATGCCCAAGAGGAAGCAACCCGGAGATTCGAGGAGTTGGATGCTGCAAGGATGGTCCGTGAAACCACAATATCAAACCTCCTCAGCAATAATGACTCTCATCTACAAGAGTTGGAACGCCAGTTGGCGATACAAGATCGAAGTCAATGGCCAGAGAGCTTACAGATGACATGCGCCTACTCCTTGAGCGTTCCTCGGAGTTGCCAATAACTCCTCGAGCCCCTCCTCAAACTCTTACTCTATTTTTGCCTACACTAACCCTCTCCTTATTACTTCAATACGATATAAATCTATCTGAGGACCTCGGCCTAGGTGAACTAATCCTCATTAAGCAGAATACTAAACGCGATGCTGACCCCACGATTATAATGGAAATTTTATGGGGGGACATAGTCTTAACTAATCCACAAGATATCTTCTTTTATCCACCATTACATCCTATTGTGTTAAACCTTCGTAGTTGGTGTCGGGTACTCCAAAATTCTGAAATTCTGTACAACAGTGTCAAAAAATTAGACCTGTTTGTTCCACATGACATTCCCTAGACACCAGCCAACTACGAGGTGGTAGCACATAGCTATCAATGGATTATAAGCCATGGGTGGCTCGAAGTTTACAATACTCACCAACATCTCAACTTATGTGAGTCTACCTTATATCACCCTTTTGGAATTCTAAAACTATACTCTAATATCTACAACATTTAGAATCCATGTTAACCAATGTACTCTACAATTTGATGCCACTCATATTGAATATCCTACCATAAATCCTAAGGATATCCTTGACCTACAAGAGTTTATGAAATCTCACAAGCCTAGCCACCCACCCCCTAGCATAGGTCATGGTCAAGAAGAAGCCTTGTCTTCATCTTTAGTTTCCACTTACCCCTATATTCTAATGTCACTAGTGAACTCCTTAATCCCTATCCTCATGCCCCACACCTACTAACACATCTCAGGCCGATTGCATATTATCTACTCTCACTCCTTAGCAGATAGATTTTTCCACTAACCCTCTTGCCCCCGAGGAGATACAGGCACCTCACCCATCTCCCCAAACGACAACCTCATGAGGTACGTTATCCTATTCCCCAAGACAATATTGAAGCTTTCACTTATGATACAATTTTGGAATCATTGTCTGGTGCAGAATATAAGGGCCTAATTTGCACTGGCAATCCTATGTTAAAGCCCAAGTTGATGTTCAAAGTGCTAATGCAAGTAACACCCTTTGAACCAACTCAAAGGATTCTACCAGAAGCCTACTCCGAGGTCACACCAACAAAACAACCTTATGTGCCATACCCTCTACGAGCACCTCATCCAGAAGAACTACTTTCCTTTGGCTGGAGAGGGCATATTGTGGACTAATGTGGCATGGCACATGAAATTGGCCAATCCCCAATTGGCCGACCTGCTGGAAATCGGGATTGTCACTTTCATGATTAGCTATTGCTTTCGCAGGTGGAGAAAGGCTCACCCCGCACACACAAGAGGCGGCTATGCCACAATTGCCACAGATGAGGCACAGCCCAAACTAGAGGATTTTGGAATACAACCAGACTGGTGGAAAGAATACTTAACAATTCCAGAGTACAGCCAAGTCTATATGTGCGCGCAACCAACTCAGTGGGTTGACCCATTGTACATGCCCCTTAAGAGAAGATGGACTCCACTGGAGTTTCAAGAGGCCAAGCAGCGCGACTCCCATGTCTGTTTACGATTTCCTGGTCTTCATGCTAGCATCCTTTCCAGACATATGGGAACAAAGGAAACAAATGCTTACTTAGATACAAGCATGACGCCGTATCTCGGACCCAGCAATCGTGGCAAGTGTTTGATTTTTGAAATTGCTCGTGGTCCTGATTGATCAACCCAAAGAGCCCTATGATGGCTATGAAGTTGAGCACCTGCAGTTCGACATGAATCAAGGCTCATCTGACCGGGGCATGATGTTGTATTACCATCGTCTAAGGTGTCTTCTAGCTTACATACATGTCATGTTCAAAGATATGGTGGACACAGGGTTCTGGCGCTCACACTCAGCCGTGATTGCCTTATGCGACAGTGTAAAAGCATAGGAGTACGCCCTCATAATGAAGAAAGCACTAACTATATACTAGTCATGGCAAGGAACACTTCATGAGAGAAAAACATTGATAACAAGCTAGGTAAACACACCATGATGAGGCTACTATATGGGTTGGTTATTGTTGGTCTGAAAACGCATCATATAACACGCATGATGAGAGGCGGCTCATAACACAAAACACAGCATAAGAACTAAGTAGAAAATGTATCTCATATGCTGGTCATATGAGAAAAACGCAACATATATGGCCTGCCATTTGAGATCAAAAATGCACAGCAGACGAAGGCGCATCAGATCAAAAAGTGCATGTGAAGGGAGAAAAAAATGTAACATATGAAGGGGGTGGCTCATGAAGAGAAAAACGCACAGATGATCATGGAAGGGCTGAAAACGCAAAAACCTTGAAAAAACACACCCTAAAAATGTAGAAGGGGAGAAGGTGAAACGTAGTGATGGAATGGAGCCTAGCTTTGATACCATCTTAGAAACATGGCTAGGCCCAAGAGGGAGTGATTGAGAGTGGAAGGAGAGGTGGAGAGATCAAGCCATGGCATGTGGAATCACAGACATGGATAGGAAAGAGAGAGAGAGAGAGAGAGAGAGAGAGCAGACCACCCCCTCTGTAGTGGCTTACACCAAGAACAACAATTGCCTTGTCAAAAAATTGCCAATCATCAAGTCGTCGTCAACCCTGAACTCAAGTGCCTGACGTCGTCAACCTTGAACTCAAGTGATAAACACAATGATTGTATCATGAATGATAATACTCACACCATGTGCAATGTATTTTTAAGCACTAAGGAGCGTTCACACCTAAGAGGGTGTTCACACCAAAACAACCTAGACATACCCCGCACCATTGAGGCTCAGATAATTCCAATAGGGAGTGTGTAGGTTGAAGCGCATGTCTCTCTTTAAGATCAAAAGTTCACAAGATTTGCAAGTAGACCATAAGGTGGATTTGGGGAGGTGTACTTTAGCAATTCATAAAGATGGCCAAGTGCACATGAGACAGCATCCTTTGGGGCTCCTTCCCTTCCATGCCACACAACCATTGTAGGTGGTGGTTGTATTTAGAGACCTTTCAAAGAAAAGAAGGCACGGAAGGTGTGTTTGTTAAGAAGTCATATGGGTGTTCTATTTCTTACAATAGCTTTCTCTACCTGTCTTGCCATTTTTTCGATTAAGAAGAATAGTAATGACGTTCCATGAAAAAATCACCTCTTTATTAACCGATAGCCTTCTCTACCTTTCTTGCCATTTCTATGATCAAGAAAGATGGTGATGATGTTCCATGAAAAAAATCACCTCTCTTCCTTTCTTGCCATTTCTATGATCAAGAAAGATGGTGATGATGTTCCATGAAAAAATCACCTCTTTCATGATCAACCGATAATGTTGAAACACAAATTAAGTGCCCACGGGAGCTTAGTCTAGTGGTATGTAAAAACCTTTCAAGGATGAAAAGTTTTCAAGATGATAACTAGATTATATTCCTCCTAGACATTACCATGAGGTGTTGCTTGTATAAAATAGAGCTCTAATTTTGGGCACCTGTTCTTTAATGAGCCACCATCCATATCCTCAATAGCATAAACAACTAACTTCAAACTTTGAAGCCTATAATGCATTTGCTATACTATAAGCTCCAAATATTATCATGGCATTGTATGTTATAGCCCAGAAACAGAAATTGATTTCAAATCTATGTATTGATTATCCAAGGTATATGTATGTGCATTTTCTTCTGTAATCTATGTGGGCAAGAGATCTAAAATCTTTTAAAGATACACATATGGGTACAACCTTTTTCACACCTCAAGATTCTTTGCAACATATGTTACAATTGAAAACGCTGCCTTTTAAAGTTTGTTGACCAGGAAAGGTAATGCACCACATATTAAATATTGAGCCTAACTCAAAAACGGTTCATGACTTCTGTGTGGCAAGGCTTGTACTAAATATTGAGCCTAACTCAAAACAGTTTATGGCTTCAGTGTGGCATGACTTGCTTGTAATCTACTTTATTCCTACAATGAAAATACTTGGTAGATACATGCTAACTCATAAGTTGTAACTCTGTTTATATATAATATAAAAATAGGTTAAATGATGTTTTACATGCCATATGCCATTTCTTAGTCCAAGAGAGCAAGATAGCAAAAGGTTGTTACACAGTGGAAGCAATGCTAGTTTAGGCAAGATGGCTCACCATGTCAAATTTATCCCCTATAACGTGGGCGCACTTCATCTGTCATTGGCACCTAATGGGATCACACATGCCAGTGCAAACAGTATGTTTCTAAGCACAAGTACAGTGCAAGCATACCTTCTTAACCCCAAGTGCATGTGCCTTTGAAGAACTAGCTTTCTTCCGAGCAGCACGTTAGGTTCCCTACTTGGTGGGGGGCACTTAATGGCAAGATACATAAATCTTCTTGCCCATGAGTCCATTTAGCCCAGTTCAAAGAAATTGCCCGGTGGAACCGAGCCAAGCCAGAGCAAACATGAAGGGAATGAGGCCTAAACACAAATGGTCACCTTCTTTCTACATTGATTTTTTAGGTTTATATAAAGCCACATTGTGTAGACTTTTGAACTAAGTACACTTGTGAATATCAGCTACTCATGCATGCCATTACTTGGACAAGCTCAACCTTTTCAGATCTGCAACAGTATCAGTTTCCAATTGTTGTTGAGTCAATTTGGAGGTGAAGGAAACTGCAGGGAGTGGATGATCTCTCACTGTGAGTCCAAGGACATCAGGGCGAGCATAGTGACCCACCACATCAAAATCAAACTTTGCCCTGATTATTTCTCCAAAATCTGCATGAGGTTTCATTCAACCTTATCAATATGTGACAATGAAGATTCTTTAAAAAAGTCTTTACAGTACTAAAAGGTTATTATTTATACAAAGTGTAGCTTAAGTCTTTAATTTAAACATCAGGATAGCCCCCTAAAGCCTGCATTTTATATGTATGTTGTGCATACATACGTGTTTATTCCACTCACCAATATCTGCAGATACAAGTGCTTCATCTTCATAATTGGGTCCTGCCAACACAGTTCCTAATGGAGAAATGATGACACTCCCGCCTGAGCATACCACTGCGTCAGGTAGTGGCTCCTCTTCTAATCCTCCAAATATGTATTCTGGTGGGGGAGGGTAATCTCTTCTGCGGCAAAACTGGTTTGCAGACAAAACAAAGCATCCCCCTTCCAATGCAATGTGTGTCATCGA
Source organism: Cibotium barometz (assembly GCF_041138505.1). Taxonomy (NCBI): domain Eukaryota; kingdom Viridiplantae; phylum Streptophyta; class Polypodiopsida; order Cyatheales; family Cibotiaceae; genus Cibotium; species Cibotium barometz. The sequence continues at coordinate 45,688,611 of NC_141072.1, forward strand.
TGCTTGCCAGCTCCCTCTTGAATCTGCTGTAGGTGCACAGTATAGTTCAATGCCTGCCAATCAAATCCCTCAAGGTCATCATTACATGCTTCAATCAACATTCCCTGAGAAGTAAGAGCATCCAATCATCAGAAACGTTCAGAACACACACAACCCAATAACTGACCTTTTCCATACATCGCTGTTCTTAAAAGGGGCATTCTGTTCTCCCAGCAGATTAACGCTCCAATGCGCCCCACCTGGGTTTCAAATACAGGCAGTGTAGAGCCATCACCGAAACCCCAGATCACCCGTTCAGAAGCTGTTGGCATGAGTTTCCTATGCTTTCCCAAGTACTGCCCTTGGGTGTCAAAGAAAAGCACGGTGCAGTAAAGAGTACCACCAGCTCGTTCTATAATTCCCATAACCAGATGTACTTTGTACCTGGCTGCAACACTTGCTAACCTTTCAACCTCAGGTCCTGCAAAAATAGCGTAGGAAGGCTGGATTATGGACCTTCTACAAAGAGGCAAAAAGGAAAGATAAACAACTCTAAAGCAAGGATATCAAAGCCAGAAATCTTAAAAGGAGTTTGATACACTCATTAAGCACTGAATACAACATAGAATACCAATGCCAGACACGTTTAAAAAATGTATGCATACTAATTATCATGGTTTTTGAGGTGACAAATGTACTTAGGTCATTAGATGACATTGTCCATGCATTTTATGCACCAGCCATCATTTCCAGATACCAAGACTTCGTTTGTGGTAGTGATGCAAACACATCAGCTGAGGACATGGGGCAGCACAAAGCACAATTTGTAACCTGCAGCGGAATTATTCGTAATTGAGGATCTTGTGAAGAAAAGAAAGAAAAGAAAAAGTGTGCATGTGTCTGGATACAACTGTGAATCATCATGGAGCGGTGGAGCCCATATACAAACAATATAAAGGGGGGTGGGGATGTGGATGGAGTGCTAAGGCAAGATGCATCTCTATATGCTGAAGGGGTAGTACAAGCATGCTATGCAGATCCATGTCTACTCCATCCAGTGCCATAAGAGGGATATAAGATATCATACATCGCCGATGCTGAGTCTGTGAATGGCGTGAACATGTACCCTGAGTCTGAATGAAAGCGAGCTAGCCTCTCTTGTGTCTCCATCTGGTGTCTCATTCGGATAGCTGCTATCTCTCGGTGACGGAGTCTGGGTGCTCTATGTCGAGTCTGTCTAGGTCTCCTCCGGGCTCTCAATTCCTCTGCTCTCTGTGCGGTCACCCCACGTGGTACATCAGCTGGCACTGGCATAGCTCTCTGGAAGAAATCTGTGAGCTGGGACTGTCTCCCACCCCTAGTGGGAGCGGGTGTCTAGAGGAGTCTCTCTTGAGAACTATGAAGGTCTAGTAGTAGTCTGCCAAGCTGTCGCTGGTCCGAGGCCTCCATCAACTGATGTAGTGAAGAGTGCTCCTCAAACAATTCTGCATATCTATCTCTTACCCCCTGGTGGGCTCTACATCTACATACAAAGTGATCCTCAGTCTCCACCTCCTCGCGGCACAATCTGCATATCCGCTCAGCTCTGGGAACCCGTGCCGCTCTCCCAGCCTCTATCTCTAGCTTATGTGATGAGACTCGTAGCTGTCCAATAGCAACGCGAGAGCTGTGTGGCATGTATACATCCATGTACCGCGGTCGCTGTATAAACCCATCCCCTGAGATGCTCATAAAGCGGTCTCTGTAATACAGCATCTTCGGTGGTTTTTTTTTAGTTTGCATCGCTAGAACCCAAGTTGGGTAGTGATCATGGAAAGGGTCAACTTGGACAGCATGAAGAAAGTTGGGTAAGGTGAGAAGAAAGCCGAGCTTGTCGGCTGTGCGTGAGAGAGAGAGAGAATCGAGGCGACTTGTTTTTTTTTTCGTTGCTGCTGTTGGCAAGCGGTGGGCAGCCAAGGTAACGTGTTTTTTTTGCCTCGGCATTTTTTTTTAGCTTTCCCCGTTTTTTGACAGCAAACGTGACCAATTTTATTTAAAAAAACGCAACTTGCCAAAAAAAAAACCAAAAAAAAAAACGTAAGTAGTGTGGCTAATTAAAACAAAACGTAACCCGCATGTCTAAAAAAAAGACGTACCAAGGAGGCTGAAAAACGTGACCAACAGGCCCGTTTTTCTAAATTCGTTTGGGCTTCCAACATCTCTGCGTGGGCAGCATCGGCTTGCAGACTCCCACAGCCTCTCGTTCTCTATTTTCTTAGTAGCGGGGACCCTTGCAAACTCCTAGAGCCTTTTGTGCTTGGGTTCCCTCCTGATTTTCGGGAGCTTTTGTTCTCGACCAATTAGTTGCTCCTTGCCTCTCCTCAACCAGGATGTCCGTCCAAGAATCGGAGATGGACCCTATAACTGAACCTGAAGACCTGCTGGCTACTAAGGCCGCTGACGGCGATCTTTTGGAAGATTTTGTGACTAAATCTGATTTTCGGGAGTTTTAAATTACTTTCGAGGCTTCTTTCACGGAGCATCAGGCACAGGTCACCGTGCAGATGTAGACTTTGCAGAATTCCATCTCTTTATTGAGCATACCAAGGAGATTGTGGACACGTGGCTACATAAGTGGTAGGTCCACTTCCAGTTTCATCAATATGGCGATAACAAAAAGATTCAATTGGCAGCAGGTTTCCTCTCGGGCAAGGCTTTGCTCTGGTGGAAAGAACTCAAACCTAAACCAACCACCTGGACGCAGTTTGAAGAAGTCTTCAAGAAGAAGTTCCTCAAGGAGGATGACTACGACATAGTTGCTCAGTTTGCCAGTTTAACCATAACCTCGCAGAACCTTACTTATGAGGTCTACCTCTAGAAATTTAGAGACTTACAGATGAAAGCTACAAGATGGGTTCTACTACTCTTTTGGGTTTCTTCGTAGCAGGATTACCTGACTCATACCGTTTATAGGTCAAGAAAAACAAGTGCACAACTTTGGACAAGGCCATTCACTCTTCGCGTATTTATGATGATACGATGGTCTCTTCCAAAACCAAGACCGCAAGCGAGCAGGGGAACAAGCACAAAAGGAAGTTCTCCACGCCGATGACTCGCACAACATAAGTCTAGTCTTTGGACCAACCTTCGAAGAATTCTAACTGGATTCCAGCGAAGAAAAACCGCCTCCTCAAGGCTTTGAAGCTCAAGAAAGAGGGACGTTGCTTCATCTGCGAAGAAAAAGGACACATGCGTAACGAGTGCCTGAAGAAGGCTGCTAAGACAAACGCAGGACCCAAGACGAAGGCAGCCAACCAGTTGTCTTTGATAGGTACTTCAATCAATGTGCTTTCTCACCCTAGTTCATGTTCTCATTGTCTGGTCAACTCTAAGGTTTTTGGCTTGCATGATCTTCTCTAAGTTTATGGAGAAGTGAATGGCCATAGAATCCATATTCTTCTGGACCCTGGAAGCTCACACAACTTTGTCAATTACAAACTTGTGTAGAAATTGGGTCTGGACACGACGCCTAGCGATCATACCTACGAGGTACGTCTACCTGCGGGTCAGCAAGTGTGGGATCGAAAGGTGGAGAAGCTACCAAACCGGATTCAGGACTACAGAGATATTCTAGAGTGCTATGTTATGCGCCTAGAGCATCTAGACTTGCTATTAGAGGGATTGAGTGTTTTAAGACCCTTAAGGTCCAGATAGATTGGTTTAGTCATTCTATTTCTATTGAACATAGAAACACCCACTTTCGCATTTAAGGTGATTGTATACATCCCTCTCAAGGACCTTTTGTAAATACAGTTGATTTTGGAAATATAATGGATTCTTCTTTGTATATTGCTTTCCATTGTGTCTTAATTCCGCTTTCTTCGTTTCTCATACTGCATGTTAATGAATTAAGTGTGTTTGAAAGCAAAGAATTAAAGAAGTTATTCAAGATGTATTTCTGTCATGTGCACAGTGGGTATCTACCGTGTGCTATACGCATGCAAGACTAGTTTCGAGGCTTGGGGAAGCTTGGAACTAGGCAGGCTGATTGACGAGCTAAGTTAGGGATATACTAACGGGCGGACACCTAAGTATGGACGGGCGGGCGGCCAAGTGTGGACGCCCGATGACCGGCCAAGAGCCTATAAAAGGGTGGCCAAGGTTAGTTATTGATTATAGAGAGTCTCGCGAGTTTGTGAGAGCTCTATGGTCTTGGAGCCTGGATCTAGTGCAGACGTGCACCTGCTTTGTGCAGCCGAGGCCGGCAGCAATCTCGAGGCCCGCGAGGGCAGCTTCGTGGCGGTATGGGACGTCGCAAGGAGGAGATTGGTCGGTACGTCAACCTAGTTAGCTCAGCTCGTGGCTCGGTGGGGACAGCCAAGACTGTGGGCTCGCCCACGGCTGTCATGGTTGGGAGGTGAGTCAGGCCTGCACCCCCTTTGTTGTTTGTTGTTCGTTTGTTTGCAGGATTCGAGTTTCGAACCAAGATCGATCACGAGGGGATCCGTGGGGATTTGACAGTGGTATCAGAGCATACCTCGTGAACGAGCAAGTCGGTAGGTAGAGAAGAAGAGGTTGAAGAACGGTATGTGTTAAAAAAACTTGCTGTTTTTTCTGTTCATACTGCAGTTTTCAGTTTGGTATGTGTTTTTTCTTCATCAAAGAAACCCATGTTGATGATGGGAGATGGTAGTTTTAATAGGGTTGATTGCTTTGCAAAGAAGAGGCCTTGTTGTGCAGTCGCATGAGAGAAAACAGAAAAACAGAAAAAAAAAAGCATGATGCTTTTCGTTTCTTTTCGTTGATCGAACGAGAGAGAGAGAGAGAGAGAGAGAGAGAGAGAGAGAGAGAAAGAAGCGGTTGAAGCATGTTGGTTGAACGCTGGTGAGCAGGCGTTTGGTCGAGTCGTTTGGGCGAGTCTGTGCAGGCGATAAAGTTGGCAGGCGGCTCAGTGTGCGAGGGCAACCAGCCACGTAGCCAGGCGGCCATTCATACCTAGGCGGCCAGCAAGTTTACGCAGCGCCTAGGCCAGGCGGGTTGGTGCCCAGGCCAGGCCTACGTCGGCGCTTAGGCCAGGCGGGCAGGCAAGTTTGGCAAAGGCCACCCGTGCGCACAGGCGGCACCGACTGAAACGCAGCTGCTGGCAGCAGCCGACGGCGGGCAGGGTGGCGCCGGCAGGAAGATTCGCGCAGGCAGCCATGGGTGACGTCAAAAGCAAACACCGGCAGTTCACCAAAACGGGTTAATCCAGGAGGAGGAAAAAAGAAAAAAAACAAAAACGCAAGGAAGCATACGTTTTTAGTGCTTTCGTTTTTTGTTTTTTTTAAGAGGGAGTTTAAATTATTTTTTTTTAAAGAAGGTTTAAAAGTTCTCTCCTCTCTAAGGTTTCCAAGGTTTTTTATTTTTTTAAGACAAGAGAATATATATATCCATATATATATATATATATTTATATTTATATTTATTCACGGGAAAAAAAAAACACAAAAGCTAAAGCAAAAGCTAAGCCTAGCTTTTCGAGTTTTTTTTTGGCTTTTGGGAAACCTTTATAAACCCCTCTAGAGGGCTTCTTGCCACACATCTCTCGACTTCTCGAGTTCTCAAGTTCTCAAGTTTTCGAGCTCTCAAGCTCTCGAGTTCGCTCGCACTTTCATTGTGCAAAGATCGACTTTTCTCTCCGCGTACCCTCTTCACGATGTCGACCCAAGAATCAGAGTTGGAGCCCCTCGTGGAACGCGAAGGCTTGCCGGCTACGGAAGGCACTGATGCCGATCTTTTTGATGAGTTTGTGTCAAAATCAGATTTCCAAGAGTTCAAAGTAGCTCTCGAAGCTTCTTCGTCGGAACGTCAGCGCAGCCCAGATGCAGGCTTTGCAGAACTCCATCGCTCTCTTGACCACTACCCTCTCTACTTTCTCGGGAATGGATACCTTGGCTTCAGCTTTAGGCCCCAATATTACTCCGGAACCGTTTGGGGGCGAGCAAAAGCAGCGAACCAAGGAGATCGTGGACACTTGGCTACACAAGTGACAAGTTCACTTTCAGTTTCATCCATATGATGATGGAAAGAAGATACAGTTAGCAGCAGGTTTCCTGTCCGGCAAAGCTTTGCTTTGGTGGAAGGAACTGAACCCAAAGCCAACAACTTGGGCACAATTCGAAGACATTTTCAAGAAAGAATTCCTCAAGAAAGAGGATGATTATGATGTTGTTGCCCGGTTTTCAGCTTTGACCATGACCTCACAACATCTCACTTATGAGGTCTACCTCCAGAAGTTTCGTGACTTGCAGATGAAGGCTACAAAGATGGATCCCACTACTCTTTTGGGATTTTTCGTAGCTGGTTTACCCGACTCGTACCGATTACAGGTTAAAAATAACAAATGTAAAACTTTGGACGAGGCCATTCATTCAGCTCGTATCTATGATGATACGATGGTCTCTTCCAAGTCAAAACCCGTGACCGAGCAGGGGAACAAGCATAAAAGAAAGTTCTCCGCACCTATGGCTAACACGAATGAAGGCAAGTCTTCGGACCAACCTTCAAAGAATACAAGTTCGCGACACCAGCGAAGAAGAAACGACTCCTTAGGGCTTTGAAGCTCAAGAAGGAAGGACGTTGTTTTATCTGCGAAGAAAAAGGACACATGCGTAATGAGTGCCCGAAGAAAAAGGGTACCAAGTCAAACGCAGGACCCAAGCCAAAGACAGCTAACCAGTTGTCTTTGACAGGTACGTCAATTACTGTACTTTCTCGCCCTAGTACTTGTTATGATTGTCTGTTCAATTCTAAGGTATTTGGCATGCATGATCTTCTCCGAGTTTATGGAGAAGTGAATGGCCATAAAATTCACATTCTTTTAGACCCTGGCAGTTCGCATAACTTTGTTAACTACAAACTTGTGGAGAAATTGAGTCTTGATACGACACTCAGCGACCATACCTATGAGGTACGTCTACCTGCGGGCAGACAAGTTTGGGATCGCAAGGTGGAGATGCTTCCAATCCAGATTCAGGACTACAAAGATACTCTGGAATGCTATGTCATGCATCTGGAAAATGTAGACTTGTTATTAGGGATTGAGTGGTTTAAGACTCTTGATGTCCAGATAGATTGGTCTAGTCATATTTTTTCTTTTCAGCATAGGGACACCAAGTATAGTATTTTAGGTGATTGTATCCATCCCTCTCAAGGACCTCTTGTAAATACAATTGATTTTGGAAATATAATGAATTCTTCTTTGTACACCGCTTTCCATTGTGTATTGATTCCACTTTCTTCTTTTCTCATCCCTTCCATGGATGTGAATGAATTAAGTGTGTTTGAAAGCAAAGAATTACAGAAGATACTTGATTCGTTTCAAAATGTATTTCCTAAGGAACTGCCATCGGGTTTACCACCTGAACGGGCAGTAGATCATCGTATTGACTTGATCCCTGGTGCTCATCCTGTGAGTATTCCACCTTATAGGATGAGCCAAGCTGAGGAAGATGAGTTGGCTAAACAACTCGAAGATTATTTGAGGATGGGCCAGATCCGTCCAAGTAAATCACCTTGGGGTGCACCTGTGTTGCTTAGGAGAAAGAAGGACAATACTTGGAGAATGTGTATAGATTACAAAAGATTGAACAAGTTGACAATTAAGAACCGTTATCCTCTCCCTAGATCAGATGACCTAATTGACCGGTTAGCAGGAGCGAAATATTTCACGAAGATAGATTTGCGTACTGGCTACCACCAGATACGTATTCATGAAAGGCATGTCGAAAGAACCGCCTTTCGGACTAGGTATGGCCATTACGAGTTTCTCGTATTACCTTTTGGGTTAACCAATGCTCCAGCCACTTTCCAGCAAATGATGAACGATCTTTTTCGTGAACATTTGGGAAAATTTGTGGTGGTGTTCCTGGATGATATTTTGATATATAGCCGTACTCTTGAGGATCATGTCAGACACCTCATGATTGTCTTATCTATTTTAAGACAGAATCGACTATATGCTAAGTTGAGTAAATGTGAGTTCTTTATGACCGACATCATTTACTTGGGACACAAGATCACTAGAGATGGATTGAGCATTGACTATAAACGAGTTCAGAAGGTTTTGGACTAGTCTATACCGCGAACAATGAAACAACTTCGTTCTTTTCTCGGTTTTGTTGTTTTTCTTAGGAAATCTGTACGGGAGTACTCTCAGCTCACACTACCGATGACCGACTTATTGAAAGGTCGTGGACGTAAGTCCAATCAGCCTATCACTTGGAATAACGATTTGGATATGGCCTTCAGACTTTTGAAAGATAAAGTCAAGGAAGCCCCTATCTTAGCATTGCCTGATCCTAGTCGGCCTTATGTTCTTGAAACTGATGCCAGTGACTATGCTATTGGGGCTGCTTTATTTCAACATGGTAGACCGGTTGCTTTTGAAAGTAAAAAGCTAGACGACACTCAATCTCGTTGGCCAACCCTTGAGAAGGAGCTTTATGCTGTGATTCATGCTCTCAAGGTTTGGAGACATTATTTATATGGCTCCAAGTTTGTCGTATTGACTGATCATCAGTCAATCAAGTATGTGTGTGATGCGGATGATTTGAGAGGCAGGAAAGCTCGTTGGGCAGAGTTAATGCAAGATTTTGATTTTGAGATCCGTTATCGGAAAGGGTCCATGAATAATATTGCAGATGCGCTTAGCCGAATTAGAGAGGTGAATTCTTTGTCGTTCACCGAGATTTATACTGACTTATTTCAGTCATTGAGAGGGCTTTGCAGGACTGATAGTTATTTTGGTCCATTTTGGCAGAAGATCCAGGACGGGAGCTCATTGTTTGACCAAGACTCAGTGACTGAGCAGTCTACCATTCAGGCTGCAGGAGGTCAGTGGATGATTCGGAATGGTTTACTGTTCCGTAATGACAAAATTTGTGTACCGCAGATCTCGGACATTAGGTCCAAGATTCTGAGGGAGTGTCACGACGCCCCTTCTGCTGGACACCCTGGGGTACACAGGACACTATCATTAGTGAAACACACTTTTTATTGGCCGAAGATGAAAGGGTATGTAGAAGATTATGTTCTGAAGTGTCAGATTTGTCAGGCAAATAAAGCTGAACGCTTTAGACAGGCTGGGTTGTTGCATCCTTTGCAAATCCCAGGTAATAAATGGGAAAGTATTTCCATGGATTTTATTACCGGATTGCCAAGAACACATCAAGGCCACGATTCTATTTGGGTTGTGGTAGATCGCTTGACAAAGATGGCTAGATTTTTACCGACCCGGAAGAATATTACAGCTACGCAATTAGCTCGGCAGTTTATCGAGCAATTGTTTAGACTGTACGGGTTACCGCAGGACATGGTCAGTGACAGGGACTCTAAGTTTACGAGTGACTTTTGGAAACTTGTTTTTGAGAAGTTAGAAACAACTTTGAATTTAAGTTCCTCTGATCATCCTCAATCTGATGGCCAGACTGAAAGAGTGAATCAGATTTTGGAGAATATGCTTGGAGCATATGTATCCAAAAGACAAAGTTCATGGGAGGATTATCTTCCTATGTTAGAATTTGCATATAACAGTACTAAGCATACGAGTACAGGGTTTAGTCCTTTCATGCTTATGTACGGTTTTCAACCAAGATCACCTGTTACAGTAGGATTCTCAGGACTTCAGCATGATGCAGCACGTAATTTTTTTTAAGATATGCAGGAAATGTTACAAGTTGCAAAGGAATCTATTAGAAGTGCTCAAGACCGAGACAGATTTTATTCTAATAAACATCGTTCACCTAGAGAGTTCTCTGAAGGAACGATGGTGTATTTGCGAGTTCCGAAAGATTCCGAGACTTTACGGACAGAAAAATCTCCGAAATTATCCCCTAGATACTATGGACCATTTCGTGTTACACGACGGATTGGTTCAGTTGCATATTAATTGGATTTGCCTTCTCATGTGAAAGTTCATCCTGTATTTCATGTCAGTAGACTTAAGGAAGTACTGGGTGGAGCAGATCAGTTAGTTACTCCTCAAGAAATTATAGATGTCCAAGACATGACATTTGTTCCGCACGAACCTGAAAAGATTCTTGGATTTCGTGAACGAAGATTGCGTCATACGCTTATCACGGAATACAAGATCAAGTGGAAGGATCATGTTGAGGAGGACGCTACATGGGAGACATTGACTTCTCTTCAGAGAGATTACCCTGGCTTTTTAGTGAGCTCAGGAGTGAGCTCTTAGAGAAAGGGGAGTATGTCATGTGCACAGTGGGTATCTACCGTGTGCTATACGCATGCAAGACTAGTTTCGAGGCTTGGGGAAGCTTGGAACTAGGCAGGCTGATTGACGAGCTGAGTTAGGGATATACTAACGGGCGGACACCTAAGTATGGACGGGCGGGCGGCCAAGTGTGGACGCCCGATGACCGGCCAAGAGCCTATAAAAGGGTGGCCAAGGTTAGTTATTGATTATAGAGAGTCTCGCGAGTTTGTGAGAGCTCTATGGTCTTGGAGCCTGGATCTAGTGCAGACGTGCACCTGCTTTGTGCAGCCGAGGCCGGCAGCAATCTCGAGGCCCACGAGGGCAGCTTCGTGGCGGTATGGGACGTCGCAAGGAGGAGATTGGTCGGTACGTCAACCTAGTTAGCTCAGCTCGTGGCTCGGTGGGGACAGCCAAGACTGTGGGCTCGCCCACGGCTGTCATGGTTGGGAGGTGAGTCAGGCCTGCACCCCCTTTGTTGTTTGTTGTTCGTTTGTTTGCAGGATTCGAGTTTCGAACCAAGATCGATCACGAGGGGATCCGTGGGGATTTGACAATTTCCTAAGGAGCTACCATCGGGTTTGCCACCCAACAGAGTAGTTGATCATCATATCAATCTAGTCCCTGGTGCTCAACCTGTTAGCATTCGGCCATACAGGATGAGCCAGGCTGAGGAAGATGAGTTGGCTAAGCCAAATCCGTCCAAGTAAATCACCTTGGGGTGCACTTGTGTTACTTAGGAGAAAGAAGGATAACACCTGGCAAATGTATGTAGATTACAAGAGACTGAACAAAGTGACAATCAAGAACCGCTATCCTCTCTCTAAATCAGATGACCTAATTGACCGTTTAGTGGAAGCGAAGTATTTCACGAAAATAGATTTACATACTGGCTACCACTAGATACGTATGCATAAAAGGCACGTCAAAAGAACCGCCTTTCGGACTAGGTATGGCCATTATGAGTTTCTTGTATTATCTTTTGGGCTGACCAATGCTCCAACCACTTTCTAGCAAATGATAAACGATCTTTTTTGTGAACATTTGGGGAAGTTCGTAGTATTCCTGGATGATATTTTAGTATACAGTCGTACTCTTGAGAATCATGTTAGACACCTCACGATTGTCTTGACTATCTTAAGAAAGAATCGACTGTATGCTAAATTTAGTAAATGTGAGTTTTTTATGACAAAAATCATTTACTTGGGACACAAGATCATACGAGATAGGTTGAGCATTGACTATGACCAAGTGCAGAAGGTTTTGGCTTGGCTGATACTGCAGACGGTGAGACAACTTCGTTCTTTTCTCGGTTTTGTTGTTTTTCTTCATAAATCTGTGCGGGAGTACTCTCAGCTCACACTACCGATGACCGACTTGTTGAAAGGTTGTGGACATAGGTCGAATCAGCCTATTTCTTGGAATAACGATTTGGATACGGCCTTCAAACTTTTGAAAGATAAAATCAAGAAAGCACGTACCTTAGCACTACCCGATCCTAGTTGACCTTATGTTCGTGCGAGTGACTATACGATAGGGATTGCTCTATTCCAAGATAGTAGACATGTTGCTTTCAAGAGTCGAAAGCTAGACGACACTCAACAAGGGGTCCATGAATAGTGTAGCAGATGTGCTTAGTCGGATCAGAGAGGTGAATATTTTGTCGTTCATCGAGATTTCTACTAACTTATTTCAGTCACTGAGAGGACTAACAGTTATTTCGGTCCATATTGGCAGAGGATCCAGGATGGGAGATCATTGATTGACCAAGACTCGGTGACTGAACAACCTACGATTCAAGCTACGGGAGGCCAGTGGATGATTCCGAATGATTTACTGCTCCGTAATGACAAAATTTATGTACCACAGGTCCCGGACATTAGGTCCATTCTTAAGGAGTGTCACGACGCCCCTTCTGTTGGACATCCCGGGATACACAGGACATTAGCTTTAGTGCAACACACTTTCTATTGGCCAAAGATGAAAGGGTATGTAGAAGATTAGGTCCTCAAGTGTCAGATTTGTCAAGCGAATAAAGTTGAACGCTTTGGACAAGCTGGGATGGTGCATCCTTTGCAAATCCTAGGTAATAAAGTATTTCCATGGATTTTATTACCGGATTGCCAAGAACACGTCAAGGCCACGATTCTATTTGGGTTGTGGTAGACTGCTTGACAAAGATGGCTAGATTTTTACCTACACGAAAGACTATTACAGCTACGCAATTAGCAAGGCAGTTTATCGAGCAATTGTTTAGACTACACTGTTTATCGCAAGACATAGTCAGTGATAGGGACTCAGTTTACAAGTGACTTTTGGAGGCTTGTTTTTGAGAAGTTAGAAACAACTTTGAATCTGAGTTCCTCAGATCATCCTCAATCTGATGGCCAAACTGAAAGGGTGAATCAAACTTTGGAAGACATGCTTCGTGCATGTCTCCAAAAGACAAGGTTCATGGGAGGATTATCTTTCTATGTTAGAATTTGCATACAACAGTCCTAAGCATACGAGTACCGGTTTTAGTTCTTTTATGCTTATGTACGGATTTCAACCTAGATCACCTGTTACCGTGGGATTTTCCGGACTTTAGCATGATGCAGCGCGTACTTTTTTACAAGACATGCAAGAAATGTTACAAGTTGCGAAAGAATCTATTAGAAGCGCTCAAGACAAAGACAGATTTTATTCTAATAGACATCGTTTACCGAGAGAGTTCTCTGAAGGAACGATGGTGTATTTGCGAGTTTCAAAAGATTCTAAGACTTTACGGACATGCCGATCTCCGAAATTATCCCCTAGATACTACGGTTAAACGCCGGATCGATTCAATTGCATATGAATTGGACTTGCCTTCTCATGTGAAAGTTTATCCCGTATTTCATGTCGGTAGACTAAAGGAAGTATCGGGTGAAGCAGACCAGTTTAGTTACTCCTCAAGAAATCATAGATGTCGAGGATATGACATTTGTGCCATACGAACCGGAAAAGATTCTTGGACTTCGTGAAAGACGATTGCGGCATACGCTACTCTCACAGAATACAAGATCAAGTGGAAGGATCGTGTTGAGGAGAACACTACATGGGAGACATTGACTACTCTTCAGAGGGATCACCCTGAGTTTTTACTAAGCTCAAGAATGAGCTCTTAGAGAAAGGAGAGTATGTCATATGCATAGAGTGCATCTACCGTATGCAGCACGCACACAAGACTAGCTTTGAGGCTTGGAGTAGCTTGGAGCTAGGCAGGCAGTTTGGCAAGCTGGGCTAGGGATGGACTGTCGCGCGGGCACCCATGTGTGGACGCCCGATGACCGGCCAAGAGTCTATAAAAGGGTGACTCGGGTCAGTCAGTTGGTCAGAGTCTCGCGAGGCTATGCGACAGCTCAGCGATCAGGAGCCTGGATCTAGTGCAGGCATGCACTTGCTTCATGCAGCCAAGGCCGGAAGCAATCTCGAGGCCCGCGAGGGTAGCTCCGTGGCGGTACGGGACGTCATGGGGTAGAGACTGGTCGGGCTGTCATGGTTGAGTGGTGAGTCAGGCTTGCACCCCCTTCACAGTTTATGGCTTTGTTTTGCAGGCTTCGGGTCTTGTTTCAGGATTGCTCTACGAGGAGACCCTTGGGGATTTGACACTCGCCTCGGACTAGGGCTCAAAAGGGACCAGTTTCCACTCCAGGTCCTGCACTTGCTATATAGATATGTCCACGTGGCATCAAAGTGCACGTGACAGTTTTCGAATGATATATGATCATTACAAGTTTTTCGTATTACCTTTTGGGCTCACAAATGCTCTTGCTACTTTTCAGCAGATTATGAATGATCTCTTTCGGGATTGTTTAGGGAAATTTGTTGTGGTATTCTTAGATGATATGATCATTACAATCATTACAAGTTTCTCATATTACCTTTTGGGCTCACGAATGCTCTTGCTACTTTTCAGCAGATTATGAATGATCTCTTTCGGGATTGTTCAGGGAAATTTGTTGTGGTATTATTCGACGATATTTTGATATATAGCTGTTCTTTGGAGGAGTACGTAGAGCACCTTAGACACGTTTTGGGGATTCTCATGCGTGACGACTGTATGCAAAAATCTCTAAGTGTGAATTCTTTTGTAAAGAAATCACATGCCTAGGTCATCGAATTTCTAAGTATTCAGATGCAACCGTTCCCGTTTCGAACTTTCTCAAAGGACATGGACAAAAGTCTAACACTCCTATTACCTCAACTGAGAGGCTTGATCAAGCATTTAAAAGAATCAAGCTGATGGTGAGAAATGCACCCGTTCTAGCCATACCAAGATAGTTCCAAACATACGAAACGTACGAGTTTAGTACGTGGTACAGAACGTTGACAACAATAAAATACGTAAATGTTAAAGTACTTTTCAATGTGAAGCGGCCTCCTGTACACGTCCGCACACTAAGCCAATTCAACCCTCATCTTGGGCCAGTAAAACATATGTTTTACCAAATCATAGGTTTGTTGTACACCCTGATGACCTGCTGTAGGAGCATCGTGACAATCATAAAGGATCCTCATCCGAATCTCAGCACTATCCGGCACACAAACTTGGGTATCATCAAGCTTCTTGCTCTCAAAAGCCACAAGTCAACCCTCATGGAATAAGGTAGCCCTTATTGAGAAATCATTGGGCAGCACACAAAGGCTATGAAAAGAGAAGAAAACGTTTTTTAATGAAGTTATGCAAACGTTTCATGTGGCCAGCGCAGAAGCTACGCACAGAGAAGAGAGAAAATTAAAAAACGTTTTATGCACATGTTTTTTGTCCATTCAAAACAATGCATTTCTTATGAAAACATGAGAATTTAAAACGTTTTTAATATTTTAAACGTTTAAAACGTTTTGAACCATGCCAGTTGAAAAAACAACAAATTGAGAGTTTTATATAATAATAAAAAGTATTTAAACATTTGATAGTTCAAAACGTCCTATATCATTTAGGATGTGTTTTTTATCCTACCTTGAGCCATACTGGATCTTGTCAAACCATTCGTAGTTCAAACCGCTGCCGGTAGAAGTCCAGGACTATGTGGTAAAGTGTTGTCATTGTCAAGTCAACAAGGCTGAGCGCCTTAAGATTGGAGGACTACTACATCCTCTGGAGATCCCTTATATTGAATGGGAAAGTAGTTCCATGGATTTTATCACCGGATTACTACACACTCACAAGAGGCAAGATGCCATTTGGGTGGTGGTAGACAGATTGACAAAGATGGCAAGATTTTTACCCACAAGGAAATAGTAACGGCTCCTGAATTGACACTTGAGCTTATTACGTTATATGGTTTATCTTGTGACATAGTGAGTGATAGAGACTCCAAGTTTACTGGACACTTCTAGCAACTACTCTTCCAGAATTGGAGACCTAGCTAAGTTTGAGTTTCTTTGATCATCCTCAATCCAACAGGCAAACGGAGAGGGTGAATCAGGTTTTGGAGGATATGCTTCACGCATATGTCACCAAGAGACCATCAGACTGGGGGAGGTACATCCCGATGGTTGAGTTTCTCCATAACAATGGTAAGCATGCGGCCACTGGTTACAATCCGTTTATGGTGATGTATGGATACCAACCTAGATCTCCGGTAGCTATGGGACTTGAGGGTATTCAGAATGATGCGGCTAGGGATTTCTTAAGAGATGTTAGCCAAAGCTAGAGATTCTATCACGAGTGCTAAGGATAGAGCACGGTTTTATGCTGATAGGTAGCGTCTGCCGAGGGAGTTATCCAAGGGAATGCTGGTGTATTTGCAAATACCCGAGAGTTCGGAGACATTACAGACAGGGAAGGATGGGAAGCTATCCCCTAGGTATTGTGGACCTTTTCGGATCCTTAAAACAATCGGAGAGGCAGCCTATATATATACCTAGATGAATCCAGGAACATGCCCAAATTCACTTTATATGAAAGAGCAATTTATAACCTCATGATAGTCATCCACAAGAAAATAAACCAACAACTCCATCATGCATAGTATGGACTAGATACTACGACATCCCCACTAACGTCATCAGTGCCCAATAGTGCAAAATGTGAAAGTTCATCTAGTCTTTTATGTCAGCAAACTGAAAGAGCTGCTAGGAGCTGAGGATAGCATTGTGACTCCTCAGGAACTTGTTGAGGTTGAGGACTTGTCTTATATTCCACATGAACCGAAAGCTGTGATTGATTTCAGGGAAAGGCAAGTTGATCCTTGAGTATAAAATTAAGTGGAAAGACACGGCAAAGGAGGACTTGACTTGGGAGATAGTTGCTAGTATAGAGCATAGGTTCCCCGGTTTTCTTTCTTAGACAAAGTTTGTTTCCAAGAGTGGAAATGTCTGAGGAGGGAAAGTATGTTATGTACCTAGAGATAATCCTCGGATTAGCAAGCCTAATCCAACAGGGTTATGGGACCCTGGGATTAGGAGATAGCACAGGCAAATATAGTGGGCTAAGGTTCAGAATTAGTAAACTAGGCTACTAGTTATCTTTAGTAGGTTAGCTATTTATAGCGGCACTTATCACTATATAAGTGATGCTTTGGGTTATTATTCGGGAGTCAATTGTGTGGTGCACTTCTGATGGGTCTGTGCCTAGACCAAAGTTTCTACTCTTGCCGTGGACATGGCACATCACAGATAGTCTTGCCGAGGGCCCCTATGGGCAGGTGCCCGTGCTATGGGGCGCTAGGTAGTGCTGACTGGCATGTATCTTTGGAGTGGGACCTTATCCCCTAGCTCGGGGGTAGATCAAAGTAATGATTCTATGGTTGGGTGGTGAGCTTGCCCGCACCCCTTCTATTTCGTTTCTCTAATCTTGTGTTGGACTGTGTTTAGGAGATCTTGGTTGGACAGGCTTGCATATCAAGGGGATACTCCTTGTGGGCCAATCTAGGGGCCATGGAGGCCCATGACCAATGCCCTATAGCCAGCATGGCTGGGCATGCTGTCGGCCAGCCCTAGGGAGGCTTGGACAGCAAGGCAGACAGCCCTTGAGGCTTGGCCAGCCTGTCGACCAGCCCTATGGCCTGGGCAGCCCAGTCGACCAGCCTTATGGCTTGGCCAGACTGCTGGCTAGCCCACGGCTGCCCATGGGCAGCCATGCGCTGGCTGGACAGCATAGCAGAGGCGGCCAGTTGATAGGTGTGAGAAGGCGCCTGAATTATGCATTTAGAACACGTCGTGGGAGAAAAATCAGCAGACCGACACCTTCATGAACCCACCGACCAGAAGATGAAAAGATTATATAAGCATAAGCTAGAGAGTCTTTTAGGCATCTTACAATTCACAAGGGGCTGAAGAATTCCAAGGTCCAGGACAGCCAAAGGGAATCCTCAAGCCGAGGTGAAGGGGAAAGGTCAAGAATCAGAAGATTTCCAGATTTGCATCATTCTAATAAAGCAAATACACCATCCATGGTGGGGGCCCTACAGAGAGTATTCAGGACCCAATATTATGTCGGACTCACTCTCTCTATATATATATTTCTACACATATTTCTCTATCTTGTGCATTATCTTCATCACAAAAGACTACTGAATTCTGTCCATTGAGGTACCGATTCTATTCATCAAGCTTCCACATGTTACAAAAACCCATCTTAAAGGCATCCTCCTCGGCTATCTGGACCTGATGATTACCTATATGAAGATCAATCTTCGTAAAATACTTGGCTCCCTGGAGCCTATCGATCAGATCGTCCACTCTAGGAAGGGAGTATCTATTCTTGACTATAGCTTTTTTCAACTTTTTTTAGTTGACACGCATCCTCCAAGTTCCATCTTTTTTATGCTTCAAAAGCATTGGAGCTCCCCAAGGGGATTTACTCTGGTGAATCTGTCCCATCCTAAGATATTCCGACAACTGTCAAGCAATCTAATCCTCTTCTAGCAGGCTCATCCTGTAAGGTGCAATACTTACAAGTTGAGACCTTGGAATCAACTCAATCCTATGGTCAACTAACCGACTGGGCAGTAAACCATGAGGTAACACTGCAAGGAAAACATCATTGAACTCTGCTTTAATGTTTTCTTACTCTCGTGTCTCCCAAACATTTAACTCACTCCATTTAAAATCAGAAGTGAAGTAACATTAGATGAAAGATGATCAAGCACACATTGGAACACTTCATCATCAGAATACGAACCCTGTATAATATTATGAAGTTTTGCAGAGTTTACAAGAGTAGAGGTTGGGACTCCAAAATCACCCTTCAAACAAACTAGAGCATCTTCCAGTAAAAAAGACAACGTATGATCCTTCCAGTTTACATGGACATCATGGTTACGAAACCATTCTTTATAATAATGTCTACCCTATCTAGATTCATCAACAAAAAATCTATATATATCGAATAACTCTGGATAGATATCACACGGAACACAATAGTTGCTCTGCACGAAGATCTGCTAGCTGAAGTTGTCGCCTCCACCCCTACTCGAGTCGCCTGCTCGCACTCCCCCTCGCCACCCTCACGACTGCATTCCCCGCCTGCTCGCACCCCCCCCTCGCCGCGCCCCTGTGCTGCTCGCATCCCCCGCCTTTCTCGCGCCCGTCGCCCCCTGCCCGCCTGCCCCGTCACCTTCACGCCCCCCGCTCCCGCCCCTTCCTCCGCCCCCCGCTGCCCCTGCCTGCCCCCACCCCTCCCCCCCCCTTTTCGCGCTTGCCCCCCCCCCCCCCCCTTGTGTTCTCCGCTGCCCCCCCTCTCTTCTCCGCCTCTGCCTTCCGCCCCTCCCCCTCTGTTTTTTCTGCCCCCCTCTGTCTTCCGCCCCTTCCCCTCTGTTTTCCTCCCATCCCCCTCTGACTTCCGCCTTTTCCCCTTTTTCCCTCCCCACTCTATCTTATTTGTGCAACTCGGTTCTTGCAGGACCCTCCGTTTTTTTCGCTTCACCCTCGACTCAGCTTCAAACTCTGATGGAGGCTCCTCCCGCCCCACCTCAGAGGGACTCTTCCGCAGCCCCCTCGCCCGCCCCTGAGGATACCCCCATCAGGCTTTCTCTTTCGCCCGAAGAGGAAGCGAGCCTCGCCGCAAAGGTGGAACGCCTCCAGGCACACTCCACCATCTGCCGTATAGTTGGCACTCGCCCCAGCAGAGGGGAGATCCGCGATCTTCTCCAGGCCCGCCTTCTTGTAGATGTGGGCAAGATCCTGGACGTTCAGTTACTAGGCCGCGGACACTACCAGATCGAGTTCGAGACAGCCCAGAGCGTGGCCCAGGTCCTAGCCATGAGTCCCCTTGACATCAGGGGCGCTCGGGCCTTCTTCAGACCTTGGCAGCATGGTTTCGACCCAGCAGCGGCCGAGCAGGGAGAGCGCCTATTCCATGTCACAGTTTGCTTCCCTGGACTCCGCCGCGAGTACCTTCCGCTCCTTTCTAGGATAGGATCATTGGTGGGCTCGGTGCTTGAGACTGGCCCCACAACAGCTTCAGTGGTGGCTAGAGCAGCTGGCCTGCCTTCGGTCAGAGTTTTGGTTCCTGACATCTCCTCCCTTCCGAAGGTCATTCAGTTACCTAGGATAGGGGAGGGATGGATCGATCAGAGAGTGGAGTTTTCGGGGCTCCCGAACCAGTGTTTCATATGCAGGCAGGTCGGCCACCTAGCCAAGGCCTGCCCTCGCAGGAGACCCCAACCCTCACCGCAGCAACAGACCACCGATGGCCCGCCCACAGATGCGGCTCGGCAGGCAGCCTCCGGGACACCTGCTCAGCCCACAGAGACCTCGGATTGGCAGCCTGGACAGGGGCGCCGTAGAGGGAGACAGACACAACAGCATGCCCAGAGACCGCCGACACAGCAGTCACAGCCTCAACATCACTGGGTTCCCGTGAGGAACAGCTTTGCTCCCCTCCAGGAGGAGACCCCAGCGCAGACTGCGGATCAGGAGATGCCAGCACCCCCCCCTCCCGCCTCGCTTCCACCTTCGCCTCCTCCCGTTCCCGCTCCCGCTTTCTCAGCGGCCCCTTCTCCCCCCCCCCCCTCCTCCCCCCTCCCCCCTCCCCCTGCGCTCGCTTCAGCTCCCCGGGAGGCACTGGCAGTACCCTGGCGCTCACCTGCAGTCCGACGGGCACTGAGCACCGACCTTGCTCGAGCACCACAGAGGAGACCTACCATGCCGATTCGTGCTTCACGGATATCCTCTATCCGCAGTCGGCTGAGTAGTCTCGACACTAGACAGCGCTCGGAGGCTTTCGACTACTCCTTCACATGCCTCTTTGGAGCAGAGGGCCCCCATGAGCCAGCACCCATCAGAGTTCATGTGGTGATACCCCGGCCCGAGGGGAGGAGGCACTTGATTCAGCGGTGGCCTTCTCCTTCCCTCTCTGTGGCACTAGCGACCGGGAGTGGACTCTGGATCTCGCTCTTAGTATTTTGAAGACTCAGGCAGTTGAGTTTTCTCACCATGTGAGCGATCTGGAGATGACAGACGTGATAGGCCGACTCTGGGAGTTGGCACATTTCTTTGATACCGGGAGTGCGGATGCCTCCGGGACTCGACATTTGGTGGTTCGCATAGTGGCAGACCTAACACGCAACCCTAGCTATGTATGCATACATGAGGTTGCTCTCTTTGAGCGGGAGGCAGTCGCCATGGGACAGCCACCACTGGCATTTGGTCCGAGACTCTTGCAGCACACCGGGTGGGCAGATTCGTAGTCGCTCCAATGGGGACTACTCTCCATCCAAGCCGCTTGCGAAGGCCCGCCGTATGGCTGAGACAGCCTCCACCTCAGCAGGTCATCCATGAGGATCATCTCATGGAACGTACAGGGCCTTGGCGGCGCACACTATGTACGTTATCGTGGCTGCTTGAGGCAGGAGCTACAGAGATGCCTGGTTGGGGGCAGTATTGATATTCTGATGATGCACGAGCACCATTTGAGTGAGAGTAGGATTCGGAGATATGGTTCGGTGATGCCTGGTAGATGGGACACATTTTGGTCTGCAGGGTTTGGCCCTTTGGGTGGGCAGGGAGGAGTATGTATGGTCATTGCAGATGTATGGCGGCAGGCCATTGTGGATCGCGGGGTCATTGTGCCTGGTAGAGCACAGTATATTATTCTGAGGATGCACGATGAGCACTTTGGTGTGCTCAATGTCTATGCCCCCAACCATGCTAGTGCCAGAGCAGATTGTTGATTTCTGGACCCTTGTTACAGATGCATTGCCCGAGACCGCACATTGGTGTATCGGGGGAGACTTCAACATGCTTGAGGACCCGGCCGATAGGGTGGGAGGCAATCATGTTACAGTGCACGGCACGGAGCTTGCAGCTTGGGAGCGATTTTGTATGACACTGCGGATCATTGATGCATGGCAGCATGAGGCTTTCTCCCGCTCTCAGGGCAGTCTTAGTTTTTCTCGGTCGGATCGCCGGCAGGGAGGGACTAATCTATCACGGATTGATCGCTTCTATGTGGGCGACACGTTCGGGGAGCGTGGTGGCTCCGTGGGCATTCTCGCTAGCACCTCTTTTTCAGACCATGCGCCAATTATTTTGACACTTGAGGAGAGGACACGGGAGACCAGCTTGCAATTGAGGATCCCAGAGAGGATACTTACAGATCCCAGTCTTTCTGAGGACATTGAGAGGATATGGCATGATAGCCAGAGCTCTGACCTAGATGCTGCAGGCCAGTGCGCCCAGGGACTCATCGAGCTCAGCTCTTTTTTGCACGCTAACAACCTTGACACGGCTGGGACAGACACGAGAGCGGGAGCATCGCTTGAGACGTAGCCTTGCTTCGCTCCAGCGTCTTCAGGAGCAGCTGCCTACATGTGAGTGGGTGGCGTCCCAGCTGAGCCAGGCATGCCAAGAGGTTAGAGAGACAGAGGAGCAGAGACGTGAGTTCTACTATCATCGCCAGGCCTCTCAGTGGACGCAGCTTGGTGATAGAGTGACTGGGGAGTTTTTTGAGATTACTGGACCCCGCCATGCTCGAGCAGGAGTACGCCAGCTCAGGAGGCAGGACGGATCTTTAGCCACTGAGCCCGGGGAGATTAGAGCCATTGCCATTGAGTTCTATAGAGACCTGCTTTCAGTGGAGCCAGCCACGGAGGCACGTGATGCTTGTAGACAGACTGTGTGGGCCCATGTGCAGAGGAGGGTCACAGACCGTATGCGCACAGTTTTGGGTGCGCCCCTTTCAAAGGATAAGCTTGTTGAGGCTTTGAGGGTCCTTCCGCACCATAGTTGCCCTGGGGAGGACGGATTGACGCCTGCCTTTTTTATGCGCTATTGGGACCTTTTGGGGCCAGGCCTCCGCAAGGGCTTTCAGTATGTTTTGGACACTGGGGTGATGCCCCAGAGCTTTTCAGAGGGCTTGATCTTTCTTATCCCCAAGGGGGAGGGAGTGTCAGATGATATTCGGCATTGGAGGCCTATTACGATCCTCAATACTGTCTACAAGGTCTTAGCAAAGGCCTTGAGTTTGAGGATCCAGCCCTTCCTTGGGGAGATGATTCATGCTACCCAGACAGGATTCGTCAAGGAGCGCAGTATCCTTGACAACATTTTCACCTTCTGGGAGGTGACGGCCCGAGCTAGATTTCTCGGTGAGAACTTGGTCGTGATGCTTCTCGATTTTGAGAAGGCATATGATAGAGTCGATTGGGGTTTCCTAGAGGGCACTATGCTTCGCCTGGGTTTTGAGCCAGACTGGATTCGAGGAGTGGCGGCTCTACATTCCACAGCTCGTAGCCAGGTGTTGATGGCAGGAGGGCGGGGGCCGAGTTTTGAGCTGACCAGATCAGTCCGCCAGGGATGCCTGCTCGCCCCGTTCCTTTTTCTCTTCTTTGCAGAGGCTTTGAGCATGTATCTGACAGCAGAGGAGGTTGGTTTGAGAGGACTCCAGCTCCCAGTCCGGGGTGAGGACCTGCTCGATTCTGAGTTTGCTGATGATTCTAGTTCGAAGTTGCCTAAGCTTTTCTGCTTCTGAGGAACATTCTTCTTACTCTTGTCGGCATTTGTTTCTTCATAAATCTTTTCAAAACGGATAGCATCCTCAAGTGTTTTGCAATTATTGTTCCTCACCTACAGATCGATCGGGAGACAATCCCGATCGATCGGGAGACAATCCCCACATAAAATAACCAAGCATGGTGACTGCATCCATATGTGTCGCTTTCGCCTGCAACTCTCTAAACTTGTGCAAAAAGATGTCAAAGGACATGGTCTTCATATCCAGCTTTGTAAACTTGGATACCACATCATACTCATCCTCCGCCTAGAGAACTCATCCCTGAACATCTGCTCGAAACTAGCCCAAGCAGTAGGCTTGTTCTTCCGAAGCTCTCTCCACCCCGACAAGGTTTTCCCTTTCAGGAGGCCCTGTACCATCTGAATCCTCCGAGCATCCCGGAGAGGATGGAACTCAATATCGAGATTCCACCAATTTAACCATGCATTACCCACTTCTTGGGTTCTCTCCTTCCTCTCCCCTGAAAGCCACCTCTGCAGAATAGTGATCTGCCGATGCAAGGCAATAATCTCCTTGCAAAGATTAGCTATCTCACTAGCCTGGTTGGGCTGGGGTGTCGCCATGGGTATAAGAGATGGAAGAGAACAAAGCAATGGCGTCTGTAACTGCCAAAAAAACATGGAGATGAACATGTGCTGATTCTGAAGTTTCAAAAAAGCAAGGGAAGAAAAGTGTCAACCATAGGTAAAAAGCTTGAGACTATCACGTGAAATCACTTACCAAAGGTTTCCCAAGCTCCGTGTACAAGAAGAGAGGTGTGTTGTCTGCTCCTCATTGTTTTGTCCCATGCCAAACGTAAGGAAACTCCAAGGTTTGCTGATTGAAGAAGGACTATGTGCTCTATTAAATAGGTGGCAGTCCAAGCTTTAAATATATGTATATGAATATAATGGTTTTCCATTTTAAAATATGGGCGCACCTTTATAAATCCAAGGATTAGCTCTAGGTACATAACATGTACATCCTCCATGCCTCGGGTTCTAGCACTTGTCAGGTCCATGCTCTAATACCAATGTAAGGTCTCCGCAGACCACGCCCAAGGATCATTTGACCATCCAGGTCCCCATGCCTCAACTAGGCCCTTCACCGTAATCTTGGGTTAATCCTAACCCTAATCCTAGGTTAGTACATGTCCCTAGCCCTAGCCCTAGGCATGTTGGGGTATAGCAGACGCTTGCAAACTTTGCTAGAATGATGTGTGATAGTGGTTTTACTACGAATAAGGCATCAGGGTGTCATGACCTATAGTCTCTCTTTTTCCCGCTTTTCTACTCTCATGTCCACAGTGCTGGTTGCTGGTGGGCACACATTATTGTCAGAGAAAAACCAATACGTCTACAAAGGATGTGATGGGCTCTAGCTCTGCATCAAACTCTCTCTCTGATACCAATGAATAAAGGGTTAAAAGTAGCTTGTCTCCCCCCCCACCCCCAAAACAAACAAACACACACACACACACACAAAGGCATATTTGAATCACAGCTCACCTTCCTTGCACCAATGAGACTGGCTGCACCCCTACCACAAGGCCAGCAGCAAGTTTCCATCTTGGGCATGTGCCCTTAGAACATTGACTGAACGACAGTCCCCTGTCCACTGTTCCTGAACTCAAAGGGGGTATTTCTTCACATTTTCTGATTACAAAGATAGCTAGACCACTAATTCCCTCTAATTAAAGAACCAAGCTTTTCACAGAAAAAAGAGCAAATAGAGAAATGCTATTAATCAGGAATCTGCAAACCGTGTAGTCCACACATGGTAAGTTAAATCGTTCCATCTGGGTGGCATGTATGCAGTTTTCATGCAAAACCAAAAATTGACATCTTTGCCTAATTTCCACAATACTCTATTTGCATAAGATAGAAATAACAAACCTGGCACATCAATAGCTGATGCATGGTACTTTCTGAAATCTTCACGGCCCTTCAAAGATCGGTTCCCAATCACAGCACCAAACGTAGCTCCTCGAGGGTATCCACCGATGAAAGCCTCTGGAAACACGACAAGCTGTGACCCAAGAGCCGCAGCTTCTGCAATTAGCCTCTCTGCTTTCTCTGCATTCAAATAAGCATACGTGGGACAAAAGTTTAGGTTACTTTCCAAAACCTAATAAGAGCATGGGTGCAATCTTGACTTTGCAAGTGTCTTATCATAAACCTTTAGAGCATTAAGTCCATCATGCATAGTGTCCACATTAGGACACGTTAGTAGGTTGGGACCGAATTTAGAAGTCTACAAAAGAAGAGACTTCACATATCAAATCAACAATGACTGACTGGCCGACTAGTGTTAGGATTTTCCTATAAACAGGCCCCTCCACTTCCAATTCAGGCAGCTGACAACCAACTCAAGGGGCAGGCCCCTGGTATCAACAGAAGCATGTAGGGGCATCAAAGACAAACAATGTGGGACTCCACTTCAACCGGGGGTCGCTATTGGTGAGTTTGGGTATACCATAGGCTATAGTCAAGGAAAAGAAGGAGACATCTGTCAGAATACAAAGCGGAGATGATGGGAACACGAGAGCAAACACAGTGCAGAAAAACAGCACAAAAGAAGGAGAGAGATAGAGGCGTGTAACTCTGCTCTATATACACAAAGAAGATCCCAAATACAAGATAAGAATGGCAAGGGGCTGTGGGGCCATTTTATATGGCCCCCAAGTGGCAGTCGGCCAGCTCCAAAGGCAGCAGACTGGACCATATATCCTACGACCAGCAGAAATCACCAGTCAGCCAAATATCCCAAGTCGGCCAGCATCTGAAAAAGGTCCACGACCTGTCCAAGACAGTCAGCCACCTCCAGCATAAACAGATGCAGTCGGCCAGCATCAGAGGTCCACCTGCCACCACAGGACTGCCCCCCAAGCCACATAAAAAATGGGAAAAATATGGGGAAAAATACGGGGAGTGAGGAAAAATGAGAACAACACCTACAAGGGCGGGCACACCCACAACCAAGGCCCTGGTGTCTCAGTAAAGACAGGAGATGACTTCTAACACCCCCTCTCAGCTCCTGGCTGTGAAACCAACCACAGGGAGCTGGGGTGCCGCCTGAGCAAATCTTGAGATAGCGACTTCGTGAGTGAAGAGGTCCACTGTATTGTCCTCCGTCGAACAAAACTCTAGCAAGATGTCATCGGCAACGAACTGTTCACGAACAAAGTGCCTTTGGATGACCGTGGGTTCCTCCGGTGGAAGCCCAATCCTGCCATGCAACCTCTTCAATCTTACCACCTCACAAGCAGCATCACAAGCAGCCCGGTACTCTGCCTCTATCAACGACAAGGCAAAAGATGACCGCCTCAAACTGCTCCATAAAACTCCTCCTGGGCCTGAAGTAGATCTCCTCGTATCTGGATCTCCTCCCCAATCTGAGTCACTCCAACCATGGAGTCGGACTCCATCCATCAATCCCCTTTCTATGTAAAAGAGTCCATGATCCTTCGCATGCCGCAGAAGCCAAAAGATACGCAATCCTGCCTCCCAAAGAGTCATCTGCAACCATGAGCTCAACTGCCTCATCAGGAAGCTCCCGTCCAATCTGGTATCCATCAACCAAAGCAATGAACCATTTTGCTTCCGAGTCAAAGAGGCATCACACTGCTCACAAGGATCAACACCTGTTACGGTGAAAAGCCAAGTCCTGGAAACCCGCTGATGAAGACCACGAAAGGCCTTCTGAAACCTGTCAAACCACCCCCTTTGAATCCGGAACCACAAAGCCTGGAGAGTGCGCAACATCCACCTCCTTCTGCAAGTAATCAACTGCCACCTGCCTCGCTTTCCAAGAGGCCCCCATGAAAAGAACATCCTCATCTACAGGAGTTTCTTTGTCCCGAATGCTACAAGACATCAGAGCATAGGTCACCTGTAAAGTTTCCTCTGACTGACGAACACAAGGAACCACCAACATCAGTACTGGAAAGTTCCTGCCAACTGCTGCCATCAACTGGCAAGCTATCCACCATTTGGTCCTGGAAAGCCTGCACCTGCAGCGTAACCACACTTAAGTGGCCATTACCAGACTGCCACTCATCACAAACTTGAGGACTTGGGAGAGAGAGTGCTGAAAGCTTGTAAACTCCATTCTCCATTCCGCCTTCCCAAACTATCTGGCCTGTTGCCTTGTCCCGGAGAGCAACAAAATGCTCATCAAACTCCACCCGTACACCTGTCTTACAAACCTGCTGCACTGACAACAGATGAAAACCAAGTGACGGAACATACAACACCTGGGAGGAATGCTTCCCCCCTCTGCCACATCGGAAACTATCTCCAACCTGCCCTCACTGTGAACTGGGATAGTGGATGTATCCCCAGTAAGAATGTGGTCAGTGTCGGACTTCTTCTCAGAAGACTTCTCCGATGAAGCCTTCCCTTTGCCCGTGTTGCGGCCTTTCGACCGTTGGCCAGTAAAGGCCTCCGAACTTCCACCCTGAGGAGGGTTCGAGAATCTTTCCTCCTAGTCCAAGACCATAGGCACAAGCTTCTCCCAAGTAATGGTACTGAGCCTGCCACTGGTAATCAAAGACGAGTAGAATGCTGAGTACTGAGAGGGCAAATGCGACAGCATCGTTATGGCCATGTCCTCCGATGATATCTCCTTCCCGGCCTGGAGAACTTCCTGCTGAAGAGCCTGCCTTCCCTTTGCCCGTGTTGCGGCCTTTCGACCGTTGGCCAGTAAAGGCCTCCGAACTTCCACCCTGAGGAGGATTCGAGAATCTTTCCTCCTGGTCCAAGACCATAGGCACAAGCTTCTCCCAAGTAATGGTACTGAGCCTGCCACCACTGGTAATCAAAGACGAGTAGAATGCTGAGTACTGAGAGGGCAAATGCGACAGCATCGTTATGGCCATGTCCTCCAATGATATCTCCTTCCCGGCCTGGAGAACTTCCTGCTGAAGAGCCTGCAGCTTGTTAATATGCTCCCGCATCGTCTTGACGACTTTGCAGGGCTCATAACCCGCATCTGTACTTCCAAGGAAATCCTCTTCATGAGCGATACCCCATTATAAAGAGAAGCCAAATGCTGCCATATACCTCTGGCCAACGTCATATACTTGATATGATTGATTACCTGCGGTGTGCAGTTGAGGAAGATAAATGAACGGACCCTAGCGTTGACACGATCCCACAACTGTGCCTGTGCGTCCCGGTCCTTACGAATCGACGGTAACTCCCCTTCCTCTACTTCCGGCCGTGGAACCCCAACAACGATGAAATCAGCAAGGTCGTAAGACTCCAGAACAGATTCCATCATAACCTTCCATATGCCGTAGTTGTTCCCGTCCAACTGACGGTCCACCGGGAACGTGGGGAGTGTAGGGATCTTCACATGCCTCTCGGCCATCTCTAACAAATCTGTAATTGCGGGGATGTACTCTCAAGAAAGGGTACGTGGGTGGGAGCAAAGAAGAACTTACACCTGCAAGTGGCTGTCCAGCAAATCAGCCTGCCGTCCTCTTGCTTCTCCTCTTCCCAAACAGTCCCAAACTGTTGGATATGATAACTAAGCTATGAAGATTGATCAAAACATACTCAAGGTGGTTCAAAGATTGTACAAGACATCATGAATATGAGGGACAAAAATCTGATATATGCAAAAAATTGATATGAGATTAACACAAGAAGATACTAATTGTGATTAGACATGAACCAAACTTACATAATCACTTGATCACGACTTGTACCTTATTTAGAGACTCCTCTACCCTATTTTAGTTGCATGAGTTGCATGAACAACATGCACCAACCATTTGTAGGCTTTACACACCAACCACTGACCACTAGCCTATCAACCACATTTAAATTGGACTAAGGAGTTGGGATTACATTTATCCAACAATCCCCCCTTAAGACCAACTTCTTACAAAACATGAATCAAGTCTAACAAACCTCCTTGACACAATGAGTAAGAGTCCCCCCTGAACAACAACATAGAGTAGTATACTCTCCTCTACAACTCGTCAAGTTGGAACAACATAAGTCTTGACTCAACCACATACATGACATAATCTAAAAAGCATACTCCTCATCTACATCTTTTATACTGAGACTAGAACAAAGATTTGTTTCTTCTTGTTGGTTGACTTCTTCAACCACATGTGCCTTTGCTTGCTTTTGATCTTTTTGGTAGCACTTTGAGGATGGATGATTCGTCTTTCCACAATACTCACAAGGATGTTTGGAGAAACAATCCTTAGTAAGATGATTTGTACGACCACAAATAGTACACTTCTTCTTTGCCGATGTCATAGTAACAGTATATGCATAAGGATCTATCACATCCTTTGTAATCTTCTTGTCTTCTTCCTACAAAGAATTTATGATACTTTCCAAAGAAAGGACTGGCTCCTTCTCTTTAAGTACCGTCACAATTTGTCTAAAGCTTGAAGGTAAGCTTTTAAGCAGGATAGCAATAGCATCTTCTTCAGGAAGAGGAGATTTAACATAAACCAACTGTGTCATTAAGCTCTTCAACCTGTTAATCAAAGCTGCTACATTTTCATTACTCTCCATGGTTAGATCAAAGAGTTGCATCTTCAAACTGATCTTGGAATGCTTTGCCTTTGCACCAAAAGTACGTTCTAATAATTCCCAAGCTTCCATAGCTGACTCAACATCATCAATATAATGAATAAAATCATCTTCTAAAGCAGTAATGATAATACCAACTGCTTGTTCATCTTTTGCTTGAAGTGCAGCCGTTGTAGCTCTTGTAATTGCAGCAGAAATACCTGCTTCATCTTCAGTAAGTGGCTTGACCATACTCCACAGATTTTTCTTCATGAGGTAGCCCTTCACCTCGATTTTGCCAGGTATGATATCAGTTCTGTTGAATTTGTCGGAAAATTCGGAACTCATGATGATGAAATATGATGATTAATGTTGAGAACTTGCTCACATAGATGATTTAAGCCCAAATAGTAAAAATATCATCAATATAAATCAAAATAGGTATCACCATGTAGTTGGAACAGAAACTGCAGAAAAGAGGCGACTGAAAAAACGATGCGTGCAGCTGCTACAGTGGACCATATGCCTCCAAATTTTGTGTGCTGAATCTTCACATAATGGACTTACATCACCTCAAAGGAATTGGCTCAATTCGAAGCGACGAAGGCGAATTGCTGCACTGAACAAGAAACGGGCTACGCTGATGGCGATGAGAAATTCGCACGACTGCGTCAAAATTGAGCGATGAGCTTCTGTAGCAAGCGTGGGAGCAAAGCTAAGAGCCTATATCAAGATCTTGGGGTATAATCAACTCAGGTGCACACATGGAAGCAAACTACAGCATGTGGTTCAAACAGAGAAAAACTGGCTATGGTGATTAAGAAATTGATTAAGATTTTTGCTAATCAACTAAACCTAATTGAGTCAAGCTCTGATACCAAATGTTGGATATGATAACTAAGCTATGAAGATTGATCAAAATATACTCAAGGTGGTTCAAAGATTGTACAAGACATCATGAATATGAGGGACAAAAATCTGATATATGCAGAAAATTGATATGAGATTAACACAAGAAGACACTAATTGTGATTAGACATGAACCAAACTTACATAATCACTTGATCACGACTTGTACCTTATTTAGAGACTCCTCTACCCTATTTTTAGTTGCATGAGTTGCATGAACAACATGCACCAACCATTTGTAGGCTTTACACACCAACCACTGACCACTAGCCTATCAACCACATTTAAATTGGACTAAGGAGTTGGGATTACATTTATCCAACACAAACACTCCACCAATCAGCAACACAACAGTCCCCCTCTTGCTCACACAACTCCCAAGAACTATCAAGAGCCTAGGGCTCTGATACCATGTCAGAATACGCAGCGGAGATGATGGCCCCCCACAAAAGGAGATGGGCAATCCTTGAGCTGGTGCCCAAGTCCCTGACATCGGAAGCGTCTGTTATCGCTTCGAAGGTCTTCCCTTTGCATTCTGGAGAGATCCGAAGTTCCTGAGAATGTACTTCGGGGGAAAGGTCTTCCTTCATTTCTGAAGCTTCCCATCTCCACATTCTGGTTAGGACCTTGGTGTCTCTTTGGAGGCAGAAAGTTGGAAGAACTTCTCGGTGTCTGAAATCTCTTTAAGGATGAGGGAGTTAGCTTTGGTGGGACTTTTACGATGAAGGCTTTGGCAAAGTTCTTCGCCATTCTGACAGCTTGTGCCATGGACACTGGCTTGGCATTTTTGACCAGTGTATCCAAGGGTTCGTTCAATCCCCAAATGACCAAATCTGGGAACACAAGAGCAAACACAGTGCAGAAAAACAGCACAAAAGAAGGAGAGAGATAGAGGCGTGTAACTCTGCTCTATATACACAAAGAAGATCCCGAATACAAGATAAGAATGGCAAGGGGCTGTGAGGCCATTTTATATGGCCCCCAAGTGGCAGTCCGCCAGCTCCAAAGGCAGCCGACTGGACCATATATCCCACGACCAGCAGAAATCACTAGTCCGCCAGATATCCCAAGTCGGCCAGCATCTAAAAAAGGTCCACGACCTGTCCAAGACAGTTGGCCACCTCCAACATGAACAGATGCAGTCAGCCACCATCAGAGGTCCACCTGCCACCATAGGACTGCCCCCCAAGCCACAGAAAAAATGGGAAAAATATGGGAAAAAATACGGGGAGTGAGGAAAATGAGAACACCACCTACAAGGGCGGGCACACCCACAACAGAGGCCCTAGTGTCTCGGTAAAGACAGGAGATGACTTCTAACAACATCAAAAGGTCATGGTCAAAGATCTGTATTGTACATATCTCAATTCCATAATATAAGCAAATGCATTGAAAGGAAAGGAAGGAGACATCAAAAGGTCATGGTCAAAAATCTGTATTGTACATATCTCAATTCCATAATATAAGCAAATGCATTGAAAGGTGGATGGCCGTAAGTGGTTTTTGGGACCCACCAAATGTGATCTGCTGGCTGGGCTATGACAGTAAAAGACTTATCTCATCTGTAAAGTGGTGGGCGCTAGATGTGCAGTGTCACAGATGCACTGCTCTGTATAAGATTAATTAGCAGCAACCAACACCCTAAGAGCGTTTCGTGTGTGTGTGTGTGTGTGTGTGTGTGTGTGTGAGAGAGAGAGAGAGAGAGAGAGAGAGAGCATCTTTCAATTGGTTTGACTAACAAAATGTCTGTTCTTGAGTTTAAAGATACTTGCTAAGTTTAAGTAATGACCTCATGTACCACATGCCTACAGGGGAAATTAAGCTCTTAAAAGCTGCTGCTGATGTAAAAGGGAAATGAGGTATACAAGTGTGTACCTAGTGTGGCAGGCGTATCATAAAATATAGTTGATGCCTGTACAACTGTCGCGCGAATGCTGCGAGTTGGTGCAAAACCAGTCATGTCTATATCTGCCATCACTGGAATGTCTGTCATAGCCGTTGTTACTATGGAGCCCTCCGCACTAGTCTGCATTGACCTTCAACTGTAAACAAGAACACGCACAACAGGGGAACAATCAGCTCAAAGATACTGATTACTTATGGAAAATATGTTCAAGACACATAAACAGACAAATCACGAATGCCAACATTTGCCCTGATCTTCACCAAACTACCAAGCTTGCACAATAATCTTCATTCATACAGATATGGAAGTATACATATGTCTATGTTTTTCCTAGTGGCTGTCTCATTCAAAATATGTCTACGAGTGCTTGCAGGGGTTTGGTTAAAGTGTGCAAGTATACACATGCACACATACATACAAGCACAAAGGCATACATCACACATACTTAGGGTCTGTTCAAGATTATCATGTGGGAGTATCTCTAGGCAAATATATATCATAATGACAAAAAGTTATGAGGTTGAACCCCCAACCCCTATCTTTTTTTTTTAATATGAAGAAGACAACTTTATAGTCAATAGGCACCCAAAATGTCCCTACCCCCCCCCCACCAAGAAAAGAGATTTCTATTAATATGAAAAAAGAGAGATTTCAAACCAAAGAAGGGGGAATCTCAACCAATTAGGTGCCTTGTGCTACCAACAAGGTCCCATATGAGTGGTAGTGAAAAAGATGCCATGATCCCACTCTTTCATAAACTGGCCGCACTTCACAGGGATTCTGGCCCAAGTGGACATGAGGATGTGGATGATATCACTCCAAATCCTGCAAATGCACTGTGTATCATATACCGAAGGGCTCTCAATTGCCTCAGTGCATCTAGCCTTTCAAATGTGCCAAGCTGCAATGCTAGCAATAATCTCCCATGCACTGTCCAACCTCTGTGCAAGTGGAATGTATCCTGACTTCGGCAGGTCTTGAAGATGGCACCGCCTCCTTAATGTTTGATGCTTGAAGCCGTGGAATGTAACCTTATCTTTTCCTTGGCGGAATTTTTATGAAGTTAACAAGCTAACTTACATGTTTAAATGCTTGATTAGAGGTAAAATATCCGAGGATTTGTGTAATTATGCTGTGGGTTCTAAGGAATCAAAACAAAGCAAACCACGCTTCTATAGAATTAAAACAATACAAACTGCTGTGTGGTGGAGTGATCACCTGTTTTCCTGTCGGAACCGACTGAGTGTCCCTTGAAGTTCATACAAAGAGCCTCTACGATTCTAAGTAGAAGTATTTTATAATGTTCTCTCAAAAAATAATACTTTGTTTGGCTATAAGTAAAAGTATTTTATAATGTTCTCTCAAAAAATAATACATAACTTTAAATTAAGTTTTAGTGTTTTTTTCTTCACATTTTTGACGATTTAAGTGATATTATTCTTTAGCTTTTGATATGTATATTCAGACAATTCTTGTTATTATTCTTTGGCTAATTTTTTATATGTGTATATGTATTAATTAAATGCCACTGACGTCGCATTTAATTAATACAATCTTGGTGTCGCATTTAATTAATACAATCTTGGTCCGCCACCTCGTCCCTCTCCTCCTCTCTCTCTCCCTCCCTCTATTTTTAGAATGAGACCTTCTAGGCTTTTTATAGAGAATTGTGAGACCTTAAATAGAAAGAATATTAGTGAATGCATGCAAATAGAAAGGGCAAGGAGGGTCATCATTTCATTCACTTTTTCAAGCATTAATAATTACATACTAAAATGAAACCTTAGAAAAATACTCTTATTCTTAAAAATCTCACATAATATATTTAATGAAAATGCAAAACAACATTTTGGTGCCCTATTGGGTGTTTACAAGCTATCAACTATTTTTCTCGGTATCCGAGCAATGGACAGGGGAAGACTCCCCATCCATAAGTGATGGGCGGGGGAGAATCTCCTCCTTTTCTAGGCTGTTAGCAAAAACAATCAAGGGCAAGCCATATTTGTAAAACTCCCTTAGCATAGGATTGCTTTTTTCATCTCATCCAGGTGACTCAAGACCATATATTGAATCGCATTTTCATGTATTTAAAACAATTAAAAAAGACTAGGAACCCTATTTTCTTTAATTTTATCTCGTAAAATTACACTAGATTATATTTTTTTAAAGAATTGCTCTCAAATTATGATACGGCTCCGATCCTTCATGTCCAATTTGCTCCCACCGTAGATATAAGAGGTCATGTTGTGTTTGAGGGTGGTCAAGGTTTGGGGAAGGTCCGGAACTTAAAGCAACTCGTCCAATTTGCTCAAGCCAAGAATTTGGAATATAGGGATGAGCATGCCCATAGCGTGACGACAGGGAGCTCCATCGCCAAGGGGGGCTGTTAAAATTTGTGATGGCGAACATTGCGTGACTAAATGAGAGTATACTCCTTGAATTTGGATGCATGTGTGTGAAGGTCCCTAAATTCCATGGTTCGTTGTTTGGACATTAGTATATGTAAGTTGTTGAGGGAAACTGGAAGTGGGTAGTATTTATTATGTGAGGGATAACACATTATATGAAAGTCACAAGACACATGGACTATGTGTAGGTCTCAAAGAGCAATGAATGCTCATTGAACTGTAAAATGATGTATTGTCTTGCTCACTTTATGTGAGAGATTAGTGATTGCAAGGGTCTTACTAGCTATCACTCTTGGTAGAGTAACCCTCTCTTGTGGAGAGCTAGGGTCCTCAACCTTGTCTCCTTCATTGTCACCACAAAGGAGCTTTGCAAATGTATGGGGAGCAAAGAGAGAGAGAGAGAGAGAGAGAGAGAGAGAGAGAGAGAGAGAGAGTTATGGAAAGCATGAGAGAGTAGTCAAGAGAAGGAGAGAGGGAGAAGAGAACATACATCAACACCATTACTTGCCCACACAATCCCTAAGAATGCATGTAATAAAAGAAGAAGAAGAGAGAGCATACAAACAACTTCAATCACAAGATTAAGAAAACTCAACCTCAATTGTAAGAATGGGATTATGTGTTTTCTCACTTGTTAAAATATCTTATATACAAGACTCATTCGTACAATGCCTGGCTGCCCAAATTTTTATGCTAATTTCCTAGTGTAATTTTATGTTACCGGTATAATGTGCACCTCCTATTCTCATCGAAGATGTCGTGGGGGTGGGCCACATGCACAATGTCGAGAACAGGTGGCGTTTGCTGGTGCTCATAAGTTACAGGTGCTTCCAAATTCTATGATATAGGACGAGGATGCTGATGATGGGCGCATAGACAGTGTTGACCTCTGTGATGAGATGGTGGTAGGCCTCATACACAACATGCCAACCATGTGTGTGCATCCATTGATTTTCCCTACTGATGATATCCATGGATGCAGGGTATGGGCAGAGCTCAACGGGAACAAAGAGCTTGATGTAGTTACAACAGGTGCTTCCAAATTCTATGATACAGGACGAGGATGCTGATGATGGGCGCATAGACAGTGTTGACCTCTGTGATGAGATGGTGGTAGGCCTCATACACAACATGCCAACCATGTGTGTGCATCCATTGATTTTCCCTACTGATGATATCCATGGATGTGGGGTATGGGCAGAGCTCAACCGGAACAAAGAGCTTGATGTAGTCGCCCTCATCCAAGCGATCGAAAAAGTTAAGGACCTGGCACCATGACTAAAGGTTTAGGCAAAGGACATGGTGAGGGAAACAGAAGATGGTGGAGGGCTAAGTGAAGGAGATCGTGTTCTGGGGAAGAAGAGCATGGTGAGGGTGGTGTGGGAAGCGTAAGGGACTTTGGAGAGGATTGTGGAAAAAGGTGGTGGTGGGAAATCTCCTTATTGATGCAAATGTTGTGATGGAGGGTCTGGTGCTATAGTTTGAGGAGGCTAGAGGGTGGTTTGGGGGGGGGGATGGCAAGTTTGGGTAGGTTGGTAGTCGCATCCATCAGGTTGTCGACCTTCCTCTCTGTTTAAGAGGCGATGTGCTCTTGTTGGGGCCTAGCTTTCAGCTCTGCAATATGTTGTTCTAGTTGAGTGATGGCCAAGTCCTTTGCGTTGATGGCCCTCTAAAAATCTTTATGATGCTTGGACATCTAGTGGTGGACCTTGTCCCCACAAGCTGTTGATGTTACCTATTGCATGCCATGGTCTCTCAGCCCTACGGAGTGTTACGGTATGTAGGCTGAGTTCCTCCTAGGTTTGTACTCTAGTTGCTCTAGTCCCCTCAACCTCAGTGTACCTCCAGTGGTGTCGTTCTTTTGAGTTTCCAATTGAGCAATGTTGGCATACACCGAGGAGTGCTTACTGGGCCGCATCCACCTACTCCTTTTGGTGGGTCGTGAAGTCGTACATGTGCCCAACAATGTTGAGTTTCCAATTGGGCAATGTTGGCATGCGCGAGGAGGAGTGCTTACTGGGCTGCATCCACCTACTCCTTTTGGTGCATCATGAAGTCATACATGTGTCTAGCAAAGTTTTGGATCATAGCGGAGAAGGCAACATTAAAATTCACAAGGCGGCCTAAGAGTTTTATATGGCCTGGGAGAAGCTTTTAGCAAAGGTGAGTTTAGAATGGCATGGGAGAAGCTTTCAGGGCAGAGGTGAGATTTCCATCTTGGATTCACATGTGTGTCTCAATAAATTCTGCGCCTCTTATGTACTAGGGAATATATTACCCTCAAAATGAACTGCTCACCTGGCGTACTTTCTCAACCTTATGGAATGATCTGTGGGGTGGGCCACCAAACATTGCTTGCTCTTCGGGGGCCTGGCTACCACGTGCCGATTTCCACATGCTCTGTGCATGTGTCCATCTGGTTTGTATCCAAAAAAATTGCAAAGGCCTTTGTCTTCTAATCTAGCCTTTACTTCTTTGGTGTAGGAGAATCTTTAGACGAGGGGGCTATGGGGTCTTACTACAGAAGAGGCTTGCTCGGGGGTGGGGCAAACTCTAGTGGCTGTATAGTTCGGGGAGCTCTTCCCATCTTGTAGCATAATAACGGACCTTCATGAAGACCATGGCCCCTCCATCCGGGTTTCCACATATGCTATGGAGTTCATGATGGAAATGGTCAGCCCACTTCACTTGCAAACCCTATCTGGGATGGGCTAGGAAGAAGAGGTTACACCTATCATACCTATCTGTCCAACCATCAGAGGATGGTTAGCTTAGTGAGGATGCAGGCTAGGGTAAGTAGGTCAGGTCAAGACATATCCTCCCATTTGACCCCATCCTTATTGAGACTGGGCCTCTGATGATGTCCTTGATCTTGTGCTCTGCTCAGTTTCTGGTAGGGCTCTGTAGCTCGAGGTAGGTGTAAGGATTCTCAAACAATATCCATAGTGAGGGCCAAGGTTAAGTCAGCACCTATAGAATCACAAACTATGCCAGTATTGAGGTGGGTGTCATAAGAGGAAATGAATCTAAATCAGGTGGTGA
This sequence comes from Cibotium barometz, assembly GCF_041138505.1. NCBI lineage: Eukaryota > Viridiplantae > Streptophyta > Polypodiopsida > Cyatheales > Cibotiaceae > Cibotium > Cibotium barometz. Next base: position 45,726,589 of record NC_141072.1, read on the forward strand.
GGTCTTGTCCTCTCCGAGCCTAAAGAGTGGCTATCCCGCCAAGTCCGAGTCTATCCACGTGTTCCATGACTTCTAGTCTTTTGGCAACCTAGGAGCACTCCTATGTGTGATAGGTGAGCTTGTACTCCACCTTCTTCTTGGACTGGATTTTGTTATGGATCATGTGGTCTCTAACTTCCCAAAGTAGCTCCACTCCCAATGGAGAGAGAGAAGTTAGTGTGGCATCTACCTGGTACTCCAAGAGCTTGGCTACCTTTGTAGCCTTCCTCTTCTTGGCGGGTGTGCGAGTAGGACTGTATCCGAGGATGTCTCCTAATGCCCCTACTATAGTTGCCATGATGACAGTGGAGGAGGTAGAGGGCTGGGAGGATTTTAGAGAAAATTGGCAAGAATTTGGCTAGTTGGAGAGTGAATAGTGGAAATGAGAGGAGGGCCCCCTATTCATATAGTTTTTTGCCTAGGAACGTATGTATGCAGGTGGGTACATATGTTCACAGGACCATTCTTGGGAACATGCGTGCATACACAAAACACATATGTATGTTTCCATACCATTATTGGGAACGTGCACATGTAAAATGGCATACGTACATTTGTAGGTCTGAATGTGCATGCAGAGATGTGAATGTGTAAACATACATGTGGCACAGAAGTGAACATGCATGCGTAGATGTAAAATGGCATATGTACATTTGTAGGTCTGAACATGCACATGTAAAACAGCATATGTACATTTGTAGGTCTAAACGTGCATGTAGAGATGTGAATGTGGAAACATACATGCGGCCCAAAAGTGAACATGTGTGCGTAGCTGTAAAAACGTGGAAACGTGTATGCACATATGTGAATATGGAAATGTGCATGCGTAGGTGTTAACATACTTGCGCATGTTTTTTTTTTTGTTCAGGCCTTTAGTGTATATGCAGGTACGGTGTCAGGCCATGCGTTATGAAATGCCTTTATTGATGGTGTTCTAATCACTAGCAATCAGGGCAATGGGTTGTACCATAGACTAGGTTTTCACCTGCCACACGGCCCCCCCATCCTGAGATGTATCTAGAAGGCTAGTGATTCGAGAACCTTTTTACATAAATAGTATTGGCTTCTTTGCAGCAGCAAGCCTCCATCTCTCTACTTTCTTATCTTTTTGTTTTCTTCGTTGCTGCGTTCTTGCAATAGAATTGGCTTCCTTACAGCAAGCCTCCATCTCTCTGCTTTCTTATCTTTCTGTTTTCTTCTTTGCTCTTACTCAACTGCTTTCTTCTTTGCCCCTACTCAACTGCTTTCTTCTTTGTCCCTACTCAACTGTTTTCCTTGCCTCTTTTTTCTGCTTTCTTTGACATTTTTCATTAGTTTTTTTATTGGTATCCCTCATCATCTAGCAAGGGTGAGGTATCAATTTTTGGCCCTGGCATAGTGAGACTTGAGAGGGATGTCGATTACAATAGGGAAATGGTTGGTCCAGGACCATCAATTGTATACACTTCTAAGTTTGACTTGGAGGGAATATCCTATTCATGGTGTGTTTGAAGATGGTCATGGTGGGGCTTCACGAATGGGTCAATTTTTTCCTTACCCTTTACTAGGGTTGCACATGGGGTTTCCATGGTGTTGGTAGCTTTGTGTTACCATTGCCATATCTCCTTGGTTCTTTTTGTTGTTGAACAGGTTGGGGGAAACGTTGGTATGACTTTAGGGACCCGAATGCTTCTGTTACCTTTATAATAACCTCGGGCTACTAGAAAAGTGTCTAGTCTCTGCCATGTTTGGGTGGTGTATTTTTGTCGGGGTTATCTTGATAGGTGATTGCGTTGCTTTGGGTAGCCAAAGTTGTTTTTGTCTAGCATAGTACCCTTGGGCTTCCAACAACTCTATTTTGATAAACCATGTTTTTGGTTTGGGGTTGGGATTTGGTGTTTTGCTACGTGGTCCTATTGTTGGTGACATGTCTTTTAGTAGTGTATGTTAGACCTTCCTCTTGGGTACCCAGATTTTCCTTTGCCCTTCATAGTAACCTTGTGCCCAGAGCATTATTTTTGGTACCCACCATTTGTCACCCTTACCATGGAAACATTGGTGTTTCTAGGGAGACTGATGTGTGGCACTGGCAGTCTTGATTCTATAGAGTTAGAAATGTTAGCAATATTGATGTTGGTTAGTTTAGTTTTTGGCGAGGTCACTTGTGTCAGGGTGATACTCGATGGCTAAGGAGGTCAATCCTACTTAGGCGAGGCTTTAATGGATCTTGGTCACTTATCCCTACAGTGAAGTATAGAATAGGCCTCTTTTAAAGCGGCTTGGCTAGAGTGTGGGGTGTACCTTTGGATGTTTGATATATTGGAGCACTTGTTTGATGGGAGAATGGTTTTTTGGTATTGAAGTTTGACAAGAAATGAGCTCCTCGGCTGTCATTAGGATAGTTACCCATCCTGCAGCTAGTTGTAGGTAGCAATAGATTTAGTGAGTCGTCCAAGTCTTTTTAGCATGAAATGGGCTCCTCAGTTGTCATTAGGATAGTTACCCATCCGCAACTAGCTATAGGTAGTAGTAGACTTAGTGAGTCCAAGTCTTTTTAGCATTGCGATTGTGCCCCAATCCATCCTTGTTTGAGAAGCACTTCTTCACGTACGGTACCTACACATGCATAACATAGAATCTCCCTTCCAAGGGGTTATTTGCATGGGGTTTTGAATGCGTTTACTCCTTCCACCCTTACTTTTATGGATGTCAACAATGGTTGTTGCAGCACACACACGTCATGTGGGACATTAGGTTATGGATAGCACCCATGTCGACAAGCGTAAGCTTTTATTCTAGACTATTTTTTGTGGTCATTACCAAGTGTGTTTTTTGAGAAAGCTTGATGGAGGGAGCTTTTACTAGCAACTCTTGTCTCTTAAAAATGTGGACATCCTCTCTCCAATCCCTCCACCACTACCTCCAACCCAACCCACCACTACCTCCTACAACCTCCACCACCTAGAAGGCCCAACCCACTTTCTCCTCTCTACTTAGCACCTCTCTCTCTCTCTCTCTCTCTCTCTCTCTCTCTCTATCTATCTATCTATCTATATATCAATCTCCCACACTCTTCCCTCTCTCCATCTCCCCCTCTCACTCCCTCTCCCTTATCCACCCTCCCTCTCACTCACCCTCCTTCCCTCTCTCTCTCTCTCTCTCTCTCTCTCTCCCAGCCTCTTCCCTTTCTCTCTCCCTCTCTCTCTCTCCCCTTCTCCCTCTCCGGCCCTCCCCCTTCCCTCTCTCCTTCCTTGCCCTCTTCCTCTTCCTCTCCCTCTCCCACCCTCCCTATGCATAATCTCTCCCTGCCTCTCCCTTTCTATCCCTCTCCCTTACTATGCATAATCTCTCCTTCCCTCTCTCTCTCCCAACCTTGTTTTTTCTTTCTCCTTCCCTCTCTCTCTCCCAACCTTGTTTTTTCTTTCTCCCTCTCCTTCTACCTCTCCCACCCTCTTCTCTCTCTCCTTCCTTTCCCTATCCCTCTCTCATCCTCCCTATGCATGATCTCTCCTTCTCTCTCACACAATGTTTCCCCCTTTCCCACCCCTCCTCCCTCTCTCTCTCTCTCTCTCTCTCTCTCTCCCACCATCTTCCCTCTCCCTCTCCCTCTCCCACCATCTTCCCTCTCCCTCTCCCACTCTCTTCCCTCTCTCTCTCTCTCCTTCCTCCCACCCTCTACCCTCACTCCTTCCTTGCCCTCTCTCTCCCTATACATAATCTCTCCTTCCCTCTCTCTCACTCTTCCTCCTTGTCCCACCCTCCATCTCACTCTCTGTCCTTCCCTCTCTCTCCTTATCACCCGACATTTTTTTCTCCCTCTCCCACCCTCTTCCTTTTTCTCTCCCTGTCACTTTCCCACTATTTTCTGTCACTCTCCAATCCTCCCTCTATATTTCTCCTCGTCTTACTATCTCTCTCTACTTACTCTATCCCGCATGCCAATGCATGTATGAGCCATTACAATACATTGCATTTTATGGCATGTCATAGCATTGGGATGTTATTACATATGCATGTCATTGTATAGTACTAATTTATAATGCATAGTGTTGCATGTGATTTCATGTCATTGCATGCACTTTAGGAGTATTGCACATCATTATGTGCCTACGCATGTCATTGCATGTCATCAGATGCCTTTGCATGTGACATGTCATTGCATGCCTTTACATGTGACTTCATGTCATAAAAAACAATGAATAATGTACAATTGAAAAGGTTAATATTTCAACCAATTGTGGGCAAAAGATAATTTTATTCCCCAAAAGAAATTACATCAGGATCACATATTATTTCTTAAAAACAACAAACAATGTAAAATTTGACAAGACAAATAATAAGAATGATAAGGCGAATTATAGTTCAAAGAAGACTTTGTTTCAGAAAGATTGTTACATCCTTGCATACTGTTTACCAAAGACATGACAGCCTCACGTAACTACATAAGGGTTCCTACAACTAAGTACTTGTAAGAGCTACATCCTTAAACACTAAAGATAACCTGACATAACTACATAAGGGTTCCTACACCTATGTGCTTTTATGGGCTACTTTATTCTTCAATTCCTCTCAAAAAGAAGCTCCTCCTTCTCTTCAACAATGTAGCCGTAACTTTGCCAAGTGTCGATGGCGGTTCCAATCTTCATATTCTAGACATATAGATCTCTGGAATCGATGGGCTCATCTACTAGAAGCTTGCTCCAAAGATTATGTGCCTTTATTGTAATTTTGAGATGTTCTTACGCACATCTATCCGACTTCTTGCACAAATCCTTGCAAATAGCTTCAAGGGTATCCTTGAGAGTAGAGTTGTGGGCATTTAATGAAGACATGATGAAATCCACAAAGATAGAGGATGAGGGAGAAGATAAGGGTGAGAATGAGAGTAGGTGAGGTAGAGAATGAGGGTGAGCGAGAGTGAAGTAAAGAAGGATAAATAGGGAGAGAGAGAGAGAGAGGGAGGCAATGAGATATGGGAGTGAGGGTTAGAGTAAGAGCCAATGGGTCATATATATAGGTACATCATGCTAAAAGCAAAAAGTGGTTACATGTATATTTCCTAAGTGGTTACATGTAGGATAAGTGGTTTATGTAGGAAAAGTAATTGTATGAATAAATGTTATATTAAAGAAAATTAATTCCAATAATTGATAATGTATAAAACGATATAGACATCAACATTGAGAAGACCTTAAAATAATAAATGAAGATATTCCAATCACCATCGACATACAACCATATTGATTATCCTACCAAGACATTAAAAAAATGAAAAGTAAGTAGACCTTTATAGAGAGTTGGAAGAACCATGATATAAAGGACATTTTATCATCGCAAAATGAAGGACATTTTCAAAATAACAATATAATGTCAGCAACCTAAAGGTCCTTTTCAGATTGTTCTCCTACTGCTAAACATTCTCATTAGGTCCTTCTTTTTTAGAGTAGGTTGATGTATAAACATATTATGGTTCACATCTAACCCAAAAATACACAAATAAACAAAATAAAGTTGCTTGCATGCACAATATGGTCTACCAGTCCCTACCCTGATTTGAAAATTGAGACATGTACATGATGGATTATATCCCATAGTCACCTTGTATTTTTTACTACACAATAGTGATTCCTCGGTCTCAATTACAAACACTTCCATTTTCCCAACCTCAATGACCAAATTCTCAAAGAGCGTAGCTGTATTTGAAATTGCTGAATCTATTCTCTTGGCTGCCATATCCGATATGCCACTTCTATACTTTGTTGACCAATGGGCTCCATCATTTACTTCTTGGTGTAGTCCCTTTTGCAACACAAATCCACGAGCCTCAAATACTTGGATCTCATCTCGACTAAGGTTTGTACCTCGTCCAACTGGCCATACAACCGCCGATAGTATTACACACTCTCCAAGTATGATCCACATTGTTGTTACAAAACCACATGAACTAATGCCTCTGGCCCCTTAACCACTCTCTCATACCATAGAAAGATGGAGCTAGAACACCTTTCATGTAGTTCTTGATGCTCTTCTTACACTTGCCATCTTGTCCACCTAACCATCCCTGGCAAGTGACCTTGTTATGTTGAGGTGTTCAATGTATAGCCCACATTGAGTTATGTATGTCATTCTCTATAATTTATTGCACCTCTATTTCGGTTGCAAATCCCTATGCATTGTGCTAACCACCTTGTGTACCTGTAGGAACAGTGGGTGGAAAATTTAATCTCCTACCTTTTCTATAACATACTCCGGATAGTTGTCATTCTCAAGGTTTATAACTGTGGGTTTTCGACACTGGCTAACTATAATGTTATCACCAATATAGTTTGGTTGCACATGCATTGGTGTGCAACTCTCATTTCTCCCCCCACCAATCTGCTAGTGGTTGACGGGCTTGGAGCTTTTGATGTTTTAGCCTTCTCCATCAACTTTGTTATTGTAGGGCCTGCTCCGTGATATTTACCTTGCATGAATGCATGAAATTTGAAACAACACCATCATATGAGGAGATTTTTCCCTTGAAACCCTCTCCTACTAATAACCAACTTGCATGTTTAGTTTTTGATAGATTGGTAGCTGGTACGTGTGATGCATCATCCATATCCTAACACGACAATAAGTTAACTGATGAGAATCCAAGTTATAAGCTCCAACCATATTCAATAACAAAAGGTTAACTTAACAATTGAGAATCTAAATGCAAGCTATGTGTTTTCAAAACCAAGAAATTATACCCCTACAAGGTGCTTCCTCCAATAGGGATATCTAGTATGCCGCCAACTAAGCCAACAATCTATGGCTGGTTTATCATTCATCCACCATGATCTAATGTGTCTGTATTTCAAAAGTGCCTCTTCTTCACTCAATGCAGCACAACGCCATTAAATGGCATAGTTGCTTGTGCTCTTCTTGAAAATTCCTGACTACATATAGAACTGTATGGATGTTCAAGCTTTGTTTCTAATGAAAAACACACAATTGCTCATGACCTTCCGATATATTCTCTAGTCCATTATTATAGATTGTCCTTACTCCAATTGGCTCTAGCCTCATCCAAAAAAAAAATCTGGTTTAGAAGAGCCTTTGCGCACCACAACATTATTAATCATCTCCCATAATAGAACTTGTGCCACTGTGTCTTCTTGTTTCATTTCAACTATCATAAGCTCTTACAAGTTGCATGCCATCATATAACAGTTGTAAACTAGCTATAAAGAAGTTTATTTTTTTAAGAAATTTTATGAGACTAAGTTGTACCTTGGATCATATACATGTGTAGCCATTGTTGTCCATCCCTGCACATGCCTGACGTGAAAAAAAAAACCCAGGCCCTTCTCAAATCACGGTCTCCTGTTTGACGCATACGGCTCATTAGGTCTAAACCCGATGCGGGCCCTCTGGGGTTGACATTTTAAACACGTAACACCGCTCTGACTTGCCCAAAGCTTGCCCAAGAAAACGACTATCATGGAAGAACTCAAAAGTGCATTCTCTTTAAATTTAGGATACTGGACTCTGCACCTTGCACTGTACCATTAAGATTCTAGAAGCATTATGGAGTTAAAATTACCTTTGACATTGAATTAGGGGATGCATGTGTTCCAATAATAGTGACAACTCCATGTTGCTAATATTTGATCATCCTTCATATGCTTCCTAACAATTGCATCCAATACAAGTTGTTTTTGGTGATATCCATTTGTATCTTCCTTGGACCACTTGTAGCCACCTCTGAAACTTCCTCTTGTACAAGTTCTCTTATCTTTTGCAATGCTTGTCTTAATGTGCCCCTTTGCACCTCATGTAAATGTTTCCCTTGATGTATAATCTATCTGATCATATGTGGGTCATCAAGCACACAATAGTACACTGTAGCACCACACATGCTTCTACATACAAGTCTGGTCTTACAGTAGAAACAAGCCAAATAGCCATATCCATCCGATGTTAAGCCCACTGAGGGTAGCTTCTATGTGAGCTTGCCTATTATTTTAACAAATGAAAAGTCTCAATAATTACTCTTAGTAATCAAGGTTTATTGAAATTGAGCTAAGATAATAAGCCCACTGATGAGGGTAGCTTCTATGTGAGCTTGCCTATTATTTTAACAAATGAAAAGTCTCAATAATTACTCTTAGTAATCAAGGTTTATTGAAATTGAGCTAAGATAATAAGATTACCAATCCATGATGTTATATTCAGTGTGTCGTTTGTAGTCCTGATTCCACACAAGGCATGAGTGCACTCAAACAATCCTCCATAAGAATTTTTTTGGACTACTCTAGGAAACTTTACGTGACTCTCCATAGGTTTTACCCAAAATGGCTAGCATGTGCTTGCTCCATTCCTTGCATTGGAAAGGCTAAAGGATCACGTACTTTCGATAACTCAAAAAGCCACATTGCCATTGTAATTTTGAGGAATCTCTTCCACCTTCTCAATATGCGTGCATACTAATATCATTCTACGAAGAACACCTGCATGAGATTCCTCATATAATAAGTATTTGACCACACTCTTCTAATAGGGTGTGCCTATAGCAGAATCTTCTATTAGAAGATCAATAATGACTTGCTTTGGTGTGCTTGTTGTAGTGTTGGTTGACTCTCCTATTATTAGAATAATTCAAAATAACTCACAAATCCACAACAAACTAATAAAAATAATTTTGAGTTTTAAACACTAAATCCATACACATTAAAATAACTTTTAAAAAATAGATACATTTTTCATAAAAATATATTATTTCTAACAATCATAAAAAAATTCTTCACTCATTATAAATAATGTCTTTAATACACAAAGTCTAAAATTTGTTTTCAATGATAATATTTGATAATAAATGTTTACATAACTAACTCCCATATACAAATTAACTCAATTATAAATATTATTATTTTATTCCTTTATATTTAATTTAAATAACTTTAATTATTGAAATTTTAAATAAAATTTTAACATCATTAAAATTACTCTTAAAACAACCTTATTAAAATTAAAATTACTCTTAATAAAAATGACCTTTAAATTAAGGTCGCCCTTTGTAAGGATGACCTTAATCACCCTTAGTGAGGAAGGGAGGGCTAGTTGCCCTAAGTGAAGAGAGGAGGCAAAAGGGAGAAGGAGAGGGGAATGCCCTTACTTCCTTCTCAGTCGCCCTTAGTGTGAGAAGCCCAATGAGAAGTGTAGTCGCCCTTCTCACTAAGGGCGACCACCCTTAAGTAAGGGCATGCCTCTCCCTTCTCCTCCCTCTTTCTCCTTTGCCTCTCCCTCCCTCTCCTTCACCTCCCCCTCTCTCTTTCGCTCTTTCACCTCCATGTCTCTCTCTCTCTCACCTCCTCTCCTCCCCTCTCTCTCTCTCTCACTCCTTCGCCTCTCCCTCCCTCTCCTTTGCCTCCCCCTCTCTCTTTCATTCTTTCGCCTCCCCCCTCTCTCTCTCTCTCACCTCCCCTCTTTTGTCTCTCCTTCGCCTCCTCTCTCTCTCTCTCTCTCTCTCTCTCTCTCTCTCTCTCTCTCTCTCTCTCTCTCTCTCTCTCTCTCCTCTTGTCTTTTCTATTTCTTATCTCTTTCTTTCATTTCTAATCTCTTTCTCTCCTCTGTCTTTTGTCTATATAAGCAATCATAAAAGTTTGTCTTGTTTTCTTATTTATATCTTTTTCTTTTTCCTTTTCTTTTTTCAAAAACTCTAAAAATTTGTCTTGTTTCTCTATTTATAACTCTTTCTTCCTTTGTTTTTATATATCACTTTCTTTATTTATATCCTTCTCTTTTCTTGATCTCCCTATTATTGTTTACTTTGTTTTCTTGTTCTCTTTCTTTTCTCTTCCAAACTCCTTTCTTTCCATTTTATTTATCAATCTCTTACTTTTCTCCCTCTTGTTTCACATCTCTTGCTTTATTCTCCTTCTTTTCTCTCAGATATGGTTCCTCCTTAACTCGAAAAAGGGACACGGGTATTTTTAACGTTCAACAGTATGAAAATACCATGTTGCATGTAAACTCCACTATCGATACTATACATGGAGTTCCTTTGTCATTTGGGTACATTGGCGTATCGATTGAAGATGTCAAAGTGGGAGAAGTACCACTTTCTTTTCCTCTTGAAGATGGTGATGTCTCCACATTAAATCAAAGCAAAGGCTACATTATTCTATGGCCAGCAAGAGATTATGTAAGTGTTTTATATCTGTTGTTTCCTTGGTAATTATGTCATTTCATATTTTACTTAAATTAATTTATCTTGTATATGTCATTGTATTTGCATTAATCCACACTCAATAGAAATCTAACATGTAATTAAATATCCAAAGCATGGACAACGCTTAAAGAGCACTACTACCAGACAAGCAAGCCATGAAGTAACAAGCATGAAGAAGAGGATAAAAACAATGCAAGAAGAAGAAGAAGATGACAATTGGGTACCTCCACAAAGAAATCCAAGTCGATCTTCTAAGTCTTAAAAAAAAAGGTGCTTCTTTTGAAATCCATGAAAGAAACAAGGGAACTAGAAAAGGTGGTAGAGGGATCTGAAAAGGAAGGTGAGAATGAAGACCACTACATGGTCACACATGTAACTCGTCTCTACGACTACAACTCTTGCAGGATAGTCTAAATCAAGTAAAGGTAATTGTTATCCAATTTTTAAGTAATTTTGCATAAGTGCTTATGAGTGGCAAGCACAACCTCTGTGTATACATTGAAGGTGAAGAGATCCACTTCTTTGTCACTATTCCCTTGTGCAGACTTGTGCCTAACCCCTCTATGAGAAGAGTGTAGTTTAGGTACAAGAAGCTAGCAAGGGAATTCCACAATGGCTATGTTGCTGATTGTTGTAGGTTCATTTTCTCTATTATATAAGCACAAGATGTGATTATATTGTAGTGAGGTTGCCCACATGAGGTTCCATTTATGGCTACCCCGATGACATTATCCCACCATGGAATCTCTGTACATGTGAATAATCAAGATGAATTTTTGAAGTCCAAACCCTAAAACAAAGGGATTTGTGCAACCACTCCCTTATGTTCCACTGCCATGTGAGTATGTAGAGACATGCTTAGGATGGTATTTGAAATGGGAAAAGCGCTTACCACAAACATAGCACCTAGAGGCTGGAGTTTGGCAAAACAAAGCCAATCTATATCTCAAATATGATACCCAAATTTGATGGAACTATCAAGTTTGCAAAGCCATGGGAAAGATTGATGATCACATCATTTAGCCTTTCCCTTGAAGGCAAAGCAAGCTAGTGCTTTAAATCTCTGAACCCACTTGAAAAGGCTAGCTATGAGGTCTTAAGACAAACATTCATTGTGGGATTCTTGCCAAGTACAGCTAGATGGAACCCCATAGCACAAATCAAGAGTTAGAGGAAGGAGAAATAATGTAGGATTATATTTCTAGAAAGCTGCATATACAAGATAGGCTTTTATACTGATCTAGGTAGGTGAAGCTTGTCGTCGGTGGTAGATAGACGAGTCGTGATTGTAGCTTCATCTCTGTAATCTTGCCACCAATCTAGTTAGCTAAATTGTGTCGGTTAGGTCAGATCTACAGAATTGTCTCCTGAGAAGACGACGACATGTAATTCTGTTGAGAATCCTAGTATGGGATTGATCATGGTGGTGATTAGAAACATATATTAAGCATAACTAAGGTGGGTTGAACCACACCAAAAACTCAGAGAGAGAGAGAGAGAGAGAGAGAGAGAGAGAGAGAGAGAGAGTAGCACACTCAACAATCAATTCTATTGCATATGCTTAATGAACCATACACTATGGCTTCTCATGTTGGTGTATGCTTAATGAACCATACACTATGGCTTCTCATGTTGGTGTTGGTAGTGGAGCGTTTTGGTAGTTTTTGAATGCATTAGTGGGTCATTTGCATTAGGGAAAGGAAGAATGTTAAGTCATGTTCACTTTCATATTGTTGTTAGAATCATGGCTCCCTTTAGTGCCAGCAAGTTAATAAAAAAAATATGGCTTGGAATGTTGCAAAGCCTCATGGTTGGTGGCATTGTGATGTGTAAGAGTCTCAAGCAAGTTTGGTTGCATATGAATTAGGACATGTTAGGGTATTGTACGAAGGATTTGCTGAAAACACATTTCAAGTTTTTTTGCTACAATGTGTCTATTGATGAAATTTAAAGGGGACATGAGATGTATGCCCTCTATGGACAAGCTGACCCCTTAAGAACAAGGTTTGCTTATCTTCGGTTAATATGTTTGATCATGCATATGTTTACATGGATAATTACATCAACAATAGGCTTGGGGCGATTCATATTAGCAAATACTATCCTCAATAAATTATTCCAAAAACATGCAATGGAATGAGCAAGAGATGGGCATCGACAATCTAGAAAGTAATGAAGATGCCACAAATTAATCAATGCAAAGACACTGACAAAATTTTTAAATGGATAATGGTTCTTTCGGGTATTTTTCGATTGAAAGTGTCCTTGAAGAATACATAGAAGCAATCAATGATGACTGTGAGCTTGGGAGTCAAAACAATTTGATCAACATCTCCAATGATGAGCTTGGTGATGCTAATATGAATCTTTTTGACAAGTATAGATCAGTTTGGAATGCATCGGTGAAGAAGGCTATCAATGAAGGCCATGATTTTAAACCTCTCTTAATGCAGCCCAAGACCAAAGATGTGATCATTTTCTGAATGTAGACATTTTGTATATATGTATTCGCCATATGTATAAATGGTCTTTTGTGAAGAAATGTAAAGGGGAAGAAATCCTTTTTGGAGTAATATAAATATATCCTTTTTTGTTAACCTGTAATTTTTTTATTGTTCATAAAATTTTAAGTCATTAGTGGCTATATATTTCATTTCAATGAAGTTTGTCGACTAAAGTATTTGTGAACTAAAGTATGCCATTTTTTAAATTCATTTTGTTATGTTTTTAAAGGGTGTTTCGTGTTGTTTATAATCTTAAGTTTTTATTTGTTTAAGTGATTAGTGGTTGTTTTTTTAATTTGTTATGCATTATTTGAACGTAATAGGCACCCAACATCGAAAAATTGCTCTGTATTATGTATTGTGGTTTTTTATGTATTGTTAAGATGGGATGAAAGTCAAGTCAACCATTTTTTAAAAATTTCTTTTATTTTTGTAATGTTAAGGTCTTTTTTTTAAATAAGGTTTGTAAGCTAAGGTACAACCTTAGCTTAGTATTAATTAATTAATGCCCCGCATGGTGAAAAGTGAATAGGGGACTACAATGAGCAAAAAATGAAATTCAATTAATTAATCTTATTTTTGGTTGGTGTAGTGTTTTATCTAATGTTTGAGAGGCTTAAACCATACTTTACGTATTCATGCACACATCACGTCCCTCTCGTTATGCACACATCACGCACAAATGTCGCTCCCCCTTTCTAGTCAAGCTTGCCTCTACGACATCATCATGTTAAATTAATATACAATCTCGTTGATGGGAGTGAGCGAGCAAAGGCCGTCGTGTAGCATCAAAGAGAGAGAATTGCCCTTCATTCGGATGGTCGTGCAAAGAAGGCGCTATAGCATTGGCCATCATCATCGCCATGCTAGAGGCCGTTGAGTAGCATCAAAGAGAGAGAACTAGACTTCATTTAATGGTCGTGCAAAGAAGGCGTTATAACACTAGTCATCATCATCACCATGCTAGAGGTGCAAGACAGCCGACACCAAATGCAAGAGGAGGCCCTTGGCTAGGTTGCGATCATTGAGAGGTAGGCCATGTCGTGCATGTAGAACAGATTGATTATGTTGGAGAGTGTAATGAAGTAGGTTTGGGTGCACATGCACATGGGGGATGGGGCCTAGACACGGGCTTAGGGACATTTACATACGGTACTTTTGGGGGACTTGGGCTAGATTAGGCATAGGGCTCATGGACATTGTATCCTTTTGATCATATTCACTTTATAGACATTCATGTCTTCTCGGTACTCTTGCCCAAGCTTTCATGGCCTTTCTTGGCTATTACCCTAGGATGGTGACCCACACCCATGTTGTCACTCCATGCTTTGAGTGGCCAACCCTAGTCTCTTGCATTGGTATCAGAGCCGCAGCTTGTTCCCACGTAGCTTTTGTTGTGCTCTTGTGCCGAAGTATTTTTGCAAGTTCTTTCTTTGGATTTGGATTTTTTTAAAGCTTGCCAATCATTTTCACGCGCATTTTGGCCCTTGTTCGCGCACACACTTTTGGCCATTTAGTTTATTTTTTGGGCGTTCACATGTGCATCTTGGCCTTTGTTTAGTGTACATTCGGTTCATTTTGGGCGTTCACACGCACATCTTGGCCCTTGTTCATGCAAGGGTGGTCATTCTGAGCATTTTAGTCACTGTTTTGGCTTTTGCTCATGTGCGGGTGACCATTTGAGCATATTGGTGCCTTTTCCACACATGGTGTGGGATTCTTGAGCACATTTGGGGGTGTTTCCACACTTTTGGGCATTGGTAGGACATGGGGGATCCGTTACTACCTCTACCCTACCTATGATCGCCGTGCTACCCACCATCATCGTCGTCGACATCACTATGACTCCATCCCAGACACTGATCGTGCGGCATCCGTCATACCCTATCACTCTGGCTTTATGCCCGTCATCTTAATTTGGCATTTCATGTGAGGAGATGCACATCACTTGTCGAGTTCATACATACATTTGGCACATCGTGGCTTCGACCTCCTCTAGATCCTTCTTCACTGACATCATGCTATGATGACATATCATATTCATGTCACTTATGGATGTTTGAGCTTGAGATGTTGCCTAGCTAGTTTAGACACTTATTTGAGGAGGGGGATGTCCGTGCCAAATGGTCCAGGCATTCTTTATATGGTGATTTTATTGAGGATATATGTGGCTATCTTTAGAGGGATGGTTCAACATTGCTTGTATGGGATGATGTATGTGGGGACTTGATTGAGTGCCCTACATTTGTGAGCAGAGATGACTATATACCTGAGGATGAGTATAATTATGACATGCATTCAGGGGATGATGATGTTCATGCTATGACTACAGATGATTATATGGGTGATGATGATCGTAGTGATCATTCATGGGATATATTTTTTGAGTTATGGCATGACAAGTTTGGATCCTTGGGGAGGACATGGATCAAGCATGCTACCACTGTCGTCGCTATCACAGTGGTGTTCACATGGGCTTTGAGAGCTTCTACGACTCACCCATGACATTAACTACCCATCATCTCATTGATTCTCATTTACTTAGACCGACTCATTCCTTGTATTATGATGGGGATGATGTTGTATTGTACACACACATGATGATATTGATATATCACACACACATACACATGATGATAGTGATACACGTGCACTTGATGCCATTGACACATACACATGATGATGATGTATGTGATAGTGATAGTCAGGGTGATGTGTGTGAGTATATGGTGGATCATGCCTTCGACTTTTCGAGTGGTGCTACATGTGCGGTGGCATGAGTTCACATTTGACTCCACATTAGGCCGACCTTGAGATTTCTTCTTTTGGCTCCTACAGATGTCGATACGAGCCTATGTTCTTAGGAGCCAGGACATTTTTATTTGGATGCATTCTTTGCCATTTGAGGAGCATAGTTTTTGGATATGTGGCTCAACATTCAGATGCATCTATGACATCTTCCAGTCTTGGCCTACACGATTATTTCTTTTGTGCTAGGACCATTTGACATTCTAGCCAGGAGGTTCGAGCTTCTTCAACAAATATCTTTCGTGCCAGATTCACACTGTGGTCGTGAGGATGGGCTTATGAGTTTTCCTTTTGATCCTGGAGGATACTTGTCTAGCTTTGTCATCGACAGTGGTTCCTTATCCTCTCCACTTGCACCAGATTGTCATGGGACCATTGCCTTGGATTTCCTTTTGATCAAGGAGGTTGCGTAGATAGCCTCATCATCGATAGGAGCCCTTTATCCTTTCCATTTGACCCAGGGGATCATATGATTCATGTATGGGTCTTCTGCTACATTTAGTCATGGATGTGATTTTTTGGCTTTTGTACATAGCCACTTATATATGTATTTTTCTTTGGGCACGGCCACCCTTTGATTTCGAGGATGAAATCATTGTAGGAGGGGATGGTTTGTAATGAAGTAGGTTTGGGTGAACATGTACATGGGGGATGGGGCCTAGGCACTTGGGCTTAGGGACATTTACATGTGTACTTTCGGGAGCCTTGGGCTATATTAGGCATAGGGCTCATGGACATTGTACCCTTTTGATCATATTCACTCTATAGACATTCATGTATTCTTGGTACTCTTGCCCAAGCTTTCATGGCCTTTCTTGGCTATTACCCTAGGATGGTGACCCACACCCATGTTGTCACTCCATGCTTTGAGTGGCCAACCCTAGTCTCTTGCAGAGAGGCATTTTTCTCCATATGATTTTTTCTCTCTCTTTAAATAATATCTATGGAGGTAAAGCTCTCATTATTGCAGTCGTTTAGGAGCTATGCATTTTTAGAGATAGTAGAGTCATTAGTGAATAGGTGAGCGATGGGAAAGAGCATGGTTAATTTATTATTCATTGAATCTAATTCCATCTTCAAGATACAGACATACAAACAAGTAAAATTTGATTTTATATTGTGATAGGGAAATCTTTCTTAATGCTCTGAACTCCCTAGGTCAGGTCACCAGCATAGAAAACTAGACTAGAGCAACTCTAGCAATGGCAACAAGCTTGAATGAGATCAGGTATATATTAATTCCCGGCCACTTGAATCGCGATGTGAACTCAAGTGAATTGTTCGATGACTCAAGAGACTTGTGCCATGAAACTTCGACCCCAATCACCTTGAGAAGACGCAAGTGCCATCTGCTTGGAAGGTCATCTCCGAGGATAGCACAATTGGAGAACCACGTCCTAGAACCTACAAAGTAGGCGGCTTGCAGTATCAACAAGTGCACGCCGCACTTGCCATTCGGCCGATAAGTATGCAGCCAGACCGATAAGTATGCAGTCGGGACCGTCCCGAACCCCACCCCGATAAGCAGTTGGTTACGATCCTATTTCGTCATCGGAAAAGGGGTGCTATTCGCACCAATTGTTACCCCGCCTGGTACCCCGTAGAAAGAGAAGCCCTGGGAGGGAGAACCCCCGTAGATAGAGAAGCCCTGGAGGTACCGTATCGGGTCCGGGATGGTGGGCGTTCGGAGAAATATTGCTGCGGGCAGCGGCCCGTGTTGCGGGTGTGCAAAGGCCCGTTTGTTAGGGTCTGCTGATGAGTACTCCTAAGCATTAAGGACTCGGCGCTGTGCAGAGTATCTAAAAACATGATGAAACGACGAGGGTTCCAGTGCCTGTGTGCTGCCGGGCAACACTCGATCAGGCCTGTGTCCACGGAAGCTCTTTCTGCTGCAGCTGCGCAATCACAGACGACGACAACAGCAACAGCAACAACGGCAGAGAGCGGCAGACAGGACCCGACTGCACAGCCCTTGTTCTCAGAAGCAACAACAGAGGGCCCCGATTCCACTAGCCCTCCTCATGAAGAATCCCACGCCTCCAAGCAGCACCGCTCTTGGACCGCTGTCAAAGCTGTCCTCACCGGATCACTCGTCGCCGGAACCGTGGCATCCGCATATGTTTCCTATGGTTAGCGTTCCCATCCTCAACTCGTTTATTCAGCTTCAATCTTGTAGTGAATGTATTGTCTATCACATCATGGTACTGGCATTCATGATACCGCTGTCATGGATTCGCTATGGTCGTTGTCATGGCCTCCTGTCGTGGAAGACTGGTACAATCAAGTGACGGATTTGCCAGAGTGCTTACCAGGGCTGATTTGGCTAAAACCAGAGCTTTTTACAATGCTTTTAGGCTCCTCCTTTGGCGGCAGTCATTTTGACGTTTGTTTCTATCACCCTGTTCACCCCTGCAGGCCGCCATGGCTGGGAAAGGCCTGGGGTTGGCCTTTCTGTGAAGGAGAGGAGGCCTTTCCCTACTCCATCATTGTGGATGTCATTCTATTATTGTTTATGTCTATGCACTTGTACCACGAATTGCCCAGTCAATATTTCCCCATCATTATCAATGTCATAGCCAGTGACATTGATATTGATGTGCGTTTTTTTGAGGGGCGCTTGAAACAAAGCAAGGCATGAGGTGCTAAAATAATAGAAAATAAAAGCATAGGAAAAGCATGCAAATCACATAGCTCTAGTTTCACATGCTAGTTATGGGGTCCGAAGGGTAGAGACAAACCAGGGATTTTAGGTCACACAAACAAAAGAAAAGCAGCAACACACATAATGGACTTAAAAAAGCCCAATCATTCATACAATAGTTGGCCTCTTGAATGGAAAGCTCTTCAGTTTGTGGCTTCTTCTACAATGGTTGTACAAGCATCGGAGGAAGAGGCTGGACTGGTAGTGCTCTTCACCAATCCCCACATTTTTTTTTCTTTCGTCAAATGAAATTTATCTTCATTTTTCCAGGTGCGGAAACCTTGGCCATTAAACTTGTCTATGAACATGTGAGAGCTCAGAAAATTAAAGATTTTCAAGATTTTCAAAAATTAGGATTTTCTAGAAATTAGGGTTTTTTGGAAATGATGCACTAGGAAGTTGTAGTTACACTTCATGCTTGATTTATATCCTCAATTTTGAAAAAGATGTAGCAATTAAGATTAATTGCTTGATTAAGGAGGATTTTGTAGAAATTAAAAAGCTCTAAATTTTTTTCTAAATTTGCTTTCTACCTTTTGATTGATTGAAGCTTGCTGACGTGATGAAGGAGCTTTTGTATTGAAGGCAGGTGTGTATAGTGTATATGTCACAGTATTGGTCAGGTTGAGTACATAGTTGTCATGGTACGAAAATACGATACCGTATGGAAATTTTTGGTACAATAGGAAATTTTGGGATATTGTATGATAAAATACGGTTTTTCTAAAACACTTACAAACTATGGAGCTTCAAGTTTGAATGTGAGGGAAGGTTGGGGGGAGGAGTCCACACTGCTTGAGGAACCAGAACATGGAGATGTGTCTCTTCCAGTTGGATCTCCCAATTGTCTCCAAAAAAGGGCCTCAGTTGGATCTCCCAATTGTCTCCAAAAAAGGGCCTGCATGGGTAATGCTATACCAAAGGTCTCCCAGTGTAGTGTTTATGGCTAAGGGATTGTCCTTGCATAGATACAAGTAGCGCATCTAGGGTGATAGTTTTAGGGACTCATCTGAAGATCAAAATGGCCTTGTCCAAATCTTCTCCCTTGTACATAACTTGAGGATCTGATTGTCTAGCCTACCTATACCAAGGATCTCCAAGTGATAAAGCAAGATTCTCTCCTCATCCTACCAATCAAGTGTACAGTGGCCTTACACTTGTCACTTCAATTATTGTGTGGCGCTCCACTTGTCATTGTAGCCTTCTCTTGCCATTTTAGCTCATGGCAGGCCCAAATCTATAAATTGGAGCCCTCTCTCTTCATTAATAGAGACTCTCTTGCCACACACTAGCCTCTACCATGTTACAGCTGCCCTAATGATGACTACTCTCTTTCTCTCTCTCTGGAAGGCTGCCCATGAAGAATACCGGCTGTTGGGGACTGTTTTGGAGGCTTCCATCGCGAAGAAATACTGAAGGCAAGGGTATTTAATCATTTATTATGATTTCTAGCCATTGTACTTGTTGTACAGCCTTTGTACCTGTTGCACCAGCCATTGTATTGGTTGTACCAGTCCTTGTACTCGTTGTACTTGCTGTACCACCCATTGTTCCGGTTGTACCAACTTCTGTACTTGTTGTACCAGCGACTGTACCTACTGTACTAGTCACTGCACATGCTGTACCAGCATTTGTACTTGCTGTACCTACTATACCAGCCACTGTATCGGCTGTACCAGCCATTGTACATGTTGTACTTGCTGTACCAGCTCTATTGCATGAAGACCCGTGGTTTTTGGGGAAGAATCAGTACCCACACGGAGGTATATGGATTATGTTGTTGGCTCGGCATTTCTATAGCCTATGTTCCGGCTTGGTTGCCTCATGTTGGGCTGTGTTATGGCATTTGTATATGGATAATCTGGCATCTCCCGTGGGGAGAGTAAGGCCCTCAAAGCTTGTACATGATATTATTCTCCTTGGGTAATAAAATACTCCAAGGGGTGGGGTCAGCCCATGCCGGCCTCTATGCGGTGTCACACGTGCAAGCTCCATTTTCAGCATTTGTGGATGTTTTGTCCAGCTTTATGTTTTATGCAAAGTGATGATGGATATGCGTTAAGGCTGTGGCCATGTTTAAATGTTTTAATATGCATTGATGGTATCAACAAGTGTGTCAAAGGCCCTAGTCTCCCAGGCACCCCGAGTTACACCTTGATTCCAATAGAAACAAAGGTTGAAATAGGTGGACAAGCGATGTCGTTTCAGAGTTATGGACCATTCTGAAGGTGTTCATGAAGTTGAAGTTACATTCTAGATGGACCATGCATGATGCGTTTCATGTTGCTTGGCTTAAGCACTATGCTAGATCATTGCCCGTAGATGACCAAGATGAATCCAAATGTGACATCATGGACAAAGCAAAGCGATGGTTTTAGAACAGATCCAGCATGGTTCTAGAACATATTTTTTTGCATCGCTTCAAGCATGGATCTCGTAGTAAAGAGTGTCAATTCCTCACGAAGTAGGGATGTACTAAGCTATTTGGCTTGGCAAGAACTTTCGGCATTATTAACGGACTATTTGGAGGCTATGCAGCTTTCGTCAAGTTAAGTAGAAGGGGATGTTATGTGCATCCCGCACTTGGATGCCACGTGGCCATATCTGTACAATAGGTGTAAGTTTGCGAGTGGTAACTGGTCGTTTGTGAGTCCTTATCTGGGACAAGCTAGCCAGGGATCCACTATAGAGGGTCATGGTCAGGAGTGCATATCTAGCACATGAAGTTAGTGCATGTCCCGCATGTCTTACCATATATTATCTTAATGTTGAAGTTCTTTAGGTAATGCATTACTTTGGGACGGTTTGGTTTATTAGGACATTTTGTAGCCATATGTCCTTTCTTTCCCCATTGGAAACATTTACCTTCTTTGACATAATCCTCGAGTTGCTTGCGGGATAGCTTCGTTTGGTACAATGGGGGTGTATTGTCATTTTTGTTGTTTTCTTGTGGTTCGTTCCTTGCCTGAGATCCGCCTTTGAACTTCTTCTTTTGGGACGCGTCTCTATTCTCATTCTTTGATTTGCCCACCATTCAAGGCATATATAGAGCTTCGGCTTGAAAGGCTTTGTCTTGGGCTTCTTCCAAGGTTTTAGGTCCCATCATATAGATTGCTTGATAAAGCTTTGGTTGCAATCCATTGACAAACTCTCATTTCCATCAATGGTGGAATAGGAGTATATGAGGTAAACTTCAATGAGACGGTTGAAAAGTTATTAAGATATGTTGCTACACTTTCTCCCGCCTTTTACTTTACTTCATCCCATTCCTTTTGTACATCTGCCTCGAAGGTTGCAGGAAGGAACTTCTTGTTGAACATGGTTTTGAAATCAGCCCATGATGTAGGCTCGGTCCCTTCTTGGTCCACCTTTAGCCACGAATTCAAGGCGGCATCTTTCAAGTGCATACGGATCGTGCAGAGTTTGGACTTTTCGGAGAAGTCCTCTCCTCCAAAGGCTGCATCAAACTGTTTGATGAAGGATAGAGCTTTTTGAGTGTCCCACTTTCCATAAACGGTATCAAACTTTACGCTTTTCTCTCCCGGCTTGAAGTCCGCTTTGCCGGTTGAAGGCTCCTTTGCCTTCTTTGCTTTTGCTAAGCCATAAGAGGCTGCAACTGATAGAGCGAGTGTGGGGGTAGCTTCTCTCTGTCCTCCATGAGTGATGGATCAGGTGGCTTTGGGTTCTTCTCTATAGGTAACCCCTTTACCTCGCAAGTATGCTTTAGCGGCTTCCATGCCTTCGGCTTCGGTGGTCTAGTCTTTGATAAAGTCTTCAAACATTTGAGCTCTTATGGACTCTTGTTCCTTCTTGGCTCTCCAAGCTAGGAACTCTTCTTCTTGAAGATACTTTTTGAACTTTTGAAAGTCTCGATACTTAGTTGATGTCATGACTGCAGTCTCATGAGAGACGGATTGGCGGCCTTGGATCCTTCCTAGATGCTCTTGATTGTCTTTATAGTTCCCTTCTTGAGGCCCTTGGTCTCCCTCAACTCCCGACATGGTTCTCACCCTAGAAAAGTTTTCTTCAGGAGAAAACCTGCTTTGATACCACTATAAGCCCAATGGAGCGTGTAGTGACAGATGCAACTACGTGTACGAGAGATATAGATAGAGAGAGAAAAGGGGGAGTGATAGATGGGAATAGGGTTTTCACAGAGTACACCACGCTGAGCGGGGAACACTCCTCGCCCCCTCTTCAGGAATTTATTTCAAGAACAATCCACGGGCTTTTCCAAGCCAAGACCAATACACAAATGAATACAATATCAAACAAAAGTGTCGATGTCGAGATCGGACTGAGTCAATGTCAAGGCACAAGATAATTGATGTTGAGCTCACCACGAGAATGACCCACAAAAGATTTACACCAAGCTAGTACCAAAATCAAATTTGATGTTTCCCAAAATATCTTCAAGGTTCTTTTGCTCTCAATCCGGACAAAGGTTAATCCAAAAAGGCTTCACACTAAGATGGGTATGGCTGGTATGCATCTCCACAAGGAAATCCCCTTCTACGTAGAGGTTTAGGGAAGTTGGTGGCAGCAGAGCTTCTTAGGTGGTATTTAAACTTGGTGGCTGGCGCTGGCACCAGCGGTGTCTGGAGGCAGTAGACTGTACAAGGCGACGCAGGTGCTGCAAGCAGAGGTGGTGCAAGCGAGCGCTGTAGGCAAAAGCGGCGCAAGCGCTTCTTTGTGCAGAGGCGCTACAGCTCTCTGAGTAGTGCAGAGGCGGCGGTCAAGGTGCAGGCAGTGCTCAGATGGAGGCGGCAAAGAGGTGCAGAGTGGAGCACCAGCTGAGGAGGGCGTTGCTAGGCGGAGCGCTGGTGATAGCTTCTCAAGATGGCGACGGTGTGTGGCTACAGGAGCAGCGTAGAAAAAAAAAGATGTTCTTGCTTTTCCCAAGGGAGATCTCCACACGTACTTCTTCTATGAACCTCCAAGAGGATACATGCTTCTTTATATACTTGAAGGGGTGCTTGCTTTTGCCACGCTTTGCTTTTGCTTTTACCAGTTGGCTTTTGTTTTATTTTCTTGCTTTTGCTTTGCCACCTTGACATTGTTTTAATAATAGTCAAAGTCCTTGATTTATGCTTTTAGAATCTTCAAGACCTTGCCTTTTGGCTTTGCCACCTTGACATTGTTTTAATAATAGTCAAAGTCCTTGATTTATGCTTTTAGAATCTTCAAGACCTTGCTTTTTGGCCTTGGAAAGTGGCTTTTAGCTTTTTGATCCAGTTCGATGTCCTCTTTCCAACGGTGTCTTGAGATTTTTGGTCAACGAAGTTTGACTTTTGCTTTTTCTTGCATTTTGACCAAGGCTGTTGCTTTTTCAAATGCCAGCATTAGAAACCCTATTTCCATGTGTCCATCTTCCTATCCATGTGTGCGGGCATGAGTTCTATCATGTGAAAAGAGCATGGAGGACCAAATAGTTACACAACTCTTCAAAGGTAGTGGCCCCTAAGGTGTCCTTGGGCTTCATGGACAGATCCCATGGAAATACTGGTTTGGACATGTATACGACGATGACCGATTATGGAAGTTGGTGTCCACAATAGATTGATGGGAGATTTTCCAAGATAACAAATGCATATGCATGTTTGTTTGTTGCCTCCACACTGTTTTTGTTGTCTTTTGAGTGTGGACATTGCTTGGTATTTATTGCGTGTGAATGAGTGCACCACACCAGGAGCGCCTTGACACCCCATGGAGCATGTGTGCTTGCCCTATATGGGACTAAATAGGCGTCTTTTTTCAGATTTGCAGGTGATAATTGTGCACTCAGAACTCTTTCATATTTCATTAAGGTTTTCTAACTAAAGTTTTTGTCACAAGTACACACTACATAAATAATGCTGGACAACTTGAAGGTTTTTAGAGCTTTTCATACGTAGCTCGTTTCTGACATGTCCTAGACTCGGGCTCACAATGGGGGAAACGACATACGGTAAATTTTCTTAAAAAGAGTATTAATGATATGTGTCATATAGCACCATAATGCAGGGTGCATGTGACACGGTCCATCTCCTGACCTAAACCGGTGCCCGTACATCCGACTTGAAGCTTAATAAACGTTCGGTACACCTCTACATCATTCCAGAGGGTCTCCACTAAAGAAGAGGCAACTCTTCAAAGCTTGGGGCAAAGTGGCAAACCAACCAGTACTTATCCACTTCGATAGTGGTGCTACTCACCACTACATCCATCCACGAGTGGTTGAAGCCCTGAACCTTCCTCCGAATAGGTTCGGAACTCCTATTACAATAGGTGCCGCTTTGAAGGAATGTCAGCCGAGATGACTCCTATTTTGGAAAAGCTTCGCTTACAGATTGGAGACTATGTGGATCATGAGAACTTTGTGGTTGGCAAAGTTGAGCACATCTACTTTCTTTGATGACATTATCGTGCATTCAAGAAGAGCATCGGAAGCACTTGGATATAGTATTTCAAGAATTGCGGAAGCACAAGTTATATGTGAATGGCAAGAAGAGTGAGTTCTTTTTGTCAGAGATACACTACTTGGGCCATATAGTGTCCAAGGAATGGGTCAGGATGGACCCAGAAAAGGTCAAGGCTATTGTGGAATGGCCAAAGTTGACTAAGGTGCATGCGAGTTCGAAGTTTCCTTGGCTTATGCTCTTATTATAGAAAGTGTGCGTCTTGCTAGCAGCGCAGCTCGTGGCTCGGTGGGGATAACCAAGACTTGTGGGTTTTGCCCACGGTTGTCATGGTTGGGTGGTGAGGCAGGCCTGCACCCCCTTCACGTTGTTTGGCTTTGTTTTGCAGGTTTCGAGTATTGTTTCAGGAGCGCTCTATGAGAAGATCCGTGGGCATTTGACACCAAAGTTGAAAAAGAATCCTTTGAAGCACTAAAATTTTATGCTAGCAAAGAACCGGTATTGATTATTCGAGATTTTTCGAAGCCATTCGTGCTAGAGTGTGATGCTTTAGGAGATTGCATTGGAGTAGTCTTGAACCAAGAAGGCCATGCTGTGGCCTATGAGAGTCGAAGACTTCAAGGAGCTGAAAAGACCGCACCCATATATGAAAAAGAATTGATGGCTATCATTCATGCATTTAAGATTTGGAAGTACTATCTTATGGGTGTTGAGTTTATTATCAAGACAGATCATCAAAGTCTTAAGTATTTTATGTCTCAACTTAAAATATCAGAAAAGCGTATAAGATGGGCTAGCTATTTGGCCCAATTTCATTTTCAGATTATATACTCATGGGAAAGACAACAAAGTAGCAGATGCTCTATCTCGAAGACTCATGACCCATGCAGTTTCCATGGGATATCATTTGGCTTTCACTATGATGAAAGATCTTTATGCTACCGATAAAGATTTCAAGGACATTTGGGAGAGGTTACTTGGTGACTTCTTATGTCATCAAGGAAGGGTTTCTTATGATGCAAACCCGTTTATGTGTGACCAAGGACTTGAGACCAAAAGTAATGGAAGAATGCCATGTCCCACCTTATATGGGACATAGAGGTATCATGATAACAACTCAGGCCTTGGAAAGTTATTTCTTTTGGCGTAGCGTGAGAAGGGATATTGAGCAATATGTTCGAGAATGTTTGGTTTGTCAGAAGGTCAAGTTTGATCGACAAAAAACTCGTAGGATTGTTACAACCTTTGCTAATTCCCAACATTTCATGGGAAAGTACTGCCATGGACTTCATCTTTGGATTGCCAGAGTCAAGATTTGGGAATGATGGAATATGGACTATTATAGTAAGCAAGCCCACTTCATTCTAGTGAAGAAGACCATCCGTGCAGATTATATGGCAAGATTGTTTGTTCAACAGATTTTCAAGCATCATGGATTACCCAAATCCATTGTAGGGGATAAAGATCCGTGGACTACCAATTTCTTTTGTAGAGTACTTTTCGACATGGGGACAAAGCTGAGTTTTTCCTCGGCTTATCATCTTCAAATAGACTGGCAAAGTGAGATTGTCAACCTCACTATTTTGGATATGCTAAAGTGTTATGCTCTCGAAGCAAAGGTGCCATTGGTTGAGTTAGCCTATAACAACACTGTTTAGTCTTCGATATGCAAAGCTTCTTTTGAGATTATTTATGTCAAACCATTATTGTTGCCTATTTTGAAGACCAAGGAAGAGATCTTCCATGCGGACGAGTTTGTTCGAGATTTGGATACGGCCTTTGCACAGGTTCAAAAGGCTATTGAAACATCTCAGCTGCTGCAGATAAGCACAGAAGGAAGGTCACTTTTGAAGAAGGAGATTGGGTGTTATTGTGATTTGAAAAAGCAAGACTTACAAAGTCAAAAAAGCTAAGGAGCTCAAAGAACCCAAGCTTGCCTCCGGATATTATGGACCTTTTCAAGTTACCAAGAAGATCAACGGTGTATGTTATCGTTTGGACCTTCCAGATCATTGGAGGATACATAATGCCTTCCATGTCAATTTATTGAAGCCCTATACAGAACTACCCTCAGAGCCCCCAGAGCAGCTTGTATTGGAGGGTGGAAGAACAAGAAGAAATCGTACACAGCCAGAATAGATTGTATTCCATTCTGCGAGAAAAAGAGGAAGAATAGTGGTTAGGAAATTCCTCTTGAAGTTTAAGAACTATTCGCTTATGGATGCGAAATGGATGCCAGAAAAGTACTTCAAGGACTACCCAGATATTCTTCGAGCTTATGAGGAAGCAGTTGGTCCAGATGTATTTGAAGTATAGGCCTGAAATGTCTTGTGATCAAGACAGATTTAAGAGGGAGAAGGATTGTAGCCCTAGCCCTCTTCATTGTATATATTTATACTAAAATGGAATTGATCATTATCTTGTTTATATAATGGTCTTGATTGGATATGCTCTAGTTTGGGTGGCAACGATGCCAAAAAGCCCAAGGAGCAAGATTTGTATACGGGAGACAACGATGCCAGATATATTGGATTGTAACATGCGTTGCGGAAGCGTGTTCATGATTAATGCTAAGCAAGGAAGATAATGCTAATCCTATGTTTAGCAAAGACACAAAAGAGAAGGAATTAGACCTAATCTATTGTATATTGCCAAAATATGCTATATATACAATGATCTTGCTGATTCACAGCTTCATGATGCATACCAAAGATCCGTGCAATCCTCTACTTGCAATCGGACAAGAGAAGCTCATGTTGATCCACCAGTGTCCTTGCTGCCTTGCAGACTCTGACAAATGGATCCTCTTGATCTTTGAATGATCATTCGAATGAATGCCTGATGATCCTATTTATAGGAAAAAGGAATGAATTCGTAATCAAGTCGGTTTTGCCTATTTTTCCGACAAAACATTGTCCAAAAAGTCATATTTTGTGTCCTAACTATGTCCAAAAGGTGTCCCAACCATTGGGCTATGTCTTGGGCACTTTCGGGAGCCTGTAGGGTTGCAAAATCTGCTCTAAATTTGCCCCTGAATCTGCCCATATATTTGCTAATGAGAATATACATGTCTATGAGCATTGGGATGAACGGATGTACATGACATCCCCTCTTGCTAAGCTTGGAGCATCGGGGTATTCCATACACCTTTGCTTGCTCCGATTCCGTTTCGGTCCAATTGAAGATTGCACTTCATATCCATTGGCTAAATCCCCAAGCTCTTTGACTTGGTCTTCAAGTTGTCTGGCTCGGTCTCTGGATCTTCTGAAAACTCCTTTGAAACTATCGAGACGACCTCATCCTTCTCCACATAGGATTCAGAAAGATCTACCTGCTCTAGAATCTTCTCTTCGGGTTCAAGTTCGGGTTCGGATTTGGATTTGGGTTGTGGTTGTGGTTCTGGTTCTAGTTCCTTTGCCAATGGTTGATGCTCTTCCAAAAAGAGAGAATCCTCTACTCTTTTGGAAATTCTTGTGGCACTAGTCTCGGCGTCCTCTGTTGTATTGGATTTGCTAAGATTCTCGAGCATTGGCGCTTGTAACTCATCAATTAGTTTGGCCTTGGGCAATGACATCTCAAACAATGGCTGGTGAATCTCCCCATTTGTGATAGCATCATTGTGAAACTTCTCTTGCCTTGGAAGTTCTCCTTCACTCGAATTAATGCTCTCAATCTTTGGTTGTTCCACAACCTTGAGTGATTCCTTTGCTGCCTCTAACTTATCCACCATAGGCATTGTCATCTCCTCAGAATCATTCATCGATCCACACTCCTTTCTTGAGGAAATTGTCTCCTGGTCCGATCTTGGAAGTTCTTTCTTGAAAACTTCCTCTTGTTGAGTGTCAACCACTAGTGAATTTTCTTGTGCTAGCATCCTTGCTTCCCGTCGGGTTTGGATCTAAAGTCGAACTGCCGCCAAGCGTCTCTTTGCCTTCTGTCTTTTAGGATCATCGAGCTTTTCTCCACTGTTTGCGAAAAGTTGGATGAATATGACTGCTGACTTCTTGAATTCCCACAACTCTTCGTTGGATAAAGTCTCGAGAAAGTCGTCTCATGATATTGTTTTGCTGTTTTTTTCGTTGTAATCAGCCTAAAAACCCTAACGTTAGAGTTCCACATGCTCTCTAAACTCCCTAGGTTCATGCTAGGCTTAAATCTAGACTTTCTAGCACTATACTATGCTGAAAATGAATAAAAGCTGGTGCAAAAACGCAGATTTAACGCAAAAACACAAACCCTAATTTTCCTAGTAACATGCGTTGCGGAAGCGTGTTCATGATTAATGCTAAGCAAGGAAGATAACGCTAATCCCATGTTTAGCAAAGACAAAAGAGAAGGAAAGATAGACCTAATCTACTGTATATTGCCAAAACATGCTATATATACAATGATCTTGTTGATTCACAGCTTCATGATGCATACCAAAGATCCCTGCAATCCTCTACTTGCAATCGGACAAGAGAAGCTCATGTTGATCCACCACTGTGTCCTTGCTGCCTTGCAAACTCTGACAAATGGATCCTCTTGATCTTTGAATGATCATTCTAATGAATGCCTAATGATTCTATTTATAGGAAAAATGAATGAATTCGTAATCAAGTTGGTTTTGCCTATTTTTCCCATAAAACATTGTCCAAAAAGTCATATTTTGTGTCCAAACTATGTCCAAAAGGTGTCCCAACCATTGGGCTATGTCTTGGGCACTTACGGGAGCTTGTAGGGCTGCAAAATCTGCCCCTGAATCTGCCCATATATATGCTAATGAGAATATACATGTCTATGAGCATTGGGATGAACGGATGCACATTGCATGGACATTTGCAGTCGGGCGGTCATTGCGACCAGATGGCCCAAATGACTGTATTAGATTTCGCAGTCGAGCGGTCATTGCGACGAGATAGCCCAAATGACTGTATTGGATTTCGTAACTGGGCGGTCATTGCGACCAGATAGCCCAGATGACTGTATTGGATTTCATAGTCAGGCGGTCAATGCGACCAAATGATCCAGATGACTATTGATGAACTCTTGGGCGATCATAGTGACCAGATGGCCTTGAGGGAAGACTGAGCGGTCCTAGTGACTAAGATGGCTCAGCACGATTTCGATGAAATCAAACAGGACATCTTGAACAGGAGGATCATTACTTGTGTATTGCATATTGATGTATGTTTGAATTTCTTTGACTTTGTGTGCTATTTTTGATGCGTGGACGATGCTTGGATTTATGGCATGTGATAGTCCACTGGGCTCTAGACTACCTGGCTAGTACCTGGAATACCCAGTAGACGCGAATGATGCATACTTGTTTGTTGACTAGCTTGTGTCTAGTTTTTGCAAAAGGTAAGTATGCATTTATTTTATCTAACCTTTGACAAGCTATGAAGAACATGTACCATCAAGAACAAGGACATTGGTCTAAGAAAGGCTTAAAGAGGTTGCCAGAGAAGCAGAAGGCACCACTAGATGTATAAGAGCACTAAATGGGGCTAGTACCACGATCATATGCATGCCTCAGTTGAGGACAACTGTGATATAATAGGGAGGGAATGTAACTACTTGGTCCTCCATGCACTTTTCACATGAACTCATGCTCGGACACCTGGATAGGAAGATAGACACATGGAAACAGGGTTTCTAATGCTGGCATTGGAAAAAGCACGAGTCTTGGTCAAAAAGCAAGAAAAAGCAAAAGTCAAACTTTGTTGACCAAAAAGCTGAGGGCACCATTGGAAAGAGGACATCGAACTGGATCAAAAGGCTAAAAGCCGCTTTTTTAAAAAGTTTCTCCAAGGCCAGAAAGCAAGGCCCTGAAGATTCTAAAAGCATAAACAAGAACTTTGACTATTATTAAAACAAAAGCAACGAGGCAAAGCAAAAGCAAGAAAATAAAACAAAAGCCAAGTGGTAAAAGCAAAAGCAAAGTGTGGCAAAAGCAGGCACCCCTTCAAGTATATAAAGAAGCATGCACCCTTTTGGAGGTTCATAGAAGAAGTATGTGTGGAGATCTCCCTTGGAAAGAGCAAGAACATCTTTTTTTTTGTGCGCTGCTCCTATAGCCATACACTGCCGCCACCATGAGAAGCTATCACCGGCGCTCTGCCCAGCAGCGCCCTCCTCAGTCGACGCTTTGCCTAGCAGCGCCCTTCTCAGCCAGCGCTCCGCCCAACAGCGCCCTCCTCAGCCAGGGCTCCGCTTTGTGCCTTCTTGCCGCCTCCGTCTGAGCACCGCCTGCACCTTGACAGCCGCCACTGCACTACTTAGAGAGCTGTACGCCTCAGCCCAGAGGAAGAAGCGCTTGCGCTGCGTTTGCCTGCAGCGCCCGCTTGAACCACCTCTGCATGCAGCGCTTGTGCCGCCTTGTATAGTCTGTTGCCTCCAGACACTGTTGGTGCCGGTACCAGTGCCAGCCACCAGGTTTAAACACCACCTAAGAAGCTTTGCTGCCACCAACTTCCCTAAACTCTACGTAGAAGGGGATTTCCTTGTGGAGATACATACCCATCTTGGTGTGAAGCCTTTTTGGATTTACCTTTGTCTGGATTGAGAGAAAAAGAACCTTGAAGATATTTTGGGGAACATCAGATTTGATTTTGGTACTAGCCTGGTGTAAACGTTTTGTGGGTCATCCTCGTGTGGTGAGCTCGGCATTAGTTATCTTCTGCCTTGACATCGACATAGCCCGATCTTGACATCGACACTTTTGTTTGATATTGTATTCATTTATTGGACCTAGCTTGGAAAAGCTTGTGGATTGTTCTTGAAATAAATTCCTGAAGAGGGGGTGGGGCCTGTTCCCCGTTGAGCGTGGCGTACTGTGTGAAACCCCTATTCCCATCTATCACTCCCCCTTCTCTCTCTCAATCTCTCTCTCTCGTACACGTGGTTGCATCTGTCACTGCTCGCTCTGTTGGGTTTACAAGTCGTCCAATCATGTCTTTGTACTCTTCATGGATGCTGTCCTGCACATGTCCAAGTTAGAGTCTCAAGGATGCCACTCATAAATTCTAATCCAAGTTTAATGTGAGTCAGGAGGTTGGTGACACTTGCTTCATCTCTCTCTCTCTCTCTCTCTCTCTCTCTCTCTCTCACACACACACACACACACACACACTAGTTTTCTTGATTTATATCATAACTTCCTGAGTTTCTGGTTTTATTAGTTACTCTATCGGTTGACTTAAATCTTCAGGAATTTGTAATTGTTTTTCTGTCCTTGTATTCTTTGCAAGACATTTTCCTTGTTTGTGTTTGTTTGTTGTTAAATAAATGCAATTACCCTCTCAATTTGTAAGGTTGGACAATCTTATGAAGGTATATATTCCTGATTGCATTGATAAAAGCGTGCTTGTATTAACTGTAAAAGAAAGAAGCTAATATTTTAATGGCTTTCCTCCTTTAGAAAATTGGTCACATTGTCCCATTGTTTTGAATGAGGTTTTGTGTTTGTAGCTTTTACTTCTGAGCAAATCAATAACAAAGTTGCTGCTTTGCGGACGTCAGCGGAAGTAAATCATTTGGAAAATGACAACCTCTTACAAGTAATTTTTGAAGCAATCATACCTTTAGAATCATTGGATGTTTAAAAGGTCATATAGGTATTTATGCATGGGTGGAGGTAGGTGAAGGGATTTAGGATATGGTTATAGCTAACGGCTGGAGGGTTTAGGATACGGTATAGCTAATGGGTAAAGGGGTTGAAGGGTGGGGTCCATTGTGTAGGTAGAGGGTGCAGGATATGGGTAGGTGTGGGGGCTAGGCAGGTTGAGGGTGGGGCCCATTGTGTAGGTAGAGGGTGCAGGATATGGGTAGATGTGGGGGCTAGGCAGGTTGAAGGATAGGATCCGTTGGGTAGGTAGAGGTTGTTATGGAACTTAATTTTACTGGTTTCTAGCGTACTGTTTTGTTTTAAAGTTGGTAGGAGACGATCATAAGTTAAAACAAAGCTTAGCACTTGTGTTCCTAAGATATCTAATAACGATTTTGTTTTTTGTTTTCATGGTTGGCAGAGAATTCAAAATGTTTTGTATTCAACCACCATGAAAGGTATGCTTGCTTTTTATTTTGTTTCTTTTCTCTTTTCCTTTTCAAGTGTACATGTATGGCTTAGATTGAGAACACACGACTCGGTCATGGTGCATGCATCATTTAGGCCTATGACATTTGATTCAGATGAACAGAATAGGTCAACTACATATTGACACTTGTATATTTGTATTTATTCCTTTCCAAGGCTTGCTGAGCTCCAAATTTTGTGTAATGTCATTGCTATTTCCCATGCACTGTGCAGTCTATGGGTTCTGAGAGGTCCTCTTTGCAGCATGCCATGCGCACATGCAACTGGATTTGTCATCCTGCAAGGAGATTTTGCCGTCTTACCTAATGGATCGCTTGTTGGGAATTAGGCTACTTAAGAGGCATAGAGGCATAGTGCCACCTTGCTGGATCAGGTGGCCATTAGTATTGAGGGGGACTTATTTAGGCTAGCCATAGTTTCCTCAGCATTGAATTCAAGCAGGAACTGCATGCCGCTGATGTATGGTACACATACAGTAGCCTGTTTAGGATTTATTATACATGTACCATACTTAGGCTGGTTCTAAGATAGGGCCACCCACCCATCATGATTGCTTGTTGGGAATTAGGCTACCCTAAAAGTGAAATGTGATTCGAAATCTTGAGAGTACCATACTTGGGCTGGTTCTAGAATAGGGCCACCTACCCATCGTGACTGCTTGTTATATGGATGGACAGGTGCCATTAGTATTTAGGGGGACTTATTTCGGCTAGCCATAGTTTCCTCAGCATTGAATTCAAGCAGGAAGTGCATGCCGCTGATGTATGGTACACATACAGTAGCCTGTTTAGGATTTATTATACATGTACCATACTTAGGCTGGTTCTAAGATAGGGGCACCTACCCATCATGATTGCTTGTTGGGAATTAGGCTACCCTAAAAGTGAAATGTGATTCGAAATCTTGAGAGCACCATACTTGGGCTGGTTCTAAAATAGCGCCACCTACCCATCGTGACTGCTTGTTATATGGATGGACAGGTGGTCTCAACCAAACAATCCATTCCTATGCCACCTGCAGGGATTGTGTTGTATGCAGTCTTAGCTAAGGGCATACTACATAGCAAGCATATGTCAAATTTGAGCCATGTAAAGGTGTACCTGAACTTGCACTTTTGCTGCTGCAGCTGTAGCGGGTGTTGCCGGACTTTACCTTGAGACGCGGAAGTCAATTGAGGACCAAGTTAGGGTGAGTTGTCTAATTATTCAAGAGATTGCAACATGCTTCATGAACAGGAGCGCAATGTATTATTCTGGCTCGGTGCAAATAACTCCAGTTCTGCAACGTTTTGTAGGGTTTTACGGCACCTGCGTCCGACAAGCTTTTACCGGATCTTCTTCCACAAGAGAGACATGTCTTTACTTTGGTTTTAGATCTGAATGAGACGTTGGTGTACTCAGATTGGACAGTATGGACTCTTTAATGGAATGTGAGAGAGTGTGCTTAAGGATTCTAGAACAGGCGTGTAATAGAGTTCTAATCAGACCAAAGGTTTTGTAGAGAGACCGGGGATGGCGGACTTTCAAACGTCCTGGAGCCGAGGCATTTCTTGAGCATCTAGCACAGTACTACGAGCTGGTGGTGTATACGGATCAGTTGCCTTTTGTAAGTATTTACAGACTTCATGGCATGTGGATTCCCCATGTCAAATTTACCTATCTGGTACAACATGTTCTCAAGGTTTTGTTGTGGCTTCGAATCCAGTCAGTTGATCCAATCCTGGAAAAATTGGACCAGAAAGGGTGCATTCGGTATCGTCTCGCACGGGAAGCGACTCAGTACATCCATGGCAAGCACTACAAAGTAAGCTTTTTTTCCCTGGACACCATACATACCATGCATTTGAGCTGTGTAAAGTCTTCTGTGTTGAGATCTCACCACTATCAAGTGCTGTCTGATTCTCTATATGTATGTATTTATGGATTCATTTTGTATATATTTTTTCTCCAAGCTAACGTTAGTCGGGAATCGGGATAGTTGCCTTGTTACATGTAGTTTTGTTCTCTAAGTTTATTTGCTAAAAAAATATTTGAAACCTTCTAACAAAAAGAAACATGGCATTGTAAACCTCCTAAAATGTATGTATGCAGGCATGCAAAGCACACTTGTATGTCTTGTTTCTTTCTCCAAGCTTACATTGGTTGGGGCACTTGCTTGTTTTGTGTAGTTCTTTTGTCCGCGTGTTTATGTTAAAAAAACATTCAACCCCTAACAAAAAGAAACATTGCTATACCTTTTAATTTGTTCATGTGAAAAATTGTTTTTTCTTTTGCAGGATTTGTCAAAGCTAAATAGAGATCCTGCACATGTAATGTTCTTAAGTGCCCATGCAACAGAAACATGTTTGCAGCCTGAGAACGCAGTAACTGTGAAGCCTTGGAAGCTTGAAACAGATGACACAATGCTTTTGGACCTCCTGCCATTCTTTGAATGTAAGCACGGGATATCACCTTTACAGTGTTGATATGTCTGGTTCGCTCATGAAGATTAGCTATGGTTCTGATGCTGTCTACTCCGTGCACAGATGTTGCTCGTTATCGCCCGGCAGACATTAGACCTGTACTGGCCTCATACAGTGGTCATGACATACCATCCGAATTTCTTATACGAACAAAAGATTATCAAAGGCATGAACCTTCTGGATAGTGCTTTTTGGGGTCATTTTATGGTTTGTGACATGGTCTCATTGTGAAACATTATGAGATGGAATTGCTGTTTTAACTGCAGGAAAATGCGGGAGCTGAAGTCTCAAAACCCTTTTTTTAAAAGCTCCCGATCCAGTCAGTAGCTTAATTGATGGGCTAACACCCGCATGCTTTAGAGAGCCTCTTACTTTGCCAGTTTTGTTGATAGGCATTGGGGATCCAGGATGAGCCTTGTAGCTGTTTTTTTGTATAGATTTTGGGCCCTTTCGTTGGACGGTATACTCATAAGGGTCTTGGGGTTGAAGGCACGCATGTGTGTCTTAGGATTAGGTTAAAAAATGTCAGCATGGTTTTGCATGTTGTACCAAAAATGTAAACATTGCCTGGGATGAAACTTGCAGGCAATTATTGAGTGTGTTAGTGTATCTCCATACGTAAGTGACTGGTCCTTTGACAAGTGTTGAGAGTAGGTAGGGGATTGGAATCTGGTAAATGAAAGCTGGGAACCTTAGCTAACCTAAATTCAAGATAGCATTAAGGTACCTTTAACTAAATACTAATGCGAATTGTACCCTAGTTATATTTATGCTAGTATTGGGTTATTTCATAGTTTGCGGATTGGATTGTATGCTCCTTTATGTAGCCTTTGCATTAGCATCCTGTACTGTAAAGGGTCGTCATGATTTATATGGTCTGTGCAATCAGGTGTGCAGCCAACGCCATCATCTCTGGCTTTTCCGAACAGATTTAAATGTCACTTCTTTTACTCTATATTGTACCCACAAAGAATGGAGCACCTTTTATGCTGATGGATTTTATCCTAGTCAAAGGGAGTAACTTTCAGGCTTTGGGCCATAATGTTTATTTCACCTTACTTGTTTACTCTTTCAGTTGATTACATTCTTGGTTCACATGCAAATATGTAGAGAAAGCAGGAAGAGCAATCGTCTTTCATTATGTGTGCAGATATGTTGAGAAATAATGGTGTATGCAGTAAAAATAAGAAAAGCGAGGAATGGTTGGCACAGCACCTCACAAGCCCCCACATTGAGTAACGAGGAGTTAGTGCAGAGTCCTAATGTGGCGAGTCCATTACAAAGTGTGCAATCGCAAGAGCTCCTCAGGCAGTAATTCAAGCATTCTTAGAAACAGACTATGAGGAGAGCATCAAAACAGGTAATCCTTTGTTGAAGCCAGAATTGATGTGCAAAGCATTGTTGGACATCACTCCATTCAACATAGCAACAAGGATATACCATGAGGCCTCCACTGACAATTTGCAAAAGCAACCGTGGATACTATAACGAGCAGAGCCCTTGTCGAGAATGAGGAGAGAGAACTATATGGGAGAATATGGCTGATCGTATAAGGTTATCAATCCCTCAACTATAAGATTTATTGGAAATACTCTTGGTCACCCAGATTATTGTGCATAGCTATAAAAGATGGAAGCAGAAGTATTGTGTTCATACAAGAGGAAATGTAAGCATAGCTTATATATGGTGGGAATCTCCCACCAATTAATGCATTTGCCATGCAACTTGCTGGTGCGCAAAGTTATTCTGTATTGAAGAATATATTAGAATCTATGTACAAGAAACCTTAACCTGCTCACCTTGCAACTGTAGTGGTGGGTTAAAACCGTCTATTTATTGGAGCTCAAATTTACCTTCAATGCTATAACTTTTTTTTTCTTCTGATAGTCTTCGACACAAAGGTAACTTCTTTTGTTATGGACTAGAGCTAGTGCCATAGTCAAGAATTCAGAATTATTGTTATGAGAATTTTGGGAGATCGGAGAGTTTGCATCAACAAAGGTGTCAAAGTTGGACCCTAGAAGTAAGATAGGTTAGTAATGAGATCGGAGCAATGCAAGACAGCCCATTACTAGCCTTAGAATACCACACTTGTCAAAACTAACAGTTAGCTCAATTGATTCATTCAGCATGCAGAAGTGGATATGTCGAATCACCCAAAACACATGGTGAGAATTGTTGTGTTTAGGAAAAGCACCATAGATATGATAATTGTGTGCAACAAGGGCATCCAAACTAAAGGCATCTATCAAGGTATTTTCAGCATAAACGATGGCATCAAACACAAGTGCATGGTTTTCATGTGTGTCATTGCATACATCATCCTCATAGGCGTATGATTCCATTGGTTTTGAGTCTGTAATTTGAACGTCTCACTGTTGCACCATCAATCAAAGCACCAACATGTGCATCATCATCAGCATCAATATCATTATGTGTAATCGTAAGGGAATCATTGCATACCATATCCTTGTTATTAACATGCACATTGAAAACATCACAAACTTTCCTCCTTTTGTAGGTTTATAACATCATTATTCTCACCACATACATCATTATGGATTGCAATCATGTCATCAAAGGCAACCACTCGTTATCGAAACTACAACTTGCAATTCATGCCAATTGGGCACACAATGTTCAAAATTCATAAAACTTAAAGAAATGCATTATTGAACTAAGCATTTCTACAACATTTGTATTGTGAGAAAGTTACAATTACTTCTTGAAAATATTTCCATTTAAAAGATTTAATGGCAAAATTTTCATCTCCATAGATCGTTCTCCAACAAAAGGAGATATTTCCATGGTATACTATCGAAGGGTCAGGTGTTGCCTTAACAATAGTTTAGGGCTAAAGTTAATAGTCATCTCACACTAGTCTATCCCAATTGGCTCACCAAGATTCACGTTGTTGTGGCTGTCTTCCTCTGCGGCGACCCTGTCCAGGCTGCCAATCCGAGGTCTCTGTGGACTGAGCAAGTGTCTCGGAGGCTGCCTGTCGAGCCGCATCTGTGAGCGGGCCATCGAGGGTTTGCTGCTGCGGTGAAGGTCGGGGTCTCCTGCGAGGGCAGGCCTTGGCCAAGTGGCCGACCTGCCTGCATATAAAACACTGGTTCGGGAGCCCCGAAAACTCCACTCTCTGATCAATCCACCCCCCCCCCTATCCTAGGTAACTGAATGACCTTCGGAAGGGAGGAGTTGTCAAGAACCAAAACGTTGACCGAAGGCAGCTGCTCTGGCCACCACTGAAGTTGCAGTGGGACCAGATCTATTGATTGATTGTTAAGAAGGTTTAAATTTTTTGAAAGTGATGACTTGGGTCCCTAACGCACCTTCTAGAGTACCAATCATGGGTTGTAGTGGTAAACACCACTCTATTTGCTAAGCCAAGAATGCAGATAAGCTAAATACACAATCACATCTAATCCCATGTTGTTTATTATTGGCAGCATCTATGAGTGAGAGAGAGAGAGAGAGAGAGAGGTTTTTTTTTACGTCGTAGCAACTATGCCAAGAGCTCTAGAAGGACTCTCCGACGAAGCTGGACTTGAACCTAGGTGGATCAAGGGCCCTTGCACTAGCCACTTCTGGCCCATGTCGGGGTGCAGAAGGGTAGTGCGAGGGTCCCTTTTTATTACACACACCCGCCCAAGAG
Organism: Cibotium barometz; assembly: GCF_041138505.1. Lineage (NCBI taxonomy): Eukaryota > Viridiplantae > Streptophyta > Polypodiopsida > Cyatheales > Cibotiaceae > Cibotium > Cibotium barometz. The sequence goes on from NC_141072.1 coordinate 45,765,412, forward strand.
AGATTCCTTCTGAAGATATGACAGATGGGCCAGGTATTAGCGCGAGGATTTTGTGTTGCAAACTTTCATGCAGCTCAAATAGCCCTTTAAGAAATAGATTTTGAATGTTCGCATTCACGTTATGCATGTGATGGTGTGAAAATAATCAAACACATAGACACCTACTTCCAGATTCTATGATATAAGACTGTGATGCTGATTAGAGCGCATAAGTTGCATCTGCTTCTAGATTCTATGATATAAGACTGTGATGCTGATTGGTGCATAGACCATGCTTGCCTCTGCGGGGTGAGATGGAGCAGGCCTCATCCACGTTGTGCCAACCATGTGTGTGCATCCACTGAATGACCCTATGATGAAACCTTGCTTGAAATGGGTGAGGAGGGAGAGGTTTCACCTACTCTACCTATCCATCTATTAGAGGTTGGTCAGCATGGTGAGGACACACAGGCTGTGGTAAGCAGATCAAGTCAAATAATGTCCTCCCATTTTACTCCATCTTTAAAAGCTGCCAGCCCAATTGAGTCTGAGTTTGTGCAGGTGTTCCATGAGGTCAAGTCTCCTGGCAATCTGGAAGCACTCCTGCTGGATGTGGTAGGTGAGGTTGGCTCTGCCTTCTTGTTGGACTGGATGCGACTGTGAATCATGTGTCCATGTCGACTTCTCAAAGTAGCTCTACTCCTATTGGGGAGCACTCGTTGGTGGCTACCTAGTATTCTAAGAGCTTGGCGAGCTTGGTGGCCTTCCTATTCTTGATGGGTGTGAGGTGCACAATATTTGAAGAGGTTTCAGATGCCCCTACAATAGTTGCCATGATGGTAGTGGAGGATGCAGAGAGGGTTGGAAGAGGCAGGGAGGATTCTGGATAAAATTGGCAAGAGTTTGGTCTAGTTGGAGAGGGAATAGTGGAAAATGAGAAGGGCGCCCTCTCTTGTATTTACCTGGGAACGTACATACACAAGTGGGTACATATGTTCGTAGACCATTCTTGGGAACGTAAATACATAGAATGACGTACGTGCATTCTCATCTCTAAACATACATGCTGAGATGTGAACGTACGTGCACAGATGAGAACATATGTGCATAGAACGTGAACGTACATGCATTCCGATCTCTAAACATACATGCTGAGATGTGAACGTGCGTGCATAGATGAGAACATATGTGTATAGAACATGGAAATGTGCATGTGCAAAAGAGTACGTGAATGCACAAAAACGTGGAAACATGTGTGGATAGATAAGAACGTGTATGTGTATCTTGTTCATAGGTGTTGTTATTATTTTTTAATGATGGAGTGCCTTAGTTAGTGGTTTCTGATCACTAGAAATTAGGGCAATGGTGTGTACGATGGACTAGGTTTTCGCCCACCGTGGACCCCATCCTTTTGCTTTCTTCTTTTCTCCTCAACTGCTTTCCTTGACACTTTTTTTTTTTGCTTTCTTGGACACTTTGTATGATTTTTTTTATTGGTATCCCTCTTCATCTGGCAAGGGTGAGGTACCTATTTTTAGCCCACTTAGCGATGCTTGAGAGGGATGGTAGTTGTGGCAGGAAAATGGGTGGTTCAGGGCCTTCAAAGGAATCATAGGCTTCTAAGTTTGAGGTGGAAGGAATATCTTGTCCAAGGTATGTTCGGAGATGTTCATGGGGCTCCATGAATTGGTCAAATTTTATCTTACCCTTCTTTAGGGTTGCACCTGCGGTTTCCTTGTTGTTGGTAGCCTTGGGTTTCCACCATTGCCATCTCTTCTTGATTATTTTTGTTGTGTGACTAAAGAGGTTGGGGGAATCGATGGTGTGACCTTAGGGACCCAAATGCTTCTGTTACCTTTATAATACCCTTCCACTTGGGCCACTAGGCACCCACCATCTTTGGGTAGTGCATTTTTGTTGGGGTTGTATAGACTCCTTTGAGTGTCGTACTCTTCAGCACATCACCCAAGAGCCATGGCCTCAAAGATTTTGTCCTCATCCCCTAATCCATGTTCTAAGTTTTCTTGGGTTGTGGAATTGGTTCTTTCCCTGGTCTCCTCTTAAACAAGGTGAAATTGGTCTTTGCACTGGTGTCCTCTCCAACCATGGGGACTATTGGAGGTTCCATTTGCACTTTGCATGCCCTTACTAATTCCTAGGCTACTTCTATCTTGCTTTTCATCTCAACAATAGGATTGGGATATTCTGCTAGCTTCTTAAGGCAAGTTGCTAGGGTTGCGAGGACTACTTCTTCCAAGTCTTTGGGGATTCAATTCTTCCTCTAAAGAGGATGGAGAGTTGTTGGAAACTGTATCCTCACCTGATCCCTCTTAAACTGTCACTCGGTCTTCTCCTTGTCCTACCTTCATCTTCTAGTCTCTCAGGGTGTTGAGTACGGGGATGTAGAGATGTTGGAAACTGTATCCTCATCTGATCCCTCTTAAACTGTCACTCGGTCTTCCCCTTGTCCTATCTTCAAAGACCTTCATCTTCTGGTCTTAGGGGTAACTCTGGCATGTTTCAAAATCTCATTAGGGCAGTTGGTAGGATTCAAGCCAGGTTTCATGCCATTTGAGTACGAGGATATCTGAAGCCTATCCTGCTTCATGATCTTGCATTTAGTCAACGAACATTAAGAGGAACCGTTTGTAATAGCCCATCCTAGATGCCTAGCAAATTAAGGCTTGTACTTGGTTTATGTTCTAAAGCTCAACTTGGAATGGATGCTCTTAATGGGAAATCCTTTTACATCTGATCAATATGATGACATGTACAGAGTGATACTAGTGGCTATGGGCTGGTTGGTGTAGTTGTCACATAGCCTTCTTGATGGGACACTCTACCATCTGATGAGGTCCCTTGAAGTGATAGCACTATAGTGGCATACGGGATCCTAAGGCATTGATGTCCCTCCCCCCATTTTATTGCATTGCATCTAATTATAGGGTAGACACTATTGCCATCTTGAACATAGTGACTTAGGATTTGACTTGGGGGACTCTGGGCCTCTAGTTGTTCTAGGTAGTTGGCATCCCCTCCATTACTGCTTCTTACCCCCCCCTCAAGTTTCCATGAGGCTTAATTGGTTCATAGGGGTCACTCTAGGAATGGGTGGTTGTTGTGGCAATATTGGAGGGTAGGGGTAATTTTGGAACTCTTAGGACTCTCTTTGAGGCATATACTACCATGGGTGAGGTGCATTGACAAAGCTAGGTGTTATGACCAACCAAGTGCCCATAGGTCTTACTCATGGTGGTTTACAATGCCAATCAATGATGATAGATGCTAGACTTCTAGTTATGATTACATTTCACTTAGGATAAAGGGGTGACCATAGGTGGGGGTCTAGGAAGCCACCTATGCCTTTTATAACATCAAGGCTATATAACAAACCCAAAAAGTCCAAAAGATTCAGATTTTGGGGGACGACCCGGGGAGGGAATCCTTGACTCAACATAAAATAGAATTTAGAAATAAAGGGAGGATCTCCCCTTGATGACCAATATGCTGATGAAGATCTTCTTGATATAGCTCGTAATGTCAAATGTAGCTCTTGATCTTTTTTGTGTTGATGTAGATGCCATTGGTCTTCTTGATCCTTGTTTTCATTGTGTAATGAAATCCATGTAGGCAAAGATGGATCATGTTCTCAATGTATTCATGAAGCCTAACATATAATGATGATGCATGTCCCTTTCACATGATAATACGTTGAATCTTGTTAAGGGGCTCTTAGCCTTATCAATGGCTAGTGTCTTGCACTTGTAAAATTGATTTGTGAGCTGATAGATGAGGTACATGGATTTATACACAATTTTGGATTAACAAATTGACCACTTAAATCAAGGGAAAAATCTGATTTGATGCTTTATAGAGGCTTAGAAACACTGGAATGTGAGAAATGGACCATTATTGCCGTAAAAACCTCAAATGATTAGCACTAATCAAGATATTAGTGAAAGTAATTTTTTGTATTTGGGCAAAAAATACCTTGATTCGAAGAGCCCCATTGGATGGGAAAATCAAGGGGATTTCTTAATATGAAGCTTTGGCAAGAAAAAGTAAGTCCCCACCAATGGTATGATTGAACCCTTGATGGCACCAATTAATGAATAGAATTATCACTAAATTACTTACTTAATGATAGAGAGCTGAAAATGATGATTTGCTTGAATCTCCTTCTTCTTTGATCATTTTGCTTCAAGATTTGGGCTGTGCATAGCTTGTTGACCCAATAAGTGATCCCCAAGAGCAATTGAAAAAAATTATCTACTGTAGGCATCAATTTTCATTGATTAAGTTGTGTTTTGCAAGTTGCATGATTGCAAGGAAGTATTTGATTTAATTTCCTTTGATCTTAGCTAGTTCCTACTTGCATTTGTAATTTTTTGAGTTTTTTTCATTTTAGGAATTCATATCACCATTAATCTTTGTAGAAAAACCATTAGGTTACATTATTCACACTAGATTAGGTTAGAGAAAGCTAAAGCATGCTACCACATCAAAATCCATGTACCACAGAGGGAAAAACTAGGATTTTTAGACCAAAACACAAGAAATTTCTCTCTGATTTACTTTTCTACTTTACCTCTATACATGCTTGATTGGGCCTACATATGTTAGTTCACAAATAGAAACACATGGTCCGCTAACAAGGAAGATCTACACAATATTCTCATTAAGGAAAGGTCATATAACATTCTTCCCACATTAATGACTGTAATGATAAAAACAGTTGGAAACTGACATCACGTGGTCATATAACATTCTTCCCACATTAATGACGGTAATGATAAAAACAGTTGGAAACTGACCACATCACGTGGTCTTGACTTCCACCCCACTGCAAGTGGCATACCTGTTAGAATTATGTATAGTGGAAACGCACACTCACTTATGAATGCACGTTCATAAGTCCATAGACACTTAGCCATGCATGTTCCTAACTTTCCAGGCCATGCACTCCTATCTCAGAATGCATGTTCAACAATCATACCAGACCATGCACATTCCAAGTTTCCCATGTACATTCCTAAGGTTATGGATGAATGCACGTTTGTAAGTCTTGGTACTACCTAGCCATGCACGTTCCCCCAACTCACTTAGCCACGTACATACCTATGTTTTTTAGAGTAATGTTAGCCAATTTTGTTAACACATGTCCTCAATTACACATTACTACTTGCTTATCACATGACACATCCTTAATTGCACATTAGTACTTGCCTATCATGACACCCTTATCGAAAACGTTTTTTATGATGGTGTTTGGAGCTAAGATAGAAATCATAGTAGATGTCTGTGCTCTTATGAGTTCCTAGGAGTAAGACCAATAGGATCACCAGAGTAAGACTAGTAGGGTCACTAGAGTGTCTGCATTCCTATGAGTAAGACCAGTAGGGTCACTAGAGTAAGACTAGAGTAGGGTCACCAGAGTGTTTGCATTCCTATGAGTAAGACCAGTAGGGTCACCAGAGTGTTTGCATTCCTATGAGTAAGACCAGTAGGGTCACCAGAGTGTCTGTGTTCCTATGAGTAAGACCAGTAGGGTCACCAGAGTGTCTACATTCCTGTGAGTAAGACTAGTAGGATCACTAGAGTGTCTGCATTCATGTTTCATTCCATATAGGCAAAATATAATGAAAGAAAAAGACACTCAAAGTATGGCGTATTGCCCCTTTTTTGAGGGCATACAAAACTGCCTAAAATATCCATATCTGAGCTTTAAATATCCATAAATAGACTTTTTGGTTCCTAATTGCTTTCCCCCCACTACTCCACTATGTGTAACCTCTTACACGTGTTATAACTACATGATCTTGATATGACATTTCAGATCCACTAAGCCACCTTAGAACTGAGGATAACATGTTCAAAACCAATATGTTCAAACTCTTATGGATGGCCAAATGCCAAATCAATAGTATTCTCAGCAAAATATAACATGGCACTAACTCTTCTAGGTGAGGGAGGAATGGTTCACTACCTCAACACCTAGTGGAGCACCTTAGGCCTTATCTAGGTGTATGACAATAGTGTAGCTACTTGAGGCTAGTGACCATGAACCAGGGAAAGACATTTATTCACCCTCAAAGACTAGGTTAATAAAACATTTAGCACCGTTATGTTTCATTTTATAGTTAAGGCCACTCAAGTACCAGGTAGTACAACATCAAAAGGAGGAAATCCGGCTAACTAGAGGCAAAAAACCTCATTTACAACACAAAACATGCAAAAAGTGGAAAATTAAGAAAATTGTAGAATAACATGTTCTTTGCTACAACATGCATAAAGTTGAGATTTGGCATCACAAATTAGCTCCATAAGAAATCTTGAAGAAAATATCATAACTTCAACATGTGAAGAAGAGCACGTGGACCTGCCAAAAGGAAAATTTAGAAAGAAGTTACAAGAACAATCTCCAAAGTGACTTAGAGATGAGTGTTACAAGATACCGAGCAAACATAACAAAGTTAGCCCCAAACTCAAGTGATTGCAAAAACCCATAGTGCTCTTGGTGATGGATCCATCCACACATCCAAACCACTAGGTCTTGTAATAGCTTTTGAATATATTAACATGTATTGCCATTTAAGGCTTCTCAAATCAACATGTAGTCATAAAAGACGAATCACGAAACATACTCAAAGCACTTAAATGATTGCAAAAATAGAAGAAACAACCTCAGCCTACAACCATGTGGTTTTCAAGCATTGATTCATATTGACAATCTATCAATACATGCGAGAACCATGAACCAAATAAAAACCAAATGGAATTCAAAGTGTACATGTGATTACATCAAAGAGGGCAAGAGTATTCATTCAAGAGGATGGTTGTTAGTACACTATCTAACCCTCCTCAGACTCATCATCCACATAAAAGCACTTGAAATCCTTTCGTACTTCTTGTCATCAACCATTCTTTGAGCAATAGCCTCCGCATATAAGAGGGCAATATACTACAATGACAACAAAAGCACACATGTGTCAACAATACAAAGCCTGCATTGAATCCCAAAGGGTTGAGGGTATATTTGTTAATTCCATTTCAACCAAACAATCAAAGAGAGAGTGACAAAAAGAACATTAATAATTTTGATATAAAATTAAGTGCCGATGTGCAAACTATAGTGCTAAGGACAAGCCAAATACCCAAAACACAACACAAAAATAGTCATCCATTGTCACATATAGTGAACAAGAAACACTCTATATGATAGAGACACATAAAAAGGAACAATGTCAGCGTAGTAGAATAGATCCACCTCAAATCTAGCAAAAAGGGACCAAAAGAAGATCGATCTCATCCTCCAAGTGCTCATCCACTCTCATCCTCATAGAAGAGCCTACACTCATGTAGCTACGCAAGTACGGATCTACATAGCCTGAGATGATGGCATCATCTACATCCAAGGAAACACATGATCTCCCTGAATGGAGGCATGTCTTTAGAGTGGGCACCATGAGGTTGTCGTTTAGGGGGTGGTCGTCATCTTTGTCGGCAAGATTTTGGATCTCCATAATGGGTTGAGAGGGTGAATGAGTGGTGAGGCAAGAGGAGTGTTGATTGGTAGGGGTTACCTAAGGTAATGGCTTGTAAGTGGAGGATGAGGCTTGGGATGTTGATAAGCTTGGGGTGCCCTCATCCACCAAGGATATGATGTCATTCCATGGGGACGCTCGTGTTGCGCTTATTTTTCACCAATTGATTGAAATCCATCCCCTCCCAATGATAATACATGCAGAGGTCACATAAAACTTGCAAGACATAAGTTTAGTTCCAATATAAAATTCAGCCTTAAAACAAGGGTCATGTTGTTTATTGTGGTAATGGCTGTTGGGAAGGGTCAGGTGGCCTAATGAAATACACAACTCCCAAGACAAAATGTTATGGCTAGTCCAAGTGTTAACCAAGGAGGGCCATGTTGTGAGGCTTGCTATGTCCCTCATGAGATATTCATGCTCACTTGGCTCCTACTCACTTGGAGGTCGGTTTGGTCTTGCTAATGTGTAAGGGATGTGCACTGATCATTCCCAAGGAGACAGTGTCTCTCTGATGGGGTCAAGTCATCACCTATCATATCAAAGAAAAATTGTGGTGACTATGATGACCCATGGAAGGCTTAGAAGTTTTGAAACTAGCTCTTTGAATTGTTGCCTCTTAAGAATGGTCATGGTTTCAGTCAAGGACTTTGGCAGGCAATGAGGTCTCGTCATTGGTGGATTTAATTGGCCTTGGAATGGGGTGGTCAGGGATCTGTTGCTCAGAAGGGTCAGTGTTTGTACTCGACCACTTGCTCAAATACTAAATTTAGTTCAACGTGCACCTTCTTTACAAGCTGTTGGGCTTCTTTTATTCACTCTTTCTCCATCATGGGGTTGGGGTACTCTTTGCGTTTCTTTAGAAGGTTTGCGTATTCAATGGGTTTCTTCTCTTTGGGAAGAGTTTGTTGAATAGGAGATTGCTTGTTATCTCTGCTCATCACAAGGGAGGCGGCTTCGGAGCTATTGTCTGAACCACTTTCAATGGTTGCTATGTCGTTTATCCTTGATATTTAAAATGCATTATGTTTCCACGTGCTCTTCAAGGTTTTCTTCTTTTAGACCTCTTGTTTCGATCCTTTAGCCTTTTTAGGGGCTATTTTTATAGCCTTTTGGTCTTGTTCCATGGGCTCTTAGGATGCTGGATTTGAGGTCAATTATTAAGCTTTCTACTTCTTCAATGCCTTGGATAATTGCCCTTAACTTGGTTTAGAGACTTACGATGGCATTAAGCGAGATTGCATGAATAATTTCTCCTTGTACACTTAACAAAGTTAAGGCTCGCCTAAAGTGGTTCTATGAGGACACTTGGCAACACTGTGTGGGCTCTTGCAATGGAAACATTGAAGAGGTGACTTGGGTGACATGTTATTGAATTCCCTCACCCTTTATCACACCATGGCTTTAAACAAGCAGGCATCGTCAATGGCTGGGGGTTTCCCTAGATATCTATATGAATCATATTGCTCATATGAATTGTAGATCTCCTATTTTGGACTCTCTTAATCCGTTGGCAATGTCACTGAGTACTATTGTATTAGTGTGGTTCCACAAGGAAATGGTTGGGACTGTTATGTCTCAATAGGCCTAGGATTAGGGCTAAGGGTTAATAGCCTTAAATTAGGGTTAAGGCTTAGTTGGGGCATGGGAGACCTAGAGGGTTCATACATGGGTTAAGGGCACTAACAAGAATAGGTCTAGATTAGCTAAGAGCTTATGATTAATAACATAGGGCTAATAGTGGCTAAAAGCTTATAAATAGTTCAAGGGCCAATAATAGTGGGGTTATTACTATATAAGTTGGGGTCACTTATTAGACACAAGAGGTCAAGCAGTCGCATGGTGGCCTAGGGCTACCAAGGAAGCATGCAAGATCTCATGGTCATGGAGTTGCAAGGTGGTGGTTTGGCCTAGTGGTATGGGATGTTAGGTTAGGGCCATTGGTACCAAGCAGGCTCATGGTAACCTCCAGCTCAGGGTACTGAACCTGTGGTTGGGTGGTGAGTCGCTATATATTGATGAGACCACACAAGGAAAGTGTGGGTATACTTCATGAAGGAGAAGGGTGAGGTGCTCACTCATTTTCAATCATGCTATGTACGACAATGTTGGGTCGATGAAACCTCATTAGGGTTTCAATTCTAGGTCTAATAATCCTTGGCCATGGTCTGTGAATACCTTATATTGGTATCAGAGCATGGATTTTACAAGTGCTAAAATTTGAGGCATGAAGGATGTACAAAATAGTACCCTCATTCGGGTTGTTTTGGCAAGAAAGACATGGTTTCTCTACATGGATGTGCAAGAAAGAAAGAAAGGTAGAGATCCCTCAAGGTCTAAAGCATCTATTTGCATAGCCTGATTTTTGCCATTGTGATGGTAGATAGGAAAAGCGAGAAGGGGGAGGGGCACTCAAGTGTGGACTGGTTTGTCCACAGGTTGGAAAGGGTAGCCAAGGCAATCATGCGTGGACTATGCATAGCTTGCATAGGGTGGCTAGAGCACGTGGTGGGTGTGTCAGTAGCTTTTATGCCTGGTCAGTATAGGCTGGATAGCATGCAAGATAAAAGGTGGCTAATTGGGTGGGAGGCAACATGAGGCGGTAGATTTGGCACATGTGAAAAGGGGGAAAAATGGATGGATTTGGCATATAAGAAAAAAGCGCAAGCTTGTTTAATAGTGTGGAGTTAGTTTTTTATTTAAGAAAAATCATAACTTTTTCTTGTGCTAAAAGTGGAGGGTAAACCTTAACTTTTATAGAAAAGCACAAAAATAAAGCAAGCTTTTATAAATGCTCTATACAATATAAATTCAGCCCAACCCATCATGCTTATACTCACAAGCTTTGCATGCTTGACGTGCACCATCGCTACACCCTAATCTACAACAGTTGAATACCTCGCCTCAACCTTCTCATCCATTCTAAAAGCTTTAATCCTAATCTTTCACTTCTTTCCGGCCCGTAACTCATTACTTTTCTATCACTTTTTTCTCTCTCCAAGTTTGCACATGCGGTTTCATATGCACTGAAACTATATGGAGTTAGTGGGAATTAATTCCACAAAGTCATCTGACAGTGACATGGAGTCAACGATTATGATTTTGAGTAGGTCAAGCCATTAGGATTGCTAGAATTTTACCTTGCCAACAACTAGTAAGGCTAGAAGATAATGAGGAGCACGTCACTTGTTTTCAAATCCTTTTTTTGTACTTTTAATAAATCCCCTAATCAATAGTCTTTAATTTTTTAAGATCTTTGCCAAACTATTGTGGAATCTAGTTTTGTTACACGCTCTTGCTTTTCCACATAAGTGGACAATTCTTTGTAAAACTATGAACATCACACCAAGTTTTACCATAAATCCTTGGTGTTATATCTAGATAGCCCCACTGGGTGGTAGATGGCACATGCAGTCTTGTTCGTTGTTCACTTAACCCAAGATGGGATGATAGTATATGCACTCTTTTGTTGATGATCATAATGTAGGATGCTTGTGTGACAAGGTTTTTGGGTGGCTTATAGATACCTAGAGCTGAATGTTGCAGGAGCCAGGGACACGGATTGGGGTATAAACATGGTGGTATCTTTCATCCTTGACTTTGCATGGATTAGATTGACCCTGGTTGACCTAAGGAGTGACCTTGTTGTTTAGAGGGGATTTTGATTGCTTCAAGGTTGGGTTTTAAGGTGGGGAAGTTGTCCATTACACCTATGATCATGCTTAATGAAGGTTTTATGTGAGGTGTGCTTTGGTGGTGTGGGATGTTAGAATGTATTCTCTTGTAAGATCTCCCAAGGCTTGGCCAAGTTTTTTGTCTTGGACATTCTATACCTTGGCATAGTTAACCTATGGGGTAACTGTGAGGAGCAATGTAGGCCTGTGATGGACAACAAGATAAGGAACTTTCTTGATTGCATGGTATGTTACCCGTAGGGTGATTTCTCACATGCTCTCTCATGATGGCCAAATAAATTAATGCATCAAAATTGTGCATGAGAGAGATGAGAAGTTTTGCACCTTGGTCATAGACTAAATGTCTAGACCAATTGACGGTTGGAGCGTTTAATACTCCAGTGTGGACATAATTCCATGTGGTTAATTTGATCCCACAACTTTGGAGTCATATGGATTTTCCACCTATTTGATGGGATGTAACCCACGAACATGTTAGAGGTGGAATATGCTATACCCATTTTCCTTCAGGATCTATGTTAATGGGATTACATGGACCTTTGGTTCATCCCAATTAGGTAGGATGAAAGTGACTATTAGCCTTATGCTATCTTTAGGCTTCTCCCAAGATAAAACATTGTGGCTAGCCCCGTTGTTAACCAAGGCAGGCCATGTAGCTAGGTGGTCTTTTTAGGAAGGAACTCTAACTCAAGGTGAGTTAGTTCCACTACTGTCTCTGCTTCAAATGAGTCGAGTACGAATAGAGATGTGATTTTGGCATTGTCCAGTTGTGTAAAGCTTGTCCCAAGCTTTTGTGGAAGAGTGTCCATGGTTGCAACAAGAACATGAATCCAATCCTTGATTCGGTAAGCTCCATAAGAGGCTTATATTCTTGCTCCTCATCTTCACCATCCAATATCATGTTACAAGCTCTACAAATGACAGTCAATGTGGTGTGAGCTTCTATGTTGCATGCTCTACAAATATCAATTGAAGTGGTCCAAGTGGTTGTGTCTAACTCATTGGGTGGCGAGAAAACCTCGCCCCATGGGATGAGTCTTCCCTATTTTTAAGTTTATTTTCAAGGATTGGTTTTACCCTTGCATATATAAATGTGATTGGTTTTCAATTGTGAACCAGCCTTGCATCTCTCATGTAAGGCCTTCTGAATATCATGGTGTATGACTCTCTTCTCTAGAAATCCATAACCACAAATGTGTGGTGGAAGGTTAGCCCAAAGCTCTTAATCTTTTCATCTTGAAGGACACGTAAAGGTTTGGCTATGGTGCTGGAAAGCTTTACCATGAGGCTTGTGCCTATGAATGGTGGGCTTCCCACACCTCCTAGCAATCCTTGATGATTATGCTAACACCAACACCACCATCCAAATTGGAGAGAAAGTCTTTCCTTTATAAACGATAGGTAACATGACCTTCATTTCATCGCTTTCAAAATAGTGTCCCAGCTTGTTCATGGACACTTTCAACTATCCTTTCATCTTGGGTATGGAAGGAGAGTGCACACTATGGCACCGCTCATCCTTCTCTTCTTCAAGTTCAGGTCCAAGTGTGTGGGCTCTTAAATTCTTATTCATCCAATCAGATAAGTCTCTCCAAAGTTGAGAATTTACTTGTAAAAAAGAACTTATTGGAACTCGAACTTCCCAGTATAAGAGATGTGAGACTATATCCCTCTTGTCATACTCACACTCACTTAACTTGTACTCACTCAGAGGTGAGCTTGGACTTGCCATGTGCACTGATCCTTCCCAAGGAGGTGGTTCCTCTGTTGGGGTCAAAACGAAGTCATCACCTATCACATCGAAGAAAGTATTATGGTGACTGTGACCCATGGAAGGCCAACTTTTACCTCCCATGGATTTCTTCTTGATTGCATCTAGTAATATGGAATCTGATAAATTGGTTTTGGAGGTAGAGATTCCAAAATTGGCTCTTTTTGCAGCCTTGGGAATGGTTATAGTGTCGATCAAGGCCTTTGGCTGGCAAGCACTAAGATTTCCTCATCATTGGTTCTATGATTAGATCCAGGATGGTCAAGATCGGCTCAAGTAGGGTTAGTGGCTACAATCTCGGTCAAGGCCTTTGGCTAGCACTAAGGTTTCCTCATTGATTCTATGATTAGATATAGGATAGGGTCAAGGATCAGCTCAAGTAGGTTCAGTGGTTCATACTCAGCCACTTTCTTATTTACAGGCTCTAGTTTAGCCTGCACCTTCCTCACAAGCTCTTGGGGTTGTTTCATTCAGTCCTTCTCCAACATACGATTGGTATACTCCTTCAGTTTATTTAGAAAGTTTTCTATGGCCAATTAGTTTTTTATCTTTAGGAAGAGCTGGTTTAAGTGGGAGATTGCTCACTATCTCCCCACCACACCACCATACAAGGGTGGCATATTTGGATCTCTCGTTCGAACCACTTTCAATGGTCACGATGTCATTGCCCTTGACAACTAGATCATGCATTGTGTTTCCGCGAGATGTTTGATGTCTTCTTCATTTGGACATGTGGGTCTAGTCCATTAGACTTTTAGGAGCTAATGTAGCTCTACATACCTCACGGGATGGGGTTTTTATATGTAGGCATGGTGCTTGTGCTTGTTGATGAGAAGCATTTAGAATGGTCGATAGGACTAGTTATTGCTTTGGCATGCCGAGAGAATAGATTGTGTTGCTAAGTTTCCCTCTAGTACCAACAACAATGAATTGTGTCATGGTTCCCATGGGTTGGCAATGATCCCCATATTATTATTGTCTAGGACTTAGCATTAGACACTTTGTACTTGTATGATTTTGGTGGCAAATTGCGCACCAAACCATATCTCTTCATGGGAATAAATGTGGGTGTCTTGCTTAAGGTGTTGGCTGGGGCTAGAGCCCTTGGGTGTCTTGCTTAAGGTGTTGGCTGGGGCTAGCCCTTGGGGTTGTCCCTATCTCACTGCTGGCCCTAACGGTTGAGAAGATTCTCCACCAACTCATCCATGCTCATGTCAACTAGAAATCTACATGGCACCATGGTTGGGCACTCTTGGCCGATGATGAGGCTTTGGATAATCCGTCCCCTATCTCTTGGTTTGGGTGGATGACTTCCGCATCCTTGTCTTCGAGATTATCTACCATGTCTATTATCTCACAACATCACTCATCAAAGATGTAGTGCCTAGACTTGTAGGGATGATCGTGAAGCCTCTTGCTCTTAAGATTGATCTTAAATCAATCACAATGAGCAGTAAATCATCCATTCTTTCCCGTGTGCTGCATCTCATGTGGAGATACTTGGTTCTAGCAATATAGTCTTGCATTGGTTTGATGTCCTCTTGCTTGAGGTTATATATATGTGTAAAAGGGCTCCACATATAGGTCCATTGAGAAAGAATCCCATAATGAATGTGTATCTCAAGACCTCATTAGCTGGCCTTTTTAAGTGGATTTAGACACCTAAACAACTTGCCTCAAGGCAAATGAGCAAATCACAGTGGGATCATCAATCTGTTCCATGGCCTCACAAATTTGATCGAGCTTCTTTAGATATTGAATGGGATCTCTAATTCCATCAAATTTGGTCATCATCCTTGAGATGTGGATTGGCTTGGTTTTGTTCAACTGTGAGCCTCTAAGTGCTATGTTGGTTGCAACCCCCCTTCCCATTTCAAATGCCTTCCTTAGCATGTCTTCTATGCATTCACGTGGTACTAGAACATAAGGAGGTGGTTGTGTGAGACCATGTGCTTCAGGGTACCGAATTTCTTGCCCGATGGGGTTAGGTTGTGTGGTTTCCAGTGGCACTAGTCCTCTATTGGCCTAGCTTTAACGTTGTTGGCTCACTTTGCACAAGGGAAGCCAGTTGAGTACATGTTATGTGAGTGTCCTTGTGGATCTGTTTGTGATGAGGTAGTCCCTAATCGCTCTTTACCCTTCCCAATGTTCCTCATCCAATGGAGAAGAATTGAAACTTGGTTCTGTTTTGGTAAAGGCATTCCTATATTGGGCTCATGTGGATAGTAAGACTCTTGGTTGTGTTGTGTGTGCTTGCTGTTGGGTATATTGTGAAACATTTATCTTTGGTGGTACGGCAAAAGAAACATGTCTCGTAATTACGGTTGTTGGTCTACTTGGTCATGGTCTATAAAACCAAATGTTTAAAACATTGTGGCATCGAACATGGTTTGAATACTTCCTATGGGAGCGAACCTTGAGGTTCTAGGTCCTTCACTGGAGCTACACCCAAAGATAGGGTGGTCAAATGCCTTCTTCGAAACATTTAAGACCTTTTTCATAAAGCATGTTGGTGAATTTGGAGTTTAGAGGACCATGGCGGCTCCTATTTTCTAGGTGTTCCACTGTTCCTCCACTCACGTCAAAGTTTCATTAGGTCATACCTCCTCGCCTTGAGGTGGATCCGAAGGAGTCTAGCCTTCTTCTTAACTGGGGAGAACTTTGCTAAGTGTTGGTTTTTTAGTAGGACCACAATTGTGGGTTCAAGGAGATGTGGTTTAATGCACCGCAATTGTGACTGTATTGTCATTTTTAACAATTAGTCTAGATCAAGTTTGCATCAAAGGTCCTAGGTGCTTCTGGATCACGTCTACGAATTATTTTAGACAAAAATTTTATTTATTTATTTTTTTCAATGAATTCAATTTTTTTTATTTTTTGCTGCTAAGCTCATGTGTCCAAGTTCACATCTCTAGGCTCACGTATGGAGGTTCACATCTTTAGGCTCACGTATACAAGTTCATGCCTTTAGGCTCATGTCTCTAGGTTTATGCCTCTAAACTCACGTCTCCAGGTTCATGTCTCTAAGCTCACATATATAGGTTTACATGTCCAAACTCATGGCTCGCATGTCTAGACTTAAAGCTCACGTGGCCAGGCTTATGTCTTTTTGCATAAGAGAGCTAGTTTGGCCTGGCTTTTGGTGGTTTTTGTGATTTTTTGGACTTGATGATGGGGCATACTTAGTGTTTCTAATCCTAATTAAGGTTTATGATACAACTAATTAAGTGTTTTTTGATTATTTTTAGATGATTTAGCATGCTTCTACTCTACCAATTAAGTATTATGATACAAATAAATAAGTGTTTTTTTTATTATTTTTAGATGATTTAGCATGCTTCTACTCTACTAGTTAAACAATGCATGAATAAATTCTGAAAAAATATGAAATACATGAACTAAAATTGACTTCACTTTAACTCAACCTAATGGAGCTCAATGCTCATGACTTTGGAGTGGATTCCACTCCAATTTGCTAAGTTGATTCTTGGATCAAAGCAATTCCACTCCTGATCACACTTACTAAGCTAATTCTAGGATTGCTAATCTTATTCTTGGATTTTAAAAAAATAAATCTAAGCCTCTTGGGTTCCAATTTCACAAATCACTGAAAAATAAAGGTTTTTCTCTTCCAATAGTTTAAAATATAATGCCCTAATGAAAAATAAACTTCAAATTTAAATCAAAAATAAAATCAACAAATAATCACATCCAAGGCTCCAAAACCGTATGTTTTTGGAGTGTGACCTCCTAATCAACACCGAGCAATATTGGGTGATCCCAATAGCTCTGAATGGTCAGAAAAACAGAGCTAAGCCCTAGCTAGTCCCTAGAAGCGGCTAAATAATGTTGAAGTCAAGAGCTTACCTTAGCCCTACCAAAGCATGTGTCGTTGGGTCTTGCCTTAGAGCCACAATCTGCAACTTGTCATGTGGGTGTGCTAGTTTGTCCATGTTGTGTCCTCACTCCCTTGTCACATCAGAATGCTCCTTGCCAAAGGGGTGAAGGAAGAGCTCTCTATTCCTTGATGGAGGCAATAAGAGATCCATCTTCACAATGGTTATCTCTCACAAAAGGAGGGGAAGAAAAGGAAGCTAATGCAAGAAAAAGCCTACTATCAAACCTATCTAGCATGCATCCATCAAGTAAGCAAGATTCAATAGCAAGCAAGCAAACAAGAAGAGGGAAGAAGGAGAGCTTGCAAGAAAACTATTACAAGGGAATGATTGTGTATTACTTCATTGGCAAGACATTGAAGCATTGCAACAAGCACAAATAGATTCTTGATAGTGCATTGAAGCCCACATGCATGGAAGCAACAAGAATTTGATGAACATTAGCATCTTTGATGGTATATATGGAGTGGTTAAAGGTTGTATAAGAACCCTAGCTCACACTTAAGCTCAACCATAGCTTATTGAAACTTCTACAACAGTAGGCGGCAATCCATTTTCCAAAGCAAACCATTGTTAAAGCCTCTATGTAGTAGTAAACCACTTTTGAACTGGTTATACTAACTAACCATCATCTCATTAGGTGCTAAGCATCATGGGGCTAAGGTGAGCATTGAGAATTATTGAGCTTGTGGAAGCTACAGTCATTTAAAAAAAGAGTGGAAAATGAGCTAATTTAGATTAGTGAAAAATTGCACTATGGTATGTGCATGCTAGAGAGAGCTTGGAACTAAGTTCAGCATTTGAACATTACATTGTGGTGCTATTAAGCATGGAGAAGCTAGTCATTACATAGGTTTGAGCTTGAGGGAACCAAAACAATCAAAAACAAATTATATAGTAAGGTCTTCTTGATTGTGATAGAGATACGCTAGGAGCTGCATTGGAGTGTGTAATGTGTATAAGCTCATGCATGGAGTACATTTGAAAAAGTCAACCTAGTATATGTGCTACATACCCTGTCAAATGCATGTGTGAAGAGTATATGAGCTGCAAGTCATCTCAGTAGAAAACAAAGTGCTATTTTAGACAAATTTGAGCAATGGCATGTATGTGAAGCAACTTTAAATGAAGCCTATGATATGCGCAAGTGATGTATGCATATATCTACATGTGAATGAGCTCATGGTAGTGAGCATGGAGGACTATTTTGGATGTGTTTTTCAAAATTTGTGAGCTGTGCCAAGTGTGTTTTAGCTTGAACAAAGAGTGATTTTAAGTCTTAGATTTTGTCGCCATAAAAGCTGTGGAATGGGTGGACAACATTGGTGATCAAGCACATGTATGTATAAGTGTTTGAGTTGATTGGTTGGTGTACTCGATGAACTTTGTGCATAGCAAGATGAGTGATGGTCTAGATAATATTGTTGGGGAAAAGCTTGACATGAACAACTTCTGGATTTGGAAGAATCGCATGACAAACTTCTTGAAAGACAAAGGGCTTTGGAATTTAGTGATAGGTGAGGAGACAGAGCCAAGGCTTCTAGCAATTAATGCAACTCTAGATCAACTAACAACACATAGGAATTGGATAGAAAGAGCATTCAAAGTACTACATTACTTGATTTGTGTGACACATGGGAATTCTATGTCATATCGAGGATATAGAAAATCCCAAGGTTGTATGGGATACTTTGGTGAAGTTGTATGACACAACTACTCAACTAAAGAAGATGGAGTTAAAACAAAACATCTATTGTTTGGTGGGTGCACCTATGGAAGATGATGATTTGGTTGCTATTACATTGAATGGTCTAGGCAAAGATTACAAAGCATTTGAAACCTCTATTAGGGTTAGAGGTGATGATCCCCCAGATTTTGATGAGTTGGTCTCTTTTCTTATTGTGGAGGAAATGA